>NC_040083.1:5625000-6250000 GCF_003369695.1 Bos indicus x Bos taurus | reverse complement strand
CAATCACCTGCCTTTTCCTTGATATTTCAGTTTAGTACAGTTACTTTTGAGAAAATTTTATTCACATATTTCACAATGTCAATGAGCTTGTGTTTATGCAAATTACAAATGTCCATTTTGATGTACGTACTGTAACTTTCAAACTGTAATCCAAAGTCTGCCCTGACTGCATAAATCCAAAAATTAAAGCTAGGAATTTTTTTACAGTATTTTATCCATACATTCTCACCCTTTGAAGTCCATTACAATATGTAAAAAAAGAAAGAAAGAATTAAATAATGATGAAATTATAGCAAAGTAAGCCCACTGAACCAGACAGAAGCCCCAGGCTCTTTGCCTGCTTCCCATGGGTGTTCACTGGCACGGCTGACCTCACCAAGTTCCAGGAATAAACCCTCACCAAATTCCTTTAAATGACTGGTTCCTTTAGTCTAGGCGCTGAGCTGGTGCATAAATCTCTCCTGTAGCATCTAAGGATTTTCAATGACTGCTTTTCCCATGGTTTATTTCTTATCCTCAACAACTAATCAGTCTTCTTCTTTTTTTCCTTTCATTTGCAGTCATTTGGGTCTCATCTCTGAATTTGCCAGGACTATATTTTACTTTCACTTTGAGATTAAGCTTGAAGCTATCAGCATGGAAAATCCCCATTAAAATGCTCAAGAAAGTGTATATTGTAAAGTTGACTCTAAGATGTCCTTAAACAGGGGAATGCAAAGCATTTATGTACAAATGGAAATATTTTAGGATTGTACACAAGTTAAAACAGAGCATCTCAATCCCATTGTGGAGAGGTGAAAAAAGGCTACTGCTGAAATGTGCATCCCAGTGTTGGCACATATTTGTGATGGTCTAGCTATGAACATCTCTTAAAAATGCTGTCCATACTGTTATCATTTTGTATGATTTTTGGATTTCTCAGTGATTTCTCTTGGTGACCAGATAGACATGTATTTGCATATGTGCCCCATGAAATGTGAGTTTATTTTATTTCCTAGTTTCAATTTCATTTTAGAAATTAATTTAAAATCAAAATTGTTTTATCATTAAGCCCCTTTATGTTTTTATACTTTCCAAAGATAGCCCAAAACATTATCTTAAAAAAACACACATTCGGTCTAGAATTAAGGCTTATTATCTCAATAAATACACTTCATTTAAGAGATGGATGTTGAAAGATGATTCAGATCTCTTTTTAAAACTAGATGTTGTTACGGATAAACTGATGTTTAATTGTTGTTTTTTAGAAGTCCAGCAATGCAAATTCCACATCTGCTTCAACTGCAGACATATAAAACCAGTGTGACAAAAAAGGATCATTAAACAATCTGATTTTCTTGTTGGGAGGGTTTAAAGCTGTTGGGTATAGTATTAAAATGTAGAATTTGATAGCATGTCTTAAACTTTTAATGATGTGTCCATGAATATAAAACATGCTTCTCCCAGTAACTTTATGACTTCTCCTCTGCATAATTAGTGGTATCTGTTTTATGAGCTTACTGTTGTTTCCTTGATCCCATGAAAATGTGAAACCACTGTAATGATTTACACCATTCCAGAGCTTAAAAGATACGAGCTGTTCTTAAACTAAACAACCAAAAACAAAAGAAAAAAAAAATCAAAAAGTACAATACTAAAATTAAAGTCGTAGTGGGTTCTTGAATGTTAAAAAACGCACTTATGATTTGGAAATTCATTCTTGACATTTTCTTTAGTAACATTTGATTTTTAGTAAATACTAATACAAAATATTTTATCTTTTATTGTTTACATAAAGCTCTCCTCTTATTATATATGTTTTCCTTCCTCACAGTTGAAACATTTAGGGAAAATTTCCTTGAAAAATGTTCTAAAAGTGATTGTTTAGATCATTTGTAACCTTAAGAATTGTTATTGTATAATGGAGAAACATTTCTACTAAGCATTAGTGAAAGTCGCTCAGTCGTCTCTGACTCTTTGTGACCCCATGGACTCTACAGTCCATGGAAGTCTCCAGGCCAGAATACTGGAGTGGGTAGCCTATCCCTTCTCTAGGGGATCTTCCCAATCCAGGGATCAAACCCAGGTCTCCAGCATTGCAGATGGATTCTTTACCAGCTGAGCCACAAGGGAAGCCCAAGAATGCTGTAGTGGGTAGCCTATCCTTTCTCCAGTGGATCTTCCTGACCCAGGAATGGAACCAGGGTGTCCTGCATTACAGGCAGATTCTTTACCAACTGAGCTATCAGGGAAGCTCACTAAGCATTAGAGATCCACAATATTTACAGCAAATTATATTATTCATTAAAAAAGAATTATAATTAGTAAATGCAAAAATTGGTGTTTCTATGCCTTTGATTTTTAGATTTAATCCGGTTATTTTACTTTTCATTGTTGTTCAGTTGCCAAGTCGTGTCTGGCTCTGCAACTCCATGGACTGCGGCACGCCAGGCTTCCTATCCTTCACCATCTCCTGGAGCTTGCTCAAACTCATGTCCATCGAATTGGTGATGCCATCCAACCATCTCATTCTCTGTCACCCTCTTCTCTCACCCTCAATCTTTCCTAGAATCAGGGTATTTTCCAAAGAGTTGGCTCTTTGCATCAGGCAGCCAAAGAATTGGAGCATCAGTCCTTCCAATGAATACCCAAGGTTGATTTCCTTTAGGATTGACTGGTTTGATCTCCTCAAAATCCAAGGGACTCTCAAGAGTCTTCTCCAGTACCACAATTCAAAGTACCAATTCTTTGGTGCTCAGCCTTCTTTAGGGTCCAGCTCTCACATCCGTATATACTGTTGGAAAAAAACATAAAGCTTTGTCATCTTGCCTCAATAAATGAGATAGCATGGCTTTTTTTTTTTTTTTTTTTGGTAAATTTTATTATTGTTTAGTACCTTGAAGTGTAATTTTCCTTAAAGATTCTTAATTAGATTATGTTTTTTCTTAGTTTTATTACTGGGAGGGAAATTCTACAAATAAATAAAGAAAGAAACATATATTATAGATTCACATAAGAATTTTGTACAAAAGGGGAAAACAGATAAACAGTTGGCTTAATATGAATATATGTTGGATTATTGTTAAACTTTTTCTATCACTGTTGAAACTAGCTGTGTGTCTATGTCTCAGGGAAATGTGTAATCAACATGCTTTTGCTACTGTAAGACAATTGGTTTGGATTGTTTTATTTGAATTGATTTTTTTAAAATGTATTGATCAATTATTTGATAATTCATGCAACCTATTTAATAATTTAAACATTTTTATAGCTATTGTAAGTAATCCTTAAGGTGGTATTTATTTTTTCAGATGAAATCTACAGAATAGGCTTCAAGTGGTGGGTTTTCATTACACCCACCAAATAAATATAGCATTCTAACTCTTAATTTTAAATATTGAGACTTCAATCAACAGGTATTCATATAATTGCAAGACCTGTGTACCTTTTGTCCCATCTTTATAGATAATTTGTCTATATTGAAATATTTGGTTGAAACAATCACAATTGTAAGTAGTAGGGTACCCCCTGCTTTCAACAATACAAATGTTCCAGCAAGAATGATTGTAAAATAAATATTGGAAACGTGACTGCATTTTCTATTTAGTTTCCATTAAGGATATTTTCATTCGAAAAACAACTTCCAGCAGATTGGCTTAAAAGCTTTTTGATGTAAAAATCTTTAAGATAGAAGTATTGGTTCATCTATTCTAGTTTCATGTTCTTGGAAGTCTTAAAACATTTGGGGGGATCGTTTCTTTGGTCTTTGCTCTGTATCAGCCAAGGCAATATTACAGTACCTGGGGTCACTGAAATCTCCTGCTTTTAAACTAATAACTGTTCCCACTCATCTTTTATTTGGAAATTTACTATCATTGCTCATTTACTAATAGGCCATCTGAAAATGTCCCCTTTGAAACTTAAAGAGATTAGTGCTTTACATTCACTCAAAAGAAACATATCCAAATTTAGTGACATGATGATCAAGGAGATTTGTGTGAACTGTTATTTTTTGGCTCCAACCTCAAGAATTTATTTCATTATGCCTCACTCCCTCTTTTACAAGAACATTGAGTGATCATTGTTCAGGTTCACTATAACATACCTTCAACCTATCTAGGTGCTGAGTTTCAGTCTTGAAGTCTGTCTTTATGACTGGAGAAACAACAGGAAGAAAAGAAAGTTCTAATGACTATGATACAAGTTCAAATGAACTTTAAGTAAAATTTGGGTTCCATTGAAGGGGGCTGAATTTTATAATAAAGAAGTTATTCATCAGTTTCTGGCACCCTGACTTCAAAATGCAAATTTAAATGATAGAAAGGAGTTATATTTTTAGCACCGTATAACGTTTTCATTCTAGTCAATCTTTATATTGTGTTACCATAATCCGTGGGCTTCCTTGGTGGCTCAGCAGTAAAGAATCCGCTTGCAATGTAGGAGATGCAGATTCAATCCCTGGGTTGGGAAGATCCTCTGAAGAAGGAAATGGCAACCCATTGCAGTATTCTTGCCTGGAGAATCCCATGGACAGAGGAGCCTGGCAGGCTACAGTCCATGAGGTGGAAAAAAGTCAGACACAGCTTAGTGACTAAACACAAACAACCACATTCCATACATTTAATTTTGTTAGAATAGACTAAGGAAATATATTTTGAGCTAATTTCTGTTCCAATATACACAAGCTATACACACTTCTGATTTTCAAATACCAATTATGTTTCTGACAAAGTATATATGTAATGAAAATGTATTCTTCCATTAAATACTTGATTTTTAAATTTTTTCTAGAGGAACCTGGCGGGCTACAGTCCAAAGGGTCATGAAGAGTCAGACATGATGAGTGGACTGAGCACGCAACTCAACAATTAATTTTGGAACCCCTCTTACATTCAATTTCCTAGGTACTGAAAAAGCTGTTGCAAGAGATATAGAAGTAACTCTCTTGTCAATATAGATCTGAGGCTGTAACAATTAGCTTCAGCCCTCTGTTCTCCAAGCAGCAGCCTAATGAATGGTACCCTTGAATTTCCCACCTATAAGGGGACTGGGACCATGTTTATTCATCCTCTATTGGAGTATCTGGCACAGTGTACACATTCAACACATATCTGTCTCATTAGGGTGTGAATGACTTCATTGGTTCATCTGTATCTCCTGAACCGAACGTCACACACATAGTGCTTCATGGTAAATAATCATGCTGACAGAACTATCTCCTGGGACTTCATACCATTTTACCTGTGTGTTCTTTATCGTTCCTCCTAGAAGAATGTTCTTTTTAATAACACCTGAATTTCCAAACACCATCCCACCCACTCCTTCCAGAGTTACCTGAAGATTTACCATCTGTGTGAATACGTATTTTATTTGAAGAAAAATGAGAAAATTAAGCTTATGAATTGAGAAAAATTGCCCTAGACTGAGAACCACAAGAAAGTGCAACAATTGTTTGAAATGGGCAATTCATTCAAATGACAGATTAACACAATAGAACCAGAGATAGATAGTAGACTCTTAAGGGTACCTAATATTTGATCAATGGGAAGATTATATTTTGGAATAGACATCATGGTACCTGGAAATGGCTGATACTAACCTGACTTTCCATCTAGTGAATCCAACAAGCCCAACAACTTGGATCACCATTAGAATCTCATCTTTTTGCAGATTTTCTCCCAGATTTGGTCTTTCTCCCTGTTATTGTGTGACCTGTTTTATATGGATTTCCCTGATTGCTAGCTCTATACAGTCAGCAAAAATAAGACTGGGACCTGACTGGCTCAGATCATGAACTCCTTATTGCCAAATTCAGACTTAAATTGAAGAAAGTAGGGAAAACCACTAGACCATTCAGGTATGACCTAAATCAAATCCCTTACGATTATACAGTAGAAGTGACAAATAGATTCAAGGGACTAGATCTGATAGATCTAGTCAGAGTGCCTGAAGAACTATTGATGGAGGTTCATGACATTGTATAGGAGGCAGTGATCAAGACCATCCCCAAGAAAAAGAAATGCAAAAGGCAAAATGGCTGTCTGAGGAAACCTTACAAATAGCTATGAAAAGAAGAGAAGCGAAAGACAAAGGAGAAAAGGAAAGATATACCCATTTAAATGCAGATTTCCAGAGAATAGCAAGGAGAGATAAGAAAGCCTTCCTCAGTGTTCAGTGCAAAGAAATAGAGGAAAACAATAGAATGGGAAAGACTAGAGATATCTTCAAGAAAATTAGAGATACCAAGGGAACTTATCATGCAAAGATGGGCTCGATAAAGGACAGAAATGGTAGGGACCTAACAGAAGCAGAAGATATTAAGAAGAGGGGGCAAGAATACACAGAAGAACTGTACAAAAAAGATTTTCACAACCCAGATAATCACGATGGTGTGATCACTCACGTGGAACCAGACATCCTGGAATGTGAAGTCAAGTGGGCCTTAAGACAAAACGAGTGGAGGTGATGGAATTCCAGTTGAGCTATTTCAAATCCTAAAAGATGATGCTGTGAATGTGCTGAGCTCAATATGCCAACAAATTTGGAAAACTCAGCAGTGGCCACAGGACTAGAAAAGGTCAGTTTTCATTCCAATCCCAAAGAAAGGCAATGCCAAAGAATGCTCAAACTACCGCACAATACAGTGACAGACTTTATTTTTTTGGGTTCCAAACTCACTGCAGATGGTGGCTGCAGCCATGAAATTAAAAGATATTTGCTCCTTGGAAGAAAAGCTATGACCAACCTAGACAGCATATTAAAAAGCAGAGACATCACTTTGCTGACAAAGATCCATCTAGTCAAAGCTATGGGTTTTCCAGTAGTCATGTATGGATGTGAGAGTTGGACCATAAAGAAAGCTGAGCACTGAAGAATTGATGCTTTTGACCTGAGATGTTGGAGAAGACTCTTGAGAGTCCCTTGGACTGCAAGGAGATCAAACCGTTCAGTTCAGTTCAGTTCAGTCACTCAGTCGTGCCTGACTCTTTGCGATCCCATGAATCGCAGCACGCCAGGCCTCCCTGTCCATCACCAACTCCCGGAGTTCACTCAGACTCACGTCCATTGAGTCAGTGATGCCATCCAACCATCTCATCCTCTGTCGTCCCCTTCTCCTCCTGCCCCCAATCCTTCCCAGCATCAGAGTCTTTTCCAATGAGTCAATTCTTTGTATGAGGTGGCCAAAGTACTGGAGTTTCAGCTTTAGCATCATTCCTTCCAAAGAAATCCCAGGGCTGATCTCCTTCAGAACAAACCATTCAATCCTATAGCAAATCAGTCCTGAATATTCATTGGAAGAACTGATGCTGAAGCTGAAGCTCCAATCTTTTGGCCACCTGTTACAAAGAACTGCCTCATTTGAAAAGACCCTGATGCTGGGAAAGATTGAAGGCAGGAGACAGGGACGACAGAGGATGAGATGGTTGGATGGCATCACTGACATGGACATGAGTCAATGGACATGAGTTTGAGTGAACTCCAGGAGTTGGTGATGGACAGGTAGGCCTGGCATGCTGCAGTCCAAGGAGTTGCAGAGTCGGACATGACTGAGTGACTGAACTGAAATAAACTGAACTTCCTTATTGTTACTTCAGCACCTTTGTTTAGTGCCTGGCTGAGGACCATGGCACTTCCTATGGACTATGAGATTTGAATTAGGTGGGCAATTAGGAGGATATTTCATTCACTGAGGCAAAAGACAAGGAACATGCATTATGGGAATGAGAAGAGTGTCCAACTCTGTGACCCCACAGACTGTAGCCCACCAGGTTCCTCTGTCCATGGGATTCTCCAGGCAAGAATACTGGAGTAGATTGCCATTCCCTTCTCCAGGGGATCTTCCCAATCCAGGGATCGAACCCAGCTCTCCTACATTACAAGCAGATTCTTTACCATCTGAGCTATCGGGAAAGTGAAGTCGCTCAGCCATGTCCGACTCTTTGCGACCCCATGGACTGTAGCCTATCAAGCTCCTCAATCCTCCTGCCCCCAATCCCTCCTAGCATCAGAGTCTTTTCCAATGAGTCAACTCTTTGCATGAGGTGGCCAAAGTACTGGAGTTTCAGCTTTAGCATCATTCCTTCCAAAGAAATCCCAGGGCTGATCTGGGATTGAGAGAGCATCTATGCTTAGGACTGGTAACTACCTGATATGGTACGTTTTAGACCCTATTACACTGACCTTCCCTATAGCTCAGATGGTAAAGCGTCTGCCTGCAATGCGGTAGACCCAGGTTTGGTTCCTGGGTCAGGAAGATCCCCTGGAGAAGGAACTGGCAATCCACTCCAGCACTCTTGCCTGGAAAATCCCATGGATGGAGGAGCCTGGTAGGCTACAGTCCATGGTGTTGCAAAGAGTCAGACACGACTGAGCGACTTCACTTTCCCGATAGCTCAGATGGTAAAGAATCTGCTTGTAATGTAGGAGAGCTGGGTTCGATCCCTGAATTGGGAAGATCCCCTGGAGAAGGGAATGGCAATCTACTCCAGTATTCTTGCCTGGAGAATCCCATGGACAGAGGAACCTGGTGGGCTACAGTCTGTGGGGTCACAGAGTCAGACATGACAGAGCAACTAACACTAACACTACACACTGACATTAACCAACTCTTGAGAAAGTCAATATTTCCAATATTTCTTTCATAAAGTTATTATTCCAAAATATTTCAAATGAAGATAAAAATCAAGAGACTAGAACAATGAGCCACATGGAATACATTTCCCAGATGTAGCAGTTGTCAAGATTTTGCAATATTTGTTTCTTTTCTTTTTTTTTTTTTTTTGCTGAAGCATTTTTTGGTAATTTCCAACATTATGTTGTTTTATTCCCACATTTTATTAGGTGTGATTATGCATAATCACACCTAATAAAATTAACAGTAATACCTGTGTCATTTAATATGCAGTCTGTAATCAAATTGAAGAAGTAATGGCAACTCACTCCAGTATTCTTGCCTGGGAAACCCCATGGACAGAGGAGCCTGGCGGGGGCTCCATGGGGAGTCCGTGGAGTCACAAAGAGTCAAACACATGGCTGAGCAATTGAGTAACTAAAAGGTCTCTTCAAGTTATTTTGGGTTTTTTTGGTGGTAACACAACAAACATTTAAAAAATATTTATTCAATTGATTTCATTTACTTTTTTTGTTGTTCAAATAGCTCCAACTTTGACCAATGAAAGCAGTATTCTTAATTCATGTTTATTGCATGATTATTTCCCTTTTGTACAGATGGGTTGAAGCGAATATAAAACATGTATTCTTCCATACAGCTATCATAATACTCAGTTCAAGAAGAAATAATAGCTTCTAAAACACATGATCCACCATACTGTGTAATCATCATTTGAGCTTCAAAACTTTGTTAAAATTTTGATAAAAAATTAAATAATTTAAGCCTACAGAATAATCAAATTAGAGATGGATCAAAGTGAAATAACAAAGGTCTGAGGTCACATTACAGAGTTTGGTCTCTATTCTGAGAACAAAGGCAAAACATGGAAAAAAAACTTTTTTTGACTTTGACTTTGACTTTTTGACTTTAAAATGTTAAAGTCAATAGAGATAGGTTTTTTTTTTTTTTTTTGGAAAGTGATAGCATGGAGAGCAGATTGAATGGGTGCCAGCCTGGAAGCAAGACCATCCCAGGGGCTGAGCAGTAATGTGAGTTAAGGAAGCTGGGAGAAGTGTGCCTGATCAAACCAGGGAATTGGCTAGGCCAATGGTATAAAGTGAAGAGACTTAGGAAGTGTGCAGGAGGTGCTGTAAATTGGACTTGCATGGGGTTTGATATTTAGGTAGAGATGGGCAGAGCAAAGAGAAAAGTTCAAAATGACACCACATGTCTGACTTAATCCATTTTGTGGATGGTGGTGCCTTGAAATACTGGAGGAAGGGCAGGTTCTGGGGAAGAAGATCAAATTTCTCTCAGAGATGTTAATATTTAGGCATCTGGGATAATGTTAGGGGAGTAGCAGGGAAAGGGAGAGAGAGGATGAGAGAGGATGAAAGAAGAGAATGTTGTTAGTTCTGGGCTGGAGACATAGATTTAGAATTTATTAGCATCTTAAGATGGTATTTAGGACTTCCCAGGTTGACACTAGAGGTAAAGAACCTGCCTGCCAGTGCAGCAGATGGAAAAGACAAGGGTTCAAGCCCTGAGTTGAGAAGATGCCTTAGAGAAGGAAATGGCAACCCACTCCAGTAATTTTTGCCTGGAGATTTCCATGGACAGAGAAACCTGGCGGGCTACAGTCCAAGAGTCGGACATGACTGAAGTGACTGAGCACACAAGATGGTATATAAGACGTTGAGCATCACTGGAATCATCACATAAGAAGGGTATGTGGAGGGACTTTCTTGGGGTCCAGTGGTTAAGACTCTGTGCTTCTACTGCAGGGGACACAAGTTTGATCTCTGGTCAGGGAACTAAGATCCCACATGATGGCCAAAAGGAAAAAGAAAGAAGGGTATATGGAGAGAACAGAAAAAAGAGCAGAGACCTGGAAACCCAACACTACCATGGAGGACAGGAGGACAGAAGGACACCCAAAACGGAGCAGAGAAAGAGTGCCAGAGACACAGCAGGAAAAGATCAGGCCTGTGAGGCACCCACCACCATGAGCAGCAGTAAAAGGTATAGTTCAGATTTGACTTGTGAGATTGCCTATCACTTCCTTCAACCAAAACGCTCAGGAAAGTGGAGAGGGAGAGGATATTTGATTGGGGTGGGAAATTGGTGCTTTGTTTGGGACCAATGAGTTTGAGGTTTGTGAGACATCCAGGTGGAACCAGTGAATATTTGAGTCCCCAGAGGAAAAAAGTCTTGATCCTTATGTGAATAATGTGGCAAAATAATATCCTTGATGTAAAAATATTTTGTTGAGAAATACGGTAACTCTGTTGTAACATTTCTTAAGTCATTGTGATTAAAACTGCAACTCCTCTCACAAACATGCAAAAAACAAATAAGCATTACAGCCCCTGTGAAGTATGAGAAGTGCTTCCTGGGGCAGAGCTGAAATCAGGAACATGGGGTCTGGCAGGTCTGGGTGTGTGTGCTGACTGATCACTTACTTTCATGGTGACCTTGGACAAGTCAATCTCTGCAAAGTTAGATTATTTTCATCTGAAACATCAGGCTAGTAAAAGCTGATATTGTTCAGTGTTGATGAAAATGAAATTAGATGATATATGAAAATATCTTGTATAGTAGTTTACACCTAATCAGAGCTTAGTGAATAGTGACTTTATAATTATTGAAAATCATCAGGCACAAAAAATTTAACTTCTCACCCTTACGTTAATGACTTCCACATTTCTTCATGACATTGACTTTCTCTCTCACCTAGAAGTAGTTATTAGGCTCCTTCTAGAATTAGCTTCATTCCATGCATGATAAACTCAGGATTTTGTCACTCTTAGAATTTGTCTGGGGAGAAATCACTACTTGTGGGTGATGGTGAGAAGGGTAAGATAGAGGAGATGTGAGGAAGCAGCGAATAGCACCACTGCCTCTAATGTAAGCTGCCTCCACCACCTTTAGGTATAAACCTATGTATGTTCTTTTTTGTTTGTTTGTTTGTTTATTTGCTTGTTTACTATGTTTTTTTAAATTTTATTTTATTTTTAAACTTTACAATATTGTATTAGTTTTGCCAAATATCCAAATGAATCTGCCACAGGTATACATGTGTTCCCCATCCTGAACCCTCCTCCCTCCTCCCTCCTCATACCCTCCCTCTGGGTCATCCCAGTGCACCAGCCTCAAGCATCCAGTATCGTGCATCGAACCTGGACTGGCGACTCGTTTCATACATGATATTATACATGTTTCAATGCCATTCTCCCAAATCTCCCCACCCTCTCCCTCTCCCACAAAGTCCATAAGACTGCTCTATACATCAGTGTCTCTTTTGCTGTCTTGTACACAGGGTTATTGTTACCATCTTTCTAAATTCCATATATATGCATTAGTATACTGTATTGATGTTTTTCTTTCTGGCTTACTTCACTCTGTATAATAGGTTCCAGTTTCATCCATCTCATTAGAACTGATTCAAATGTATTCTTTTTAATGGCTGAGTAATACTCCAGTGTGTATATGTACCACAGCTTTCTTATCCATTCATCTGCTGATGGGCATCTAGGTTGCTTCCATGTCCTGGCTATTATAAACAGTGCTGCGATGAACATTGGGGTACACGTGTCTCTTTCCCTTCTGGTTTCCTCAGTGTGTATGCCCAGCAGTGGGATTGCTGGATCATAAGGCAGTTCTATTTCCAGTTTTTTAAGGAATCTCCACACTGTTCTCCATAGTGGCTGTACTAGTTTGCATTCCCACCAACAGTGTAAGAGGGTTCCCTTTTCTCCACACCCTCTCCAGCATTTATTGCTTGTAGACTTTTGGATCGCAGCCATTCTGACTGGTGTGAAATGGTACCTCATAGTGGTTTTGATTTGCATTTCTCTGATAATGAGTGATGTTGAGCATCTTTTCATGTGTTTGTTAGCCATCTGTATGTCTTCTTTGGAGAAATGTCTATTTAGTTCTTTGGCCCATTTTTTGATTGGGTCATTTATTTTTCTGGAGTTGAGCTGTAGGAGTTGTTTGTATATTTTTGAGATTAGTTGTTTGTCAGTTGCTTCATTTGCTATTATTTTCTCCCATTCTGAAGGCTGCCTTTTCACCTTGCTAATAGTTTCCTTTGTTGTGCAGAAGCTTTTAAGTTTAATTAGGTCCCATTTGTTTATTTTTGCTTTTATTTCCAATATTCTGGGAGGTGGGTCATAGAGGATCCTGCTGTGATGTATGTCGGGGAGTGTTTTGCCTATGTTCTCCTCTAGGAGTTTGATAGTTTCTGGTCTTACGTTGAGATCTTTAATCCATTTTGAGTTTATTTTTGTGTGTGGTGTTAGAAAGTGTTCTAGTTTCATTCTTTTACAAGTGGTTGACCAGTTTTCCCAGCACCACTTGTTAAAGAGATTGTCTTTAATCCATTGTATATTCTTGCCTCCTTTGTCAAAGATAAGGTGTCCATATGTGTGTGGATTTATCTCTGGGCTTTCTGTTTTGTTCCATTGATCAATATTTCTGTCTTTGTGCCAGTACCATACTGTCTTGATAACTGTGGCTTTGTAATAGAGCCTGAAGTCAGGTAGGTTGATTCCTCCAGTTCCATTCTTCTTTCTCAAGATAGCTTTGGCTATTCGAGGTTTTTTGTATTTCCATACAAATTGTGAAATTATTTGTTCTAGCTCTGTGAAGAATACCGTTGATAGCTTGATAGGGATTGCATTGAATCTATAAATTGCTTTGGGTAGTATACTCATTTTCACTATATTGATTCTTCCAATCCATGAACATGGTATATTTCTCCATCTATTAGTGTCCTCTTTGATTTCTTTCACCAGTGTTTTATAGTTTTCTATATATAGGTCTTTAGTTTCTTTAGGTAGATATATTCCTAAGTTTTTTATTCTTTCCGTTGCAATGGTGAATGGAATTGTTTCCTTAATGTCTCTTTCTGTTTTCTCATTATTAGTGTATGTTCTTAACAAGCATACCCCAGTTTACTGTTTCTTTAATTGCATCTAGACTGTAGCCATGATTTTCCTCCAATGTCTGGAAGGATGTGGGTATAGACCAGTATTAGAAAGATGATTTTGCTCAAAAAAATAACCTTTATATTAGTCTAATATAAAGGTTCATTAAATCTGGAGGCTGCTGCCAAGTATTGGGTTGGCCAAAAATTTCATTTGAGTTCTTTCTGTAGCGTCTTATGGAGAGAACTTTTTGGCCAACCCAGTATTTCTCCATCATGGCACCTTCTGGTTCAGACAGGGTTAACTAACTTCCAATAGAAATATGGAGGCAACCCTCCTATGTTTTCTGCTCATCTGCCCTTGTGTGTGTGTGATCAATTGCTCAGTTGTATCTGACTCTTTTGCAAGTCCATGAACTGTAGCCTTCCAGTATCCTCCATCCTTGGCATTTTTCCAGGCAAGAATACTGGAGTGAATTGCCACGCCCTCCTCCAGGAGATGTTTCCAATCCAGGAAGCAAACCGGCATCTCCCACATCTCTTGCATTGGCAGGTGGACTTTTTACCACTGAGCCACCTGGAAAGCATCTACCCTTATCCTATCCCCTGCTCCAAGCTCCTGACTTCTCTTTAGCAACATGTCAAGATGGAAGCCTCTGGCTCTATTTGTACAGATTGATGGATCTCTTATAGGAAAAAGCTTAGGTTGTTCTTTGAGATTTCTCCAGAGGGAACTATTTGCAAAACAAAAACATCAACAACAATAAAACAACATCTTTCTCAGGCTAAGTTTTATCATGTCTAATGGTTTAACTTTAACGTGTTTTTATGCTAAAAAAGTCTTCTTTCTATAGGTAAAGAAAAGAAGAAATGAAGTATTTGATGGGCACTTAAAATTTCATCCCATTCCATAATATTCTGAAAATGGAAGGAAGAACTTCTTGATTCTTGCCTCTGACCTCATTCAAGGAGACATCCTATTCATTACCCCATCAGAAGTGTTTAATAAAATTCAGGAAAAAAAAACACAACAAAAAATGTCAATAAGGGACTTCCTTGTTGGTCCGGTGGTTAAGACTTCGCCTTCCAACACAAGGGATGTGAGTTAGATACCTGGTTGAGAAACTAGGATCCCACATGTCTTGTGACCAAAAAGCCAAAACATAAAACAGAAGTAACATTGTAATAAATTCAAAAAAGATTTTAAAAAACAGTCCACATAAAAAAATATTTTTTAAAAAAGACAGTAGAAAACTTTTTTCTCTATACTCTGAAAATAATACCAAGGAAAGTGGTATTTTCTAGTAGTTCCACATGGGATAGGAGAGTACTCCATTTATGAAACATGCTATGGAAAATACACATTCCCTTTGCAATGAAAAGCAAAGAGTAAGATAGAATCATCTGGTTCCTATATTTGAAGGCACACACGGTACGTTCAATTTCATCAAGGTTTTCAAAATGCCTATTATATGCCAGTGTTAGTGGTAGGTCCTAAGTTTAAAAAAGATTAGTCTCTGTCTCCTATAATTAACAATCTAGTGAGACAGACAAGTAAACCTACATTATAAAGGACTGAAGTTTTAAATAGAAGTATTATGAAGATACAGGGTGGCATAATGAAATGCTAGGTACAATTGTGTGCATGTCAGGGTGTCTACCAAAGATAAAGAAGGGAGTTGAAAAAATAAACTAATAAATACAGTGATAACATGCTTGAGAAAATTATTTCTCATTGCATCAGCAATACTCGCCATGACTCTCATCTCCAGTCCTTCTGTGTGTATTTGGAGGGCTAATGTAGACACTATTCCTTGTTTATCCTTGTCTCATATCTTTTCTTTTATTTATTCTTTTAATTTTTTTGCAGCTCTGTGCAGCATGGAGAATCTTACTTCCCTCACCAGGGGTCAAACGCATGCCCCCTGCGGTGGAAGGTGAAGTCTTAACCTTTCTAAAATTTTCAAAAGTCCTAATTTTAAGTTTTTCTTTGAAATAGGGTTGATTTGCAATGTTCTAGGTGTATAGCAAAATGATTAGGTTATACAAACACACACACACACAGATATTCTTTTCCACTGTAGGTTATCACAGCATATTGAATACACTTCCCTATGCTATATGGTACTTCCTTGTTGTTTATTTTATATATAACAGTGTGTATCTGTTAATTTCAAAGTCCAGATTTATCGTAAATTTTTTATTCTCTGGTTTGAAGGAAATACTGATTTTTCTCCACACTTAACTTCAGATATGACATGCTGTGATGTCAATAGTGACCACAGAAGGCAAGAGTATAATCTCCAGGCTGGCTTCTTAGAGCAAATCAACATGTTCTTGCATGAACCACTCATGCTCTCTAGGAAGCTATCTGCTACTCCTGCTGCTGCTGGAGGAAGGGATGAGGGGCAAGGCTTTGGTATGGAGGAGGCCAGATTTCTAAATGAAAAGCCTTTCTGCAGATGATTCTTGACACTGTTCAAACAATGGTTTGAAGAAATGGTACTGTCTTTCCATCACATTTGGAACAATTCATATATTATTTTAAGAAAATTTTCTTCCTTTTGTAACTAAAAAAATCTTAACATTCTTATTTCTAGCTGTGAAAAGAAGGGAAGTGAAAAGCAAAGGAGAAAAGGAA
The DNA here is from genome assembly GCF_003369695.1 of Bos indicus x Bos taurus. Classification (NCBI taxonomy): domain Eukaryota; kingdom Metazoa; phylum Chordata; class Mammalia; order Artiodactyla; family Bovidae; genus Bos; species Bos indicus x Bos taurus. The sequence continues at coordinate 6,233,839 of NC_040083.1, read as the reverse complement.
AGATATACCCATTTGAACGCAGAGTTCCAAAGAATAGCAAGGAGAGATAAGAAAGCCTTCCTCAGTGATCAATGCAAAGAAATAGAGGAAAACAATATTATGGGAAAGACTAGAAATCTCTTCAAGAAAATTAGAGATACCAAAGGAACATTTCATGCAAAGATAGGGGTAATAAAGGGCAGAAATGGTATGGACCTAACAGAAGCAGAAGATATTAAGAAGAGGTGGCAAGAATACACAGAACTGTACAAAAAAGATTTTCACGACCCAGATAATCATGATGATGTGATCACTCACCTAGAGCCAGACGTTCTGGAATGTGAAGTCAAGTGGGCTTTAGGAAGCATCACTATGAACAAAGCTAGTGGAGGTGATGGCATTCCAGTTGACCTATTTTAAATCCTGAAAGATGACACTGTGAAAGTGCTGCACTCAATATGCCAGCAAATTTGGAAAACTCAGCAGTGGCCACAGGACTAGAAAAGGTCAGTTTTCATTGCAATCCCAAAGAAAGGCAATGCCAAAGAATGCTCACACTACCGCACAATTGCACTCATCTCACATGCTAGTAAAGTAATGCTCAAAATTCTCCAAGCCAGGCTTCAGCAATACGTGAACCATGAAATTCCAGATGTTCAAGCTGGTTTTAGAAAAAGAGGAACTAGAGATCAAATTGCCAACATCTGCTGGATCATTGAAAAAGCAAGAGTTCCAGAAACACATCTATTTCTGCTTTATTGACTATGCCAAAGCCTTTGACTGTGTGGATCTCAACAAACTGTGGAAAATTCTGAAAGAGATGGCAATACCAGACCACCTGACCTGCCTCTTGAGAAACCTATATGCAGGTCAGGAAGCAACAGTTAGAACTGGACATGAAACAACAGACTGGTTTCAAATTGCGAAAGGAGTATGTCAAGGCTGTATATCGTCACCCTGCTTATTTAACTTATATGCAAAGTACATCATGAGAAATGCTGGGCTGGAAGAAGCACAAGCTGGAATCAAGATTGGTGGGAGAAACCTCAGATAACCTCAGATATGCAGATGACACCACCCTTATTGCTGAAAGTTGCTGCTAAGTCACTTCAGTCGTGTCCGACTCTGTGCGACCCCATAGACAGCAGCCCACCAGGCTCCCCCGTCCCCGGGATTCTCCAGGCAAGAACACTGGAGTGGGTTGCCATTTCTTTCTCCAATGCATGAAAGTGAAAAGTGAAAGTGAAGTCGCTCAGTCGTGTCTGACCCTCAGCCACCCCATGGACTACAGCCTTCAAGGCTCCTCCGTCCATGGCATTTTCTAGGCAAGAGTACTGGAGTGGGTTGCCATTGCCTTCTCCATGGCTGAAAGTGAAGAACTAAAGAGCCTCTTGATGAAAGTGAAAGAGGGGAGTAAAAAAGTTGGCTTAAAGCTCAACATTCAGAAAACTAAGATCATGGCATCTGGTCCCATCACTTCATGGCAGATAGATGGGCAAACAGTGGAAACAGTGTCAGACCTCATTTTTCTGTGATTTCTCCAAAATCACTGCAGATGGTGACTGCAGCCATGAAATTAAAAGACGCTTACTCCTTGGAAGGAAAGTTATGACCAACCTAGATAGCATATTAAAAAACAGAGACATTACTTTGCCAACAAAGGTCCGTCTAGTCAAGGCTATGGTTTTTCCAGTGGTCATGTATGAATGTGAGAGTTGGACTATAAAGAAAGCTGAGCACTGAAGAATTGATGCTTTTGTACTGTGGTGTTGGAGAAGACTCTTGAGAGTCCCTTGGACTGCAAGGAGATCAAACCAGTCCATCCTAAAGGAGATCAGTCCTGGGTGTTCACTGGAAGGACTAATGTTGAAGCTGAAACTCCAACTTTGGCCACCTGATGCGAAGAGCTGATTCATTTGAAAATACCCTGATGTTGGGAAAGATTGAGGGCGGGAGGAGAAGGGGGCGACAGAGGATGAGACGGTTGGATGGCATCACCAACGTGACAGACATGGATTTGGGTAGATTCCGGGAGTTGTTGATGGACAGGGAGGCCTGGTGTTGCAAAGAGTCGGACATGACTGAGTGACTGAACTGAACTGAACTGAACTAAAGAATAGGCTGCTTATTAGGAGATTAAGTGGCCTTCCCTGATGGCTCAGTGGCAAAGAATCTGCCTGCCAATGCAGGAGACTTGGGTTCCATCACTTTGTCGGGAAGATTCCCCAGAGAGGAAATTGCAACCCACTCCAGTATTCGTGCCTTGACAAGAACAGCCTGGTGGGCTACAGTCCATGGAGTTGCAAAGAGATGGACACAACTGAGCATGCATGCAGGAAACTAAATATTTGAAACAGCTCAGATTAACTGCTGGTTTGGTTTTTTGTTTTTAAAGGATTTTCTTTTTTTTAATTAATTTATTTTTTAACTGAAGGATAATTAACTGCTGGTTTTTAATGCATTTCCTAATTATTATTAACAGGGTCACCCCTGGATATATATTATTAGTGAAAGTGGGATAAAGGATAAATTACATTTTATAATATCTGAGAAATACTGCTACATAATCTGCAACTACACCTCTCTTCCTCTTTGAGGAATAGTTTACTTGATTTCAAAGGGGAAGGGGACTATGTGAATATTTATGTAAGTTAGAAAAATGTATTACAATTATTACCAGTGAGGTTCACAGAAGTTAAGAATTGTCATCAAGGGCCTATTTACAGCAAGCATCTGATCATGTGAAGTAGCAGCAAAGAAGGGCTTGGAATGGAAGTGGAGTCTGTAAAATGAGACTGGGAAGGGATCGGGGGTGTGGAAAGCATACTATGTCATCGAGCATTTGGTTAGTAAAGTTGGTGGTTTGACTTTGTCATAAAGGGCTGCATTTGATAAAAGTAGGCTTATTACCTGGTCTGTGGCTTCCTTTGAAACATGGGATTTCAGAGCACAACAGCAGCTTAAAGCCCATGTACCCTACCCCTTTATGGAAGAAACTGATCTCTAGGTTGGCTGAGCTACCTGGCTGAAAAGAGAAATGGAGTCACTCCAGCTCTGACTCCAGGGCTCTTTAAACTCTGCCCTATTTCTTAATGCCATTGGTAGGTGAGAAATTCAAACACAAGCTTGACATTTAAATTTTAACTATTGTGCAATTTGCCAAACCAAGATTCCACTAGGTGAATGAACTCATTTGATTTTCTGAAAAGGCAAACTTGCTTTGTGGGATTAAAAGAAATCGACTTATTTTCTACCACTAGGTGGCACGATACGTTATTTTTTTTTTCCCCCTGACACTTTGAAAAGGAATCCATCCTTTCCCTTAAACCACACAAGCACATACTTCATTCTTGGCAGACTTCTGTCGTTTTTACTGCTATGAAATTTGACTTGGGGTATCTGTTTATAGAATACTTACCTACAAAATTAAACTCATTTCTTTCCATTTTTTTTCCATTACATGGTTTCTGCTTCATGCATACGTATCTGTCTTTCTACTCTACATGGGAAGAGAATCCAGGTTTGGTTTCGGTTCTTGCTGATGCTTAGTTTCACAACTACCAAACTCCTGGTTTAATAAAAACCTCTTCTCTTTTTGCCTGTTGGAGAGAAGAAAAGAGATAAAATTCTAGTTGATTCTCAAGTGGCCACTTATTCATTCATTAGGTATTAGGAGATAAGTATTCAATAGGTGATTAACTAGAAATAAGACTTTAGCTAGTTACATGGCTCACGATGATCTGTTTTCCTATCCCAAAGAATGTTGAAAACTTGAGGTAAGAGCCATAAGAGCAGCTCCCAGTTTAACTGAATGTCACTAAGCGAGTTTGGGAAAAGGCACTGAGGGTTCAGCTGGGAGATGAGACTGAAGGGAAATTCAACTACTTCAGAGTCGCTTTGCCATTTTCTGCATTTTCTGTCATCAGAAGCTTCAGTATGTGAAGCAAAGAAAACAAACAGTAGGAGCAGGACTTACAGAATATCCTTTACAATTTAGCCTTAGTGCCTTCCCTGGAGGTCCAGTGGTTAAGACTTCCAGTACAGGGATCATGGGATTCAACCCCTGGGTGGGGGAGCTCAGATCCCATACTCCTTGGGACCAAAATCCCAACAACAGAGGCAATAATGTAACAGATTTAAAGAAGACTAAAAATAGTCCACATCAAAAAATATACATATAAAAAGTTAAAATTTATCCTTAATAGATTTTTACCCCATTTTTATTCCCCTCATCCTCTGTATTAATTTTCAACTGCAGATTATTAAATCCCACCATTTTGAAGTTTTCTGCATAATGTTTTATATTTGTATTAATAAATAGAAAGATCTTTCAGAAATAGTGTCCTGGACCTTCCATTTTTGTGGAACATCCAGACATTTGAAATCAAGTCTATTCTGCATGAAAATCACTGGGAGGAAGGGGTTTGAAAAAAACACTGATGACAGAATTCACACATGACCAGTTGACTCATAATCTTCTTTCTGGGTGCTTATTTTGTTTTTCTTCTTTGCTCCATAGACTAGTGTCTTGGGGCTTCTCAGGCCTATGTGGTATTAGATAACTGCCCTCTGCCCCCAAAGATACATGAGACCATTCTAGTAACAATGAATAATTCACTGACTATTACCCTCATGGGGACAGAATATAGTTGACCCAGGTTCAACTAGACCAATCAACTATGGTCAAATCAGCCCCAAGTTCATGTGTGGTGACTATAGCTGCTGGAGGCCCACCAATTATGAATGGGGTCCTCAAAAAAGGAGAGTCGAGGTAAATGTGCAGATACCCCAAAGGTGTCTCCTACACTGATACAACAGGTATTTAGAATACATAAATGAATAAAAGAATAGATGCGTGAACTAAGAAACTCTGCTAGTTTGGAACAGTCTAATAAACTCAGATTGATGGATACAGAGCAATTAATTAAGGATGTACTTTGTACCAGAGACTGTGCTGAGTACTGCAAGGAATAAAAACTGAAAAAGAAAGACGTTCCTGACTTTAAGGAAAAAGGCAAGAATAGGTATCATTAATATATAAGAAAAATACAGGCAGTGACAAGAACAACACAAAGTATTAATTATGGATATTCGGTCAATGGAGAGATCATACTTTGGGTTATCTTAATTAAAACAATACCAGCTAACTGACAGCACTACCATGTATAAAATAGATAGCTAGTGGGAAGTTGTTGTATAGCACAGGGAACTCAGCTTGGTGCTCTGTGATGACCTAGAGGGGTAGGATGAGGGGTTTGGAAGGAGGCTCAAGAATGAAGGAATATATGTATACATGTAGCTGGTTTCACTTTGTTGGACAGCAGAAACTAACAGAACATTGCAAAGCCATTATACTCCTATAGAGAATAAAAGATAACACCAGCTCCTGAGAAATTCAGAAATCTCAGAGGATAAATGCAATAGAAGTTTATTTCTTGCTACGAAAATTTCAATTGGCAACAGAAGATGGGGGATGGGAAAGGCAATGGGCTCAGCTTCACAGGGTCTTCAGGAACCCAGCTCTGCTACCAGCAACATGATGATGATAATGGTGATGCTACTGAGAGTCAAATCCAACCAGCAGTAGAGAGAGCGTCTCTCACCCAGAAGGATATCAGGGCTTCTGCTGATAGTCCATCAGTCCTTCCTTCACCACCTGACTGCCCATCCTTGAAGAGGAGGCTGGGGGAGGTAACCTGCTATGCTCGGGAAGAAAGGCAAACACATTTTGAGACCTGATAGCCAGTGACTACCTTAACAGCACTGTAGTCATGGCAGTGGAAGGGAGTAATAATCAGAAAAAAATGTGTGAAAAGAATACTATGTGAGATCATCTTTGAAGCATAGATCTTAACTGTTGGAAAGAGAAAAGCTGTTCTTGGAAAAAAATAATAGCAAAGATCTGAGGTTTGGGAAAATAACTGTTTGGGGAGTGATGAATATAGAGTAGAGTGAAAGTGTAATAAAAACTGAAAAGATAGTTGATTTTATTCGGCTTTTCTTTTCAAAAAAGCTTTCTATTGATCTGAGAACATCAGTTTCCCAGACAATGGATTTTGGCTAGAAACTATGCTGCTAATTAAATAATGAGGAACTAAAGTTAGAGAATGAACTTAAAGTTGCTGAGGGGGGAGATGGGGAAAAGGATAGTTAGGAAATTTAAGATGGACGTGTACACACTGCTATATTTAAAATGAATAACCAACAAGGACCTACTGTAGAGCACAGGGAACTCTGCTCAATGCTATGTGGCAGCCTGGAGGGGAGGAGAGTTTGGGGGGGAAATGGATCCATGCATTTGTGGCTGAGTCCCTTTGCCGTCCCCCTGAAATTATCACAACATTGTTAATCAGCTATACCCCCATACAAGATAAAAAGTTGAAAAGAAAAAAGCTTTCTATCTACTTGGGAACATCAGCTTGGATTTTGGCTAGAAATGATGCGGATAATTAAATAATGAGGAGGAACTAAAGTCTGAAGGAAAAGTAATAAGCAAAACCTGATTAGTGGTTAAGACTTCACCTTCCAATGCAGGGGACACAGGCTTGATCCCTGGTTAGAGAGCTAAGATCCCACATACCTTGGGGCCAAAATACCAAAACATAAAACAGAAACAATATTATAAAAATTCAATAAAGACTTTAAAAATAGTATACTTTTTAAAAAATCTTAAAAAATACCGACTGTGATATGTTGTTTTCCTGTACTGACCTCTTGCACTCTAAATGGGAAGAACTACCTTTATTTACTCTTTAAAATATCCAGTTGACTTAATAAAGGTGTATGAAAGAAGTACAAATTTATTGATCTGGATGAGGGTTTAAAACAGTCAGGATCAATATTCATATATTTTAATTTTTAGCCCATACATCTTCTTACTTAAGTTAAATATATCCATACAACTGAATCAATATATAAATGTTATTTTTTCCTTGGATGGTATTAGTCTTAACCACATATTTTAGAATAATGGGAGACATTTTCTTTTTTGTTCAGAATTTCTTTTAAATCAGACATCTGGTATTTGGCACTCGACTTTTATTAGGCCGGTTGAGCACTTTTAAAAGGGGATAAATCATGTGACTTTCATTTTAATTTTTTACTGTATAGCCAACATATGCTGAGTAATAGCATTAAATAAGATCAGTAAATGAAGGATTATGATCTGTCTGTGTCCAATTTTGCAAAGAAACTAATTAGAGAAAGGTTTTTCAGATCAGAATTGAATTAGCCAGCAATTTTTAAAAATTGTAGTAATATAATGAGAAATGCTTGGATTTTAACATGTTGCTGGTGAGAAGGAAAAATTACAAGGAGCATTAACACTTTCACTCTAATTCTGGCTGAAGGGAGAAGAGAACAGGGCAACTCTTTGGCATAAGCCTCTCCCCACTGCTAGAAGACATTTAGATTAAAAAAAAAAAAAAAAACACCTCAAGCCTTTTCGCAGCTATCTATTTTAATTAGAGATATTAAGTTGGAAGCTGGAATGTTGAGAGCTAACCTACGGATAATGCAGCATTCTCCACATCCTAGGGAGCATTCATTTTAATTGTCTCATTTCACTAACTTGGATATGAGAAAGGCTTTCTATCCCACTCTTTAATATTTGGCAGCCAGCCAGTTCTTTTCTATGGTTACACTTATTGAGGTACAGAACTGCGTTTGGAATTAAGTTGGAATTTTATTTATAGCTTTGGAATGTCTTGCTAAATGTCTCTAACTATGGCAACTTCTCTTTAAACTGGAATGAAAACGCCATCGTTTTTACAAAAAAATTGAGCAAAGGGAATATACAGCAGTGTTTATTAGTTTCTTTAAATTCTGTCAGTTATGGGTAGCATAAATAAGAACATTAAGTGAATTAGTCTTACCATGGCAATCTTAATTATAAATATTTTAGATTCATATATTTGACTAGTAATTCAAAGAAGATTTTGACAAGTAATCTAAACATGACAAATCATGCTATAAGAGATAATTTTATGATTTGTAAAATTATTTGGAAAGATGCTGTTCTAATTAAGAGAATAAAAGGCTTTCTGCTCAGTGAAGTATAAAATCAAACACTCATTTCAATATTGTGACTAGGACAAATACATATTATGCTCATTTAGTGTTTCTCAATGGATAAGCAACATGATTTGTTGTACTTTGTCATTTTTAGGCATTCACTATGGTCGTAATTTCTTTACATTCCTGAAATCCAAAACAGGATAAACAGAATTACTGGTTCAATTGCTAAATTTGCATATTTGGCATTTGAAAAACATGAAGAGCCTTCAAAATCCAAGCATGTCTGTACACCATTTATCCCTTCAAACTAGTCTCCCATTCTTCCCCAATTATCCTAAATCTCAATGTCATGTTTTAGCGTTCACTTTCTGTTTTCTCTTTTTCTAGATAATCCCAAGCAAAGTGGGTAGTACACGGAGAAATTCCAAAGAGTACTACAAAGAATGCTCAGATCAAGACTATTCTTCTGCTGTTGGCTCATTTGATCTCTTTTCTTCTTATTTGGACAGTAATTTTCACAGGTAGTTGGATTAGAAATTAAGCAATAGAGCAAGGGAATTACCTTAAGAGATATAAATATGTGCATGAGAAAGAAGGTACTGAATCTAGAGCATTCCTTCAGGCTTTCTACTTCTACATTATTTTTCATTTGTATATTGTTCTTGGTGAAGCAAAAAATACCATAATATATATTTTTATAGTCTCAAAGGGTTTATCATGAGACAATCAATTCACCTGAAACAATCTATGAACAATTAAAAAGAACTAATAAAAATTGAAACACTAAATATAATTATTTCAAATGTGTGATACAGTTAGTAGTCAGGACAAGGGAGTTCTTAATGGGTGGGGAATAATGTCTACTTTACACATGGAAGTACCCTGAGTTTGGGCTTTGGATTATTGTATATAGGAAGAGTGAGAGTCCAGAGATTGTCACTGAACAGATGTAACAGAGGAGAAATTCCAAGCCTGGTAGCCAGGAATATGCAGAGATAAACTTGAGTGTGTTGGATCATGAAGGAAATTCCTAGGTGTTCCTACCATCCATCAGAGACCCTCATGAGGAAGATTGGGAAAGGTGCATAAATATAACCAAAAAAACAGAATCAAAAGATCGACATTTGGGTCACTTTAAAATTTTGGTTTATTCTTTGGATAAAGAAGATGTGGTACATATATACAATGGAATATTTCTCAGTCATAAAAAAGAATGAAGTAAAGCCATTTACAGTAAAATGGGTAGACCTAGAGATGATCATCCATTTTTCTGGCCTGGAGAATCCCAGGGATGGTGGAGCCTGGTGGGCTGCCATCTGTGGGGTCGCACAGAGTCGCACACGACTGAAGCGACTTAGCAGCAGCAGCAGCAGCAGCAGAGATGATCATATTAAGTGAAGTAAGCCAGACAAAGACAAATATCATGTGATATCACTTTCATCTTTCATGCTGTGGGGAATCTAAAAAAAAAATGATACAAATGAAATTATATACAAACCAAAAATAGATGAACAGACAGAGAAAATAAACTTGTGGTTACCAAAAGGGGAAAGAGGGGAGGGATCAATGAGGAATTTGGGATTAACAGATACACACTACTGTATATAAAATAGATAACCAACCATTACCTACTTTATAGTGTAGGGAACTATACTCAATATTCTGTAATAATCTATAAGGGAAAAGAATCTGAAATACAATTTATATACGTGTGTGTTTGTGTGTGTCTATGCATAGAGCAAAATGACTTTGCTGTACACCTGAAAATAATATAGTATTGTAAGTCAACTATATATTAGTAAAAAGGTTTTTTTTTTTTTTTCCAAATTCAAGGGCTTCAGAAATTTTTTTTAGCTTATTCTGATGTTGGTCCAAGTGTATTTCTCTCTCTTCATTTCTACTTCCCAAGTTTAGAGACTGAGTTTGGTGACACAAAATAAGATTAGATGTTTTTCTACATCTTCTAGGTATTCTGCTATGTTAATTACAGCTCAGTAGAGATGTCCATAGAAAGAAAGGATGGAGTTGAGAAATGCTTGGATCTTTCCAACTGCCTAGGTCATTCTTTCTCACTGACAAGAGCTTCATGGATTCCTTTATACCTGTCAGTCTTCACACCTGCCAGAGATTTGGAACATGTGGAGATTTTGTTAAATGACTCCAGCTTTCTTCTGAAAAGGCAACCATGAGTAGCCTCTAATAAAAACTATTCCCAAGTGTAGGTATATATTTTGTTTAGATTACTTGAACTGCTTTTTTTTCCTCAGACATGTTCTTATTACACAGCACTTAGCTTCCAAATATCTAAATAAGTATCTTCTGTTCCTTATTTATTATCCCTTTAGTCTCCTTATACTTGCTTTTCTCTTCTCTAATTTTTTTTTTTTAATTTTGAGGAGACTTTGTGAATAGATGCAAGTAAATAAAGGCATTTGACATTATGAAACCACTGGGGTTTCCAGTCGGGGGGAACCATGATGTCATAAGGGAATCAGACATATATTCATTTTACCCTGTATCACCTAACCCTTGTATTGCTTCTTTTTATCCATCAGAAAAGCTTTCCTTTCTCCAGTTAGGTATAAATGAGATACATAACAAAAGAAAGCTTAAAGAATGATACATACCCCTTTAATGCACATTTTCTTCTATATTAGTTTCCAGGTTTTCTATCCTAGTTGTTACCAATTAACTCAGAGTATCCACATTTGCATGACATTGAGGAAAACTGAAGTTTTTTTAAAAAAATGTTTTATTTTATATTGGAATGTAGCCCATTAACAATGTTTTGAAAGTTTCAGGTAGACAGTGAAGGGACTCAGCCATATATATATTCGTGTATCCATTCTCCACAGGCTCCTCTCCCATCCAGGCTGCCACATAACATTGAGCAGAGTTCTCTGTCCTATACAGTATGACCTTGTTGGTTATCTATTTTAATTTTTAAATATAGCAGTGTGTATATCTCCATCCTAAACTCTCTAATTATTCCTTCTCCCCATAATTCCCCCTGGTAACTGTAAGTTCATTCTCTAAGTCTGTGAGTCTTTTTCTGTTTCATATATAAGTTTGAGGAAAATTGAAGTTTTGGTTACTGACAGTAATTACTCAGTGATAAAAAAGATTGGTTCTTTTCTCTGGGTAATGTTCTAGGTTAATGGCTCTAGCAGAGAATATGATGTTATTCTGTTTTCAATAACAGCCCTTACCTGATTTGACTCCTTGCAGTACAATGATGAACATGAACCATCATGAAATAGAATTTTCCTTATTCACTATACTCACATATTCAATTTAGCTTGAACAAAACCCTACATATCCCAGGGCTACCATTTCACTCTCTCAGGCTGGAAGAACTGACTGAGGTTTGCCATCAGAATTTCCTTCATAGACTTTCCCAAAAACCCAATAAAAGGAAATAGAAGTGGCTGAGCCTATTTCATTGACTGTAGGCCCACTGCCTGGTTTCTGTTAAGTTTGACAGTATTTATTTTTGAGGCTAGAATAATGTTCGAGACTGTGGTTGTAAATATTTCCCCCCATCCAAATCAAATATCTAACCTGCAAAAATGAAATAATAATGAAAAGGGTGGAAAGTGACAGAATTGAAGTTCTTCTCCCCTTTGATAAGCATCAGAAATTCTGCTGAGTGGACAGAACCTCTCACTTCTTATCTCTGAAAAGTCTGTTTTGCTTAAATCTGTCTTCATTTTTGGAGGCATATATTACTGTTTCAATACACTGTGTCATCAGTTAAAAAATTAGGGCATATGTTATGAAGCAATGAATATTTTAAGAAAATTCTAAAAAATTTAAAGGAGTTGTTTTTTCCCCTCTCACAGTCTAGGTTATGATATTTTCAGTGTAATAGTAAACCTGTCTTCAAAAACTATCACTCATAAACACTTTCCCTTAGGATATACCCAAATTCTAAGTCCTGTTCAAAACTTAACATTTTTATCTTACTTTTTTTTTTCTTTTCAGAGCCGGTCATGTGAAAAACAAAAAAGCTGTTATGTTTCCAGTAGGATGATTTTCCTACTGAATAAAATTTCAGTCTAATGTTCCTCATAGAAGCCTGAAGAAGCAACCATCTTTGTATTTGTTACAGAAGTCTTAGGGGCAAAATTTCCTCAAAAATGTAGCAAAATCATTGTTCCTACTTTTCAGCTTTTAAAAAAATGTTTCTCAGTTGTGGACTTGAAACTACTAAATCTAATTTTTTTTTCTTATGAATTGTTCTTATTTTACTACATGGTTTAAAACATTAAGTTTTGGAGTGACTCAGTGACAGTTACCTCTGACACTACCTTTTAGGAAAATGGTCTTCATTTAAATTTGGGTTCTGTGACTTTTTGATTTTACAAGAACCCTTTGACTTTAGGAGGAGAGTGAGAATATCTCTGGATCCTTTTCCCATCTTTAACCGTGGTGTTCCATATACTTTCAGTGGAGGGAGTGAGCATTGTCGAGTAGGTAGCATAAGTGATAGGAAAAAATCCCTGAATGTTGTATGGCCAGAATAATTGCACACAAATGCATTCAGGAATCCTATGGAAAATATAGTGCTGTTAACTGGCATGGTTACAGCACAATTTAGCAAGTATGTTAGAACAAATTACCCCCTGTAACCGTAAGCCATTCTGTTTCACGCTTTTTAATGAAGGCCTGTACCACACACTAGAATCCTTCTCACCTCATTACTACTCATAAAAAGCAATGATCCGTTCAAAGGCTCCTCATCTCTCCCATATGAGCGGTAAAGAGCCTCGCCTCTCCTTCTGGCACAGAAGACAGGAAAGCCTCTTCCCCAGCGGCCTTTGAAGTCCATCATTAGCATGTTTGCTAGATAAAAGAGAAGAAAATTTATCTGTGCAATCTCACTGTTGTCACGTGTGTTACCGTTTCACCCTGCCTTTGGAAACAAAGCAAACAAAACAAAATAAAATCCGAAGACATCTCTGTCCTTGTTTAGAGAATACAGATTTGCAAGACTGTTAGTGCAATTGCTCCTTCCCTGTTCACGAGGTATTTTCAAAGAAACTCTAAAACATGGGAAGAATTTAAGGGGCCACTGAATGTAAAGTATGGAGTCAATAAAAAGGCAGGCGGAGAAGTAAGATGATTGGTCCATGCAGAAGAAACAGTTCAATTGTGAATTAAAATACTTTTGCTTTCTCCCCAGAATATCATAAAAAAATTGATTTTTTTATAAAAAAATATACTATTTTCATTTTAGTTACTGATGAAAAGATTTAGCCGGGACTGGCATACTTACTTTCTCTCTCTAATTTCAGAGACAATATATAATATTGAAGATACACTGAGTACATTCAGTAAAAGTTGAGGTGAATGAATGCATGCTCTTCAAAACGAGGTGGTGATACACACACATACACACATATACATAAATATATAAAACTTGGGAGGAGATATTACAAATCTAATTCAGCAAAAAAAAATTTGTACATTTTTTTAAGTTCTGCATAGTAGGAATGAAAAATCTTGTACAAGAGATAGAACATATTCAAAAATATTGTTTACACACCATAACTGTGTTTGAGCCAGCAGGAAGAATAGTTGTTCATCTCTATTACATGAGGATTTCCAGTCAGGCCATTCTGTTGAAGAGTGTGCAACAGAATAATAACGTTTGCATTTCAAGCAAGAGTCCATACCTGGTACTCAAATAATTTGAAAGCGGAGACCGGGCATCTAAATTCTGTAATGTAACAAAACCCTGGAAGCTGGCACATGTTATAAATTTAAATGATGGTTAAAATCAATTCCGTTGCAGGAAAAATGCATTTAACATAAACTTTTGGGTGACGTTTCTAACTTTTTCTGTAGTAGCTCTGAAAATATACCGGATCACCTGATGCAATGCTGTCAAACCCTAGCAAACACTTAAGCAGGGCAGTTTCTAAATGAAATTGGTATTCTCCAGGCGCTGTCCCGAAACGCAAGCCCTGGGCGGCTCACACTCTCAAGCTACAAGAGAGAAATGCCGGTACTGTACTTTAATAGGGTCGGGGAAGCACATGCTTGCAGAGGCTGAGCGACCCCTGCAATAATAACAGCACAGCTTTGTTTCATTTGAAAACATAAATCTGTACACACATACTTAGTGAGACATATATCCATGTATATAGAAAAAAGTTCAGCTAATAATAAAAGAAAGGATGAACATTGGCACGGGAGATGTTGACAGCATTATGCAAACTTTTCAATATTTCCTTGCATGCTCGACTTTAACTTTTGTTTATAAAGTCCACTTAGACATAATTTACAACTTCTGTTAGCTTAAGCTGGGTTCTGTAAAATCTGTCTAAAAAAATCAACCCGGAGTGCTTTGAGATGTTACAAGTATATCTAGATATCAAACACTGAGCCTTGCAAATTATATCCATTTTGGAAACTCTGGGTTGGTATTCATGTACACAATATATTTTAGTTCTGATGTTTTAACATGATGAAGCAAGTCTTGCTTTTCTTTTCTTTTTTTCCTTGCCTTTTCCAACTCTTGCTCTAGTATCTGTGAAAAAGACTTAGGAGCCCAAGCAAAATAAAATGAGAAATTCTGAAGGTTATTATGGTTTAATAGATTTTTGAAATTCAGACTTTGTCAGGTGATTTAGCGAGGAAAAAATACCCAGGTCAGGCAAAACTTGCCAATTCCCTGAAGTTTGTAATTTCTACTATAATTTTGGACTTCAAGACTTAAAAATGTTATGTAACTTATATTTATTTCAGCCGGGTACAGCTGTTGTGAAGCTTCCCTGGTGGCTCAGTGGTAAAGAATCTCCCTCAATGCAGGAGACATGGGTTTGATCCCTTGGTTGGGACAATCCTCTGGAGAAGGAAATGACAACCCACTCCAGCATTGCCTGGAGAATTCCATGGACAGAGGAGACAGGACGGCTTCAGTCCGTGGGGTCACAAAAAAGTGGAACACAACTCAGTGACTAAACAACAACAGCTGTTGCAGACATCTGATATCTTCTCCTTTCTGAGTAGTTAGAAATGTCGGTCAGTCAAGATTAAGAGAAAAGGGTAAATCCCATCTCTTTATTGACTCTTGCAATGTACATTGCTTTGGGGGTCAAAGACAAACTGAAGTTCTTAGTGTCCACTTCTAAAATCGCAGAACAGCAAAACACACAGCTTCATTTTTGCTCTCAATGGAAGAACAGCCTGTACTTTTTGCTCCCTAGTAGTTGGGAAGAGTGGGGTGCCATTGGTGTGCCCCTTTAATGACATGGCTGCAAAGAGTATGCTTCATAGGCAGCACAATTTACTCTAAGCTTTGGCCAAAGTGAAATATTTCTAAGGGAACTGAAAGGATGAAATGCAAGGTAAAATAATGGAGAATAAAATAACTTGATAATATATTTGTGAATTAGTAATTTTTGACTTATGACAATATGGACTTATATCAAGTCTTAATATAACAGGGGACCAGTTCCATATCAAGACACAGCTGGGTGCCCCCATGGAGACAGTCTCATGGGGAATGTCAGATTCGTGCTTCACTTTTTCCGGCAGGAGGTGCTGGGGAGAGTTGGAAAAGAGAGAAAAGGCCTGATCCTGTTGGTTCTTCATTATGTACCAATAGTTCTTCATTCATACAGCAGTGCATTCAAGCCTCTAGCATTTTCCCATATCCAGTCTCCTTGTGTAATGTAACAGATGGAGTAGGATCAACTGTCCAGAGCCCCTTCAACGGAGTCTAGATTCCAGCTCTAGGACAGGGGGTTTCTGCTTCTTTCAGTTAATAACTCTTGTTTCCCAATGTTTGGAAGCAATTCCAACTTCTCTTTGTTAAAATAACCAGCATGGATTCTGTTTTCTTCTGGACCCTGGCTGATACACTCTCTGCTTCAGATTTCTTTTTTTTCAAAACAAACAGCTTTTTAATTGAAGTTTAGTGAATTCACAATGTTGTGTCTTTGAAGATGCTAATCAGATTTTTCATTTTTCTAGTGCCTATCATAATGCATTCAATGTACATGTTGTTTTGTAGCTCAATTGTTCAGTCATGTCCCACCCTTTGAGACCTCAAGAACTGTAGCCTGCCAGCCTCTGTCCATAAAATTCTCCTGGCAAGAATACTGGAGTGGGTTGCCATTTCCTACTCCAGGGGATCTTCCTGACCCAGGGATTGAACCCATGTCTGTTTAAGTCTCCTGCAGATTCTTTACCACTGAGCCACCTATACTCCAATAAAAATTAATTTTAAAAAATTGCAGGGGACTTGCAGTACTTCTGAAGATCTTATACTTGATGGATCAAATGTAGCTTCAGAGTCTCAGATTTAACTTGCATTTCTTAACCCAAAGGAGAAGTCCAATGATGGTAGATTTTTTTGTTTCTGTTTTTAGGTATTTTAGGCCTGAGGTATTCTCTGGAGTTGGTGCTAATCTCTGCTTACTTTGCTTTGAATTAAACCGACCAGGAAAAAAATTTTGAGTGAATATGAATATTTATTCTCTAATAAGTTCCTACCTTAGTCTCCACAAATCTGATTAAGCAGAAGAGAATATATTTTCATAATACAATTACTGATCTGCTACCTTATTCCAGGTAATGTACAGATACTAAAATTGTCACTTAGTTAAGTGGCTTGACTGGAATTTAGATCTTAACCCTCTTTGACTACAATCCTTCATGCTCTTGCTCTTTCTATACTACCTCTGTTTGTTTTTCGGGTGTAAAGTTTAATTCATAACTAAATATATGTCTTATTTGTAGGTACCTTTTAACTCAGCTTTCTGACAGGATTCAAGAACACATGATGGAATTTTGGCCAAACTCTGATCTACAAATCCAAGTATCTTGCTTACATTCTTGAAGATGGGGCTTTAGTAATTTTATAGGCTCTGGTGTTTTATACTATAAATAAATTTTGTTCTAAATGGTTTCAGTGAGACTAAGCAGACTATTTGCTTGCTACTTTTATTCTGATCACTGTAATCTGTTACAGAAACAAAGAAACAGAAAATCTTAAACCTACATAAAATGTAAACCCATGTAAATCTTCTATTGTTCTTCTGTGGTGTATAAATACACATTGGTCTAAGATGTTTCTATCTGTTAACAAATTGACTTTCAGAAGTGTTTGCCAAATTTGAACTTATTTACGAAGTGGTGTATTCTTAAGTGAAGTTAAAAGAAGTTCTCTTCTAGTAATTCCAGTAACCTTTTACCTGGGCAAGAATTTAGGTTCATGAAGCTATGACAAATGTCAAGTATTCAAGTCCTTGGTGGAATTTGAGGCAGGGGTGTGCTGGAGCTGGTCCACACTGGCTCCTAAGAGCAGACTGTTAAATATTAGGGAATTTTGTGAGCTGGTTGTTAAACACAGCCACTATTAAAAATTGGATTACATAAACTTAAAATTAAATAAATTGCATTAAAACAAAGGTAATACATACTCAAAATTTATTACTTCCTACTTAACTTTTTTAATTTAAAAATTTTTATTAAAGTATAGTTGATTTACAATGTTGTGTTTAATTTCTGCTGTACAGCAAAGTGACTGAGAACTCAGTCACTTCACTGTATATATATATATTAGCTTAAATTTTCCATATGGTTTATCACAGGATACTGAATATAGTTCCCTGTGCTATACAGTAGGACCTTGTTGTTTATCCATCCTATATATAATAGTTTGCATCTGTTAATCCCAAGCTCCCAGTCCTTCCTACTTAATTTACTACATTGTAGTATCATCCATGTCTATGGGGTCGCACAGAGTCAGACACGACTGAAGCGACTTAGCAGCAGCAGCAGCAGCAGCAGTATCATCCATGCTCTTAAGATAATTCATGTCTATTGATTCTGTTACATGGGATTGGAGATACCACATAACAGTGTGCTGTTGAATATTTCTTCCCAACTTTGGGAACATATCCTGGTAGTGTGATTTCTATCATAGAAAAATGTTTAAACCACAGAAATTGGCAAATGCTAAGAATTAGGGCTTTACTTATTGCTTTTTTTTTTTTGTCTAGACTTAAAATAATAAGGAAATATTAATAATGCAGATCAACTTTAAAAGTGAATTATATCTATAGCTGTTAAGTAGTGAATAGTGCAAAATTTAATGACATATCCTCTTAGTATTTGCAAACTATTATGAGATTCAGCAAAGGTAATGCTCATATCATTGAGAATGAGTGGTTTCAAATTATTTCTTTGATGTTTTTACTTTCATCTTGTTTGTGAAGTTAAATGAGAATATTAACCTATGTTCATGTTAGAATTATATTCATCAACTGTAACCAGAGATCAGTTATTAATTTAAGAGTTTGGCAAAAAGCAACCAAAGCCTCTGTGAGAATAAATTATTTGTGTGAACTCCTGGGGGTTGGGGGAAGAGTATATATTTTATTACTGTTTGTAGTTTGTGTGCTATACATTCTTTATATCAGTAAAAGGTATAATAAAGAATAAACATAGACGCACACATTTTTCTTCCTCTGGAGAGCCTCTTGTTAAACATGGAGCGTCACACCTCTCATAGGTGTGCAAGCCTGGAGATTCCAGTTTATTCTCTGTGAATTGTATAGATACTGTCTTCTGTTACAGAGCTGAGGACTGTTTCTACACCAGCCAATTAGTTTATTAGTACAGTTAGTTGGAAAAAAAAGTAAGTGCCACAAAAGCTACTGCTAAAATCTATCATGGTATATTTAAAAGTCTTCTAAATGTCAATGGATGATGTGTCCAGAGACAAAAACCTAATCTTGCAAATTTCTGATGAACTTCCTTCCTCCTGAAACACACATAAGGTGTGAGGTGTCTATGACATCCAGGAGAACTTTCAAATTCCTGTTGAATTTTGTTTCCCTTTGGGGATAATTAGAGAATTAAAAAGTATGTGAAATTTTTCAAAATATTTATCCAAGCCTTAGAAGCTGTTGTCCCCATAGTCAATGTCAAAAATTTGAAAGTCTAGAAGGGATGCTTCATCATTATATTAAAAATGTTAAATTCCTTCCTTTCTTCTCTCTTTCATTTCTTCCCTCTTCTCCTGTAGCTTCTCTCTTTTTTGTATTTAAATTTTTTCATTCATTGATGAATTTAATTGGGAACCAAGGTATTAATGACTTAGAGATACCTAAGAATTCATGAGAAGTTACAAAAAACAGAGAGAAAGCAAAGTACAATTTTAAAAATTATTCTTTTAAATATTTAAAAGGTGGGGGATTGTAAAATGACATCTGAGTCATTGTTTTTGAAATATTTCTAGCTTCTTCGTGTACATAGAAACTTTGTTGCTTTAAACACTGTAGGTATTTCATGAGAAAGTAGGAGTTGTTCCTAATGGAAGAATGATGAATGGATTAAAGGGCTCATCTTGTTCAAAATTTCAGCTATGATGCTCTGCCCAAGAGTTAACAGAATGTAGTTTCTGCAGAAATGATTAGACCATGGTTTTCCTCATTTGTAAGATAGGCTGTGTGTGTATATGTGTGTGTGTGTGAGAGAGAGAGGGAACGTGTATACACAAGCACCCACAATAACTATCTTGAGAATCCTAACCAGAGTCTGATTTATTTTTTTGGCTATTTGTGAAATCCTATGAAGCCAGAGAAGCTTCATACTCATCATGTGGTCAGGAATGCAAAATCTGCATTATTTGTTTTTATGAATCTAAATTCTTATGATCGTTCTAACACCTGATGAGTTAAACAGCAGTTTTTGTTTTCCTAAAAGCATAACTGTTCTTTCAAGGATAAAAATATAAGTTATCTACAGTTCTTCTTTTTTTAATCCGACAGTTCTAAACAGATAATCTAAGTAATAACCAAAAGAATAAAAGTACTATAGTTCTACAATTGAACCACCTCTACCAGTAAGATGTTTGATGTGTGAGATGCAGCAGCAGAATAATTTAAGGAGAAATTAAGTTACTCATTACAATCCTATTCAAGAGATATTCTAACATGGTTTTAGAAAAATTTCCTCCTATGAATATTTATGAGAATGTAATCTTTCCTTTTTAAAAAGTTTTCTTGCATCTTAAGTTCTAAAAGCAGCATTAATTTTTGCTGTTGTTGTTGTTCAGTTGCTATGTCATGTCTGACTCTTTTGAAACCCTTTGGGATCAGAAAGTCTGCTGTCATTGCCACCGATTGTAACTTAAGCCACCCTGTGCTTTTTGGTTGTGAACAAGTTCTAACCATCTGTGAGCTATGACAAGCAAATTAATATTAAAAATACTGAAATTTCTTGATTTACATTTAATCAGGTTCTAAAGAGTAACCACAAATAGGATGATTGAGGCCTCAGAAGCAGCCACATGAAGTAGGGAAAAATAGCATAGATATAAAATCTGTTCTATTCTGTGCTCTGCCCCAAATTATTGTTTGATGTTGGCAAGTCTCTTAAGATCTTTAGATGTCAGTTCCTTTATTAAAGATGAAGTGTTTGGGTTTGTTGGTCTTTGATGCCAGACAATCATGGAATTCTTTGAATCTATGCAAAATTCTATGCATAGATTACTCTGTAATCTATTACAGAGTAATTACTCTGTAATTACTCATAGGTTACTCTGTCCATAGAATTCTCCAGGTAAGAATACTGGAGTGGGTTGCCATTTCCTCCTCCAGAGGATCTTCCCAACCCAAGGATTGAAGCTGCACCTCCTACATTGGCAGGTGGATTTTTACCACTGAGCCTCTCTCTAGGGAAGCTCAAAAATACATTTCATTTTATTTTGAATCATTCTTCCCTGATAGATCAGTTGGTAAAGAATCTGCCCACAATGCTGGAGACCTGAGTTCGATCCCTGGGTTGGGAAGATCCCCTGGAGAAGGGAAAGGCTACCCTCTCCAGGGTTCTGGCCTGGAGAATTCCAAGGACTGTAGAATCTATGGAGTCGCAAAGAGTCAGACACAACTGAGCGACTTTCACTTTACTTTCAGTATATATTCTCTCCTTGCTTTCTTTGGAATAACTGCTTTTTTTTCTATTTGAAGGTTACTAGATTTACAATATTGTGTTAGTTTCAGGTGTACAGCATCGGCAGACTTTTTTCCCTGAAGCTTGGTGGGTTTTAAGGCTCAAAACTGAAATTTATTTCTCCCAAGGAATGCTTACATCTCTCATTTAATTTTTCTAGTGATAGGCAAGTATGACAAATTTTTCACCTTTTCATTGATTGAAGTTACATATTTACTTTTATTCTACCTCTAAATTTTGTTAGTTTTGAGATTTGTGACATATGAATAAAACCTACCTTTTATTTTCTAAACTGAATACAAAACTTGCCCCTTTGTTTCCTCTTATAACAAACGTGATTAGGTCCAAGATAACCCAAAATACCAGTTCTTGAGGGAGATGTTGCTTATAAGTCTCTGTGCTAGATTTATCTGGGATAAGCTTTCAGTATTATCTGAGTATTTTTATTCCTCAATTTGCATACCATTTTGCATAGATTCAAAGAATTCCATGATTGTCTGGCATCAAAGACCAACAAACCCAAACACTTCATCTTTAATAAAGGAACTGACATCTAAAGATCTTACGAGACTTGCTAACATCAAACAATAATTTGGGGCAGAGCACAGAATAGAACAGATTTTATATCTATGCTATTTTTTCCTACTTCATGTGGCTGCTTCTGAGGCCTCAATCATCCTATTTGTTGTTACTCTTTAGAACCTGATTAAATGCAAATCAAGAAATTTCAGTATTTTTAATATTAATTTGCTTGTCATAGCTCACAGATGGTTAGAACTTGTTCACAACCAAAAAGCACAGGGTGGCTTAAGTTACAATCGGTGGCAATGACAGCTGACTTTCTGATCCCAGAATAACCTCTTGTGGGAAGAATAGAAATAATTGTAATTTCCCTTGGGTAGAATTAATTGTACATGACAAATTCCCAAAATAAAGAGGTATTTTGGTTCAATTTGGTTTCTCCCCGTCTCCCTTTCTCCCCTTCTTTTCTTTTTTTTTTCTTGCCCTCTTTTCATTCTAGTTGAGGTTCTGCCACTGAAACATTCAGTCCTTAGGTCTGATGGCCTCCTAAGGACTGTCAGAACATTAGAAATGGAAAGTACTGTTGCATGGCTTTCACTTTACTGAAAAGATCCAGGGAGATGAACTGACTGGCCAAAACCACAGATACTGGTGGAGCCAGCACTGAAGAGTCCTCCTGGGATGCCTACTTTATTATCAACTTCTCTTTCCATCCTTCCATTATGTAATGAGGTAGTCCATATGTTCTTCCTTTGTCTTCCCAGGTGGCTTAGAGATAAAGAATCTGCCTGTCAATGCAAGAAACACAAGAAATGTGGGTTTGATCCCTGGGTCAGGAAGATTCCCTGACATAGGAAATGGCAACCCACTCCAGTATCTTGCCTGGAAAATTCCATGGACAGAGGAGCCTGGTGGGCTACAGTCCCATGGGGTCACAAAGAATTGGACATGACTAAGCAACTGGTCAGGAAGCAAGTTAGAACTGGACATGGAACAATAGACTGGTTCCAAATAGGAAAAGGCTGTATATTGTCACCCTGCTTATTTAACTTATATGTAGAGTACATCATGAGAAACGCTGGGCTGGAAGAAGCACAAGCTGGAATCAAGATTGCCGGGAGAAATATCAATAACCTCAGATATGCAGATGACACCACCCTTATGGCAGAAAGTGAAGAGGAACTAAAAAGCCTCTTGATGAAAGTGAAAGAGGAGAGTGAAAAAGTTGGCTTAAAGCTCAACATTCAGAAAAAAAGATCATGGCATCTGGTCCCATCACTTCATGGCAAATAGATGGGGAAACAGTGTCAGACTGTGTTTTTTTGGGGTCCAAAATCACTGCAGATGGTGACTGCAGCCATGAAATTAAAAGACGCTTACTCCTTGGAAGGAAAGTTATGACCAATCTAGACAGCATATTAAAAAGCAGAGACAGTACTTTGCCAACAAAGGTCCATCTAGTCAAGGCTATGGTTTTTCCAGTGGTCATGTATGGATGTGAGAGTTGGACTATGAAGAAAGCTGAGCACCAGAGAATTCATGCTTTTGAACTGTGGTGTTGGAGAAGACTCTTGAGAGTCCCTTGGACTGCAAGAAGATCCAACCAGTCCATCCTAAAGGAGATCAGTCCTGGGTGTTCATTGGAGGGACTGATGTTGAAGCTGAAATTCCAATACTTTGGCCACCTGATGCGGAGAGCTGACTCATTTGAAAAGACCCTGATACCTGGAAAGATTGAGGGCAGGAGGAGAAGGGGATGACAGAGGATAGGAAGGTTGGATAGAATCACCAACACAATGGACATGGGTTTGGGTGCACTCTGGGAGTTGGTGATGGACAGGGAGGCCTGGTGTGCTGTGGTTCATGGGGTGGCAAAGAGTCAGACACGACTGAGCTACTGAACTGCCTGACTGACTGAAGTGACTGGTCACAAAAAGTAGAAACAATGAAACTAAGTGATAACTTGTACATACTGTAGAGTTTGAATTTATTTAGAAATGTGGATGCAGTTATCTGTGGGTTCATTTATCCATATGAATGTAAATATGAAAAGCTTTTTGAGTTTCACTTTATTTTGTATGGAGTCATTTCTGTGGCAGTTTTTTATTATCTCAGAAAATGTTTAATGAGCTCCTTCTTCAATTATAATAGGCACTAAAGAAAGTTTTTAGCATAGAAAACATATCTGTTATTAGGTTATGATTTAATGACAAGAAAAGCATACTCAATTAATTTGTACTTACCTTGCTCCAAAAAACTTTGAAGCCAGTAAAAATATGTAAATACCAAAGGAATTGATTAGATATGGGTTCTTCTCATGGTCACTGAGGCAGACACAATTATATATACTCACTTGTTCCCTTTTCTTCCTGAACACACAACTTAAGCACATCTTCCCAGCTTTCTTGCCTTCAAATGGTGTCATAGTACTGAGTTTTTGGACAACAAACTGAGGGCAGAGGCAAAAGACACTCTCAGACCTGGTACCTAAAACCAATCTTGTGACCATGATACCACCTCTGCTGGTCTTCCAGCTATACACAGAGGATGGGCAGTAAAACAATGGAGATCAAAGACATGGAATCTTGGAATGACAGCATAGAGAAGAACCATCCTTCTAAGAAGAACCATCCTTGTAAGAAGAACCATCCTCCTACTGCCTTCAATCTTCAAATGACTGTGGTTAGCAAAAGAAATCAATGCAATGGACATGAGTTTGAGCAAGCTCTGGGAGATGGTGAAGGACAGGGAAGCCTGGCATGCTGCAGAACATGGGGTCACAAACAGCTGGACACAACTGAACACTGAACAACAGCAACAGCATAAGGAACAAATGTCTGTTTTAATGAACTATTAGGCTGTTAGTTTGCATAATCTGATTTATAGCCTGTCTAACCCCAGAGGAATTATTTGTATGGGAAATTTCTAGACTGAGAAACAGTTGCTTAAATCTGAAATAATTCCCATCAGAAATGTTGTACTGGATTAAACTTGCCTTTTAAGAAAAACTATTTTGTATGAAATGTTCTATGAATGAATAAATTAACAGACTGACCAATGTATGGTATACAGATAAACCTGAAGGTGATACACAGATTTGAAATGGAAAGAGGATGGAGATACTACAGGAGATGATAGTAAGTGTATGTTTTACTTACAAAAATTCCCAACTTTTCAGGTTCAGTGGTAAGACTCTGTGCTTTCAGTGCAGGGAGAGTAGGTTCAATCCCTAGTCAGGGAAATAAGATTCCCCAAGCCATGGCACAACCAAAAGACTTCTCTTAAAAGTCAGTTTTCCAAAGTGGTTGTACCATTTTGCATTTACTCCAGAAATAAAAGAGTTTTCTTTCTCCAGAAAGTAAAGAGAGTATTTTTGTCAGCCCTTGCTACCATCAGTAACTTAAATCTGAGCCATTCTCCTGGGGGTTTGTATATTTCATTGTGATTTTCATTTGTATCTCCCTGACAAATAATATTAGACATCTTTTCATGTGTTTATTAGTCATTCACGTATCTTTCCTGGTGAAGTATTATTTTAAACCTTGTCTTTGTATTTTATTATAAGAATTCCTTATATATCCCTAAACACAATTTTTAAAATCAGATATGTGTTTATCTAAATCAGATATATGTTTATGTGTAATCTGTGGTTTGTTTCTTTTTTCTTACAGTGTCTTTCAAAAAGCAGATTTTTAAAATTATGCCCATTTTATCAATTTATTTTTTAATTTTTTGTGTCCTTTCTGAGAAATCTTCACCTAACCTAAAGTCATAAAGATTTTCTCCAATGTTTTCTTTTGGAAGTTTCATAGACTCATCTTTTATGGATTATTAGGTCAATCATCACATTTGAGTTAATTTTTATATGCAGTGTGCAGCAAAGTTGAAATTCACTGCTTTGTATATAACTATCTACATGTTCCAGTACCATTTGTTGAAAAGACTATCCATTCTCCTTTAAATTACCTTAAGTTTGTTAACCTCTATGGTTCACTAATTCTACACTGTATCCCTGGTAGCTCAGATGGTAAAGAATCCACCTGCATTGTGGGAGATCTGGGTTCTATCCCTGGGTTGGGAAAATCCCCTGGAGGAGGGCATGGCAACCCACTCCAGTATTGCCTGGAGAATCCCCATGGACAAAAGTGCCTAGCATCCTGCAGTCTATGGGGTCGCAAAGAATCAGGCACAACTGAGCATCAAAGCACACATCTCTGTGATAATTCTTGAAACCAGGTAGTGAAAGTCATTTGATCTTGCTGTCCTTTAAAAAGTTTTTTTTTTTCTATTCTAGTTTCTTTTCATGTCAATATACATTTTTGAGTCAGTTTGTCACAAAAATATACAAAATACTATCCAAATTGCATTTAATTGCAATCATGCTGTATCTACAGATTAATTAACAGAAAACTGATTTCTTCAGGATATCAAATTTTCCAGTTTGTGATCATAGTATATTTCTCCATTTAATTTGTTTAATTTCTCTCCAAAAGTGTTTTGAAATTTTCAGTGTACAGATTTTGTAATTATTTAATAGTTTAACTAACTTTAATTTGTCCCTAAATATTTTATGTTTTTGAAACTGAATTGTGATTTTTTAAATAAGAGTTTCCAACTGGTAGGTGCTAACATACAGACATACAATAGATTTTTGTATGTTAACTCTGCTAAAGACATTTATTGTTTCTAGTCATGTTTTGGTAGACTCCTTAGGATTTTTATCTTGATTATCATGTTATCCACAAGTAAGGATGCAATTATTTCCTTTTCCCAAATGTGTCCTTTATTTTCTTTTTCTTACTTGTGCCGACTAAAATCCCCAGTACAGTATTGAATAGAAGTTTTGAGATTAGACATCCTTGAGTTGATCCTAGTATTTAGTGGGAAGGCATTTGCTCTTTTACCGCTATATATGATAATAGCTGTAGGATTTTGGTTGAT
Organism: Bos indicus x Bos taurus; assembly: GCF_003369695.1. Classification (NCBI taxonomy): domain Eukaryota; kingdom Metazoa; phylum Chordata; class Mammalia; order Artiodactyla; family Bovidae; genus Bos; species Bos indicus x Bos taurus. The sequence goes on along the minus strand of NC_040083.1, from coordinate 6,207,409 downwards.
GTCCTTTACCGAGTTGAAGAAGTTTCCTTAGGAGTTTTTACTGCACACTAATGACTTTGCGTGTGTGCGTGCTCAGTCATTCTTTGCGTCCAACTCTTTTCAACTCCATGGACTGTATGTAGTCCACCAGGCTCCTCTGTCCATGGGATTCTCCAGGCAAGAATACTGAAGTGACTTGCCATTTCCTTCTCCAGGGGATCTTCCCAACCCAGGGATCAAATCTAGGTCTCCTGCATTGGCAGGCAGATTCTTCACCACTGAGACTCCTGGGAAGCCCATTGACTTTAAGTTTTGGCAAATAATTTTTCTCCATTTATTGGGATCATAAAATGGTTTTTCTTTTGTTGTCTATTGATATAACAAATTACATTTATTGATTTTTACATGTTGAAACAAATTTCACATATCTGATATGAACTCTCTTTTGTCATGATATATTACTTGTATATTTCTTGAACTGACTTCATAAAATATTATGTAGGATTTTGAATTCATATTAATGAGAGATACTGGTCCTTAGTTTTATTTTATGTAAGGTCTTTGGTTTTTAATATGAGATAATGGTGGAATCTTTCATTTCTGGAAGAGTTTGTGTATAATTAATAACATGTCTTTCTTAAATATTCAGCAGAATCCACTAACAAAGCTATCTTTAAAAATATATATATCATGGCACTCTATTAAGGTTATTTTTTCTTGAGTGAGCTTTGGAAGTGTGTGTCTTTCATGAATACCACATGGCATTTTAATTGCTTATTTACTTGTTTGACTTCTCCATTAGCCTATTAAAGATTCCTTGGGTGAAGGAGCACTGTATTTTATTTTTAAGACTTCAGATCTTAGTGTGCTGTAAGGCACATAGTTAGTATTCTGTAAATATATCTTAAATAAATGAAGAGGTGGGTGAATTTTCAGTGGGAACACAAGGAGTTTCATAGGAGAAAATCAGAGGTGGATCAAGAGGGATGAAGATGAAAGAGGAAGAAGATGCCCATAAAGAAAGGACAGTCAGGAGGAGACAAGGACAGGGTTGATTAAGAAAGGCAGACCAAACATCTTGGGATATTGAAGTAGAGGTTAAGCTGGATTAAGATAAGCTAGAACTAAGCCAATGGATTTACTGAACTGAGGAATTTGGATATTGGTGTGTGTGCATGGGGAAGCCATGGAAGGATTTTGAGAAGGGTAGTTCTTAGGACTGCTGTGGGCTTACAGGGATGTTTCTGGTGGCACAATGTGGGATTCATTAGAGAGCATGAGCAAGAGATAATGAGAGCAGCTCCTTTGCTATTGCAATGCTATTGGTACTTGGGTGAAGACGAGTAGTAATAGGGACTCAAGTGAGTCATGCTATGAAGGCAAGAAAAAGAAGATTTCTTTCAAAAGTAGAATTCCGAAGATTTTTTCAACTCTGTGGGTGAAAGAGATGAAGAAATGAAAGATAATACTGAGCTTGTGTGGATAATAATGCCATTAACTGAGATAGAGCAACAAGTAAAAGGACAAGTTTGATACCTAGTTGGTATCAAACCAGGTATCAAAAGCCTTCCCAAATGATCAATGCAAAGAAATAGAGGAAACAATAGAATGGGAAAGAGTAGAGATCTCTTCAAGAAAATTAGAGATACCAAGGGAACATTTCATGCAAAGATGGGGGTAATAAAGGACAGAAACGGTATGGACCTAACAGAAGCAGAAGATATTAAGAAGAGGTGGCAAGAATATACAGAAGAACTGTACAAAAAAGATCTTCACAACCCAGATAACCAAGATGGTGTGATCATTCACCTAGAGTCAGACATCCTGGAGTGTGAAGTCAAGTGAGCCTTAAGAAGCATCACTACAAACAAAGCTAGTGGAAGTAATGGAATTCCAGCTGAACTATTTCAAATCCTAAAAGATGATGCTGTTAAAGTGCTGCATCAATATGCCAGCAAATTGGGAAAACTCAGCAGTGGCCATCGGACTGGAAAAGGTTGATTTTCATTACAATCCCAAAGAAAGACAATGCCAAACAATGTTCAAACTACTGCAGAGTTATACCCATTTCACATGCTAGCAAAGTAATTCTCCAAATTCTCCAAGCTAGGCTTCAATAGTACATGAATCAAGAACTTGCAGATGTTCAGGCTGGATTTAGAAAAGGCAGAGGAATTGCCTTTGCCAACATCTGTTGGATCACAGAAAAAGCAAGAGAGTTCCAGAAAAACATCTACTTTTGCTTTATTGACTACACTAAAGTCTTTGACAGTATGGATCACAACAAACTGTGGAAAGTTCTTAAAGAGATGGGAATACCAGACCATCTCACCTGCCTCCTGAGAAACCAGTAAGAAGGTCAAAAAGAAACAGAACCAGACATAGAACATTGGACTAGTTCCAAATTGGGAAAGGAGTACTTTCCCAATATACAAGGAGTACTTACCCAATATACAAGGCTGTATTTTGTCACCCTGCTTATTTAACTTCTATGCAGAGTACATCATGCAAAATGCTGAGCTAGATGAAGCACAAGCTAGAATTAAGATTGCTGGGAGAAATATCAGTAACCTCAGATATGCAGATGACACCACCCTTATGGAAGAATGCAAAGAGGAACTAAAGAGTCTCTTGATGAAAGGGAAAGAGGAGAAGGAAAAGCTACCTTAAAACTCAACATTCAGAAAACGAAGATCATGGCATCTGATCCCATCACTTCATGGCAAATAGATGGGGAAATAATGGAAACGGTAATAGACTTTATCATGGGCTCCAAAATCATTGTAGATGGTGACTGCAGGCATGAAATTAAAAGACACTTACTCCTTGGAAGAAAAGCTAAGAGAAACCTAGACAACCTGTTAAAAAGCAGAGACATAACTTTGCCAAGAGAGGCCCATATAGTCAAAGCTATGGTTTTTCCAGTAGTCATGTATGGATGAGAGAGTTGGACCATAAAGAAGGCTGAGAGCTGAAGAATTGATGCTTTTGAACTGTGGTGTTGGAGAAGACTCTTGAGAGTCCCTTGGACAGCAAGGAGATCAAAGCAGTCAATCCTAAAGGAAATAAGTCCTGAATATTCATTGGAAGGACTGATGCTGAAGCTGAAGCTTCAATACTATGGTCACCTGATGCGAAGAGCCAACACATTAGAAAAGACCCTGATGCTGGGAAAGATTGAAGGCAGGAGTAGAAGAGGATGACAGAGGATGATATGGTTGGATGGCATCACCCACTCAATGGACATGAGTTTGGGCAAGCTCCAGGAGATGGTGAAGGACAGGGAAGCCTGGCATCCTGCAGTCCACTGTGTTGCAAAGAGTTAGACACAGCTGAGTGACTGAACAACAAGAAAGAAAAGTGAAAGTGAAAGAAAGTGCAAGTCGCTCAGTCATGTCTGACTCTTTGCAACCCTATGGACTGCACAGTCCATGGAATTCTCCAGGCCAGAATACTGGAGTGGGAAACCTTTCCCTTCTCCAGAGGATCTTCCCAACCCAGGGATCGAACCCAGGTCTCCCACACTGCACGCAGATTCTTTACAATTGAGCTATCAGGAAAGCCCCAAATGAACAACAACGCCAGTCAATAGAAATTGACTAAAAGACTGACAAGATATTCAGGCAAGGCTGTCCTGGGGCCCCTCCTGCAGTAGTGGGGAGGGATCAAAAGAGACAAATTAGTCTTCCTTGATTGCTGGCTCCCAGAGGGGAGGCAAGCTTGTTCTTTATATGGGGTAAGGATTGGGGTGTGTTCAGTTGTTGGGCTAGAGTGGTGACATAAGTGGTTTGCCCACTCCCTTTGTAATGTTGAGTGCAGGGTGCATGCACAGTACCCTGCTTTTGCCCTGACACCCAGTTTTTGCTCCAGCTTTTTAGAAGTGGTGGGCTTCCCTGGTGGCTCAGTTGGTAAAGAATCTGCCTTCAAGGCAGGAGACCTGGGCTTGATCCCTGGGTTGGTAAGATCCCCTGGAGACGGGATTGGCAACCCACTCTAGTATTCTTGCCTGGAGAATTCCATGGACAGAGGAGTCTGGCGGGCTACAGTCCATGGGATTGCAGAGAGTCTGACATGACTGAATGATTTAACATTTTACTTTAGAAGCAGTAGTTCCTGTGTGTGCGTGTGTCTTTTTGTGTCTTCTAAAACCAGACCACCTGACCTGCCTCTTGAGAAACCTATATGCAGGTCAGGAAGCAACAGTTAGAACTGGACATGGAACAACAGACTGGTTCCAAATAAGAAAAGGAGTATGTCAAGGCTGTATATTGTCACCCTGCTTATTTAACTTATATGCAGAGTACATCATGAGAAACACTGGGCTGGAAGAAGCACAAGCTGGAATCAAGATTGCCGGGAGAAATATCAATAACCTCAGATATGCAGATGACACCACCCTTATGGCAGAAAGTGAAGAGGGACTAAAAAGTCTCTTGATGAAAGTGAAAGAGGAGAGTGAAAAAGTTGCCTTAAAGCTCAACATTCAGAAAATGAAGATCATGGCATCCGGTCCCATCACTTCATGGGAAATAGATGGGGAAACAGTGGAAACAGTATCAGACTGTAGTTTTTTGGGGTCCAAAATCACTGCAGATGGTGACTGCAGCCATTAAATTAAAAGACACTTACTCCTTGGAAGAAAATTATGACCAACCTAGATAGCATATTCAAAAGCAGAGACATTACTTTGCCAACAAAGGTTCATCTAGTCAAGGCTATGGTTTTTCCTGTGGTCATGTATGGATGTGAGAGTTGGACCGTGAAGAAAGCTGAGTGCCGAAGAATTGATGCTTTTGACCTGTGGTGTTGGAGAAGACTCTTGAGAGTCCTTTGGACTGCAAGGAGATCCAACCAGTCCATTCTAAAGGAGATCAGCCCTGGAATTTCTTTGGAAGGAATGATGCTAAAGCTGAAACTCCAGTACTTTGGCCACCTCATGCGAGGTGGACTCATTGGAAAAGACTCTGATGCTGGGAGGGATTGGGGGCAGGAGGAGAAGGGGACGACAGAGGATGAGATGGCTGGATGGCATCACCAACTCGATGGACGTGAGTTTGAGTGATCTGCGGGAGTTGGTGATGGACAGGGAGGCCTGGCGTGCTGCGATTCATGGGGTCGCAAAGAATCGGACATGACTGAGCAACTGAACTGAACTGAACTGAAGTCCAGAATTTGCCCCAGCTGCACATGCACACTGTTATTTTTAGTCCCGTATAGTTTCTTTGTGTTTTGTAGCTTGAGGAGTGGTGTGTCCAGGTGCAAGTTTTGCAGCACTGCAGCAAAGGGTCCTAGGTCCCAGGTCTATCTCAGGTTTGCTACAGAGCAGAGTCTACCCCAACTGAATAGAGAGGTTGCCTGAGCTCTAGAGAGTCTAGGAAGATTTGGAGCCATGTACAAAGAAGTTAAAGTCAAAGCCAGTGAAATAAATGAAAACAGTGGATGGGAAGAAGCCCTGGGGATGGACACAGACCTAAGGAAAAAAAAAAAAAAAACTAGAAAAAACAGCTGGTGAAGTTCTTATGGAAGGAAGAAGAGCCAAGAAAGCATGGAGATATGATTGTATTTCAAGAGCGAGTTTCAGTAAAGTGCCAATGAAGAGGTGGTGTAACAAAATCATTGACAGTCTGGAGCCGAGTCAGAAAGATTTGCTACAGAATCTCTGTTTTGATATCTGTATGACTGTGAGCAAGTTATATTACCTTTATCTGTATAGTGAAGGTAATCATAACCTGTCTCTTAAGGCTGTTGCAAAGAAAAAATTATAAATAAAAATCTTAAAATGCTCCTCATTTTGTATGGCAAATAGCAGGCAATCAATATTATCTACTATGATCAATCAGAGTAAAAGATGCTTCAGGGAGGTTGAAAAGAACGAAGAAGGGGATGTAAGCTTTGCTTCTCTAGAAGGCAAAGCAAAGATTACAAACCTGTAGGATTTACTCTTGTGTGTGTGTTAGCTGCCCAATCATGTCCTACTCTTTGGGACTCCATGGACTGTAGCCCACCAGGCTCCTCTGTCCATGGGATTATCCCAGCAAGAATACTGGAATGGGTTGCATTTCCTCCTCCAGAGGATCTTCCCGACCCAGAGATCGAACTTGCATCTCTTATGTCTCCTGCATTGGCAGGCGGGTTCTTTACTGTTTGAGCTACCAGGGAAGTCTTTAGATGTGGGGTTTTTCAAGTCTTCTTGCAATACAGGCATATTTATAATCCTTATCGGTAGAATGTTTGGACAAGGGGTGTGTGTGTGTGTGTGTGTGTGTGTGTGTAAAAATATTTAATTCTAAATTGGTTTGATAATTTATATGAAAAGAGGCTCCAAGAAAAATATCAAGAAGGCTACTATTTCTTCTGGAAAGATTTATGGAAAAAAAGCCTCAAAGAAATGAATCAATGGCAGATACATGCTAATTTTGTTTTCTTTCATTGCTGAAAATTACTTAGTGTTATTTTATCATAGTGTATTATGCTTGTTATTTCTTTAAAATAAATAAATAATTTAGATTCTGATCACGATTTGAACTTAAGCCAATTGGCTTATGAAACCAGCCATTAAATCAACACAGACCAGATGTTTCTGAATTTTAATGCTCAAGTGGAATGCAAAATATTAAGAATCATTTAGCACCTTGATTTATCTTGGATAGCGTACCAAATTAATGTTTAAGGAATTATCTATAGAGTTGGAAAGGAGATTGTGAAATATCAGATACAATCTCAAAAGTGTGAGCATGATTTTGAAATGTATTTTAAATGTTCTTGAATGTTAGGAAAGTCATTTTGGTAGGAATAGAGCAGCAAGTATAATAATAGAGTGGCATACATATAATACATACCACATGCTTTATGGATACAGATTCCCTTTGAGAGTGAATGCCCATGCAGAATCCTGAACTGGTAGACAGCTTTCAGGTTTTCCACCCATTTTGTGATTTCTGCAAAGTAAAGACCACTGCTTAGTTACCTCTTTTTGTTTGTGTACACATTTATTTCAGGAGAGCTAACTGGCTGACTTTCCTCCAAGGCACCAACCGTCCTGCCTCCAGAACCGAAACCCCTGGTTTGATTGTTCTGGATGAAGAAGATATAAACAAAAGCTATTTTTAACTTCCTTCTCTGCTACCCTCTCCAGGCACAATCGCAGACCCTACCTTTGATTACTGATGCGGGTCTACGGTGGTCATCGAATATTACACAATCAACTGTTTACATAGCAGCCCTTTTTACAGGTTTTAAATCTTCGCAAGCTGCCAGTTTCTGAAGCGGAGCCTGCCAGCTGGCAGACAGAGAGGTGCTTGTGCTCTAGTTGATTGGGGTAATTAACAGCCCAAACTGTCAGAAGGTGACAGCAGGCAAAGACTTCTTGCCCTCAGGTCACAGCTGGGTTCCAACAACTTGCTCCTGATTTACCAGTAAAACTAATAATGTAAGTAATATTGGTATTAAATTGTAAAATCAAGGGTCAAGCTGAAATTCTGGTTTGTACCCCTTATTCACTGGCAGCAAATTAGTGATAATGTCTTGTGGTTACTGAGTCTTGTAGTGACCCTGCCCTCTTAAACGACCCCTGCAGAAATCAGCACGTGCCTGTTTGGGCAACACTATGTGGATCTCCGTCACTTAAAGAAGCAAAGCCATTATCTTTCACTTTGAATTTTTCCACAAATATAGCTCTTAATAGGATATTTTTTTTTTAATGCTTAAGAAAATCAACCATCAGACATAGCAGATCATGCTGAGAGTGGGGATGTATGTTCATATGTATGTGTATGTATTTTTGATATAGAGTTTAGGTTTTAGTGTTGGGCGTTTGGCTGGATGCAGATATTAGATGATCTGCATTAGTAGTACTCTGTCTTGCTTTGCAGTTCAGGTTGAGCTATACTCTTATTCATAGTGTTTTAATTTTCTCTGACAAGCCTAGGTCATAAGTGGGGGTAGGGGATGCAGAGGGAGAGATTAGGTGTGTCAATAGATGGGGAGAGATAGACAGACAGATAGATACAAGGTATGATTATTATTATCAGAGACTTTTCAAAATTTTAAGAGAAGAACACAAGGCCTTGCTCATTTGAACTGAATCTTTCCTTCCCAAATTTTTTTTTAAATTTTATTTTATTTTTAAACTTTACATAATTGTATTAGTTTTGCCAAATATCAAAATGAATCCGCCACAGGTATACATGTGTTCCCCATCCTAAACCCTCCTCCCTCCTCCCTCCCCATACCATCCCTCTGGGTCGTCCCAGTGCACTAGCCCCAAGCATCCAGTATCGTGCATCGAACCTGGACTGGCAACTCCTTTCTTACATGATATTTTACATGTTTCAATGTCATTCTCCCAAATCTTCCCACCCTCTCCCCCTCCCACAGAGTCCATAAGACTGTTCTATACATCAGTGTCTCTTTTATTCTACTTTTCTAGCAAAGGTCACAACTGATGTTCCAGGGGATATAAATAATTACCACTTCATGTAAAATTTTTCCCTCACCCATAAATTCCAAGAGGCTGTGTCCCCTCATGAATTTATGACTCATCTAAAAAATAATTGTTAGATTTGTTTTGTTAATTTATTTATAAAATAAATAAAAACAACTTTGGGACTTAGAGAAATTACATGAAGATGAAAGTGTAGCTTTTCTGAAAATGAGTCTTGTGTTTGTTCAGTGGTCTCACAGAGATTTTTACATGCATTTCCAAACAAATGGGCTCCTTTGATCTGCAGTCCCATCTCTGGCCTCCATCATGAAGGAGAGTAAGGGTGGAAAGCCAGAATAAGAAACCCAACAGGTTATCTTGCTTAATCTCCTTGTCACTCCTGAATAAAGTGAAGAGCTAAGCTGAATCAAGTGAGCAAGTTTTTAAACCAACTAATTTGTTGACTACGTATTACAGTATTGTGCCAAAAACCCTGAAGAAGAAAAATAACTAAGATTTGGCTTCTATTGTCTAAGAAGTTTAGTGTCAAAGTGGGGATAAGAAGATTAAATAAGTAAAAAATACGCAATAATGTTATGATCTAAGATGTGCCATGAGGCCTGTTGGGTAAGGAGTCAGGAAGAAAATAGCAGGAGGTGGATAAGATGGGACATTTGCAGATGGGGATACATCCCCATTCCTGGAACATAGCTTCAAAGATGCATAGGTTACAGGTAGATATGCCAGATAATATGACATCCTAAGGAGTTTTCAATTTACTCTGTGAGAATGACACAACTTTGAAGGTGGATACATTGGTAGTAACATGATAACAGTAATATTTTAGGAAGGTCATTTTAGGAAAAATTTTGAGGAAAACTTACTGAAACAGTGATTCTCAAAATGAATTTTTTCCTGAACTTGAGAAGTTATCTCACTCTGATCATGGTAGGATGGTTGTCATGGGTCTTAGGGGTGCTTCTTGCTGGCTGTTGAAATCATTAATGTAGAGGAAGAAAAAGTTTACAAGTTAATAACTTCCTCCAGGACTCTACTGGAGGAAGAATGGGAGAAGGATCCTAACTAGAGGATGGGGAAAATGGAAAACTGGAATAAAATTCAAAGGATGAGCATAAGTCACTTGAAAGAAGAAAACAGCTCAAGTCTGAGAATAGAGTAGAAGATGGAATGAAAACTTGAAATTTATAGTGGTGAGTAGACACTTGGAGATTGTTATAGTTGTTCAATGATGGATGATCTGGTTCTTTGATACAGTTGCTGCTGCTGCTGCTGCTAAGTCACTTCAGTTGTGTCCAACTCTGTGCGACCCCAGAGATCGCAGCCCACCAGGCTCCCCCGTCCTTGGGATTCTCCAGGCAAGAACATTGGAGTGGGTTGCCATTTCCTTCCCCAATGCATGAAAGTGAAAAGTGAAAGTGAAGTCGCTCAGTTGTGTCTGACTCTTAGCAACCCCATGGACTGCAGCCTACCAGGCTCCTCCATCCATGGGATTTTCCAGGCAAGAGTACTGGAGTGGGGTGCCATTGCCTTTTCCGTCTTTGATACAGTAGATACTCTTAATCATCTTATGCCACTTAGAGAACCAATCAGAACCTGCTAAGGTATATTCATGGAATTACTCTCCAATGGCCATATTCTCCCCATGAAATTCTACAGCCAGATTATGAATTGCCCTGAAGAACCTGATGGGTCACCCAGTGGTTTTCAGTGGAAGAAGGATGCATTAGCACTTTTAGAAGATTCCTTGGAAGAATAGAGGGGATAGTATTACAGAGGCATCAACAGATGTGTGAAGATCATTTGGGAGCTTAATGGGACCTGGATGGGAAATGGTAGTTCAAAAGTCAACCTGCATGGTAGTAGTAAGAGATGCAGAGAAGGAGATATGAAGTAGGTAGGACTTCCTCACTCCTCCCACTCACCCCCCGATGTGTGTGTGTGGTGGAGGGGGGCAATGAAAGAAAAGGCTTTTGGCTTGGGCAGCCAGTTGGTTGGTGGTGCACTAATTACTGAATAAGCCAGTTAATGATAATTTATAGAAACAGCCAGAACATAAATTTTTGGTGTCTTGACAAAATATTTAGTGTAGTGTACATGATAATTTAGGCAGTCATTGGGAGCCAAGGTAGCTTAATTATAACATGTTAACATTTAGTAGATAACTCTATCAGGTCATAAAGTTTATTTTGGCCTGAGATGTTTCCCCTAACAGTGTCACTTAATAATAGAACATAGAGGGAAAAACCAACCACAGACGTCCGCTGGAATCCCACAGTTTGCAAACTGTCTTTCACATCTCTACTCTCCTAATGCCTTTTTAGTTCACAATCCCCAATAATACCTCTCCCTTAAGGATCTCTGTGAAAGTTTATTGGGGATTTCTTTTTGCAGAATTAGAATTGCCCAATATTTTGTTAAGTTTTGTGTTTGACAAACATGTCACAATACACGTCAGCTTTTACAGTTAGGCTGAAGAGGCAGTTTTCTACTTAAAAAGCTAGGCTTTTCAGTCACCATTCATTAGCACTTATCAAATACAGTATTTGTTTAGCTCATAGTTTATTGAGAACATTCATGTCTTTGTGACTCAGTCTAGACTATTGTAATTTGCTTTTTATTTGGCTTATTGAGAAAATGTAGTAGGTAAAGAAGATAATTGCTCAGCTATTTAATGTGCTTTCATATAGAACAGTGGTTCTCAATAGTTCTATAATAAGATTTCTTTATATTACTTTTTATATTCTCTAAATATTTCAAGTTAAAAAAAAATTCTATTAAACTTCATTGCCAAGTTACAACTTATTTTATATCAGAGTTTCTGATTAGCACAAAATTACCAATATTACTGAGTCCATAAGATTCCAATCTAAATTAAAGAAACATGACATTAGAGTTAGTCTGTGAAACTTCATCTTAGGTAAACATAATATTTCAATTAAAAAATAACAGCAATGATTCACCAACTTTTACCAGTTAGGATCCAATTTGCTTGAATTAAAAAGGCTCAAAATAACAGTGGCTTAAAATAATTTATTTCTCCTTTACCTAACTTCTTAAAGTAAGGACTCTGAGGCTGGTGTGCAACTCTGTTCCACAGCTTGGAGGGAACTGTATTCACCCCACTATCAGCCCTAGGCATGGTAGGCTGATAATCCCCTTCAAAGATATCATGCCCTGGAACTTACCTGGTGGTCCAGTGGTCAGGACTCTTCACTTCTACTGTAGGGGGCACTGGCTTGATCCTTGGTCAGGGAACTAAGATCCAACATGCTGGGTGATATAGCCAAAAATTTAAAAATAAATAAATAAATAAACTAAAAACAAAGATATCACACCATAACCAGGAACCCTCAATGTTACTTGGTAAGAGAGTCTTTGCAGATATGATTAAGCAAAGGAGATGAGGGAGATTATGAGGGATTAAGGTCGGTCCCAACTGTCATTGGGCTTCCCAGGCAAAGAATCTACCACTGATGCAAGAGATGCAAATTTGATCCCTGGGTTGGGAAGATACCTTGGAGAATGCCAGCACACATATCCTTATAAATGGAGGCAGAGGGAGCTCACACACACACGGGAGAAGGTGATGCAAAAACAGAGATTCGAAGATGCTGGCCTTGGAAGTTGGAGTAATGTGGCCACAGAACAAGAATTCCATTCTAAATTTTAAATTCACAGAGTGAATTCTTCCCTAGGCCCCTGGAAGGAGCATGAATCCAGACACCTTGATTGGATTTCTGGCCTCAGAACTGGGAGAGAATCCATTTCCGTTGTTTGAAGTCACCAAGTTTATGACATGTAATTTGTTACGGCAGACATGGAATACAAGCACACTAGCATTTGGTATATATTTTTGTGTTTCAAGATAAGCAAACCTCTCATTCATCTTCTAACTAAGAATGTGTAGAAAGAGAAATGTGTGCATTCATTGACTCGCTTATTCATTCAACAATATACATGGAGAAACTGTTATATGCCAGGCACTGTTCTGGTTGTTTGGCATGCACCAATGGAAAACGAAAAGACTCCTTTCTTCTTGGTATGTTTTTTAGAAGGAGAAGATCAATGAAGATAAATCATTAAAAGAAAATTAAATGTCATAATAGAAGGTGAAAGATTCAGTGGAAAAAAGAAAACCTATACCAGAGTAAAAAGAATTGATAGGGTCATTTAAAAGTTGGGCAAGTTACAGTTTAAAATAGTAGGTCATGGTTGGTCTCATATCACTGAAAAGGTGGGATTTGAGAGGGTGAAATTAGCCAGAAGAGCTCTCCAAGAAGAAGAAATATCTAGAGCGAGGATTCTGATATATGAAAATGCCTTACGTGTTTTGGGAACAGTGAAGAGGCCAGTGTGGTGATGGAGGACAGTAACAATGGCAGATGAAGTCAGAATGGGGACAATCAAGTGTGATCCTACAAGTTATAATAAGGTTTTTAATTATTCAAATGGGCAGTTATTGGAAGGCATAAGCTGAAAAGTGACATGATATGATTTAATTATTACAAGGATCATTCCATCTGCCCTGCTGAAGATAGATTGTAGGAGATCTGGGGTAGCTGCAGAGAGACATTTTAAGGGGACTATTGTAGTAATCTGGGCAAAACAGAACAGTGGCTCAGATTAGAGCAATACAGATAGAGGGAAATGATTGATTTCTGGAAATATCTTGAAGATTAAACAAACAGAATTTCCAACTGATTGAATAGGAGGTCGAGGGTAAAAAAGAAATGAAAGGTGACCCCAAGGATTTGAAGTTGACCAACTAAAAGGTTGACAATATTATCAATTGAGATGGGAATGCTATAGATGAAGGAATGTTTTGGTTGTGGGCGGAGGGGGTGGGCATAGTAGGTGGTCAGGGAAAGGCCAGGGTTTACACACTGTTGGAACCATCAGTCACCTACATAGGAAAGTGAAGTGTTCATTTGAGGTCTACCAGGGAGTGCTCCAGTCAGACTTCTGCTTGGAACCATCAGCCACCTACATAGGAAAGTGAAGTGTTCATTTGAGGTCTACCAGGGAGTGCTCCAGTCAGACTTCTGCTTTCTGAGTAACAAAGTAGCTTATTTCAAACCAGTACTCTTACCAGGGGCTTCCCAGGTGGTACTAGTGGCAAAGAGCCTGCCTGCCAGTGCAGGAGACAGAGAGAGACAGGTTTGATCCCTGAGTGGAGAAGATCCCCTGGAGGAGGGCATGGCAACACATTCCAGTACTCTTGCCTAGAGAATCTCATGGACAGAGGTGCCTGGCGGGCCACAGTCTATGGTGTTGCAAAGAGTTAGACATGACTGAAGTGACAGCATGCATGCAGGCACCCTTACCAAGAATACCTAGAGAAATCTGGACAAAATTTAAAAATTAATTGTTTGAAGATATTTGCAAGCTCCCAAAGAAGCAAAGGTTTGAGAGGATTCTTCAGACAGAAGTTAAATGATCCAGATGGGAGCATGGAGATACACTAAAACATTAGAAACAGTGGATTTTGACATGCTTTCTGAGAATTGTTCAGAAGAGGGGAGAAAAGAAAAGAGATGGTAGTTGGCAAGGTAAGTGGGTTCAACAGGAAGATTCTTATAAAATGGATAAAATAGAGTGTAAATTGGTGTAGCCCCTATGGAGAACAGCATGGAGATTCCTTGAAAAACTAAAACTAGAACTAGCATATGACCCAGCAATCCCACTCCTGGGCAATCCCATCTTTTCATTCAGAAAAGATAAAAACTAATATGAAAAGATAATGCACACTGATGCTCATAGCAGTACTATTTACCATACACAAGACATGGAAGCAACCTAAGTGTCCATTGACCAAAGATAAAGATATGATAAAGATATGGAATAAATATGCAATGGAATATTATTCAGCCATAAAAAAGAATGAAATAATGCCATTTGCAGCAATATGGATGGACCTAAAGATGATCGTACTAAGTAAAGTAGTTCAGACAGAGAAAGACAAATACCATATCACGTATATGTGGAATCTAAGGAACATGATATAAATGAACTTGGAAAAGAGAAACAGACTCACAGACACAGAAAAAAACCTGTGGTTGCCAGAGGGTAGAGATGGGGAGGAATAAACATATGGAGTGGAGTTTGGGATTAACATATACACACTACCATAAAATAAACAGAGGCCTACTGTATACATACCATAGCACAGGGAACTATACTCAGTATCTTGTAAGAATCTATAGTGGAAAATAATCTGAAAAAGAATATATATTATATACGTATCATGTGTATGTGTGTGCTTAGTCGTTCAGTCATCTCTGACTCTTTGCGATCCCATGGACTGCAGCCCTCCAGGCTCCTCTGTCAATGGGATTCTCCAGGCAAAAATACTGGAGTGGGTTGCCATTCCCTTCTTTATAGTATATTCCCAATCCAGGGATCAAACTTGCGTCTTCTGCATTGCAGACAAATTCTTTTACCCTCTGAGCCACCAGGGATGCCCGTATGTATTATGTATATATATTAATAACTAACATGACATTGTAAATCAACTACACTTCAATAAAATAAATAAATAAATATGGATGAAATATAGTCATGCTAGTATGCTTTTGAAAATGAAAAGGAAAAGTATTTCTTTTTTGGAACAGTTGCTGCTGCTGCTGCTAAGTCACTTCACTCGTGTCCGACTCTGTGCGACCCCATAGACTGCAGCCCACCAGGCTCCCCCGTCCCTGGGATTCTCCAGGCAAGAGTACTGGAGTGGGTTGCCATTTCCTTCTCCAATGCATGAAAGTGAAAAGTGAAAGTGAACTTGCTCAGTCATGTCCGACTCTTCGCGACCCCATGGACTGCAGCCTACCAGGCTCCTCTGTCCATGGGATTTTCCAGGCAAGAGTTCTGGAGTGGGGTGCCATTGCCTTCTCCATTAGGACAATTGAGGGGAGGATAATTGGAATGTAGTCCTGCTACAGGGGAAGTGGGACGCCTGTCCATGTGGAGCAATTGGCCAGAATGACAGATATTAAGGAGGTTCCTGAGTGCTGCCCACAATTTCCTTCACATCAATGGCCAGAACTTCAACACATGATCACATCTACTGACTAGAAGAGAGATGGAGAGCTTTGATACTCATTTTCACTGGCTATCTGCCTCTGCCCAGTTTTTTTTTTTTTTAATTATTAAAGAAGGAGCAGCAGACATAAGTTTAAGTGGGGAGGAATATGGGGAGAAGTAGAATTCTCTGACACACTGACATTTTCTCAATGAAAAGAATAAATGAAAAAATATTAATTTCATCATATCTAGTTCCTTTTTTCAGAGGGACCTATATTATATGTTTTTACATGGCCACTGATGCAAATTTCATTTAAATTTATCCTGAATTGAGTTGTAATCATCTTTTCAGAAAGGTTAACATTGTTTGAGTTAAGTAGAGTGGTATATATATTTTATAGTTTATTGCTTTATTTCAAAGGTTTTTTTTAAATTCTATTTTGAGTTTAAGGATGCTTATAATTTTCCTCTTCAGAATATATCCTCCACATAATTTTAAAGAAAACTTTCTCAAAATATGAAAAGAAAGACTGACTCCACTTTGTGTTTGAATGTGGAAAGCAAAAAAAAAAATTCTCTACAGACTAGTTTCCAAGGCGGAGAATGGAGTGGAATGATATGAGCTACAACAACCTTTTAACAAACTTTGAATAGAAAACTGTGCTATTTATCAGGAAGGATACTTTTCCGTATTTTTGTGAATATTCAGCTGTGACAATCATGATTTGTCTGGCTCATTTAGAATCATAGATCTTTTGAGAGTAAGAAAGATTCCCCCAGAGAGAGATGAATCAACTCTTGTGCATTTGTAAGGAATGAATCCCAATTCCTCCAATTCCTTTTTGTTTCAGTTTTTTTTTTTTCTTCCCAAAAATTGTATAAATGAGGAAGTATTGCCAAGGGCCTATTAGTAATGGTTATTTCCTGATTGCAGCGGGAAGCATCCTGCATGTTTAAATAAATATTGTTAACTCTGACCTCTCACTTTGCCAGGACTGATAAGGCCATTGTTTGGCCTGTGCAGAGCGCATACAGTATACATAGCGTGGAGAACAGCAGGAAAACAGGAAACAATAAATCAGAAATTAGAGCCCTGATTGTTGTAGCTAATTACATCAGGCTTCTGCTTAATTTCTCACTCTGTCATTCTAACCTGATTTTCTTGCCAACAGACTTTGCAAATTGCTGGTGTCACGTACATTCAGCAAACAATAATCCTTAGTTACTGTGACTGACAAATGAATGAGCGGGAGAAGATAGTTTATTATGCAAAGATGAACAGAGACATTCACCAGATACCTGCCTGGATGCTCTTTTAATTCACTTACCTAGATGTGCTGCATGATACATTTCTCCAGGAGCAGAGATTTTGGCATCAAGACAGCTTAATTAGATTTGTGGCTTGGTTTGATAATACTGAGCAAGAAGAAAAGATGGTCCTATAAAAGGAAGGGAGGGAAGAGATTGGCTTGGACAAAGAAAGAGATAAAGTGGTAACTTAGCTATTTAAGTCAAATCTGAAAATAATATGTTTAGGGTGAGTGAGATTAGTCAGCACATTATTGAATGCTAATCTTGTCTACACATGAATTTGGTGAGCTAACTTTAGCATTTTCAACTCATTATGGTTTGATGACTGAAATTCTAAATCACATGTGTTAAGGGAGAATGATAAAAATGGATATTCTTATTCAAAATTAATTGTTGGATAACTCCCAGATGCTATTTCTGCATGTAGATTATGCACATTAATTCAGTTTTCCAGGATCCCAGTCTGGTGTGGTTTATACAGTCTAAAATCAACTTTCCTTTCCTTTAATGATTTTACAAAATTTACATGGCTTCCATACTTTAAGTAACTATGCTACAGCCTCTAAGACAGGATAAGAAGATGTGATTGAGGAGAATTTCACTCATTATTTAATACATTTTCATATTCTGGGTATATTTTCTATCTTTGTAGTAGTATTTACTTATTAGATCATTCAGCTGCTGAGAGGAAGCAGAGCTGGCAACCAGCTTCACCCGGGTTTTTTGCTTCTTTGGTGCTTAATAAAAATCACATTATTTTGTTTAACTGAAAGTACTGTGCATGCTAGTTATTTAGAATGAAACTGTTTTTCAGTTTAAAAATGAATTTACTTCATCGTTCCATTTCCCATGGGCTCTGCTTTTGCTGCTGTCTTGTTTTTGTGTCATTTTCAGGGAAAGAGAACGTGAACTCCACAGAGGGAAGTGGGGAGATCATGACAGACCCTTCCCCAAGTCACACAGGATGGGGTAGAGTCGTGGGGTGCCGGTCTTGGAAAGCACTGTTCCACTGGGTAAAGCAAGAGGTCAGAGTTAACTATTTATTTAAATATGAAGGTGAAGTCCTACATTCCAATGATGAAGTTGGAATGCAGGCCAATTAAGCAGCCTGGAAATTGGTCGAAGGGCCAAAAAATAGAGTAGAATGAGCTCACGTTGGTGCTGGCCCAAAGAAGAAAGGAAGAGGACTATTTCATTCTAAGTGTCTTTGAATAATTCTTCTGTACAACATGTTTAAACCTCTCTAACACCCAAGCTGACTTTCTAAGGGTCCTTCTTATATATATATATATATTTTTTTTACCTATACTCCCAGGCAAATTTTATAAATAAATGTTAAACACTCATTGTGTGACTGTTGTACCCTGCTGGGGAGAAAGCTTAATATAGGAGAAATGTGTCACAAAGTCATTGTTCTCAACAACAGCTTACGGAGCCACATTTGAATTTATAAAACACACAATAAATAACACAAACCAGAACATAATCTTCTACATACCTAAATGTGTGGCATTGACCGGGCTGTGGAAATAATAGAAACCAAATTTTTCAGAGGAGACAATGGAGATAATAGATAATTTGGCAAGAACTTGGAAGGATAAGTAGCATTTGGGGAGCTAGAGAGGAAGGAGGGATTAAGTAAGGAAATTTTTTTAAATTTAATTGAAATTAGTTGATTTACAATGTGTTAATTACTGCTGTACAGCAAAGCGAATTAGTTACACACACACACATATACATTCTTTTTAATATTCTTTTCCATTATGGTTTATCATAGGATACTGAATGTAGTTCCCTGTGCTATACAGTACGACCTTGTTGTTTGTCTATTCTATATACAAAAGCATACATCTGCCAACCCCAACCTCCCTCCCCATCCCTTCCCCAACACCCCGCCCTTGGCCACCAGCAGTCTGCTGTCTACGTCTGAGATTCTGTTTCTGTTTCATAGACAGGTTCATTGGTGTCTTAGATTCCACATATAAGTGATATCTTATGCTATTTGTCTTTCTCTTTCTGACTTACTTCACTAAGTATGATAATTTCTAGTTGTATCCATGTTGCTGCAAATGGCATTATTTTGTTCTTTTTTTATGGCTGAGCAATATTTCATTGTATATATGTACTACTTCTCCTCTATCCATTCATCTGTCAATGGACATTTGTTTAAATGTCTTGCTAGTGTATATAATGCTAAATGAAAAAACTCTACTAGAAGAAGTGGGAGAAAAGCATGGCAAACTGGAGATAGGGAAACGAGTGGTAAGAAGAGGTGGGGATTGTGGTTGGATGGATAGAAAAGGTGAGCCAGATACTGAGCATCATGGGAAGGGTTTAGACTTAGTGTTATAGGTAATGAGACTTCTCAGTTCAGTTCAGTTGCTCAGTCGTGTCCGACTCTTTGTGACCCCATGAATCACAGCATGCCAGGCCTCCCTGTCCATCACCAACTCCCAGAGTTCACCCAGACTCACGTCCATCGAGTCAGTGATGCCATCCAGCCATTTCATCCTCTGTCGTCCCCTTCTCCTCCTGCCCCCAATCCCTCTCAGCATCAGAGTCTTTGCCAATGAGTCAACTCTTCGCGTGAGGTGGCCAAAGTACTGGAGTTTCAGCTTTAGCATCATTCCTTCCAAGGAAATCCCAGAGCTGATCTCCTTCAGAATGGACTGGTTGGATCTCCTGGCAGTCCAAGGGACTCTCAAGAGTCTTCTCCAACACCACAGTTCAAAAGCATCAATTCTTTGGCGCTCAGGTCCAACTCTCACATCCTCAGGGATCCCATATTAGGAAGATGAAAGACTGGAACCAGAGTACCAAATTAGAAGACTATTCAGAGAATCCAAGTTTGATGTGATCAGGGTCTAGTCCAGGTGATGACCATGAGAGAGAAAAGAAAAACATGAATTTGAAAGCTATTTGAAAGCAGAGATTGGCAGACAGGATGAGATTCTGTGAAGAAGACAAAGGGGAAGGTTGAGTCAAAAATGACAAAGTTCTCTTTTGGTCTTAGCTGCCATGAATCTTCCAGATGCTTCATTCCTTATTGGTTGCATACATGCATATTAGCACAGACACACAAATTTGTCTGCGGACAGTGGGTGTGACAACTGTGTGAAATCCATCACACCTAGAAAGATGTGTTGAGGGGTAGGTGACTACCTGATGAAACATTAAATGCTACCCTTTAAATACCAGAAACAGTACCATATTCGGGGCAGGGGAAGGAACTACAAAGAACTGTGCCTCTCAACTGGAGATGTTTCTTAGTCTCCATGCCTCCTTATCAACTATGGGCAATTCTAGACTTCAGTATGCCCCAAGACTCTGGTTCTTGCACCTGCTCTGCTTGGGTTTAGCGAATTCTGCTTGTTGAGTTGTATGTGAGTAGCCTGGCTCTCACTCAGCTTTTGTTTTAAAGAGTAGGCTTTGGGGTCCAGTGTCTGACTTCATGCCACTCTCTTGTGATTGGCTTTGCAGCTTTTGAGTTACCAGTCTCCATCAGAAGGGAATAAGCATTCCTCTTACTTGACTCCCAAACCTATAGATTAGGTATAAAAGGCTGATACTTCTGCTCGTCACTTCTTTTTTCTTTGGTTTTTCTTTTTGCTTTTACTCCCTTCATCCTCACTGCCAGATGGCTTAGGGCCAAAAACCAAAGTGAAAGCATTTGCACTTTTTGCATTTGCTTCTATGACAATTTCAGACTTTCGTGCAACAGTAAAAGCATCTAAGTGTGATTGTATGACTTTGATTATTTGATGTGAATACAATACAGAGCTCAACATAGATCCTTATCCAAGACAGTTCATATTAACCCAGATCCCATTTGGAATTACAAGGAGATTCTGAAGATTCAGATCATTACCCAAAGGAGAGCCAAGCGTACCACCTTTGATCATAATAGGAGTGGTCCTTTCAAATTAAATCAAGATAAAATTTGAGGTTGAATTCTGTAGATGAGCCAGTCAGAGTTTTATGGAACCCAAGGCTTTGTTTGTGGCGGTGTCTAGTTTGAAGCTGAGACTTAAGGTAAGTCATCAATTCGGTTTTATTTTCTTATCTTTTGTAAAAGCCAGTGTTCAAAGAACTTGGGTAAAGATCAATGTATTGGGTGAAACTTTGAATGTAGAATGAGAGTGAGTCAAGGCTGGCCAGATTGACATTCCGGGAAAACTTGTTTTACTTCTCCTTTCCCCAGAGACTTTAAAACATTCTCTCTCTATGCAACTTTCATCGGTGAAGTCTTTGCTATAAATGAGGTACACTGTAATAGTTCAAAGTTTTTATTTTAATCATGATTCCCAGAATACGTAACTTTTGAAAGGGCCTAAGAATCTTCCCTTGTTCTTTTTTTAAAAAACATAATTGTAATATTCTTGCTTTCTTGGACCCTGATGACACCATAAATGTACCTAGGGTCATATGCAACTCATTACTGGAGTTCCAGCACACCTGTGCTGCACCATGTCTGTAAAAGACTGGGCTGACTGCCCGAGGAAGCACCTATGAATGAGATTGCTTCAGGCAAGATCCCTCTCGGGAGGAATATTGCTTTCTCTTAAAAAAAAAAAATTAGTTCTATGATTTTCTTCCTATAAGACCATAAGAACAGAAAGAAAAAAGCTAATAGGAGAAAAGAACAGTTTTACTAAAATATACTTAATCCCCCTTATGAAAAAATATTAATAAGAATTGCAACCTTTGTATTTTGCTGACTTACTCCATGAGGGGGAAAAAAAAACCCAAAACCACCAAAAAAGCTCTATTTTAAACGTTGTGTCTGGAGATGTTAAAAGCATAAGTATTAGTAGTAGAGGTTCAATTGAGGACTCTGGGGGCCTGCAGGACTCCATTCAATGGCTCCATCAACCACTTTCTGACCCCCACTTTGCACCCCCACTAACCTTGCCATTTAAACAAAGCAGTGTACTTGCTATGTACCCAGGCTTAACAAAAATTACTAAAGGAAATTAATTTCTGATCAGATTGTTACCGCAGAATCATTTCTAGATAGGAATTCCAAAGCCATCACAGTCTAGATAGGCAAACCCAAACTCAAAATGTAGGTCCCTCGTGGGATGTGGGAACAGCAATCTTTATTGATAATCAGTTCTTGCTGGTTCCCAGCCAGGCTTTCTTCACTGTCCTCATCTTCCAACTAACAAAAGCCCACTCTTGCCCAAGAGGGCACACCCAGCCACCAGATCACCTTCCTGGCCTCTCTTGCTGTTAACAGATGTCATGCGACACAGTTATAGCACACAAGAAGTTAACAGATACTTTTAGGACTTCTTCGAAAATTATTTCAAAAGAGGTAACTTTTCTCTTTCTCTTTTTCATACCTGGACAAAAAATATAACGGTAGAAGTGGAATAGTCACCTTGTGATCAGAAGTGAAGGGCTGCTGCTGCTGCTGCTAAGTCGCTTCAGCCCTGTCCAACTCTGTGCGACCCCATGGACGGCAGCCCACCAGGCTCCACCGTCCCTGGGATTCTCCAGGCAAGAACACTGGAGTGGGTTGCCATTTCCTTCTCCAATGCATGAAAATGAAAAGTGAAGTCGCTCAGTCGTGTCCAACTCCCAGGGACCCCATGGACTGCAGCCCACCAGGCTCCTCCACCCGTGGGATTTTCCAGGCAAGAGGACTGGAGTGGGGTGCAGTGAGGGAGAAAACACATGCTGAAGCTGGCTGGCCAAGAAGACAGAAGAGGCTCAGGTCCCTGAGAGCAACTCGAGTCAAAACCAGAAAGCCCTCTAACTTGTTCCAGAAAGGTGTAGTCTCAGAACTGATTTTTTTCAGTTTCATGTCATGCTACCAGAATGATAAAAAACAATTCTGCATGTGTTTATATGGAAGTACTAAATCTGTTCCTGTGATAAGACCATAGTATTTATTGTGTACTTTTTAGATATCAGGTGCTTGTTCTTACAGACTTCCCAGGTGGTGCCAGTGGTAAAGAATTTGCCTGCCAATGCAGGAGACAGAACAGACGCAGTTTGATCCCTGGGTAACGAAGATCCCCTGGAGTAGGAAATGGCAACCCACCCAATATTACTTGCCTAGAGAATTCCACGGACAGAGAAGCCTAGCGGGCTACAGCCCATGGGGTGGAAAAGAGTCGGACACGACTCAGTAACTAAACAACAACAAACCCATCTCTGGGTCTCTCCAGAGCACAAGGCGTTTTAAGACAACATGGGCTGTACTAGCGATTTAATGATGATAAGATGCCTTGAAAATACAAAGCTACACAATTTAAATAAAGGTCAAGAATGGAGAAAACATGGGAAGAATCAAGCCTGGGAACAGGTTAGGAATAATTCCAGGAAAAGCTCAAGAGGCCAGGGCTCCCAGTATGGGCTTGTTTTGCACAGCAGCTAAGTCAATAGACCACCCTTAGAAGGGAAGGCTGTCTGAGGCACCCTGTGAACTTCACATTGAATAAACACAAATTAATTTGGTACAGGTGTTTCTTTTGTATGCAGAGTGAGAACATTCTAGTGTCCTACCGTAGCCTTCCTTCGCCTGAGGTGGTCTGTGCAGAGGAAACAGGAGGCTGTCATCTAAAACCTGTCAGGGTACCAGCTGGGTGTAAGCAGCTTGAGCCCTGTGGGCTGACGTATGTTTGGTATTTCGAATACATTGAGAAGGGGTGTAAAATACTCAAGAAATATTTCAGAAGGATGAGAAGTTTTGCAGATCCACATTTCCTTATCCCCAAATCTCAAGGTCTCAGGTGTTTCAGAATTTTGATTCTTTTTTTTTTTTTGACTGTAGGGATCTATCTTCCTATCTATGTATCTATCATCTATCAATCACCTATTAACACTACCAGTGGAAACTAAGGTATCACTGTCTAACCCAACACATTATCATCTTTGCCACATGAAAAAAGAGGGATATGAGTGGCACAAATAAACATAAATCATAAATAATCTCACATCAGGTCAAATTTCACTTGTAATTGATTTATGAAAACTTTTTTTTTTTTTTTTTTTGCTTTAAGAATTTGGCTCTGGCATATCGTTATTGCAGAAAGGAGATTGGGATCTCTCCAAAAAATACAATTCTGAAGTTGAAATTGGAAACTTAGCCTTGTGTCGAGCAGCATGCCTTATGGTCTGCACTACATAATTTTTGGGGGGAAGCCTGTCTATTTAGATGGGGATTATAATTATAATTTAATGACTACAATTCATTTAGCTCACTATTAAATGATTTGGTGATTTTTCTTAATCTGAAATCCACGGACCCATATATAAGCTCCTGGGGGAACGTGAGCCCACTTAACTACTGACATGGTATGCACATTCCTGTGTACATGTGCATTTTTCCAGGGAGATGGTCCATTCCTTGCCCCGCCCCCTAAATCTCCAAGCATTCTCAGAGAAAAATTCAAAACTTCTGCTTTAGGTCACTAAAACAGATGTTAATGACGATAGTTTAAAAGATACCATTAAAAGGTTAATGACGATATTAGTACTTTTGTAACACATTTCTTGCTCTTCACCATGGCCAGGTCCCCCATCTCCTCCCCTTTCACTGGGCTCTAATCCCACAGTCATCACTGTTTCTTATATTCATTAAACCTGTCCCAGCTGCAATGCTTTTTTATTAGTTGCTGCACTGCCTGGTGCCCCTTCCAAGATCTTCCCAAGGCTGGATGCTGTTTGTCATTTAAATCTCAGCTCAAATGCCACTTCCTCCAGGAAGCTTTCTATGACTGCTGCTGCTGCTGCTTAGCCGCTTCAGTTGTGTCCGACTCTGTGCGACCCCATAGACGGAAGCCCACCAGGCTCGCCCATCCCTGGGATTCTCCAGGCAAGAACACTGGAGTGGGCTGCCATTTCCTTCTCCAATGCATGAAAGTGAAAAGTGAAAGTGAAGTCGCTCAGTTGTGTCTGACTCTTAGCAACCCCATGGACTGCAGCCCACCAGGCTCCTCCGTCCATGGGATTTCCAGGCAAGAGTACTGGAGTGGGGTGCCATTGCCTTCTTATGACTACTTAATCAAAAATCACTCCTCCCTTCCTCTCCACTGCATTGTTCTGCTTTATTTTCTTCCTGATTCTCATTGTTACAACTTGCATGGCTAGACATGGTTGCCTCAGGGTACTTATCTTTTAACTGAAATAATCTTGTTTATATATATATTGACTTTCTGATTCCCCACCCTAGAATGTAGCTTCACTCTATCCTCTATGCCTAGAATACTTATTGCCTTTTAGTAGGCCACCCATGAGTATTTGTAGAATGAAAGAATAAGTGAATTAATTACACTCATTCCAGTAGTAATGATGTTTACTGTAGAAAATAGGAATTTGGTAGGTAACAGTTACAAGTTACTGTGTTAACCAGGGCAGGTTACTTAAACTCTTTAAACTTGTTCTCCTAATCAGTAAATTAGACAGTAGCACTCACCTTGCAAGTTCACTGTGAAATTTAAATGATTTACTGCCTTTAAAATACTTGGTACATTAGAATATGCTTGTTAAATATTGTTGTCATTATTATTGCCATTTTACAAAAATTAGAAAATGACTTAAAATGACACAAAAGGCATTTTCAACAAAATTAAAAGTTAAATACACATTATATTTAATACAATATAATATAGTACATGCATTTAATAGTTAAAATACATTAGTTAATATATATGAAATCTAAAAAACAAATTAGTGAATAAAACAAAAAAGAAGCAGACTCATAGAGAAAAAAAAAATAACTAGTGGTTACCAGTGGGGACAGGGTATGGGGAGGAGTAGAGAATAAGAAAAAAAAGGATTATTATGGCATTATAGAAAATCATTTGTATGAAATTTTTGAAAACTCTAAAGCACTGTAGAATTTAAGGAATCTTTCATTCAGTAAAAAGATTTAAGAAAAAATCATTTTAAAAATTAAAATGCATTAGCTAAGATTCCAGATGAAATTCTTTAACACAGTGTCATGGTTATGTAAGTTTCAATATTGAAACGTAAAACCCTAAGAATTTTGGATTTGACTGTAGAACACAAAACCATTTTCGTGATTTAAGTGATAATTTTTTTAAACATTAATTTTGGATTTTAATTTTTAAGAGTCAATAACATTTTAAAATTAAATACATGCTTTTTATTTTATACTGATACAATACATAAGCAGAATGCCAAGTAGTTAATCTTCATAATATCTAAAATGCTCCAGAATTCAACATTAGTAATTCTCTAGAGAATTTGTATATCTTGAGTATTCATTTATCTTTATAAAAGAAACACTCTAGAATATGCTGGCTGACTAGATAGATGGAAAACGTGATTTAAGGTTTCTACTCCCAGAAACTAATTTTATTTTGGAGAATTTTGCTATTACCCTGCCCAAGTAGAGTTAATGAGTAATTTTTCCATCTACTTAGCTCTAGCTAAAAGATTATTTCCACTTCAAATAGTATTTTCTCATTAAAGCTTTTGTCGACTAGTTCTCTATCTCATTATGCTGAAAAATGTGGTTATAAATCAAATTTCTGAAACCACTGCATGTGTCCTAATCCAGTTCATTAAGTATCACACCCTAAATATTTCTTTTCTTTGGTTTTCCTTCTAGCAGTCCCTGCTCCAAGCTTCTTTATCTCAATTTTGAAGGAACTATTTTATAGCTTAATAATATTTTAGAACTGAAATATTAATAGTCCCTAGAAATCATCTAGTCCAATTCTCCACATTTAAAAATGAAGAAACAAGCCCAGAAAGGAAGACATGTCCCAGATCATCCAGTGAATTAATGGAAGAGCAGAAGATATCTGACTTTCTGAGCTCTCAAACCACTAAATCCCCAAGTGGCAGTCACCCCCTAATGAGCTCAGCACAGGCTGTGGATGGGAGTAACTTCTTAGGTAAAAAGTCATCATCACGATTGCTCTTAGGTTGTCAGTGTTTCTTGGAGCCATCAGAAAAATACTGCCCTAGAAAAGGGAGAGCCAACGCAGAGAAAAATGTTTTCAATTGGAGATAAATTCTCCAGGGTCGTGTCCCGCCCTTCTCGCGATGCTTCTTTGCTGTGTGAATTTCTGGGTTAGCCCGAGGTGTGTAATTATGTTCCTGCTTTAAATATTTTTTCTTCTTTCCTCTCCTATGAAAAACGTCCTTACCCTTGGATAAAGTCTAACAGGGACGGGACGTGAGACGGCTTAACAAATACATCCGGTTAAGCAGACTGCCTTTTCATAAATTTCATTTTAAAAATTGAGTCAATTATTTGGATAAGAAGTGTAAAGAAAATGCAAAAAGCTGTTCTTCTAAAGCAACCAGAAGATTAAAATAAGAATTCCACTTTTACAGATTGTGCAGTGAGTCGACTCTAAATTGTTGTACCCATCCAGATAATACCTAATCCTTTGCTTCTTATAAAAAAAAAAAAAGCAAACAGAATAAACTAACAAAAACACAGGGCTTTCCATGAGTATCTGCAGAAGTCCTAGTAAAGTGCTGCAAGTATATTGAAATACACCATTGACATTGTGTAAATCTTCCGTGTTTGTTCTCAGAATTTACGCCATCCTTTAAACCAGGGATTGTAATCTTAGTTTGCACACTCCGAAGGCAGATAAGATTCCAAGCATTTCTAAAATAGTTGGTATAATTTATTGTCACTGCAGCACAGTCAGATTTAAACTCTTCTGGACTCCGATGCCACGGAACAGCTATGCAGAGTTCAAAGGGGTAGGTCTACACATACGATTAAGTTATCGCTAATGGAAGGACTATAACCCTTGCTGTGCTCTGCCTGCTCCCGGTGTTCCAAAGATTATGTGACACCCCAAAAGCCTTCAGATACTAAGTATGCATATTTTATTGTGTAAATCACAGGTGTCAAAGTAAAACACATTCAATGAATTACTTCCTGCCTTGTAACACAAAAATTATTTTGGAAATCAAAAATCTTGTTTCCTCCTGAATAGAACCTTCCCCTGACAGACCAAATGTGCCAAATGTGGTTTCCATTTGCTGTTTGGGGATTTATTTGACTGTGCCAAAGTTCAGGTGTGCCAGCTCTTCGTAATAAGCCATTTGGATGAAAGCTTGGCTAGCTCAAAGGATCCTGATGTATTTTATGGCTGCCTTTTAAGATTATTGTTCAGAAATACCAAGTCTAATTTTGAAATCAATTAGCCATTGGGTCTGATGAGGTGTTGGCCCAGCTCAGGTTCACACCCGCTGTCCACAGATTATTGTTCACTTGAGCTGGGTCCTTAGGACTGGGTTGTTCCCAGCATCTGGTGGACATATGTCTGATGTTCTTGCAGAATGGGCTGATGGTTTAAATAGCCAACCCTAACGAAGAAAGCTTTGTAAGTTTGCTGCTGTTAGCCAGGAAAACAAACTTTTTATAATACTCTGTAAAAAAGAAAAAAAGAAAGGGAGAAGAAAAAGAAAAACCTTACTGCTTTCATAGTTTATTTCTCTATGACCTGTGTCTAGGGAACCCAAGTCTTCAAAATACATGGTAGATTGAAGAGATATGAGAAAGGAGTCAAATTATCTGTTACCTACTAGTATCTTTTTTGTTTCCCTTGGGTCCTCCCCACAACCAGACTGAAGATGTAATATCTTTCCCAGAAACCTGCTTCCAAAAGGGGACTGTGTCTTTCCATCACAGTCAATCAGCACTTGTAAAGGTGCAAATTCTGCTTGGCAGGGCCGGTGCTCCCGGGAACAGTGCCAGAGGCCCCCAGCACCACCCATGCTGTTCAAAAGAAGTGGTAGATAGTAAAATAAAAAAGTTAAACTACCCCTTCCTTGGATTTCCCACTCGCTGGCCGCCTAACATTTTGGTAGAACAAGGGAATCTGACTTGTTCTTTTGTGAGATGCCATTGATCCCTTGAGTGAGCTCGTTACAAAGGTCTCAGATGCAGCCAAATACTAACGGGTAATATTGGGCATTTCTCATGATATCTTTTATAGACAAGAATGTCTCCTTATTCTTTTCCCAGCTCTGGAGTAAATTCAGATCTGTGAATTTGCGTTTCTAGAAAATGGAATTAATATACATTGCTACATTATTTGTATCGATGATAGTAAAGATTTAGTGGGCTGATCAGAGATGAGATGGTCTAGAGAACTATGTGCTACTCGCAGATCCTTGCCCTTCTTCCAAGTTTAGTGAGGCAGGATGGTCAGTGGGGCTGGCTTGTGCCTTCATCATTTCATCACTCGCTGTCTCATAAACAAGGCTCATTGGTTACCATGCAGTCCAACAGCACGTGGTTATTGAATGCCTACTGTGTGTTAGGCACTCAGAAAGTAAAGAGGAGCAGAACAGACCTGATCCTTGACCTCAAAAACCTTACAGTCTAGGGGAAAGAAAGATGTCAAAGAAGTAAGTAAAAAGTAAATAATTGAATTTCAGCCTTCAAATAAGAAAAATGAGGAAATGAAATAACTACTTCAATTATTATTTAGATCTTGAATATTTTAACAACTTTTCTTAGAAATCACCTCTTGTTCTAAATTTTTTCAAATGTTTATTTATTTTGCTGCCCCAGGTCTTAGTTGTGGCATGAAGGATCTTTTAGTTGTGGTATGTGGGATCTACTTTCCTGACCAGGGATCAAACCTGGGCCCCCTGCACTGGGAGCTCAGAGTCTTAGCCACTGGGCCACCAGCCAAGTCCCATTTGAATATTTTTGATAGTAAGAGTACAAACTCTCAGTAAACAGGAAGTATAAGTTACTAAAGTATTTCTAGTATATTTTAACCAAGAATTTAAAAGCCCACTCCCACTTATTGAGTGTGTATTATGTATTCATCACTCTATTCTACTTTATCACATTTAATCTCTGCCCCCAAAATAGCCAATTACTAATGAAGATACAGAGGGCCAGAGTGTTTAAGTAATTTGCATCCCATCACAGAACCTGTAAATTAGAGCTGAGATTAAATTAAGATCCTACTTGGCTCCAAGGTCCATATTCTTTGCAACATTAGTGATTGTCTCTGAACAGTCAATCTCAATAACAATAAGTCATAAAAACTTTCATTATCCCTGAACTCATTATCATTGAATGTAATTATCATCACATGATTAAGGACTTAGCAAATTTGGTCTGAAATTGCCACTATGCATTGTAACACTGCTGCTGCTGCTGCTGCTGCTGCTGCTGCTAACTCGCTTCAGTCGTGTCTGACTCTGTGCAACCCCAGAGACGACAGCCCACCAGGCTCCTCTGTCCATGGGATTCTCCAGGCAAGAACACTGGGGTGGATTGCCATTTCCTCCTCCAATGCATGAAAGTGAAAAGTCAAAGTGAAGTCGCTCAGTCGTGTCTGACTCTTAGCAACCCCATGGACTGCAGCCTACCAGGCTCCTCTGTCCATGGGATTTTCCAGGCAAGAGTACTGGAGTGGGGTGCCATACACTAAGTCCTATCAAATGCAAATGGCAGATACACAAGCCTCCATCACCTTTATGTATAAAAAAGACATAGATGTCTGTAGAGCAAATATGCTTACACTCTTAAAGCTGAGTACAATAGCAACATAAAATATATGTAACTGTGTTGAATTTATCTCCAAACTGTGGATGAGAGAAGCAGTATGTGGGTAACACTGAGAAGGGAATTTGTTTTCTTTCATGAAAATGCAGGGAGAAGGTGGAGAGGACAGCTCTGAATAGGAGGAGCTCAGTGAACTTTCTGTTGCTTTTGTTGAAAATACACTGATACTCTGGTCATCTTAGTCACTCCCTGGGGAAGCTTTCTCTCAACTTCCCGAAGAGACGTGAAGAAATACAGTGATTTAAAGGGGAGACGTTATTATATGCAGCCACAGAATGTAACATTTATTTCTGTTCTTTCCATTTTCTTCATTAAATAAATATACTTTAAGGTTGTAGTTATGGCTTGCTTAGTCTTCCTATAACCAAAGATGTCCAGATGTACCAGAGCATCAAAGTAGGTAAGATTGTAACTATCATGGTAAATACCACCCTCTTATAAAGGATGATAAAAGTGAAATGGGTAATTCTTTTTCCCAGCATGAAAACATCTCACCAATTTTTATTAAAGATAGACTATATTCAACAAAGGTGAAATGTAAACCTTTCTAGATTCTCTGTGAAGTTGAAGCTTAAAAAACCCTCAAAGCTTCAGAACTTAGTTTCTATAATTCTGTATCTAAAAATGTACTTGTCAGAAATTTCTATGTCCTTGATTTTATTCTACCCCATGGAAGGCCCTCTGACCTCAAATATAAAAGGATTTTGGTAGATTATAAATGTGACCACTAGGATTAATCTTTTCCCTTAAATATTAAAAAAATTCTTAAATATTTTCCTTAAATAGTAAAAAACCTTTCCTTAAATAATAAATTAAAAACCATTAAAGGGACTTCCTTGGCCATTCAGTGGTTAGGACTTCATGCTTCCACTGTGAGGGTTATGGGTTCAACCTCTGATTTGGAGACTAAGATTCTGCATGCTGTGCAGTGTGGCCAAAAATTCTTTTTAAATAAAACAAAGAAATAAAAATAAAAGAATTTTAAACAGTAATTTAAAAAATTAGGACAGTATAATGAAGGGATACATTTAATAATTTTTAGCATCTTGTCACCTTATTGTCGAGGTGATGAAATTCAATAGCGTGAAACGTTGTTTGCTATTTATTATTATTCCAGTTAAATACAACTGTTTCTTTTCTGAAGCACAACAGTCCCACTTGTCCTTTCTGCAACATTACCATATATCACATTTATCCTATATGTCTAGTCATCTATCTTACCCCTTTTTAATCACCAACTTAATAATTTTAACCTTCACTTTGGCTAGATACTAGCAGAGAGCAATGAGAGACTACCAAATACCAAGCCTGTGAGACATTAACATTCCCTGGTTTCTGATGAAGAAACAGAATCCATCATGATCCAATGTTTCAGAAATAATGTATCAATGCAGATAATGCAGAAACTTATTTTCCTATTTTCCTTAATAATGCTGCTTACATTTCTTTTTTAAAATATTTTTATTTTATTTTTTAATATAAATTTATTTATTTTAATTGGAGGCTAATTACTTTACAATATTGTATTGGTTTTGTAACAAAAATATCTAGACATTGTAGAAAACTTTCTTTTTCATTCTGACTCTCTAATTTTCTTTCAGTTTGCTTTTATTTTATTAATCACTAGAGAGTATAAGCATTTTGCCATCAGCAACCATAATGTGGAAACTACAGTTAGAAATACCTTCCCCAATAATTCTATTGACTCTGATGCCATTTTTGAGCTTTTGTCCCTAATTTTCAGAAAGGCATCAGAGATTAATCAGAAATGACCTCTTATTTTCTAAAACAACAAAAACAACTTTCAATATGTGAAAACCTTTTATTATTATTTTTGAAACTATTAAGCACATTAGATATCTGAAAAGCAGAGCTAGGATGGTGGGCACTTCGTAAATGAAATCCCTAGAAGACACACAAGTGCTTTCACATAGCTAGTGACGTTATGGTTAAACTGAATTTTATAAAGTTCTTGTCTTAAGTTAGAAAAGCAATATGCACTCATTTGTAGATATTTTGGAAAATTCAAAAATGTAAATAAGAAAATTTAAATCAATTAACATACAAGACTGATACTTAGCCCATATTAACATTTTGATATAGTTCAATGTAGTCTTTTTCTGTGTTTGTTTGTGTTTGTGTATAATAACAAAATTTGAATTAGTGTATAGAGCATTTTGTATCACAATTTTCTTTTGATTATTTTGCATGTCATTAAATATTCTTCGAAGATATGATTTATGGTTGTTTTTGGAGATTGCATTTAATGTGTGTATTGCAATTTATTCAGCTTATCTTTTTTGATTGAAGTTTAAAGTAATTTCCTATTATAAATAAAGCTGTTGTGACTATCTTTGTACATAAATATTAATGTGCATCTCTCAATTAATTCCATATGATTAATCCCCAGACATGGAATTGTTGAACCAAGGTGCACAGACATTTTTAAGGATCTTGATTCATATTGACAACTGAGTTTTTCAAAATGTT
The DNA here is from genome assembly GCF_003369695.1 of Bos indicus x Bos taurus. NCBI lineage: Eukaryota > Metazoa > Chordata > Mammalia > Artiodactyla > Bovidae > Bos > Bos indicus x Bos taurus. The sequence continues at coordinate 6,174,632 of NC_040083.1, read as the reverse complement.
TTAATTTATACTCCTGTCCAAAGTATAGGAGTGTTTACTTTACCCATACAGCACTGGGTATTACTTTTTAGATTTTCCAAAGAGAAAGTGAGAAGTGTTATTTCATGTTAATTTATATTTCTTAGATTAAAATACAATGAGCCCTATTTGATATGCTGAATGACTATTTTTATAACTTATTTTTAAAAGTTCCTGTCTTTTGTGTATAATCTTATTTGTGTGTTTGGCTTTTTAAATTTATTTGTAGTTCTTTATTTTAGTTAGGACTGTGATCACTAATCTGCCATGTGTGGTACAATGTTGTTCTAATTTGTCATTTCCTTTCAGTGTTCTTTTTGTTTGTGATTCAGGGATTTCTACTTTTATGTTTTGAAACATTCTTCTTCTGCCTTGTAAGTATGCTCTTTAGCTTCTCTGCTTAAACTCTTCCACACTTCAGTATTGAGTAAATACTCATTTTTCTTCTTTGTCTCTTATAGTTTTTTTTTTCTTTTTTAAATATCAAGATTGTTAAACCATGGTTTCAATGGTTAAGCCATGCTGTTCCTTGCTAGAAGTAGAGGAATAACTTTACTTTTTCTTGAAAAGTTGAATACATTAGTTAACGGCAAAAATCATCCTTTTCCAATTACTCTAAGTGCCATCTTCATGATACGAAATATTTTTACTTTCTATAGGCTTCTCTGTTTCTTGGAACTCTAGTTTTGTGTGTGTGTATGTGTGTGTGTGTCAATACCACCATACTTTATTAAGTATAGTAGTACCTTTATAGCATTTTTATATTTTACTGCAGTTCTTCTCATAAGTCTTTTTGCTTGTCTAGAATTTTCACATCATATATTTTTTTAAAATCTGGTTACTTTAAAAAATACAAAGAAAGACAAATATCATATGATATTGCTTACATATGAAATCTAAAAACGGGTACAAGTGAACTTACCCAAAAAACAGAAGTAGAGTCACAGATACAGAAAACAAACTTATGGTTACCAAGGGGTGGGGCGGTGGGGTGGGGGGTGGTGAGAAGGGACAAACTGAGAGATTGGGACTGACATATACACACTACTATATATAAAATAAATAACTAGTAAGAGACTAGGGGAAGGCGATGGCACCCCACTCCAGTACTCTCGCCTGGCAAATCCCATGGACAGAGGAGCCTGGTGGGCTGCAGTCCATGGGGTCGCTAGGAGTCGGACAGGACTGAGCGACTTCCCTTTCACTTTTCACTTTCATGCATTGGAGAAGGAAATGGCAACCCACTCCAGTGTTCTTGCCTGGAGAATCCCAGGGACAGGAGAGCCTGGTGGGCTGCCGTCTCTGGGGTGGCACAGAGTCGGACATGACTGAAGCGACTTAGCAGCAGCAGCAGCAAGAGCCTATTGTATAGCACAGGGAACTCTACTCAATACTCTATAATGACCTATATGGGAAAAGAATCTTAAAAAGAGTGGATGTATGTGTGAAAGTGAAAGTGAAGTCGCTCAGTTGTGTCCGACTCTTTGTGACCCCATGGACTGTAGCTACCAGACTTCTCTGTCCGTGGGATTTTCCAGGCGAGAGTATTGGAGTGGGTTGCCATTTCCTTCTCCAGGGGATCTTTCCAACCCAAGGGTCGAACCCGGGTCTCCTGCATTGCAAGCAGGCGCTTTACCCTCGGAGCCACCAGGGAAGTGGGTGTGTACAACTGATTCAACTTGCTGTACACCTGAAAGTAACAGCACTCCAAAAAAGATTTTTTTTTAAATGGCCAAACCATCCAAAAAGTACTTTGGATTTTTATTCAAATTCGAGACTTTTAGACTCCTTTATCCAATGCTCTTAGAATGTAGATGCATGAAGGTTGTTTTATCTTTATTCAGTATTTTTCAAAGTTTTGTAACACCCCAACTACACCATCAATTCAATAAATCAGAATAAAGGAAAATGAGAATTATAGAATCAATTGAGATATGGATTTGAGTGAGTATATGTAATACTTGGCTTTCCCCCCCCCCAAAGCATTTATGTCATTAAACGTAGAGCACCCATTTTTTTTCTCTTGAATTAGGGCAAAATTTAATTGGTCCAAGTTGTCTAGATACAGAAAAGAATCAAGTAAACAGATAAAAAATTTCAAGCGGACAAGGGGATTTATTTTCATTGTTTGTTTATATCCATAGGTCTCCTCACATGTTTCAAAGGCTGTATAAAGCTATAATACAGCCACCTTTCTGAGAAAACTTGTGTGTAAATACAGTTTATTTCACTTGAAGCCTTGCCCTCTTGACTGATGGAAATTGTAGTAAAACTTCCACCTGGGTTGTCAACTACGGGAAACTTTCTTATTTATTTTTATTTGTCACAGCAGGTTAAGCTCACAAATTCCAGGTGTTACGTGGCTTTAAATCTGGACACAGGCACAGGAATAGTCTGTTGAAGGTAGTTTATTTAGGATCCCTAAACATGAAGGGACTTAACAAAATGGATTTTATCCAGCTCTGTAGGTCAGGGTGTAAATTCAATGTACAACAACCAGAAATAGACCAATAGAAAAGCAGTGCCAACAGAATAAATTCTGGGTCGTGCACTGTGATAATTCTATATTTATTTCTGAAGATGATCGGAAGGGAGTAAGAATGCAGAGAGAACCAACCTACCTCCTGCTAATTTACAACTTAGCTAAAAGTGACTGTCTCTCTTAGTAATCTTTCTCTCTCACAAACCTTTCACATTATGTGGAATAATACAACCATTGCCACCAGCAGATAAGAAAACTTATTTCCTTTACTTAAACATAAAAATGTATAGATCTAAAAAAAAAAATGTATAGATCTTAATTTTTCATTGAAAAGTGAAAGTTGCTCAGTCATGTCCAACTCTTTGCGATCCCATGGACTGTAGCCTGCCAGCCTCCTCTGCCCATGGAATTCTCCAGACAAGAATACTGGAGTCGGTTATCATTTCCGACTCCAGGGGCTCTTCCTGATCCAGGGATAGAACCTGGGTCTCCTGCATTACAGGCAGATTCTTTTTTTTTTTTTTTAAGTGGAGTATCATTGCTTTACAATGTTGTGTTAGTTTCTGAGCTATATGTGTATATATATATCCTCTCCTTCTTAAGCCTCCCTTCCATCTCCCCATCCCACCCTCCAATTAATTTTTTAATCTTCATTCCCAAGGTTCTAAATTATGCATTTATTTAAAAACACGTTGTCTTCATGATCATTTTATTATATACTTAAAAAAAATTTTGTTTTGTTTTCTAATGACTTTGCCCAAAATAAGATGGTCATTCTTTGGTTAACATGATCATTCACTGTATGGTAATTGAAAAATCTAATTTATTTAATTAGCCTGTCATATTTGCTGTACTTTCTCTGTTTCCTTCCTAAAGGAGCTAAAAATAAAATTATCTTTCTGCGTTTGCCTACACAACTAGCAGATGTCCATTCATCCATCCAAATGGACTTGTGAGTAAACAACTAATTTGGATCAAATTAATGCGCAAGTAATTAAAGCTGATTTTTTGTATGTGATTCTAATTTTCATCACACGGTGCTTGTATTTCAATACTTTGGTATTTCATAAGCTGTCAGCTTGTGATACATTCCAGTAATAAGAGACTTTAGTTGATCCTCATAGGATGTATATATGTGCATGTATCAAATTGACCCATCTGGACAGAGCAAAATTCCCAGACTAGTCCATTTGAATTGAACCACTTTCATGGTTTGCTGTCATGGTTTATTCTGTCCTGTTTTACATTCATATTTGACATTTGATTTCTACTTCCTGAGCATCAATACAAGAAATCAGAAATCTTTTTTTCCAAATTGCCCCTTAGGCTAAGTCTATAATTTTCCATCCATACATATCCACCCAGAATTTGGGAGTTAAAAAAAAAAAAAGAGTTAAAAATTCTAATTTGATTCCACTCTTCTCAATTCACCATAATTCAGTTATTGATTTCTTTAAGTATTTTAAACCAGTAATACATTACTATATTTTAAATAAACTATTTGATAGTGAGCTAAGAATTGTAGAAAATTCTCCTATCATGAAACTTAGAAATTCAAGACGGAATTTTGTTTTATACTTCTCATTCTAGATATCTGCAGAAAAAATGTTTAAAGGGCAAGCAAGCAAGAAATAACAACTCTATAATGATATAAAGGAAAAAGTCATGAGAAAATATCAGTTTTATCTAACTAGCTGCCACTCTAGATATTCTGTATTTGATAACATAGTTTCTTTTAAAACTATTCTACTTTTCATTTTACCTCTTCCTAGTTCATGCTAAAGTGTGAGACATTGAATATATGAAATCATTTTTAAACAAATGAATAAATATTTTATTGGATTCTATAAGCTATTTTATTGATTGTCTATACCTCTTTTCCCTCACTTGTATTTTAAAAATTAGTGAATTATAGTGAAAAGCTGGAAGGATTATAGATATCTGTTTTCTTCTACTTGTCAACTGTGTGTTCTTGAATATATACTTAAATCTTTCCATTTGTCAGTTGTTTTTTCCTGATAAATGGGAACAAACTCTCTCTCATATCTCAAATAACTAAGTCATAATACATACATGCATTTATACCTAGAAATCACAGTGTTACTGTAAGATAAATGTCATTTATATCTCAAATTCATTTTGTGTTCTTCTTCTTGATATCCTCTGGTTTTCATTTCTAATGATGTAACTTAAACTGTAAGGGAGTTCAATTAATTTCTGATTGGCACATATCTAATTTGATATTTCTTAGCTTCTGGGCAGCATTCATATCTTCCTAAAAATGCTTTGTAATATGTATAGTTAAAGGAGAATTGAATTGAAAGCATTTAACTTAGAAAATGTTGGGGTTATTTTATGATATTTCCTTGGGGCGGGGGCAATATAACTGACCCGAGTGTTTCATAAAAACCGTGATTTAGAATGAATGTTGCAGACTTTTCCTATCCCCCCAATCTCCACCTCCTTCCCACCCCCATTACGTCTGTAGACGGAACAGAAAGTCACACTGACCACTCACTTTGTTAAATCATCTATCATTTCCCTGGCAAGTTAAATTGGCCAATGAGTACGATGAATTGGAGCTAAGGCAGTTGGTTCTCTTTGAAGCCCCAGGCATTCGTTTCCAAATAAACTGAATTAGTGAGTCCCCATGTAATTTATGATTTTTCATTTACTTGACTTATTTCCATGATGATTGGAGATTAGTCCATTTTAAAGGAGACAAAAGAAATTGGGTTTAAGAAACATTAAAACTAGACCAGGAAAGCATACGGAGATCAAGTAGTTCAAAGTTATGGTGACAGATTATCCTTAACTCATGCTCCACTTAAGAAAGAGAAAGACACACTCTTCTTTGCTAAAATATGTTCTTGAAGAATTTTTATTTTTATTTTATGCTTATAGGGATTAAAATCTGAGTTTTATATACATTGAACATCACAACCAAACTCTTGGTTATACGGGGTTTACAGTTTGAGAGTGAAAAACTCCCAGTGTTTATATTTGGAGTTGTGCCTACTTAGGGATTAAAGTTTGGAGGCCACAGTGATGTCACTGGATTAGAGTTAGGAAGATACATTTTGGTAAGACTGAAGCCAATGCCAAATTCATGACTCCAGAATTTATGATTGAACTCTAGACTGCCTACAAATTCATGACTTCTAAATTTATGATTGAACTCATGACTTTCCAGCTTACAGATTTAAGGGCATGCACTAATAAATAAAGACTCCTGAACCTCAAAGTAAATTCAGTGGACACCAATGTGCGTTTTACAATTTAAAATACTGATCCAGGAATAGCCAATGCAATGACCTCGCGTCTTGATTGTGTGTAGGCTGAAGGTACAGTATCACTTTAGAGACTGTTTAAAATATTCACACCCATAAAATTATATCAGTGAGAGTTGGAGTAGACCCATTTCATGTTATAGACCATATGATTTTTTCACCATTTCGTCAAGATTTATTTTCTTAACCTTGATCTCTTTTTGTTTCAAGTCTCAAGGGATAGTAGTAAGACTGTTCCCTTTGGAAACAAATTCCAAAATAAAATTCAGATATTCCTTGACCTTTACCCAAGGATTATGTTCTCTTGATTTTTTTTTTTTAATTTGAAAATTCTGAGTCAAGAGCTGGAATAATGCCAAGTATCTGGATGAAAAGATCAGTCATCCAGATGTTTTATCTATATGATACAGATGTCTCTAGACTGGCCTTCTATGTCCTTCACCACCTTGATGCAAGTTAGATTTTTCTTTATGTTTCCATTTTCCTCAAATAATAATCTATAGTTCAGCAAATCAGGAAAATTTAGTTATTTTGCTTCCTTTATTCCTTAGTTTTATTTCCCATATTGTCTTCATTTTTCAGTTTTTTTGTTGTTTTATTGTCATTTGTTTTTGCGCACCAGCACAGAAGATTTCCTCCCTATTCTTGAGCTATACTATACCATTACTGAGGTCTTCTCAATACTCCTCCCATAATGAGTATTATTGACCTTTTTCCCGAGAGCATAGGCCAGCATGCTTTCTGTAATCTTGTTACTCCACCCTATATCTAGCATATAGAAAATGTTCAGTGAGTATTTATAAGATGTCCGCTTAACAGACGACCAATCAAATATTGGCTGATTAGTCTATTGTTTTATCAGTTTGTTTTTTATGGGGTAAACAATTTCAGACCTTATAGATATCTTCTTTTGTGTATCTTGTGAATATTACTAGGTAAACAAATATCTATATTTAAGGTATGTAATATAAACAGATGCTACATTTGGCAAATCTGATAACTGGGAAATCAATGAAAAAAGAATGCAAGGGTTTTAATTTAGTAAAGTTGCAGATAAAATTGTTATTTTTGGATCATTACAATTTTATAAAATAAGGAGTAATTTACAAAAGTGTAAAATGAGAAAGAAATTATCGTTAACCTCTTTTGTTTTTGTTCAATCACTAAGTCGTGTCCGACTCTTTGTGATCCCATGGACTGCAATATGCCAGACTTCCCTATCCTTCATCTCCCAGAGTTTGCTCAAACTCATGTCCATTGAATTGGTTACCCTCTTTGGTAATTTCAAAATTTATTAGAAATAAAACATTTTGGAAAAATATCAAAGTACTGCATACATCACAGCTGCATTAAAGCATAGTATACAGGTGTTCTAGAATGGGATTTTTTATCCTCCAAAATTTAATTCTAGTAAGAAATATTAGAATATTTTTTAGCTTTTATATTTTCAGGTGGTCTAGGTTTATCTTAATTAATCTGTGTAATAATTATGCCCCCAAATGACCATCTGCAATCTCAAAATTTATTTTCCATTTTCAATACTATTTCTCCCCTTGCTTCACCTGTGGCCAGAAGCAAAGGAGTGTTGGAAGTCACACATCTGATGAGAAGTGATGTGACAACAAGTTCCCACACAACCAGGAGCCTCCCACATATTCTACACATTGCCTCTCTCTTCTAAGAGTCAACATTCTCTTCCTTCTGAGGGTCTTTATTCCTTCATGATTCCCCCAAGTCAAGTCTCTAAGCTCAGTCTTGTTTATGAAAGACAATAGGTGTGTCTCATTTTTCTAGTCATGCAAGCACCTCAGCAGTTAGCTGTTTTGCTTGGAAGTGGAAAGGCATTATGGGTTTAAAAGTTGGCTCTCTTCTTCTTCCTGGCACCATACATTGGGCAAGTTATTTCGTTTCCTGGGGTGGCTCAGATGGTAAAGTGTCTGCCTACAGTGCAGGAGACCCGGGTTCAATCCCTGGTCGGGAAGATCTCCTGGAGAAGGAAATGGCAACCCACTCCAGTATTCTTGCCTGGAAAATCCCATGGACAGAGGAGCCTGGTAGGCTACACTCTCCATGGGGTTGCAAAGAGTCAGACACGACTGAGCAACTTCACTTTCACTTTCAGTCCTCGCAACTTTTCATTTGTCAAACGTGGCTGATGAGAGTATCCATCTCATATGAGTGCTGGGAGAATTAAATGAATGAACACATGTAAGGTGCTTAGAATTCTGCTGAATGTTTGGTAAATGTTTGCATTAAGGATTAAAAAAATTTTTATAGACACATTAGCAATTCAGCAAGATTAACTTGTTCAAAGACATCTTTGGGAGATGCAGCCCTTTTTTGTAAGTATCATCACAGGCAGAATGAGAAGATTTCAAGGCTAAGAGTAAGAAATGAACAGGGAACAAGCAAAAAGTATCAACAACTGGCTGACATTTACCCTCCATTTTCCTTCTTGGTTCAACCTAAGTCTTATACGCTCAATTTTGGAAAGAATTTGTTTCGCTATTTCAAATTTTAATTTAGAATGATGTCTTCATAGTTATTTTCCCAGAGTTGCTTTGTTAAAGGGAGAAGAGTAAGTAAGTTCAGTGGAGTGAAGGCTGTTGCATTGTGCACTTCCACCAAATAATAAGCATAGAGGCTTTTAAAGCATACTTTATTAAAATTTTCTTATTTCTATATTATTTATGTCACAGTAGTTTAAATGTTGCATTTCATGTATTTAGTTCATCTCTCTACTTTGTAAAAAGAATCTCTCTACTTCAGCCATGGTGCATTTATTGTAGACAAAGCTCCAGTTTACAGACCATTCCCCTGGGATCACTTATTTTATGGTATCCATTGCATCTATTTATTTATTTAGTGACTGTCATAAACCTGCTGTTTTGAGGGAACATGGAGGCTAATATATACTTTGCAGCATCTGTGTTCGATATGTATTTACCTTTGAGTGATTTGGTTCAAGACCTTCTTGCATAGAATACTTTTTGCCTATAATTTTATTCCTTTCGAGCTGGATCCATTTTAATTTTTAATACAGCCAGTGCTGACCTTATCCCTTTTATTTTCAGATTCCCTGCTTGATAACTGATGATAAGTCATCTCTCAAATCTCTGGAGAGAGAAAGGACTATTTATTTGATGTGTAATAGCTGGTTCAACGTCCCCTTCCTTCCCTCCTCCCGCGTAACCTCCTCTCTCCTCTCCATCCTGCTCACCCTCTTCCTTTTCCTTCATCTATTCCTCCTCTGAGGCCCCTTCTCTCTTTAGCTGTGTGTGTTTGTAGGTGTGTGCCTTTGTGTATGTTTGGGTTCATTTAAGCATGTATGTTCCTGACACAATGCAACATGTTTCATTTTTAATTTTCTCCTTATTTTTCTTTTTAAGTAATTTTATTTGTTTATTTATTTTTACTTTTTGGCTGTGCTGAGTCTTAGTTGCTGCACAGGCTTTTCTCTAGTTGTGGAGAGTAGGGGCTGCTCTCGTTGTGATGCACGGGCTTCTCACTGCAGCGGCTTCTCTTGTGGAGCTTGGGCTCTAGGGCACACAGGCTTCAGTAGTTGCGGCTCCCGGACTCTAAAGCCCGGGCTCAATAGTTGTGGCCCATGGGCTTTGTTGCTCCACAGCATGTGGGATCTTTCCGGCTCAAGGACTGAACCTGTGTCTCTGCACTGGCGGGCAGATTCTGTACCACTGAGCCACCGGGGAAGAGCTTATTTTTTTTTTTAATATTTGAATTCCTATTTTTGACCATGTCATCTTTTTAGGCCCTACTTGCAATAAGTCTTCCCATAAAGTCTTAATGTCATATAGAATTGTATTTTAAACATTACCTCTTATTTACAGGTTCAAAACTCTTTGGCAATATTTACAGCAACTATGATCTCTGATAAATCAATACTTGCCACTGTGCATGGTTGATAACTCTCTTGGATTTCATTTCCACCATATTATTGTAGATGACACTTTGAGATCATAAACTTTTGTGGCATATTATGTTTGAGTAGAACTATATTTGTGTGAGTGTGTACATGTATATCTACACACAGAAAAGTCTATAAGGTTACATACCAAACACCTTGGAGTGTGGAATGAGGTTGAGAATCCTTTCACTTCTAAAATGTCTGAAAATATTCTTTCTCTCTATCCAGCATATACATCCTTTTTATTTTTATTTTTTTAAATCACAAATCTAAAAAGAAACAAAATCCCAAACACCTAGGAAATATCCTGGTTGGACTTAAGGGAGTTTGATACATTTTCCAAATGGAATTTATTCTAGATTCATAGTTGGATTCATAGTGGGCTCCAATTCAAGGGGTACAGTGTATCCCAAGGAAATTAATCAGTTTCAGTGGATTTATTCTCCTTTGTGAAAATGTGTGGAATTAACACATACCAAATATCACCTCCCCTTTATACTGACTTTTAAACTTTATTATATGATTTTCATTCTTAAAACTGTTTTCATGTCATTAAAATATGCATATATTTCTTTGTCAATTTTAGTCACTATCTTACCATTTTAAAAAATAGTTAAAACACACATTCAACTTCTCTCCCCTTTTTTATTCACCTCTACTTTCCAGTTTTTGTTGTTACATTATAGTTTTTACATTATTAAAGTTGGAACATTGATTTATAGTCTCTGACTTTAATCAAGTTTATGTAGGTCTGTACAAGTTAACTCAGAAAATTGAAAACCTCTAAAAGATATTGAATTTATATAGAAGGAAATGTACTTCTGTTGAAGCTTTGTGATTCCATAGCAACTTTAATAAGGTCAAGGCTAACAAGTTCTTTTTCTCTTTCTAAACATTTTCCTTCTCTCATCAGTCATTCTCAGTTGATATCGAATCTTGAAATTTATGCCACTCTTTCTTTAAATATATATACAAGTTTATTTTCTAATTAATAGACTTTATAGTAGTTTTAGGTTTGCAGAACATTGAGCAGATAGAAGCAAGAACCATATACCCTCTGATTCAATACTATCAAGCTATTCATATAGATTATATTATTATCTGTATGGATTCTGAGAGGGCATTTGACAAAATAAGCATTCATTTTTATTAAAAACATTGACAATACAGGAATCATTTTATTGTTTCTTTCTTAACTTGATTATCTACACATAGACATATAGCTAAATGTCGAAAAGTCAGCATCATCCTAATGGGGAAATACTACAGATTCTCTCACCAAAGTCAAGAACAAGAATGAATATCCACTAACATTATGACAATTTAATGTTGTCTGAAAGAGATGAAGCTATAACTTAGACAAGAGAAGAAAATTAGAGATATAAATATTGGGAAGGAGGAGGTAAAACTATTTGCAGTTAACATAGTGTTTTTTGCAAAACACTAAGATATTAAGTAAGAAAGCAAAAGCCTGCAAGTATGAGATAATACAGTGACTTGGTGAAATAGAATTTGACACAAATAGAATTTATCTAAACATAAAACTGCAATGCAGGAGACGTGGGTTTGATCCTGGTTCAGGAAAATCCTCTGGAGAAGGAAAGGCAACCCACCCCAGTATTCTTGCCTGGGAAATCCCATGGACAGAGGAGCCTGGCGGGCTATAGTCCTTGGGTTCCCAAGAGTCAGACACGACTTAGCAACCAAACCACCAAACATGAGACTACCAGTTCAAAGATATAATGAAAGACCTCATTCTTACTAGCAGCATAAAAAATAAAGCCACACGCCTAAACTTAGCACAGTATGTGCAAACTCTATATGAAAAGAAACTTCAAACCACTCCTACAGTACATAAAAGTAAACTTAAACTAATAGAAAAACATATCACAGTCAGAGAGAGAAAGAGTCAATATCAATGGCATCTATTTTTCCTAAATTCTTTTGCATTAATGTAATGTGATCTTAAATGGTACTGGGACCAGATAAAATGATTCTAAAGTTCACATAAAAATTGGGCAGTTTAGCTAAATAAACTTGGACAAAGAACAAAGAGCAGAAATGAGTTCTAACAGACATGGAGTCTATTATAAACCTCAGTAGGTAGAATAGTGTTGTGCTTATGTGTAAGGAGACACAATCCAAAATAGTAATATCAAAAATAAAAATATATACAGGATTTTAATATGTGATAAAGGTGTCATTGGAAAACAGTGAGTAAAAATGAAGCTTTCCAATTTCATGTATCCTGAAGTATCAGTCTTATCTTTCCATGATTGCTGGATTATATATTATGGTTAGAAAAGCCTTCCCCAATGTGAAATTATAAATAAACATTAATCCATAGTTTCTGTTAATTCAGCTCAGTTCAGTCACTCAGTCATGTCCAACTGTTTGCAACCCATGGATCGCATCACACCAGGCTTCCCTGTCCATCACCAAAGCCTGGAGTTTGCTCAAACTTATGTCCATTGAGTTGGTGATGCCATCCAACCATCTCATCCTCAGTGGTCCCTTTCTCCTCCTTCCTTCAATCTTTCCCAGCTTCAGGGTCTTTTCCAGTGAGTCAGTTCTTCCCATCAAGTGGCCAAAGCACTGGAGTCTCAGCTTCAGCATCAGTCTTTCCAATGAATGTTCAGGACTGATTTCCTTTAGGATTGACTGGTTTGATCTCCTTGCAGTCCAAGGAACACTCAAGAGTCTTCTCAAATACCACAGTTCAAAAGCATCAATTCTGGGAGTACAAGATGGCAGAGGAGTAGGTGGATGTGGAGTACATCTCTCTCCACAGGTACATCAGGAATACACCTGCAGATGCAGAAGTGCATGCAGAACACCAGCTGAGAGCAGACAGGAGAACCTAAATAGTGGAGAAGAATATAAAGAACCACACAAAACTTGGTAGGACAAAGGAACTAGGGGGGAAAACAGGAGTGTTAGTAAGGCTGGATCTGCCCTCAGCCAGTGGGGGCACTGAAGCAAGGGTCCGGTCCCCACATCACGGCAATCATCTGAGTCAGAGGAGAAACATTTAAGGCTGAGAGTGAAACAGCTGATCTGTGGCAGCCTAAACGGAATGAGAATCAGATGGTCATTGCCACAGCCATACATACTCTGGACAGGGATGCAGGTCCCCTGGAAGGCAGAGCGGCTGGCAACTGGAGTTTAGGGATTGTGGAGAAATACCAGGGCAAGGTTGCTATTGACTGCAGAGAGACAGATTGATCTAAGAGGAGCTGAGAGAGGAGATTATGGTGGAAAATGCCTGTAGAGGAAAGCTGGGCAGCCATGGAAGCAAGGCAATACTGATGAGTCAGGCGTAGGGGGTGGAGCCAACACCATAGCCTCTCTCTCCCCACATGCCCGCATCAGCAGCTCAACAAAAGAGAGGCTGGCTCATCAAATGCCTGACACACTGAATTACAGAGTAGGACCCCACCCAGGGTGCCCCTTTAAGTCCCTGATGCACTGATCTACAGAGTAGGGTCCTAGCCAGGGGGGCCTCTCTATGTGCCTGATGCGCTGAACAACAGAGAAGGACCCCAGGCAAAGGAACCCTCTAAGTGCCTGAATGGGTGGACCTATGGAGAAAGACTGGCCAAAGAGGCCTTCTGATCGCCAGCTACATGAGGCTTGAAAAAAGACTCTGATAGGGCCATAACTCCTGTGGTGGAGACAGTCCATGTCTCTGCAGACTTGGCACCTCCAGGGTCCCCACAAGCCAAGCAGCTGTGCCACCTTCACGCTCAACACTCACTGGGGCAGAGCTGCCACAGGCAAAAAAGTCTTGCATCTATACACACAGGGTCACTTTGGTAGTGTCCAAATCTTTGCGACCCTGTAGACTGTGGCCTGCCAGGCTTCTCTGTCAGGGAGGGGGGCTTCTCTAGACAAGAATACTGGAGCGTACTGGCCAATACTGGTTGCCATACCCTTCTAGAGCACTATATTTCCTGCTGCCCTAGCTGCCAACTCCCCCTGAGTACCTGGTGCTGCCAGAACGCCTGCAACCCAAGCAGCTGCACTACCTCCACACCTGGCCCTCATGGGGGCAAACCCAGATCCTCAAGGGCAGCCTCAGGAGCAAACCCCAGGATGCAGAGGTGGAAATAAAACAATTGAAACCCAAGGGCAGTATGGCTAAGGAAGAAGACCCAAAACATTCCCACCAGCTGTACAAGCTGCAGATTAAATCCACACGATCAACTAGGCAGACTCTATGTCTATGCAATATATAAAATGTCATAGAGAGCTCCCACAAAAGAAAACGCACTAGTTCTGATAGCTGTGAACATTGGTGGCAAGAAAACACTGGAGTAGGACCAGATTAGAATCTGAGCTTCCCACACAGGTCCAGAGATCAGAAGAGTGTAGGAGGGCGTCCTAGGGAGGTGAGGTGGACTGTGACTTCTAGCTAGGGAAAAGACTCTGACAGCAGTGACTCAAGAAAAGCATTTATTATTCTTATGTTTTGATTTGCTCTGTAGATTCTTTTGGATTTTTTTCTTTTTCTTTTTCCTTTTCTTCCCCCCTCTGTTGTAGTTGTTGACTTTATTAGCACTATGAAATCCAATTAAGCTTTTGAACTTTCTTTTTTTTCCCCTAGTCACATTTTTTATTGTTGCTATAAACCTCTGTCTCTACATTGGGCTTTTGCAGTTCTGTGGAATTTTCCTTTTTCTCTCTCTCTCTTTTTTTAATTTTAATTTTTTAAGCCTATTATTATTTTTTCTACATTTATTCCTTTGTTTGTTTTTCCTACTGTTCTTTTCCCCTTGAGTTAATCTTTAATGTATATAAATCTTCTTTATCTATCTCTATTTAACTTTGCATATCTATTCTTTCTTTTCTTTCTTGTTAACATATTTGTTAATTTTATTTTCATTGCTTTAATGTCCAACTCGTGCCTTGCTTTAGTTTTGTTTTCCAGTTTATGCTTTAGTTAGTTTTCTTCTTGTAGATATAATTTTTGGTTCCTTTGTTTGCCAGATCAATCTATTGTACTTTATTTTTCTGGGACTATTTTGATTTTGCTTATGAGTGTATATGTATATGTGTATATTAAACCACACTTTTTACTGTTGTTATAAACCTCTGTCTCTGTGTTGGGTTTTTGTAGTTCTATGGGATTTTCCTTTTTTTGTTTTTTTTCTTCTTCCCTTTTTTTTCTTTTCTCTTTTTTATAATTTTAATTCTTAAATTTTTTAACCTATTATTATTTTTTCCTACATTTATTCATTTGTTTGCTTTTCCTACTGTTCTTTTCCCCTTGCAACTAATCTTTAATGTTTATAAATCTTCTTCATCTATCTCTATTTAACTTTGCATGACTATTCCTTCTTTCTTTTCTTTCTCTTCTTTCCTCTCAATATATTTACTTGTTTTATTTTCATTGCTTTATCCCCCACTTGGCACCTTGCTTTAGTTTTGTTTTCTAGTTTGTGCTTTAGTTAGTTTTGTTCTTCACTGGTAAATATAATTTTTTATTTCTTTAGTTTGCTGGGTCAATCTACCATACTTTATTTTTGTTAGACTGTTTTGACTTTGCTCATGAGTGTATATGTATATGTGTATATTCCATTATTTTAATTATTATTTGCCTGATTTTGTAACTGCCATTTGTCTGGAGTTCATCTTTGGTTTTCAGATATTTGTTTTAATGCCATAACAAACCCACCTGTGAAATCTTCATTCCTGAACATAGATCAAGCCTTGAGACTTTGGAGTGGGAGCACTGACTCCAAGACCCTAGACTACCAGAAAACTAACCCTAAGGAGTATCAAATAGTGAAAACTCACACAAACCACTTGAATACAAGACCCAGAATCACCCAACCACCAGTAGCACCCTGTGCAGGACACCTCATCTAAACAACAAACAAAACAAAAATACAAACCCAATCATCAGCAGACAGGAGTACCACCTCACTCAGCCTGTCCATCAGAGGAAAAACAAACAAACAAAAAGTCAGCACAAATCTCACCCTATATGAAGCTTACACAACCCCCGGACCAACCTTGGGAAGGCAGAAACCAAAAGGAAGAAAGGATTCATCCTTGAAGCCTGGGAAAAGGAGACCTCAAACACAATAAGTTAAAAAGAAATAATGAAAAGGCAGAGAAAAACTACAGAAATGAAGAAACAAACTAGAAACACAGAAGTCCAAATAAATGAAGAGGAAATAGGCAAACTACCTGAAAAAAATTCAGAATAATGATAGTAAAGATGAAAAAAAACCTTAAAAACAGAATGGAGAAAAATTCAAGACTCAATTAAGAAAGACCTAGAAGAATTAAAGAATAAACATGCAGAGACAAACAACACAGTTAATGAAATTAAAACTACTCTAGAAGGAATCAATAGCAGAGTATCTGAATCAGAAGAATGAATCAGTGAGCTGGAAGATAAAATGGTGGAAATAACTTCTGAATAGGAGAATAAAGTAAAAAGAATGAAAAGAACTGATGACAGTCTGAGACCTCTGGGACAATGTCAAATGCACCAACATTCGAATTATAGGGGTCACAGAAGAAGAAGAGAAAAAGAAAGGGTATGAGAAAATTTTTGAAAGATTATAGTTGAGAATTTCCTCAACATGGAAAAGGAAATAGTCAATCAAGTACAAGAGGCACAAAGAGTCCCATACAGGATAAACCCAAGGAGAAACATGCCAAGACACATACTAATCAAACTAACAAAGACTAAACACAAAGAAAGAATATTAAAAGCAGCAAGGGAGGAGCAACAAGTAACATACAAGGGAAACCCCATATGCTTAACAGCTGATCTTTCAGCAGAAACTCTGCAGGCCAGAAAGGAATGGCAGGATATATTTAAAGTAGTGAAAGGGAAACATCTACAACCAAGATTGCTGTACCCAGCAAGGATATCATTCAAAATTTATGGAGAAATAAAAAGCTTTTCAGACAAGCAAGAGTTAAGAGAATTCAATACCACCAAACCAACTACAACAAATATTAAATAGATTTATATAGTCAAGAAATACAAGAGAAGAAAAAAAGATCTACAAAATCAATCCCAAACTATTAAGAAAATAGCAATAGGAACATATATATCAATAATTACTTTAAATGTAAATGGTTTAAATGCTTTAACCAAAAGACACAGACTGGTTGAATGGATACAAAAACAAGACCCATATATAGGCTGTCTACAGGGAATGCACTTCAGATCTCAAGACACATATAGACTGAAAGTGAGAGGGTGGAAAATATATTCCAATATTCCATGCAAATGGGAAGCAAAAGAAAGCTGGAGTAGCAATCCTCATATCAGACACAATAGTCCTTAAAATAAAGACGATTACAAGAGGTAAGGAAGGGCACTACATAATGATCAAGAGGAAGACATAGCAACTGTAAATATCTATGCACCCAACACAGGAGCACCTCAATACATAAGATAAGCACTAACAGACATAAAAGGAGAAATTGACAGTAACACAATAATAGTAGGCGATTTTAACACCCCACTCACACCAATGGACAGATCATCAAAACAGAAAATTAATAAGGAAACACATGTCTTAAATGATACATTAGATGAGGTGGATCTCATTGATATCATCAGGACATTCCACCCAAATCAGAAGAATACACATTCTTCTCAAGTGCATATGGAACATTCTCCAGGATAGACCACATCTTGGGCCACAAATCAAACCTCAATAAATTTAAGAAAATTAAAATTGTATCAAGCATCTTCTCTGACCACAACGCTATGAGACTAGATATCAACTAAAGAAAACAACTGTAAGAAACACAGACACATTGAGATTAAACAACACATTTCTAAGTAACCAAAAGGTTACTGAAGAAACCAAAAGGGAAATTAAAAAAATTCTAGAAACAGAAGACAATGAAAACATGACAACTCAAAACCTATGGGATGCAGCAAAAGCAGTTTTAAGAGGGAAGTTTATAGCAGTACAATCCTACCTCAAGAAACAGAAAAACATCGACTAGACAACCTAACTTTACACATAAAACAGCTAGAAAAAGAACAAAAAAGTCCCCAAAATTAGTAGAAGGAAAGAAATCATAAAGATCCAAGCAGAAATAAATGAAAAAGAAATGAAAGAAACAATAGTAAAGATTAATAAAACTAAAAGCTAGTTCTATGAAAAGATAAACAACATTGACAAACCTTTATCCAGACTCATTAAGATAAAAAGAGAGGAGGATCAAATCAACAAAGTTAGAAATGAAAGAGGAGAGGTTGCCACAAACAATGCAGAAATACAAAGGATAATAACAGACTATTATGAAAAAATATATGGCAATAAAATGGATAACCTGGGGAAAATGGACAGATTCTCAGAGAAGTTCAATCTTCCAAGACTGAACCAGGAAGAAATAGAAATCCTGAACAACCCAATTACAAGCACTGAAATTGAAGCTGTGATCAAAAATCTCTCAGAAAACAAAAGCCCAGGACCAGATGGCTTCACAGGAGAATTCTATCAAACATTTAGAGAAGAGCTAATGCTTATCCTTCTAAAACTCTTTCAAAAAATTGCCAAGGAAGGAACACTTCCAAACTCATTCTTTGAGGTCACCATCACCCCAACACCAAAACCAGACAAAGACAACACAAAAAAAGAAAACCACAGGCCAATATCACTGATGAACAGAGATGCAAAATTTTAGCAAACAGAATTCAGCAACACATCAAAAAGCTCATACACCATGATCAAGTTGGGTTTATTCCAGGAATGCAAGGATTCTTCAATATATATAAATCAATCAATGTGATACACCACATTAACAAATTGAAAGATAAAAACCATATGATACTCTCAATAGATGCAGAAAAGCCCTTTGGCAAAATTTAGCACCCACTTATGATTACAACACTTCAAAAAATGGGCATAGAAGGAACCTACCTCAACATAGTAAAGGCCATATTTGATAAGCCTACAGAAAATATCATTTTCAATGGTACAAAACTGAAAGCATTCCCCCTAAGATCAGGAACAAGAAAATGGCATCTATTTTTGCCACTATTATTCAACATAATTTTGGAAATCCTAGCTACAGCTATCAGAGAAGAAAGAAGAAATAAAAGGAGTTCAGATCAGAAAATAAGTTAAGCTCTCACTGTTTGCAGATGATGTTATACAGTACATAGAAAACCCTAAAGATAGCATTGGAAAATTACTAGAGCTAACCAGTGAATTTAGCAAAGTTGAAGGATACAAAATCAATACACAGAAATCACTTGTATTTCTATATACCAGCAATGAAAAATCAGAAAGAGCAATTAAGGAATCAATCCCATTCACCATTGCAAGAAAAAGAATAAAATATCTAGGGATAAACTTACCTAAGGAGACAAAAGAACTGCAGAAAATTAAAAGACACTAATGAAAGAAATCAAAGACAACATAAACAGATAGAGAGATATTCCATGTTCCTGGGTAGGAAGAATCAATATTGTGAAAATGACTATACTACCTAACACAATCTACAGACTTAATGTGATCCCTATCAAATTACCAATGGCATTTCTCATAGAACTAAAACAAAAAATTTCACAATTCACATGGGAACCCAAAAGATCCCAAATAGACAAAGCAGTCTTGAGAAAGAAGAATGGAGTTGGAGGAATCAACCTTCCTGACTTCAGATTATACTTCAAAGCTACAGTCATCAAGACAGTATGATACTGTCTTGCACAAAAACAGAAATATAGACCAATGAAAGAAGATAGAAAGCCCAGAAATAAACCCATGCAGCTCTGGGTAACTTATTTTTGACAAAGGAGGCAAGAACATACAATGGGGCAAAGACAGCCTCTTCAATAAACGGTGCTAGAAAAACTGGATAATTACATGTTGTTGTTTAGTTTAGTTGCTAAGTTGTGTTTGACTCTTTTGCAACCCCATGGACTGTAGCTCACCAGGCTCCTCTGTCCACAATATTTCCCAGGCAAGAATACTGGGGTGGGTTGCCATTTTCTTCTCCATTAGCTACATGTAAAAGAATGAAATTAGAACACTTTAACACCATACACAAAGATAAACTCAAAATGGATTAAAAACCTAAATGTAAGACCAGGAAGTATAAAACTCTTAGAGGAAAACATAGGCAGAACACTCGATGACATAAATCAAAGCAAGATCCTCTATGACCCACCTCCTACAGTAAAGGAAATAAAAGTTAACAAGTGGGACCTTATTAAATTTAAAAGCTTTTGAACATCAAAGGAAACTACAAGCAAGGTGAAAAGAAAACCCTCAGAATGTGAGAAAATAATATCAAATGAAGCAACTGACAAAGGATTAATTTCCAAAATATACAAGCAGCTCATACAACTCAATGCCAGGAAGAAAAAAAAAAATCAAAAATGTGGGGAAAAGGCCTAAACAGACATTTCTCCAAAGAAGATAACCAGATGGCTAACAAACACATGAAAAGATAGTCAGCATCATTCATTATTAGAGAAATGCTAGTCAAAACTACAATGAGATATCACCTCACATCGGTCAGAATGGCCATCCTCAAAAAGTCTACAAACAATAAATGCTGGAGAGGATGTGGGGAAAAGGGAATGCTCTTGAACTGTCGGTGGAAGTGTAAATTGAAACAGCCACTATGGAAGATGGTATGAAGATTCCTTAAAAAACTATGAATAAAACCACCATATGACCCAGCAATGTCACTCCTAGGCATATACCCTGAGGAAACCAAAATTGAAAAAGATACATGTATCCCATTGTTCATTGCAACACTATTTACAATAGCTAGAACATAGAAGTAACCTAGATGTCCATCAACAGATGAATGGATAAAGAAGTTGTGGTACATATACACAATGGAATATTACTCACCCATAAAAAGGAATGCATTTGAGTCAGTTCTGATGAGGTGGATGAACCTAAAACCTAATATACATAGTGAAATGAGTCAGAAAGAAGATAAATATCATATTCTAAACCCAAATCACTGCAGATGTCGATTGCAGCCATGAAATTAAAAGACGCTTACTCCTTGGAAGGAAAGTTATGACCAACCTAGATAGCATATTCAAAAGCAGAGACATTACTTTGCCATCAAAAGTCCATCTAGTCATGGCTATGGTTTTTCCTGTGGTCATGTATGGATGTGAGAGTTGGACTGTGAAGAAAGCTGAGCGCCCAAGAATTGATGCTTTTAAACTGTGGTGTTGGAGAAGACTCTTGAGAGTCCCTTGGACTGCAAGGAGATCCAACCAGTCCATTCTAAAGGAGATCAGCCCTGGGATTTCTTTGGAAGGAATGATGCTAAAGCTGAAACTCCAGTACTTTGGCTACCTCATGCAAACAGCTGACTCATTGGAAAAGATCCTGATGCTCGGAGGGATTGGGGGCAGGAGGAGAAGGGGACGACAGAGGATGAGATGGCTGGATGGCATCACTGACTTGATGGATGTGAGTCTGAGTGAACTCCGGGAGTTGGTAATGGACAGGGAGGCCTGGTGTCCTGCGATTCATGGTGTTGCAAAGAGTTGGACACAAGTGAGCAACTGAACTGAACTGAACTGAATACATATATATGGAATCTAGAAGAATGGTACCGAAGAACTTATTTACAGGGCAGCAATGGAGAAAGAGACATACAGAATAGACTTATGAACATGGGGAAAGCAGAGGAGAGGGTGAGATGTATAAAAAGAGTAATGTGGAAGCTTACATTCAGTTCAGTTCAGTCTCTCAGTCGTGTCTGACTCTTTGCGACCCCATGAATTGCAGCACAACAGGCCTCCCTGTCCATCACCAACTCCCGGAGTTCACTCAGATTCACGTCCATTGAGTCGGTGATGCCATCCAGCCATCTCATCCTCTGTCGTCCCTGTCTCCTCCTGCCCCCAATCCCTCCCAGCATCAGAGTCTTTTCCAATGAGTCAGCTCTTTGCATGAGGTGGCCAAAGTCCTGGAGTTTCAGCTTTAGCATCATTCCTTCCAAAGAAATCCCAGGGCTGATCTCCTTTAGAATGGACAAGTTGGAACTCCTTGCAGTCCAAGGGACCCTCAAGAGTCTTCTCCAACACCACAGGTCAAAAGCATCAATTCTTGGGCGCTCAGCTTTCTTCACAGTCCAACTCTCACATCCGTACATGACCACTGGAAAAACCATAGCCTTGACTAGATGGACCTTTGTTGGCAAAGTAATGTCTCTGCTTTTGAATATGCTATCTAGGTTGGTCATAACTTTCCTTCCAAGGAGTAAGCGTCTTTTAATTTCATGGCTGCAGTCACCATCTGCAGTGATTTTGGAACCCAAAAAAATAAAGTCTGACACTGTTTCCACTGTTTCCCCATCTATTTCCCACAAAGTGATGGTACCAGATGCCATGGTCTTTGTTTTCTGAATGTTGAGCTTTAAGCCAACTTTTTCACTCTCCACTTTCACTTTCATCAAGAGGCTTTTTAGTTCCTCTTCACTTTCTGCCATAAGGGTGGTGTCATCTGCATATCTGAGGTTATCAATATTTCTCCCGGCAATATTGATTCCAGCTTGTGCTTCTTCCAGCCCAGCGTTTCTCATGATGTACTCTGCATATAAGTTAAATAAGCAGGGTGACAATATACAGCCTTGATGTACTCCTTTTCGTATTTGGAAACTTACATTACTTACAAAACCTACATTACTATATGTAAAATAGATAGCCGAAGGGAATTTGCTGTGTGGCTCAGGAAACTCAAACAGGGACTCTCTATCAACCTATAGGGGTGGGGTGGGGAGGGGGATGCAAGGAATGTTCAAAAGGGACGGGATATATGTATACCAATGGCTGATTCATCTTGAGGTTTGACAGAAAGCAACAAAATTCTGTAAAGCAATTATCCTTCAATTAAAAAATAAATTAAAAAAAGAACACAACAAAGCAAACCAAAAAAGCATCAATTTTTCAGCACTCAGCTTTCTTTTCGGTCCAACCCTCACATCCATACACAACTACTGGAAAAACCATCCCTTTGACTAGATGGACCTTTGTCAGCAAAGTAATGTCTCTGCTTTTTAATATGTTGTCTAAATTGGTCATAGCTTTTCTTCCAAGGAGTAAGCGTCTTTTAATTTCATGGCTGCAGTCACCATCTGCAGTGATTTTGGAGCCCAAGAAAATAAAGTCTGTCACTTTTTCCATTGTTTCCCCATCTATTTGCTATGAAGTGATGGGACCAGATGCCATGATCTTAGTTTTCTGAATGTTGAGTTTTAAGCCAACTTTTTCGCTCTCCTCTTCCACTTTCATCAAGAGGCTCTTTAGTTCCTCTTTGGTTTCTGCCATAAGGGTGGTGTCATTTGCATATCTGAGGTTATTGATATTTCTCCTAGCAATCTATATTCCAGCTTGTGGTTCATTCAGCCCAGTATTTCACATGATGTACTCTGTATATAAGTTAAATAAGTAGGGTGACAACATACAGTCTTGACATTCTCCTTTCCTAATTTGAAACCAGTCTATGGTTCCATGTCTAGTTCTAACTGTTGCTTCTTGACCTGCATACAGATTTCTCTGGAGACAGTTAAGGTGGTCTGGTATTCTCAACTCTTTAAGAATTTTCCAGTTTGTTGTGATCTCACAGTCAATGGCTTTGGTGTAGTCAAAATTTTTCTGTTAACTAAAAAAATATAAACTTTTGATCAACAGTGTTAGATGGATCACCTGGCCATCTGGAGTCAGTTAACATTGCAAATCTTACACTAGACAAATTCTGAATGAATGGATAGTTGAAATTTTGAAAATGAAACTATACAAAAGCTACAAGAAAACATCAAGAAATTATATCCTTGAAATGGGCCTGACCTTTATTAATATAATGAAAAATTAAAGACAAGAATGACAATTTTTCCCAGAGAAAAGTCAAGAATGTTTTCATGGAGTGTAAAAACTGGAATATAGATTGCCAGGAGAAATATCAGTAACCCCATGCCGTACAAAAATTCAAAGGATAAATGAGAAATGGGTGATGATTGGAAGGTGGGGATTGTAACTCATTCATTAACAAAGGCTAATTCCCTAATATATAAATCACTCTTAGTTACTGAGATAAAACAGGCTAACAACCCCAACAAAATGCAGGTAAGATTATTTGCAGATAAATACTAATATGTCCTCAAACATAGGAAAGGAAGCTATACCTCAACAGTGGAAGTATGAGAAATCATGTTTAATCTACGCTGAGATACCATGTTTTACATTTTTTGTTGACAAAAATCCTAACAGTTGACATATTCTTCTAGCAAAATTATGGGAAAATGACTGTTCTTATACATTGTTCTGGATTCCAAGATGGAATGACATTTTAGGAAGGAAATTTGATATTATTTACCTAAGTGCATTTAACCGTATCTAGTAGTACTGCTATAAAGTAATCGTACAGATACATATGGATATTTAAGAAATATTTTAAAACATTTACACAGTATTATTAATTGTGGGACTGTTTATAACACATACAAGCATGGAAACCATTCAAGGCCAGCAATAGGGGACTGAAAGCACGAACTCTGGTGGATCTACACAGCACAGTCCTAGGAAGCTGTTAAGAACAGTGATGTGACCAAGATTTTGGTACCAAAATGGTGAGACCCCCAACATTTTATGTTGTGATTAAAAAGTAATAGAGCAGCAGTTTTAGTAAAGAAAGGGGGCTAATATATTTACAAAGAAATATTAAAAGCATACACAAACAACAAATGAAATTGTTGAGGGAGAGGGTGGGAAGAGAGGCGGGAGTCTTCTCTTTGGTAAGTTGTATACACATATATCTGGGGTTGGTGGTGAGAGGGAGGCCGAGGAGGGAGGGGATATATGTGAACATACAGCTGATTCACTGTGTTGTATAGCAGAAACTAACAATGTAAAGCAATTATGTAAGTTATATATATTTATAGTATATTGATTATTGCACCATATGGACATCTTCAAAAATAAAACTGCACACATATATATGTATATATGCACTATATATAATTTTAAATCTAGATTGAAACATTTCCCACAGAAATCTAAATATCTGAGTAAGTTGCTTCATTGTTGTCTAGCATCTGACTCATAAAAATCTAATGCAATAGGATTCTTGTTTCTTTGTAGACTCTCTGTCTCTCCCTCTCCCCACACCCTTTCGGGAAGCTTGTAGAATTTTCCTCTTTATTCTTAAAAGCTGTGGTACATATACACAATGGAGTATTACTCAGCCATTAAAAAGAATACATTTGAATCAGTTCTAATGAGATGGATGAAACTGGAACCTATTATACAGAGTGAAGTAAGCCAGAAAGAAAAACACCAATACAGTATACTAACGCATATATATGGAATTTAGAAAGATGGTAACAATAACCCTGTGTACGAGACAGCAAAAGAGACACTGATGTATAGATCAGTCTTATGGACTCTGTGGGAGAGGGAGAGGGTGGGGAGATTTGGGAGAATGGCATTGAAACATGTATAATATCATGTATGAAACGAGTCACCAGTCCAGGTTCGATGCACGATACTGGATGCTTGGGGCTGGTGCACTGGGACGACCCAGAGGGAGGGTATGCGGAGGGAGGAGTGAGGAGGGTTCAGGATGGGGAACACAGGTATACCTGTGGTGGATTCATTTCGATATTTGGCAAAACTAATACAATATTGTAAAGTTTAAAAAAAAAAAAAAACTGCAAAATTTTTCCAAGATGAATATGCTCAGCATTTTGTGTGCTGTCCCTGTCTAAATATGAGTGAATATTTTAGAAGCTCAGGTTAGTTTTTGACTCCTATAAATTTATGTTTTCTCTTTACATTCTGAGCTTCCCTGGTAGCTAAGACAGTAAAGAATCTGCCTGCAATGTGGGAGGCCCAGGTTTGAGCCCTGAGTCAGAAGATTCCCTGGAGAAGGAAATGACAACCCACAACAGTATTCTTGCCTGGAGAATTCCATGGACAGAGGAGCATAGCAAGCTAGAGTCCATGGGATTGCAAAGAGTCAGAAATGACTGAAGGACTAACATTTTACATTCTGAAAGAACTCCATGTCTTCATCATCTGCTTCACCAAAACACAATTCTGATACATAAATACAGCTTAAACATGTGAACAAGTCCAAAATGGGCAATGCATTGCTTGGAGAAAAGTTAAGAGATCTAAACAAAGGGAATTGTACCCACATTATGGGATTTATAGCTGAGATATAGGTTCTTTTAAACTTCACAGTCCCTACAATTCATCATCTCCTTTGCAAAATGCAAGTATCTCATTCATTAAAATCAATAAAAATGTAGAAAAATCTCCTAATAGCTCTGATGTCTTTCTTTTCACTGGCTTTCTCAGAGATCTATAAACTATAAATAGAATAAGAAAAATGCTTTCTCCTTAAACTTCAGATACCTCCTGGTTTCTTTCATTTTTATGTCAGTAATCCAAATTTCTGTCAGATTTTACCTCAGAACCCTCTAGTTTCTGCCATATTTTACCTCAGCACCCCCAGATTCTGTCAGATTTTACCTCAGAATTCCCTACTTTCTGTCAGATTTTACCTCAGGATCCCCTGCTTTCTGTCAGAGTTTACCTCAGAATGCCTTAGTTTCTTTCAGATTTTACCTTAGAATCCTCTGGTTTCTGTCAGATTTTATCTCAAAATCCTTGAGTTTCTGTCAGATTTTACCTCAGAACCCTCTAGTTTCTGTCAGATTTACCTCAGAACCCTATTAGCTATCAGATTTTGTCTCAGAACCCTCTACTTTCTGTCAGATTTTACCTCAGATCCCTCTGGTTGCTGTCAAATTTTACCTCAGTATGTTCTAGTTTCTATCAGGTTTTACCTCAGAAAATCCTAGTTTCCATCTGACTTTACCTCAGAATCCCCTAGTTTCTGTCAGATTTTACTTTAGAATCCCCTACTTTCTGCAAGATTTTACCTCAAAACTCCCTACTTTCTGCCACATTTTACCTTACAACCCCCTACTTCCTATCAGATTTTACCTCAGAATCCACTACTTTACGTTATATTTTACCTTAGAACCCAGCTGGGTGGTTTTGACAGCCTTTGAAGACAGTTTTTAGTCCTGTGGTAGCAACTTAGTGTCTTGAAGGAGTTCTTTTCTTTGTTGGGTGTCTGAATTTCAGGTTGGCTGTTATATTAGTGCTATCTCTTTATCTTTTTTCCAGAAATATTGAACATGGTAGAGATTAGTATTAAAATCTAGAAGGTATTTAACCCTTTTACTCACATGGGCTGTTTTTAAGTATTTAACAATGATGTTATGAATATAAGAGCAAGGTCATGGGAACAGGGCGTCTTCAGTTGTACCAAGTCCTCCTGCAAGTCAGGATTTAAAAGTTTTTTTAAATGAAGCATTTAATATTTTTTTTTAATTCTAGGATAATTGCTTTTGAATATTGTGTTGGTTTCTGCTTTATGAATTGGCTATATGCATACATATATCTCCTCCCTCTTAAGCCTCCCTCCCATCCATTTCCATCCCACCCCTCTAGTTAGTCACAGAGCCCCATGCTGAACTCCCTGTGCTATACAGTAGCTTCCCACTAGTTATCTGTTTCACACATTTTAGTGTATTTATGTCAGTGCTACTGGGAAGAAATAGAGAAGCAGATGCAGAGTACGGACTTGTGGACACAGCAGGCGAAGGAGCGGGTAGGATTTTTTTTTTTTAATGAGACTTTTCAAAGGTCATTCAAAGATGAATCATTCATCTCACTATCCTGGTATTTGTCCTGGTATAGCAGAGACTTTTCTCGATATATTATGGTATCTCTGTTAATGCTTTGACATCTATGCCTACAATATTTATTTCTTGTTACCTCCATACCAGAAATGAAACTGTGTATTTGCTTTTGGAAGAATTACTATGATGTTCATTTTTCACATATTATCTTCATATATTGAGGAAGTCTTTAAAATGTTTTTGGCCTTTCCCAGATAAATCAGCCCAAAACAAATCTTTAGAAAACCTCTTTATCACACATTATTCTCAGGAAATAAGTCAGACAAAGACAATATCATATGATACCACTTACTGTTGTTGTTCAGTCACTAAGTTGTGTCCAACTTTTTGGTACCCCATGGACTGCAGTTTACCCAGCTTCCTTGTCCTTCACTATCTCCCAGAGTTTGCTCAAACTCATGTTCATTGAGCTGGTGATGGTATATGACCATCTCATCTTCTGTAGACCCCTTTGCTTCCTGCTCTGAATCTTTCCCAGCATCAGTTTTGAAGCCAAAATAAAAGTGAATAAGTGACACTCTAACGCTGAACTAGTTTTGTGCTAGTTTTGTTCAATCTATTCAACTTAGTTTTCTGTTAAAAGATCACTGGTTAAGTCTTCTTTTAATAAACTTATTTAAAAGTTTTTTTCCTAGTATCATTCTTTTAATTTTATAATCATCTGAGATTCTTTCAGACTGACTTAATACTCTATAAATGAACAAACCACTGCATAATTGATTAATTTATTTTTATAGTATATGAATTAATGTACCATGCAGTACAATGTACTCTCCCCTTTCCTACCCTTATGAAGATGCTCACAGCTATTAAAAAGAATGCATTTGAATCAGTTCTAATGAGGTGGATGAAACTGGAGCTTATTATACAGAGCAAAGTAAGTCAGAAAGAAAAACACCAATAGAGTATATTAACACATATATATGGAATTTAGAAAGATGGTAACAATAACCCTATATGCGAGACAGCAAAAGAGACACAGATATATAGAACAGTCTTTTGCACTCTGTGGGAGAAGGCAAGGGTGGGATGGTTTGAGAAAGTAGCATTGAAACGTGTATATTACCATATGTGAAATAGATCGCCAGTCCATGTTCAATGCATAAGGCAGGGTGCTCAGCGCTGGTGCACTGGGATGCACCAGGATGCATCCAGAGGGTACACTGGGATGACCCCGAAGGATGGGGTGGGGAGGGAGGTGAGAGGGAGGGTCAGGATGGGGAACACATGTCCACCATGGGGAACACATGGCTCATTCATGTCAATGTATGGCAAAACCAATACAATATTGTAAAGTAATTAGCCTCCAATTAAAATAAAAAGAAAAAATAAATAAATAAAAAAATAAATTCTAACAACAACAACAAAAAATGAAAATGCTGACAATCATGCATTTTCATTTGAAAGGATCTCAGTCCAGTATGATTTTTTCCATTTGGTCAAATGGAAAATGGTTTGCTGGGCAATAGCATTAATAGTATTAATTAACTGTTGAAGGGAAATGCATTTATTTTACTTAGTGATTTTATTGTATCTCTGAGCCTACATTTTTTTTTCTTCTTTTTTTTCCCACACTCTGAGACTTGTGTGATCTTAGTTCCCCAACCATGAATTGAACCAGGGCCCTCAGCAGTGAAAGCACAAAATCCTAGTCACTGGACTGCCAGAGAATTCCCTTGAGTATACTTTTTCATCTATACAACTTTGGAAACATTTATTTTGTATCTTAGAAAGTATGAGAGGTTAATGATTCAAAAATCATAGTTTTTGTTTGTTTGTTTTTTACCCTGGAATAATTTATCACACTGTAGCCTATTCTGGGCTCCCCAGGTGACTCAGTGGTAAAGAATTCATCTGTCAATCCAGGAGACACATGGAATGAAGGTTTGATTCTTGGCTTGGGAAGATCTGCTAGTGGAGGAAATGGCAATTGACTCCAGTATTCTCCCTGAGATAATCCCATGACAGAGGAGTCAAGTGGGCTACCATCTATGGACTTGAAAAGAGTCAGACATGAATGAGTATGGACATGCATGCAGCTTAATTTGCCTGTCTCTGCATCTCACTGGATTCTCCAGCCCTTCCCCAACCCCCCGACCCAGAACCTGACTCTACTATCCAGATTACTCCATGGATCATCCCTCCAACTTATTGAGTATGAACTGATGCTATAAATTTTCTTTCACTCACAGTGAGTCCTCAGCCTGGAACACATTTCTCTCCATTCATCCATCCTCTGCCTCCTGCAAACTGTACTTCCATCTCCGCAGGGTCTTCAAGGCCTCTAATATCTTCTCTGTCTTTCCTTTAAATAATAATAGCACTGCCATTTATGAAGAGTTTATACCATCAGAGCTTGTAAAGCTTCTCCATCAAGGTCTCCTTTTATCAGAAAAGAATGAATACTATTCCAAGAGTGGGAAAGAGTGGGGTGGGTCTTATGCATTTTTCAAACATTGCATATTTATTTTAAAATAGTGTTTTAAATTGATTCCCTTAAAAACTGGATGAAGATGTGGATCATCTGACAACTCTGGGGAATACTTTTCTACGGCTGCCTAGAAGGAATCAGAAAGACGCTGGTTGATAACTTACTACCAAGCTCCTTATATAATGAATGAGATATAAATTAATACTTCTTCCCCTACAGGGCTTCTCAGTTAACACTAGTGGTAAGGAATCTGCCTGCCAATGCAGGACACAGGGGTTTGATCTCTGAGTCAGGAGGATCCCCTGGAGAAGGGAA
Source organism: Bos indicus x Bos taurus (assembly GCF_003369695.1). Classification (NCBI taxonomy): domain Eukaryota; kingdom Metazoa; phylum Chordata; class Mammalia; order Artiodactyla; family Bovidae; genus Bos; species Bos indicus x Bos taurus. Next base: position 6,144,432 of record NC_040083.1, on the reverse strand, counting down.
TGGCACCCCACTCCAGTATTCTTGCCTGGAGAATTCCATGGACAGAGGAGCCTGCCTGGCAGGCTACAGTCCATGGGGTCCCAAAGAGTCAGACACGACTGAGGGACTGCACACATGGTACATTAAATTACATGAGAAACATTGTCAAAACTAATAAAAAAAATCTTCTAACACTATATTTTATAGTAAAATATTAATATAAAAGTTGTAGAAATTATATGAAGTACCTAAAATTTGAAATGTCCTGGTATGTTGTTGGTCATCATTGTAGCTATTATCTTAAAATGTTGTATGTCACAGAAATAACCAAATTCTTTTAGGGTTTATTTTGTTTGCTGCATTCTAATATCTCCATTTCAGAAGTCTTATGACACTTTTGACTCCTTGATTATTGTCTAATGAGGGCTGAGTCCAAAGCTGTCTGAATCACCACTATAATCCCAGGGATTAAGGTGGACATACAAGCATCACTGAAAAAATTAAGTAATATTCTGACACTTACTTAAAAGACGAGGTACTTGGAGCTTGTGTGGCTTAAGTAACTCACCCAAGGGCTGTACAGCTAATAGTAGCAGAGTGAGGCTCCAGCTTTTTCTGACTCCACACACAGGGGAATTAATGACCACACTATATTAAAAAGCAGAGACATTACTTTGCCAACAAAGGTCCATCTAGTCAAGGCTATGGTTTTTCCAGTGGTCATGTATGGATGTGAGAGTTGGACTGTGAAGAAAGCTGAGTGCCAAAAAATTGATGCTTTTGAACTATGGTGTTGGAGAAGACTCTTGAGAGTCTCTTGGACTGCAAGGAGATCCAACCAGTCCATTCTAAAGGAGATCAGTCCTGGGTGTTCATTGGTAGGATTGATGTTGAAGCTGAAACTCCAATACTTTGGCCACCTGATGTGAAGAACTGATTCATTTGAAAAGACCCTGATGTTGGGAAAGATCGAGGGCAGGAGGAGAAGGGGACGACAGAGGATGAGATGGTTGGGTGGCATCACTGACTCAATGGACATGGGTTTGGGTGGACTTTGGGAGTTGGTGATGGACAGGGAAGCCTGGCGTGCTGCAGTTCATTGGGTTGCAAAGAGTGGGACACAACTGAGTGACTGAACTGAACTGATAGATCTAAAAAAGGAACAAAGCTTTCCTAAGTGATCAGTGCAAAGAAATAGAGGAAAACAATAGAATGGGAAAGACTAGAGACCTCGTCAAGAAAATTAGAGATACCCAGGGAATATTTCATGCAGAGATGGGCACAATAAAGAACAGAAACAGTATGGACCTAACAGAAGCAGAAAACATTAAGAAGTGGCAAGAATACACAGAAGAACTATACAAAAAAGATCACGATCCAGATAACCATGATGGTGTGATCACTCAACTAGAGCCAGACAACTTGGAGTGCAAAGTCAAGTGAACCTTAGGAAGCATCACTACGAACAAAGCTAGTAGAGGTGATGGAATTCCAGATGAGCAATTTCAAATCCTAAAAGATGATACAGTTAAAGTGCTGCACTCAACATGCCACCAATTATGGAAAACTCACCAGTGGCCACAGGACTGGAAAATGTCAGTTTTCATTTCAATCCCAAAGAAAGGCGATGCCAAAGAATGTTCAAACTACCACACAATTGCACTCATGTCACATGCTAGCAAAGTAATACTCAATATTCTCCAAGTTAGGCTTCAACAGTACATGAGACAAGAACATCCAGATGTTCAAGCTGGATTTAGAAAAGGCAGAGGAACCAGAGATCAAACTGCCAACATCCATTGGATCATGGAAAAAGCAAGAGAGTTCCAGAAAAATATCTACTTCTGCTTTATTGACTATGCCAAAGCCTTTGACTGTGTGGATCACAACACACTGGAACATTCTTAAAAAGATGGGAATACCAGACCATCTTAACTGTTTCCTGAGAAATCTGTATGTAGTTCAAGAAGCAACAGTTAGAACTGGACTTGGAACATTGGACTGGTTCCAAATTGGGAAAGGGGTATGTCAAAGCTGTGTGTTGTCACGCTGCTTATTTAACTAATATGCAGAGTACATCATGTGAAATGCTGGGCTGGATGAAGCACAAGCTGGAATAAAGATTGCTGGTAGAAATACCAATAACCTTAGATATGCAGATGATACCACCCTTATGGCAGAAAGTAAAGAGCAACTAAAAAGAGCCTCTTGATCAAAGAGAAAGAGTAGAGTGAAAAAAAAAAAAAACTGGCTTAAAACTCAACATTCAGAAAACTAAGATCATGGCATCTGGTCCCATCACTTCATAGCAAATAGATGGGGAAACAATGGAAACAGTGAGAGACTTTATTTTCTTGGGCTCCAAAATCTTGGCAGATTATGACTGCAGCCACGAAATTAAAAGACACTTGCTCCTTAGAAGAAAAGCTATGACCAACCTAGACAGCATATTAAAAAACAGAGACATTACTTTTCCTGACAAAGGTCCATCTAGTCAAAGCTATGGTTTTTCTAGTAGTCATGTATGGATATAAGAGTTGGACACAAAGAAAGCTGAGTGCTGGAATTGATGCTTTTGGACTGTGGTGTTGGAGAAGACTCTTGAGAGTCCCTGGACTGCAAGGAGATCAAGCCAGTCAATCCTAAAGGAAATCATTCCTAAATATTCAAATAATTGGAAGGATTGATGCTGAAGCTGAAGCTCCAATACTTTGGCCACCTGATAGAAAGAACTGACTCGTTAGAAAAGACCCTGATGCTGGGAAAGATTGAAGGCAGAAAGAAAAGTGTATGACAGAGGATGAGATGGTTGGATGGCATCACTGACTCAATGGGCATGAGTCTGAGCAAACTCTGGGAGTTGGTGATGGACAGGGTAACCTGGCATGCTGCAGTCCAGTGGGGTGGCAAAGAGGTGGACACAACCGAGCAACTGAACTGAACTAATAGAGCTAGAACTGCCAAACTCTCATTACCTGCTCAGTATACGCTCATCTCCTTTACTGCCTTATAATAATTTCCACACCATTTCTGTCCTACTTATATTGTTAAGTATTTTTCTATGCCCCACTTCTCCAACTAAAATGTCACCTCCTCTCTTCAAGGAGATAGGCCATGTTAGTTGTCATTGTTGAAAAGCCTTGTTTTCTATTTTACATATTGCTGAAAAGGGTGCTCGGTACATACTGCTTACTCAGCCAAGATTTTTAGCCAATGCTATATCGAAAGAAGGGGCTTCCCTGGTGACTCAGATGGTAAAGCATCTGCCTGCAATGCAGGAGACCTGGGTTCAATCCCTGGGTCGGGAAGATCCCCTGGAGAAGGAAATGGCAACCCACTACAGTACTCTTGCCTGGAAAATTCCATGGACTGAGGAGCCTGGTAGGCTACAGTTCATGGGGTCGCAAAGAACTGGACACGACTGAGCAACTTCACTCACTCACTCACTCATATAAAAAGAAACAATGTATTGTGCAGGAATGCAAACACTTAAAGTTGGAGGATATAAAAATATTTTTTAAAATAAATATTTTAAACATATATTGGTTTATATAAAATAAATATATAAAATATATTTAATTTTATTTTTTATATTTAATTTTTATTATATTATATTATAATATATAATATATTATAAATTTTTTATTTTTTATATTTAATTTAATTTTAATTTAATTTTATATTTAAATTTTTTTAATATTTTTAAATTTATATTTAAAATTTTAAATTTTAAATATAAATTTTAAATTAAAAAATAAAATAAAAAATTATATTTAATTTAATTTTATTATATTATAATATATTATATATTATAAAAATTTTATTTTTTATATTTAATTTAATTTTAATTTAATTTTATATTTAAAAATATAAAAATATTTTTTAAAATAAATATTTTAAACATATATTGTTTATATAAAATAAATATATAAACATATATTGGTCATTGGTATATATTAAGATTATGAAATAAGGGTAAACTCTTTGCTCTTTGTGAGTCAAAGTTTGAACTCTAATAGTAATAAGGAAGATTTAATTTATTTAGTTTTAACAAAAAGGCCAAAGAGAAACAAAAAGGCCAAACTGCCATCAATTTACTATGGTGCTTTGTATTTTGGTTGTTTATTAAAAGGTAATGATGTAGTATTTAAAAGGAAAATAAAATCCTCAGTGAGATAAGGATCTAGAACCCATAAAATTCTATATATTATTGATATAATATACACAGTATAAACTTTTATATATACACACATAATAGTATATATATACTTATATATATATGACAGTATATGTGCATATATACATATACATATATATATATATATATATACACACTATTATCTTCCTCATTTTACAGGTAAAAATGTTGAGATAAAGTCAGTTTAGGAAACACAGGGACAGGCTTTGAGTTGAGCAGGAAATCTAACTACAGAGCTCCTGCTCTGATCCCGATGCCGTATAGACACTTAGATGAGCCATACTCCTCACTCAAATCTCTACCATCCTTGCCACCAGCTCAAATCTGGCTTTTTTCCCAAGACCCACACTCCTCATAAAGAAAGTGAAGTTGTTCAGTCAAGTCCGACTCTTGGCAATCCCAGGGACTATAGCCTACCAGGCTCCTCTGTCCGTGGGATTTTCCAGGCAAGAGTACTGGAGTGGGTTGCCATTTCCTTCTCTAGGGCATCTTCCTGACCCAGGGATTGAACCCAGGTCTCCCACATTGTAGGCAGCTGCTTTACCACATGAGCCACCAGGGAAGTCCTTGAGGAATAAAGGAATCAGTATGATCAGCTGTGTTCAGAGGTAGGTTTATGAGGAGTGTGAGCTGTGGGGCTTCCCTGATAGCTCACACTCCTCATAGGCCTACCTCTGAACACAGCTGATCATACTGATTCCTTTATTCCTCAAACACTTACAATCTGTAGCATTCATTTTATCACTGAGTCATATCATTGGTTTGCGCTGTCGTTGTTGTTGTTTTTGTCTATCACTTTGTCCTTCCAATAAGATCAAATCCCCAGGGATAGAAACTCCTTAGAAATCCTTATCAAAATGCTAAGTACATAAGAATCCCTGTCTAAAAATCTGCCGACTGGAGTCTAACTAGAGCATTTACTGGATTAATATCATGGCTCCATACACAGAACATTCCAGACTCATAAGATCTACTTGACAAGAGTGCCTTGTTACTTCAGACATTGTGTAATTGATTTGTCGCTATCACATGCTAGTCACGTCTGGCAGCAGTGGGGAAGAGAAAGTGCCTGCACACACCGAAATAAAACAAGGGTGACCTGGATAAACAGGCATCATTTACAACCCAAGTCTCTTTTAGAAAAAGAGAAGGTGCTTCTCCATCACTCTGATTTATTCAGACTGCATATGGTTGGATGATCCTTGGTGATTTTAGGGCTTGACTTCTTTTACTGGGCCTTCCCTGGCAGCTCAGTGGTAAAGCGTCTGCTTGCAATGCAGGAGACACAAGAGACGCAGGTTCGATACCTGGGTCAGGAAGATCCCCTGGAAGAGGAAATGTCACACCCACTCCAGTATTTTTGCCAGGAAAATCCCGTGGACAGAGGAACTTCGTGGGGGTTGCAAGGAGTCACACTGCTGAGCACACCTGCTTTTTTTTATCAGCAATTCTTGGTATTCTGTATGCTGTAAGCATATCTCATTATCATTAATGGTGACTGAAAACCTAGAAGTCAGATACAGAATTCTATGTAGGAGTATATTAGAAAGATATTTTCTAGCAATCCAAACAATTATTAAGTATCCACTTTGGATTTAACAGTATCCTAAAATCTGTAGTAAATTATGCAGGTAGCAAAAGACATAATTTTTGAGCTCAAAGTTCATTCAGGTGAATTTATTTGTACTTTATAGGTTTAAAACATATAATTGAGAGTTAAAAACACTTGTTCAAAAATTAATGCAAAATGTCTTTGTTTCTTAAAATGATTTTTTTGGGTAAGATATGAAAACTGGCTAATGTACAAAGCCTATATATAATTTTATCTTTTAAAAACTCATATATATGTGAATATATGGATATGTGAGTACGTGTGTTTGTATGTATAAAGAAATTAGAGATATAGGAGTTAGAGATATAAGATATCTTAGAGATATAAGAATAACTCAAGCAGATTTTTGTAGAGCATTTATACATATTTATGCCTTTTGAAATACTGCCTAACATATGTATCTGAAAACCAAAGAAGATTTGAGACAGTCATCTTGGCTCCTCTGGAAATATTTTATGATTTACAGTTTTCCATTTAAGGAACGATTTGGGTTTGAAAATTATATGATGCTCAAATGATTTCCTAAAAATGTCAGTGAAGAATCAGATAACCTACTTCCAATTTGATAAGTCAGTGTGATAGTGCTGAAGGAGCATCTTGCTTCTAAGGCCTACCTAAATCTATGTGTAGTAAATCTTATATTTTAAATGTATCATAAAGCATAAAGTACTTTCCAGAATATGATCTCATTTTGATTTTGGTCCAAACAGATATAAATATATTTCTATTCTATATCCATGTACTAGATTACACATTTATGTCAACTCAAGATAAAACAGAAATACTTACATATTAAGTCTCATTTGATGAAATATAACAAACAGAAGCATTTATTATTTTTCTGTTTACATGTTTTGGTTTTCCCTTAGCAGTAGAGGTTCAAGGCATGATCATTTAGTGGTCATCTTCCTAATGTTTAATCCCCAAGGATTTGTGGATCGTCTTTAGTCTTCAGCTGAAAAGAACAACAGTTCTTGGAAATATCAGGTTTTCTCTATGACAGAAAACAGGCAGCCCCTCCTGTCTTATCTAGAATGACATTGCCAGAGCTAAATGCTACACTAAAATTTGGGTTCGCTGTTCATAAGAGGAAGCAATGACAAATGTGGATCCATAGTTACCTGTGCCCTCACTTGGAAAACCCCTTACAAGCTCGTGCCCCATCGTGGGGAACACGGCCATCTTCCTTCGAGTCTAACAATAATCGTGATAGTTACCAACAGTCACCAATAATCATGATCACAGGAGATCTTAGAAACATAACCAGACATGGAACTGTGGACTGGTTTCAAATTGGGAAAGGAGTCTGTCAAGGCTGTATATTGTCACCCTGCTTATTTAACTTATATGCAGAGTACATCATGTGAAATGCTGGGCTGGATGAAACACAAACTGGGATCAAGATTACCAGAAGAAATATCAATAACCTCAGATACGCAGATGACAGCACCATTATGGCAGAAAGTGAAGAGGAACTAAAAAGCCTCTTGATGAAGGTGAAAGAGGAGCATGAAAAAGCTGGCTTAAAACTCAATATTCAAAAAGTGATGATCATAGCATCCGGCCCCAATACCTCATGGCAAACAGGTGGGGAAACAATGGAAACAGTGACAGACTTTTTCTTAGGCTCCAAAATCAGTGCAGATGGTAACTTCAGCCATGAAATTAAAAGACACTTGCTCCTTGGAAGAAAAACTGACAAACCTAGACAGCATACTAAAAAGCAGAGACATTACTTTGCTGACAAAGGTTCCTCTAGTCAAAGCTATGGTTTTTCTAGTAGTCAAGAACTGATGAGAGAGTTGGACCATAAAGACGGCTGAGTGTGGAAGAACTTATGTTTTTGAACTGTGGTGTTGGAGAAGACTCTTGAGAGTCCCTTGGACTGCAAGGAGATCAAACCAGTCAAGCCTAAAGGAAATCAATCCTGAATGTTCATTGGAAGGACTGATGCTGCAGCTGAAGCTCCAATACTTAGGCCACTGATGTGAAGAGCTGACTCATTGGAAGAGAACCTGATGCTGGGAAAGACTGAAGGCAGGAGGAGAAGGAGACGACAGAGGACGAGATGTTTGGATGGCATCAATGACTCAAAGGACATGAGTTTGATCCAGCTCCAGGAGTTGGTGATGGACAGGGAAGCCTGGTGTGCTGCAGTCCATGGGGCAGCAAAGAGTAGGACACGACTGAGCGACTGAAGAAGAGCAACAAATCTTAAAAAGTGAAGACGATGTTTAGCTTTGTGAAGCTAAATTCACAAAGTCACAGCTCTAACATTGAACATTAAAGGACTAAGCAATCATTGACAAAATCTAAAAGAGAAGACTTCCTGGCTGAAACAGAAGCATATGTAAGCTGATATTTCAAAGCCAAACTTAATATCCACCAAATGTTTCAAAGAAAACAGGAAGTGCAAACGACTCATAATTCTGAGCCTGCCCTATTGGTCAAAGAGACTTGGGATTTTGTGCATTACTGAAATGGTTGTAGTTCAGTTGTTATTACTGGTCTACAAGACTCATCAGCATTTTGTTTCTTCATAACTTCCTGATGTGTCACACTACAAATGTCAAAGGAAAGTATAACTGGAAATGGATTGACAAGGGAAAAATTTAGTTTTGGAAATTACAGATTTGATTAGCTGGATAGTCTGTATTCAATGATATAGCACACACATCTTTATACAGGTATTCTTTTCCTGGTGGTTCAGATGGTAAAGAATCTGCCTGCAATGCAGGAGTCCTGGATTTGATCCCTGGGTTGGGAAGATCCCCTGAAGAAGGGGGATGGCAACCCACTCCAGTATTCTTGCTTGGAGAGTTCCATTGACAGAGGACCTGGTGGGCTACAGTTCATGGGGCCTCAAAGAGTCAGACACAACTGAGCAACTAGTGCTTTCACTTTTTTATTTTTTTCGGACTTCTGAACTATGGTGAACATTCATCCTGAAATGGAGAAAATATTAGGAGTTGAAAGTTGAAGTTTGTTTCCTCTTGTCTGTTAGATCCTTTTGGGTCATTATTTAAGGGAGTCAAAGACCATTACAGAAAGCTAATAGCCTTTAGAACTCTCAGATTATACTGATATTACTGATGGGAGAGTTAAGCCAAATTGCTTTCTCAAAATGGTTCTGGGAACACACCACTTCCAGTAATGGTCCTATCTGCCAGACCTAAAAGCAGGGAGGACAGAGATGCACTTAAAGGCAATTATCCATCAACACTGGAAAATATGGTTACTAGATTAAGAGAGTTGAGTTAGATGCAATATATCTTGATTGCAGCAAAGCAGTTGATATAACATTATTCAATTTACCAGCTAGATTAATTTAAATTGGTTTAGGCAGAAGTATAGTCAAATAAGCTATCAGCTATCCAGAGAGCCATAAATACTAAAAAACAATAAACACATTTGTTTTACATGCTACTAATTTAGTTATTTTCCTGCAGAACTCTTCTTGTGTTCAGAATATGACAGTTAGATAACATAGGCCACCTTCCAGTTATCTATCATTTTCTAAGATCTTTTAGGAATCCCATCTGTTCAATAAAGTTGCAAGGATCAGTTACAGTAGCAACAACTCCCCATTAGTCAGGTCTGGCTTTATTTATTCATATTCAGTTTTCAGATTCCCCTTGTATTTCTTTTGTGATGTCTGGACTTTCTCCTAATGTAAAATGCCAGGAGCAGAAGTGCAAGGCAGTGGGCAAAGGGCAAAGGGCAAAGGGGCAAAACATCCTTTGCTTCCATACAAAAAAAGGTACTGACTGTGGATTCTCCAGGGTGCTTTGGTGGAGATGACAGTGACAGGAAAGTTTAGCAGAAGCAATGCTTTTCTCAGCGAGGAGAATTTCCTGTAACTTTCAGGCAGTGGAATTGGCAGTTTCTAAAAATATGGAATCCATGTTTATTATATTAGAAGGAAGACAAAAATGCTTGATGTTATTGTTTAAACTACTGAAAGGAAAGTGTGAAACGCAAAAATATGCAGTGATTCTTAACAGGCATGTCTTCCATGGTGGATAAGGTGGGTGGTGGGAGAAATGTAAGAATTCCAAGGGAGTGGGAGATGAGGGCACTTGTGGAGCTGAGGGTACCACCCCCACAGGAGGCAGAAGGGGAACCATGAACAGACTTATCTCCATCAAATTCCCTCTTTTCTTTCAATGCTGATATTGCACAACTGGTTGCCTTGGAAAAGTAATACAATGCCATTCTTATATTTGTTCTTGAATGTTAGAACATTCACATTAGGGGTTTATCAAATGTACTGGGTCTGCTTACTTATAGTATTTGAAATGGCATATAACAAAAGATACACTTGCCTCTTCTCTATTTTTTTTTCTACCACACCATGTAGCATATGGAATCTTAGTATCTCAACCAGGGATCCAGCCCACACCCCCCTGCATTAGAAATATGGGGTCTTAACCATTAAACCACCAGAGAAGTCTCTGCCTTTTCTCTACTTGAGGGGGAAAAAGACAAAATAAATGTGGCAGAAACCTTGAGAGAGAACTATTGTAAATGAGTTTTAAATGTAGCTGAGAGTGGATACAGCAGAGCAGGAAAAAATTATTTCTTCATTACTTTTTTTTCTTCGAAGCCTTACTCATACAAATAAATAGCTGAAAACTCACTATTGGTGTGATTTTAGGCAAATTACTTAATTCTGAACAGTTTCCTCCTCTGTAATATATTCTTTCCATTCAACTGGCTAGCTGGGCTGTGTTTGTGTGTGTGTGTCTTTATGGTCTAAATACTTTCCCCTCTTTTGTTATATAAATAAGGCATATTTATTATTTCAAAAATCTGAAAATATATAACATATAAAAGTAAAACTAATGAAAGCAATTGTGCTAATGTCCATTGTTGGGTTACCTTTTTTGTGTATGTTTGCCTTGATTTATGTGGATTTTATTTTCATTGTTTTATTCTACTTTTATCGTCTTTTTCTAACATCCAAACTTCCTTCCTTGGTTTCATTTTCTAAAACAATTTCATATTTTTGCTCAGTTTTCTAGTCCCTAATTCTTGTTCTTAATCAATAATCCAACTAGGATTACTCTCTTTTAGTCTTTACTTAATGAGCTTTAAATGTGTCAATATCCACTCTCCCTTTGCCTTTATGTTTTTTTCTGTCATCATTTCCTAGCCTTGTGCTGTGCTTAGTTGCTCAGTCAAGTCCAATTGTTTGTGACCCCATGGACTATAGCCCACCAGGCTCTTCCATCCATGGGGATTCTCCAGGCAAGAATACTGGAGTGCATTGCCATGCTTTCCTCCAGGGGATCTTCCCAACACAGGGATCAAATCCAGATATCCTGCATTGCAGGCAGATACTTTACCATCTGAGCCCCGGGGAAGCCCTCTGAGCTACCAGGGAAGCCCACCACGTGAGCTTTTGCGAACTTGGGCTTCTGCTGTGCTTGGCCTCCTCCTTGCTGCGGCTGAGTCAAAGTTGCTTCAGCCAGGTTAGATCCAAGTCACAGCATATATCGGGAGAATGTGTAATTTCCTCGGTTCTGTCTCGCTGCAACAAAAATTTGAAATGGTGGACCAGTGTTACAGCTTGGTTACAGCTCAGAGTTTTATTCTGTAAACAAAGGATAATACACCCTCGAGGCACGAGAGTGGGCCAATCCAAAGGAAAGCCTTAAATACCTCTTTTTCAGATTGATTTTCTCTGTCTCTCCACATTCATTCTCTGCTCTTTTCTGCCTTTTATTTGTGCCTCGAGAGAAAGAAGATTGGGGAGTGGAAAAAAAGAAGCTCCTCTTTACCTGGCCATGCTGTTCTTTTCCTGGGCTGACTCCCTCTGTGGAGGGTGGCCCTCAGGGGTTTAGGAGACCAAATTTTAAAGATACCTCCTCCCCTTTCAAGTCCAGAAGTGGTCATGGTCCCCATTTTTGACCAGTCCCCCTGGTTCTCTGGACTCTCTCCATTTCTCTGTCATTTATTCTTCTTTACAAGTCTTTCAGGTAAACATTTGGAGAATCCCATTTATTTCATGCTGAAGTGCTGATGGAAATAATCTTTATCCTGTTAATCTTTTTTAAAAATGTTAAAAGCCTTTGATTTTTTTGCATTGTAGTTAAATTCTCTTATGTTAAATAGTGACTTTTAAAAACAATGTTGAATCTTCTAATTTTACCATATGTTATTCTTATCTCACTTTTAGTTAACCATCCATTAATACATTTTAACTTTTGCATCTCTGATATTATGATTTATGCTTAACTTTATGACCTACAAAAAGCATGAGCACAGTTGGTAGATGCCAGGGGATGGGGGGTAATGGGGACTTAGAGTTTAATGGGAACAGAGTTTCAATTTAGGTGGTGCCAGTGGTAACGAATTCACCTGCCGGTGTAGGAGATGCTGGTGACGTGAGTTCAATTCCTGGCTCTGGAAGATTCCCTGGAGGGGGAAATGGCAACCCACTCCAGTATTCTTGCCTGAAAAATCCCTTGGACAGAGGATCCTGGTGGGCTACAGTCTATGGAGCTGCAGAGAGTCAGATTCGACTGAGCACATACATGTTTCAGTTTAGGAAGGTGAAAAATTCAAGTGATGGATGATGGTGAGTGTCGCGCAACAATGTAAATGTACTCAGTGCCACTGGACTGAGTTAAATATGGTTAAAATAGTAAACTTATGTTATTGATTTTTACCACAGTTAAAAAAAAAAAACTTTAAAAAGACATGATTACAGAGGGTGACAGTAACAGACAGACCTCACACATAAACAGGAACATAGCCTTTTATCTACTTTCCTCAACCAATTTCTAACCCCTTTAACAATTATTTCCCTAAAAATATACTAACCCTGAGATACACAGGGACCCACAGATGTAGTCTCCCTAGGGCAATTTATTCTCTTTATACAAGTTCTCCACTTTTCTAACACCATATAGTTTCCATACTATGCAATCTCTGTATTTGGAACTGCCTGTTTTCATATCTGCAGTCTCTGACACGTAGGACCAGTGGTTTTGGCCAAGTGTATCACTGTGTTACAAACAAGCACAGCTTGACGTGAACCTTTATCCTCCAGGACTAGAGGGAGGATAAAGAACTGCCAGCAATGCACTGAATCAAGAAGCAGGCTGGAGAGGGAGTAGCACTTGACATTCTAAGATATGAAATCAGCTGCAGAACAAACTGAGCCTGGAAGAGCTGAAAGTGGCTCATGTAGGGATTATGGATCTTCATCTGCTAATTCTGGCAGGAGAAGATGGAGGGCTGCTGCAGAACAACCAGAAGTGACCTCTACCTCCAGGAGTACAGTGTCCGGGAGGGTCCTACAGCAGTCAGCAGAATCACAGAGAGAAGGGAGTATAAACCTTCAGATAGTTGACTGAGGAAGTGTACACCAAACAGTGCTTCAGTAGAAAGAATCAAAGAGAGTCCACTCAAACAGATCTCTCCCCTAAGAATACATAATTTTAAAATTTTAAAAAAGCACTTCCCTGGGTCTTATTAATAGAAAGATGAGGCGATTGACTAAAGAAAGCTGGAGCAGGTATTTAAAGAATCAGCTTGATGTTTTAAGTAATGTCACTGAAAATAATGACTAGAAACAAAATAGGAAAGGCAAGAAAAGATAATATGTTGAGAAAGGATTCTTTTGGTACCAATCAGCCAAAAATAGAGGTAATAGACATACTGGGGCAGCTTGGGAACACCAGGTCTGGGGTGGACCTGAGCAGGAAGAAGACCTTGGATTAGCTCTGTGAAGACTGCGGCTCTCATCCTTCCACTCCTGACCCCAACCCCAACTGCACCCCCGCCCCCTCCCAACCCCCTTGCATCCACTTCATTCTGCTTGCAATACATGTGGACCAATCTTCATGGCATGGAAGGCTGACAGAAACATGCAGGGTTCACAGTTTAAAGGTCCAAGGACCCAGAGACAGCCTAACTGATCTCTTACCCTCAAGGGAAAAAGGACTGGTATTTCCCACCTTTTGTCCTCTACAGAACAGCCAACACCTAGGGAAGGAATAAGTAATTCATGGAAAGGAATAGGCCTGTGATACAAAAGAGTCCAGGAAAGATGATGAGAAACGGTGAATGAAAAGGTAGCTGAATGAGATCCGGATAGAACAAAAAGGAATTCCATCACTAAATACAACTTTAGAAACACTTTGCAGAAGAATGAGGCTGAGAAAAAAATACAGTTATGACCCACACTTGAGTTTGCTCAGAATGAATTAGAATAGGAAAGACAAATTAAAAGTAAGAGCAAAAAGATTTAATGTCTTTTTCTTTGTCTTTTAAAATAGTTTTTTTTTTTTTTTAATACTTCATTTTCAGAAGTCCTTTCTTGCTGGTTTTCCTCAGTTTTTACACATCAGAACTTTCTGAGTTGAAAAAAATTTTTTTCTTGTTTTCAAATTTTTCCAGGCTGTTAATTTGCTTGTATGTATAGATTTGGCTTCATCTCATAAATTTTGAAAATAAGTTCATCATTTGTTATTTGATTTCAGATGAAGATACAGTTAAAATTTCATGATTTTTCTCCTTGGAAATGCTTGTTAATTCTTTGATATATTAAATTCTAGACAAAGACAGTGACCTGTATGAGATACAGCTTTTCAGATTTAATTTTCATTGGGGTCTTAATATTTCAGTTTTGTTTATTAATTCTGAGCATGTAACAGGTTTGTAAGAGAAAAACATAAATATACATGTACTCAACCTTGTTTAATTATTCAAATTCTCTGAGCTTTGTTTTTATTTTGTTAATTTTGCAGGGAGTGTTGGCCTGTTATTTTCTAAACTCATCAAAGGCTGAAGGAGTTCTTTAAAAAACCTCTGTGACAATTGTAATTCTATTTTTCTTTGTAGAGTCTGATATAGTTATTTGTCTCATAAAGATCTATGACTGTTAATTGTCATGAAGAATATTATCTCTTAGAGTTATGAAGATTAAATAACACAATGCTTACAAAGCACTTAGTCAGTAATTGGTATATGGCAAATGCTCTATAGATGTTAACTATTATTATCATTTCCTAAATCAGTAATTTCTGCTTTTATCTTTATTAATTTCCAGCTCCTGTATTTTTCCTCTTTCTTAAATTGAATGGCTATTCCACTTGTTTTAAATCTTTCTTATTTAATAGTGAAATCTATTAAAGCTGTGGGTTTTCCTTTAGCTATATCCTGTAGGTTTTCATATAGGTTATTCTTATGTTTATCATTAATATCTCCAAATAACCAGAAATTTTACATTTTTCTTTTCTTTTATTTCAGTCCAAAGTTGTTGCCATAAAATGTGCATTCCTGGAATCAGTTAAGATTTATTCTGTGACCAAATACATATCCATTAAAAAAATATTCCATGGACATAAAAAAAATTACTTTTCTGAGTTTTTATGATGTAGACTGTTCACATATCACCTTGTATTCTTCAAGTCTTTATATGCATCTATAATTTTGTTGAGTTAATTATTCAATTTTGTGAGATAAGTTTTACATTCTCTCCCTCACCCCTGTGTTATATCTTGGCTGCCTGTAGTATCTTCAAATTCCTTAAAACCATAAATATTTTTTTACTCTGTTGCAGCTTCCTGAGTTGCAGTGGGAATATCTCTCCTGATTCTGAGTTTATCATTATTGATAAACTCTTCTCTCTGTGTGGAAGCTTGGAAGATTTGCTTTTTATCCTTAAGAGTTTCACAAAAACTATGCAGCGGGTGGGCCTGAAGTTTTCTTACTTGGTCTACATCACAGGAACCCAGAGACTGCAGACTTCAGTGATCAGTCTTCTTCCTTCCCATAATCCATTAGCCAGACATATGTATTACCTCAGTTGAGGGTTAAGAAGAGAAGAAATCAAGAACAAACACTGTATCAATGCCTGTTTCCTCACATCCCACCATGCTATGCTAAGTCACTTCAGTCATGTCCGACTCTGTGTCACCCCATAGACGGCAGCCTACCAGGTTCCCCTGTCCCTGGGATTCTCCAGGCAAGAACACTGGAGTGGGTACATCCCACCATAGTGTACAGGAAAATATATGATATGATTGCATGGTAATAAACTAGCGTGTCTGACTCTTTGCTATCCCATGGACTGTAACCTGCCAGGCTCCTCTGTCCATGGGGTTCTCCAGGCAAGAATACTGGACTGGGTTGCCATTTCCTTCTCCAAGGGATCTTCCTGACCAAGGGATATAAACCTCATGTCCTGCAAGTCTCCTACATCGACAGGCAGATTCTTTACTATTGCGCCAACTGGGAAGCCCCATAATAAACTAGGACTAACCTCAAAAGATAACTGCTCCTCTATTTCTAGAGGTTTCTCTATGAAATTTCTATGAAAATTCTCTATGAAAGCAAACCTCTTGATTGACTCTTTCAGAGTCATAATTTTTCTTAAATGTGCCCCAACATTTAATTGGTCTCTTACTAGCATCTCTAAGAAATAGTGTTGTGCAGTCTTTGTGGCTTTGGTGATGCAGATGGGATCTTGACAGAGACCTGGTTTGGGGAAAGAAGAAGGATGAGGACCTCATAAGTGATTCATAGGAAACTGTTATTTAGAGATTCATTCAGTTATCTGGGGGTATATTTCACAACTACCTTATTTTGAAGGATTTACCATGAAGTTTTACTTCAATAAATCCTTGATGGATATCTTCCTGAAAAAAAAAGTCTATAGCCACAGTGGATCCAAATCTTAGCTGATGCCTCATCTATGGCTTCCCACTGGAATTTGGTGTCTTCCACGTGGCCAAAGGGTTTCCCAGTGGCTTAGCAGTAAAGAATCCCCCTGCAATGCAGGAGCCACAGAAAACACAGGTTCAATCCCTGGGTCGGGAAGATCCCCTAGAGGATGGCATGGCAACTCACTCCAGTACTCTTGCCTAGAGAATTCCCAGGGAGTGAGGAGCCTGGCAGGCTACAGTCCATGGGTTTGCAAGGAGTTGGACCCAACTGAAGCAACTTAGCACACATGCACACACATGTGGCCAAAACTCTCCTATAGCAGCTAAGACTTTATGGAAAACAATCTCTTGAGATTTCTTAATGTCCTTTCTGAGAGGCTTTCAAGGCTTGCAAGATAAACTGAAAAATGGTGGGGCCGTACGATGGCTTGGATATTGCCCTTCTTCCTTGAGTCCTACACACACTGCCACTCCTCCCCTTCCACTGAATCGGCCAAACATCTACTATTTGCCAGGTTTCTGCTCATACTACATGCAAATTTTCCCCCTTTCACATTAAATGTAAATGAGTATTGTTGTAGCTGTTATCTGCCAGTGAATGGAAAATTCACCCACCCAAGATGAATCTTGGTCGTAGCTTGCACATTTGGGCAAACCTGTGACAAACAATCAGATGGGAGAAAAGCTCTCCTTTCCTGATTACCGCCCCCCCTTCCCCAATCATACAATCAACTTGGCAATAAGCGCTATCTTTCTTTTCATAGTTTTTTAATGAAGAGGAAGTGGGGATTGTATTCTGTCTTTAAGCCCAGTTCCCTCTGCTTGGCCGGCTGCCACCTCTCCAATCTCCCCTCATTAAAAAGCAGTGAAGAGAAGGACACCATCTATTGCCAAACAGACTACTGGATTTGATACCTTTCATTTCTGATTCCCACAGACTTCTCTCTCCCCATTCCTGGCCTGAGAGGGTATCCTCCTGCCTTTTCCAGAATGTGCTATGTCTGTCAGTATCTCATCCTCCTTGCCAAAATGGTCAAGAAATGAAGGATATGAGCTTATATCAGACTTACAAACTAATAAATTAGGCTGCTACAGTTTCATGGATGCTGGAAAAAGACACAATTCTGAGTCAGAGACATAAGACTTCGTTGCCCAAGAAAAGAGCAAGAGCCAGAAAATCAATGTTTACTCCTGTTTCCTGAGCCCCTAGTCCTCTGGGGTGTCTCAAAGAGAGCTAGGAGATACACGCGTGTGCATGCTAAGTCTCTCAGTCGTGTCCACCTCTTTGCAACCCTATTGACTGTAACCCACCAGGCTCCCCTGTCCATGGGGATTCTCCAGGCAAGAATACTGGAGTGGATTGCCATGCCCTCCTCCAGGGGATCTTCCCGCCCCAGGGACCAAACCCACATCTCTTACGTCTCCTGCATTGGCAGGCAGGTTCTTTACCACTAGCGCCGCCTGGGAAGCCCATGAGATACACGCAGTGGGCTGCATTACAGGGGTGGAATGCACGCTTAGCGTATGTGCTCCTGAGGAAGGCACTGTCTCCAACCTCCAAGGCTGTTCTTCACCCAGATACCCTTAGAAAGATAATCTGCCACCAAGGTAGCATGTACTTCTGCTCTCAAGATATACAGAAATGCAAGAAGTCACAGAGCATTTTCTCCGCAAAAAGAAATGATTAAGAAGAATTGCTCTAATAAACACATTGTTGTGATACTTTCAAAATATAAATCAGCTCATGTTACTTTCCTACTCCGGTGACTACCAGTCATGCTTAATAATAAAATCAAACTCCTAACAATGGCCCTTGAGACCTGACAGTCTTTTGCCCTGGCTGTGTCTCAGACACCATCTTTCTGAATGTCAGCATTATGTGTGCTAATTCGCTTTAATCGAATCTGACTCTTTGTGACCCTATGGAATGTAGCCCACAAGACTCCTCTGTCCACGGGATTCTCCTGACAAGAATACTGGAGTGGGGTGCTGCTTCCTTCTCCAGGGGATCTTCCCGGCCCAGGGATCAAACCCATGTGTCCTGTAACTCCTGCATTGCAGGTAATTTCTTTACCACTAGCGCCACCTGGGAAGCCCAAACGCCAGCATTCTGTTCTTGCAATACATGGACACCAAAACACTCTCCCATCTGGATGTCTGATGTTGCTGGGTTTGCACATGACTCTGTCCTCTCCTCATTGAGGTCACTGTTGAGATGTGACCTCCTTGGCGAAGACTTACTTGAACACTCTGAAGTTACAGTTCATTTTCGATAAATCTTCTCCTCATATTTTGCAGCACACTTACCTCCACCTGTCAAAGCCAGGTCCATTAATCTATTATCATCTACCCTTTTAGACCATAACCTCTCTGAAGCTAAGGACTTTGTCTAGTATGTCCCCGCCTTAGGTCAGAGACCAACAGTCACTTGACAGTCCCTCAGTTAATATTTGTTAAGTGAAATACGCTGTTGTCAACTTTTTTCTGTATTAAAAGGACTGCTCAATTGCTTACACTTCATAAACCAAAATATAGTGAATCAGGCCTTAACATACCCAGAAACATAGACATTTACAAAGATTGATTCCTTGTGAAAAATGTTACTTTCAGTTTCCCAGAGTGTGTTTATCACTGCAGATAGCCAGTCCACAATGAAGCTCAGAGGACATGTCTGGACTACTGTAGTCACACCCGAGCTGGTCTCTCTCGACATTCACTCTTACTACTCAACTACAGACTCCCTAGAGCACTGAGAATCATCTTATTGTCATTAAGTTTGCATCACATCATGCCCCTCTTTCAAAATCTTCAGTGCATCCCATCGCCTTTAGAACAGTTTCTAAAGTCTTCATGATGACCCTCTAGACTATATCCTAGCAGCTCGCTGTCAAAAAGACATTGTTTAGGGTTGACAAAGCAGCTGGAAATTTAGGAGAGAAATACTGGAAATGAGAAAGTTGCAGGAGGAATGACTCACAGAGTCTTAACATAAACTCCCTCCAAATCCCTGGATAACTGCAGCTACACATGTGTGGGGATTATTGCATGGGGCTTGGGAAACTGCAGACAGAAATGAGAGAGGAGTCTGTCTCAGAAAAACAGAGTCCACTGGGCGAAACTGTGAGCTTGTGGCTCCTTCAAACTTCAAGACAGGAGATTGCTATTCACAAAATGAGACATTTCATGATTATTAAAGTACCAGTATATTACTAATATGGCCTTCCCAGATGGTGCAGTCTTAAAGAATCTGCCTGCCGCTACAGGAGATACAAGAGATGTGGGTTCAATCCCTGTTTTGGGAAGATCCCCTGGAGAAGGAAATGTCAACCCCCTCCAATATTCTTGCCTGGGAAATCCCATGGACAGAGGAGCCTGGCAGGCTATTTATAGTCCATGGGGTTGCAAAGAGTCGAACACAACTGAGCACACACATACACACACATTTATTACTAATGTATTACAGTTATAGAACAGCTTTAAAATATATGAAGAAACAGAAGAAAAGGAATAAATAGTTGAATCTACAATTATAATAGAAGATTTTAATGTTCTTCTCTTAGTTGATAGAACCACCCTATAAAAAATTAGTAAAGATGTAGAAGATCTAAATGACTGACCTTGGATGGCCCTAGAGACTGTCATACAGAGTAAGGTAAGTCGGAAAGAGAAAACAAATATTGTGTATTAATGCATATATGTGGAATCTAGAAAATGGTATAGATCTTATTTGCAAAGCAAATAATGAGAACCTACTGTATGGCACAGGGAACTCTACTCCGTGCTCTGTGGTGACCTAAATGGAAAGGAAATCCAGAAAAGAGATGAATGTATACGCATATAGCTGATTCACTTTGCTGTTCAGCAGAAACTAACATAACATTATAAAGCAACAATACTCCAAGAAAAATTAATTTAAAAAATAAAGTAAAAGAAAATAAACGATTGACCTTCACCAAATTGACAGACATAAAACATCACACCTAATGACTAATGAATACATAGTTTTTTCAAATGAACATGGAATACTTACCAAGTTAGATCACATCCCAGGCAATGAAATAATTCCCAAATTGATTTTAAAAGATGGACATTTACAAAGTATGTCCCTTGACGATACAAGAATTCACTTAGAAAGCAGTAACAACACCCTACCTAGATAGACATAAAATATTCACAAATCAAGTGTCCCACTTCTAATTAATTCATGGGGCAAAAATATGTGCTGCATGCTGTGTTAAGCTGCTTCAGTCTTATCCGACTCTGTCAACCCTATGGACTGTAACCCACCAGGATCCTCTGTCCATGGGAATCTCCAGGCAAGAATACTTGAATGGATTGCCTTGTCATTCCCCAGAGGATCTTCCCAACCCAGGGATTGAACATATGTCTCTTAGGTCTCCTGCATTGGTAGGCGGGTTCTTTACCACTAGCACCACCTGGGAACCCTGGGGGCAAAAATGTATCACAAGGTAAAAAAATTTATATATTTTGAACAAAATGATAAGAAAAATGTGTCATATCAAACCTGGAAGATGGGGCTAAAGCAGTGCTTAAAGGAACTATATAATTATAAATTCTAATATTAAAATTTTTCAGAGATCTCCATCTCTCTGAATTGCAGCACAAATCCATGGTGCGATACGTTAGGCTCTTGTGACCTGGCTATGTCTCAGACATCTGATCATCCTCACACTCTCTTAACGGAAGCCTTATGACTCCTTCTCAACAACATACCTTTGTGGCATTCTTTGTAGTTTTCCTCTGCATAGAAAGCTCCCTTTATTCTCTTATTTCTTCTGTTTTTAATAATTTGAGGGGGGGCAGTACCACAAGGTATGTGGGAATCTTAGTTCCCCAACTAGGGATGGAACCCATGGCCCCGGGCTGGAAGCTTGATTGGCTCTTTTATTTCTTAAACTTTTCTTGCAAAATTTAGCCCAAGCAATGTCTCATCCATGACCCTTCAGGCTTAGCAAAATGCCCTCTATTTCTTTATTTTTTTGCTTCAACTATAGCAGCATAAAACTTTTTGTTTTCTTTTGCACTGTTGCAGGGGTGGGATGAGCACCTCAAATTCACTGGAGAATTAGTCTTCCTGACATTAATTTTATATTTCCTCATCACCCTTTTCATACATCCTTTGCTGTATGCCTTTTAACCTTTGTGCTTATATTAAAATTTTTTGAGGTCTTATGTTATCACACATTGCAATCCAATCCATTTATACCTCCCTTTTTATTCTTGTCTGTTAGAACTGAATTTATGAAGGCTTCATAACTTCTTAAACATATTAGACTCTTTCAGAAATTAATGTTTGGTGGTCAAGTTTATTTTAGAATCTTTCATAAATTTGTGTTTGGGGGGTCAAATTTATTTTTTCTCTGAATATTTTTGCATTCTGTTCTAACATTTGGGGTACCAAATGTAATACCTCCATATGTTCACTTGCTGATTATCAAGGACTCTAAGATGACCTTCAGTTCAGTCAGTTCAGTCAGTTCACTCACTCAGTTGTGTCTGACTCTTTGCCACCCAATGGACTGCAGCACACCAGGCTTCCCTGTCCATCACCAATTTCAGAGCTTTCTCAAACTCATGTTCATCGAGTCAGTGATGCCATCCAACCATCTCACCCTCTGTCGTCCCCTTCTCCTCCTGCCTTCGATCTTTTCCAGCATCAGGGTCTTTTCCAATGAGGCAGTTCTTCGCATCAGGTGGCCAAAGTATTGGAGCTTCAGCTTCAGCATTAGTCCTTCCAATGAATATTCAGGACTGATTTCCTTTAAGACTGACTGGTTGGATCTCCTTGAAGTCCAAGGGACTCTCAAGAGTTTTCTTCAACACCACAGGTCAAAAGCATCAATTCTCCAGAGCTCAGCTTTCTTTATAGTTCAACTTGCACATCCACACATGACTACTGGAAAAACCATAGCTTTGACTAGATGGAACTTTGCTGGCAAAGTAATGTTTCTGTTTTCTAATGGGCTGTCTAGGCCTCCCTGGTGTTTCAAACGGTAAAGCGTCTGCCTGCAATGTGGGAGACCCAGGTTTGATCCCTGGGTCAGGAATATCCCCCTGGAGGAGGAAATTGGCAACCCACTCCAGTTTTCTTGCATGGAAAATCCCATGGATGGAGGAGCCTGGTAGGCTACAGTCATGGAGTCCCAAAGAGTCAGACACGACTGAGTGACTTCACTTTCACTTTCACAGTTTGGTCATAGCTTTTCTTCAAAGGAGCAAGCGTCTTTTAATTTCATGGCTGCAGTCACCATCTGTAGTGATTTTGGAGCCCCCCAAAATAAAGATGGCCTTACTGCTGCTTTTTGTTTTCCTGAAATTTTAGCATTTCTGTTTTGATAACTAAGCACGTTTTTCTTATTGGTAAGAAATGCTGCAGAAGTTTGCTTCTATTGGTTATTATGTTCTAATTTCCAGGAGATACAAATGATACCAAAACAACTTAGCTTACCTTGCAAGTTCATTAATATTGAGAGCTACACTGAGATATGGATTCCAAGCAGACCCATGTTTGGTATCCTTCAAATTAACATTTGCTCAATATTTACTTGTTCAATATTTACTTGGTTGGGGATGGGGTGGATGGGATGAATAAACTGACTTTATATGAATTAAAATGTCCCAATCTTTATATTCAAAATTATGTATTAAATGTCCCATCTATAAGCTATTTTTTTAAACTTTTAATTTGGAAATAATTTCAAACTTAAGAGTTGCAAGAAAAACAATCATACATAGAATGCCTGGACAGCCTCTCTCCAACTTCACCTTTTCTTAACATTTAGCACCATTTGCTTTATTATTTGTTATCTTTTAATATATGTATTACCTATCACCAAATGCATTTAATCTGCCAATCTAATCTATCCATCCACCTAATTAATTCTTTCCTGAACCCTCTGAGAGCAAATTTCATACACTATGACCTCTTATCCCTAATATTTTAGGTGTATTTTTTTTTAAGTATAAGGATGCTCATTTATGTAACCCCATACTGTAATATATTTAAAGTGAAAGTAAAAGTGAAGTCACTCAGTCGGGTCTGACTCTTTGGGACCCCGTGGACTGTAGCCTACAGGCTTCTCTGTCCACGAGATTTTCCAGGCAAGAGCACTTGAGTGGGTTGCCATTTCCTTCTCCAGAGGATCTCCCTGACCCAGGATCAAACCTGGGTCTCCCGCATTGTAGGCAGACGCTTTACCGTCTGAGCCACCAGGGAAGCCTGTAATATATTTAACTGTTGTTCAGTTCCTCATCTGTATTCCAGTCTGTCAACTGATCTAATACGTTCCCATATAACATTACTTTTCCTCCAGCACAGGATCACTCTAGGATCTAGTATAGCATTTACTTGTCATGTTTCTTTAGCCTCCTTTGATCTGAAACATTTCCACAGCTTTTCTTTATCTTTTAACAACATTGATATTTTTGAAGTATAATTCCCCATTTAAAAAACAGAGCACCCTTCATTTTTCATTTATCTGTTATTTCTTCACTATTAGATTGAAGTTATACAGTCTCAGTTGAAATGTCTCATAGAGGATGCTATATCCTTCTCAAGATGTCGTGTCCATCTGCCTTTCATTGGTGGTGTTAACTTTGATGATTCTATCAGTGTGTTGTCTGAGTTCTCCATCAAAGAGTTATTATCTTTTTTTTTTTCCCTTGCAAGTAATATCAATCTGTAGGAAAAATGTTCAAGTCCGTGCAAATACACACTTTTCATTAATTTTTCCCTCTTGGCTTAACTCCCATTGAAGATTTTTGCCTGAATTAGTCTTTATTATGTTGGCTGCAAAATGATGATTTTCTAATTCTTAATCATATACTACATTTACCAATTGACTCCCAACATTCTATAAGTGAGAGCTCTCCTTTGACTTTTCTTCCCTCCCTTTCTCCCTCCCTCCTTCTTTCCTCCCTTCCTGCCTCCCTTCTTTCCTCTCTTCCTTTCTTCCTTCTTCCATCCTTCTTTCCTCCCCTCCACTCTGTCCTTCCTTCCTTTGCTTTGTTATCTACTTATTATTGTCATGGACTCATGGCTTTCTACGTTTCAACTGTCTGTAACCTATCACTTTCCCTTTGTTATTGTGTTGCTCCTATTTTTAAAGGTTTTTCTAGTTGAAGCCACTTCATGTTGGGTCCTGTGTTCTTATGACATGCCTCCTCAATTTTGGAGTGCTTTCTGACTTTCTGGAACATGGGTCTCCCTGTTTTTCACTTACCCATTCTGCCTCATTCTAGAATCAAACATTTCTCAGGGAAGCACTAGACTCCAATATATCTAGACACCAGTTAAACTGATTGCTTCTGGGTGTCTTTGCTTCTAGGAAAACTAAAAAGCATATGCATTTATATAGACAGATAAATACACATATGTATACTGGGAAATATTGAGGGCAAGAGGAGAAGGGGACAACAGAGGATAAGGTGGTTGGATGGCATTGCTAATTCAATGGACATGAGTTTGAGCAAACTCAGGGAGATAGTGAAGGACAGGAAAGCCTGGCGTGCTGCAGTTTATGTGGTCGCAGATATTCAGACTGACTTGGTGACTGAACAAGAACAATAATTACACATACATACATATATACACACAAATGTATATGTACATATATACACACACACACTCCAATACACACACACACACGTTAGAAATCATGAGTTCCTATGGGGTTGCCACCTTATTGCTGGTTGGTGTGTCCCTTCTCTTACTTGAGATCACAGTCACATAAACATGTTTGATAACTTGCTCAATCTTGCGATATACCTAATAGAATGGCTTCGCTTATATCCTTACAATAAACAAATCTACTAGAGAGAGTTCAGAATTTGTTCATAGCTTTCTTTCTCACCTGACCTATCTCTCTGCCCAAGACAGGACATATATCAGATACCATGTTCGATTAATAACTTGGATTAGTTCTCTTCCCTTTTCCAGTCTGACTGTGTTATTTATTTGAAACAGATCCTTGTTTATTTATTTCTATTTTCTCTAATATTAGGAACTACTTTATTACCATTACTGATTTAATTTGACATTTCAATTACTAACAACCTGAATTTGCTTCAAGAAAGCCAAAATTTACAAAAACTCAGAGAACTGTCACTCCTTTCTGCAGCTCCTCTGCTTCAGTTCCCTCCACGCTTGAGGTAATCAACCTCGTTCTCTGCTAGTTTACCCTTCCTGAGTGGGTAAGCTTTTATAAAATGTATAAATAAGTAGTATGTATGCTTTCTTACTTTCTCTTTTTTCTTGAACAAAACTGGCATACTATCTATGCTGTTTTGCATTTGCATTTTTCACTTCACAACATCTAGAAATCACTGTTTATGCATTCACAAAAATTTTTATTTTCTTTTTATCTTTTTAAAATTGTGAAAAATAGTCAATTTACAATGCTGTGTTAGTTTTAGGTGTACATCTAAGTGATTGTTATCCATATATATCCTTTTCAATTTTTTTTCCATTATAGGATATTTAGTTCAGTCACTCACTTGTGTCTGACTCTGCGACCCCATGGACTGCAGCACACCAGGCCTCCCTGTCCATTACCAACTCCCAGAGTTTACTCAAATTCATGTCCAATGAGTCAGTGATGCCATCCAATCACGTCATCCTCTGTTGACCTCTTCTCCTCCTGCCTTCAATCTTTCCCAGCATCAGGGTGTTTTTAAAGAGTCAGCTCTTTGCATCAGGTGGCCAAAATATTGGAGTTTCAGCTTCAACATCAGTCCTTCCAATGAACACCCAGGACTGATTTCCTTTAGGATGGACTGGTTGGATCTCCTTGCAGTCCAAGGGACTCTCAAGAGTCTTCTCCAACACCACAGTTCAAAAGCATCAATTCTTTGGCACTTTTTATACTCCAACTCTCACATCCATACATGACTACTGGAAAAACCATAGCCTTGACTAGACAGACCTTAGTTGGAAAAGCAATGTCTCTGCTTTTTAACATGTTGTCTAGGTTGGTCATAACTTTTCTTCTTAGGAGTAAGCGTCTTTTAATTTCATGGCCGCGGTCACCATCTGCAGTGATTTTGGAGCCCCTCAAAATAAAGTCAGCCACTGTTTCCACTGTTTCCCCATCTACTTGCCGTGAAGTGATGGAACCGGATGCCATGATCTTAGTTTTCTGAATGTTGAGCTTTAAGCCAACTTTTTCGCTCTCTCTTTCACTTTCATCAAGAGGCTCTTTAGTTCGTCTTCACTTTCTGCCATAAGGGTGGTGTCATCTGCATATCTGAGGTTATTAATACTTCTCCCGGCAATCTTGATTCCAGCTTGTGCTTCATCCGGTCCAGTGTTTCTCATGATGTACTCTGCATAGAAGTTAAATAAGCAGGGTGACAATATACAGCCATAATGTACTCCTTTTCCTATTTGGAACCAGTCTGTTCCATGTCCAGTTCTAATTGTTGCTTCCTGACCTGCATACAGATTTCTCAAGAAGCAGGTCAGGTGGTCTGGTATTCCCATCTCTTTCAGAAGTTTCCACAGTTTCTTGTGATCCACACAGTCAAAGGCTTTGGCATAGTCAATAAAGCAGAAGTAGATTTTTTTCTGGAACTCTCTTGTTTTTTCCATGATCCAGCGGATGTTGGCAATTTGATCTCTGGTTCCTCTGCCTTTTCTAAAACCAGCTTGAACATCTAGAAGTTCACAGTTCATGTACTATTGAAACCTGGCTTGGAGAATTTTGAGCATTATTTTGCTAGCTTGTGAGATGAGTGCAATTGTGTGGTAGTTTGAGCATTCTTTGGCATTGCCTTTCTTTGGGGTTGGACTGAAAACTGACCTGTTCCAGTCCTGTGGCCACTGCTGAGCTTTCCAGATTTGCTGGCATATTGAGTGTAGCACTTTCACAGCATCATCTTTCAGGATTTGAAATAGCTCAACTTAAATTCCATCACCTCCACTAGCTTTGTTCATAGTGATGCTTCCTAAGGCTCACTTGACTTCACATTCCAGGATGTCTGACTCTAGGTGAGTCAGACATCACACCATCACGATTATCTGGATCATGAAGATCTTTTTGGTATAGTTCTTTTGTGTATTCTTGTCTCCTCTTCTTAATATAGGGTATTAAAGGATGTTAAATATAATTTCTTGTACTATACATTAGGTTCTTACTGTTTATTTATTTAATATATAGCAGAATGTGTATGTTAATAACTGCATAGTACTCCTTTGAGTGTTTGTGATATAGTTAATTAAACCAACTCTTATGCTTATATCCAATACAGTAATATAATTACAAAGTATTGGATGTAATTTGTGTTTATATGGTTTTGTGTTTAACTATATACATAACTATATTTGTGTATATAGTTAATTATAGTGAATAATCTTGTGCATATGTATATTTTTTTATTCCTATAGTTGGAGGTGTATTTACAGTAATTCTTAGAATGTTAAATGAGTATGTAGTTTTGTTAGATATTGGCTAATTTCCACTTTATAAGTATTTTGCCATTTTGCATTTCCACCAGGAATGTATGAGAATGTTAGCTTTTCAACATCATCATCAGAAGAGTGCATTGTCAAGCTTTGATATTTTTTGCCAGTCTAATGGGTGAGAAACAATATTTTTGTGTGATTTTATTTGACTTTCTCTAACTTGAATTGTCAGAGAAGGCAATGGCAACCCACTCCAGTGTTCTTGCCTGGAGAATCCCAGGGATGGGCGAGCCTGGTGGGCTGCCGTCTATGGTGTCGCACAGAGTTGGACATGACTGAAGCAACTTAACAACAGCAGCAGCAGCAGCAGCAGCAGCAACTTGAATTGTTAAGACATCTTTTCATATGTGCAAAGGTTATTTTAATATCTATTCTTGTGACTTGTCTGTTCATGTCATTTGATTTTTTTTCTGTGACATTTTTCCTCTTTTCTTCAATTATATAACTGTTTTGTATGTTAGGGAAATTATTTCTCTCTGTACTAATTTTGCAAATATTTTTTCGTAGTATGTCCTATGTCTTTTAGGTTTGTTTATGGTATTTGGGCTTTGCTTTTTGTTTTGGGGGGTTCTTGCCATACAATTTTTAATTTTATGCAACTTTATGTAAACGTATCATTCTGTTTTGTGGCATCTGGACTTTTGTTCATAGTGAGAACGCCCTTCCTTTCACTCAGATTAAAGAAGAATTTATCCACTCTCTTTTGGTCCCTGTAGTCATGTTTGCTTCCAGACCTATGATAAATTTGTTTATTCTTGTATATGATGCAAGAAGTGGATTTAATTTTATCTTTTCTCAAGTGGCTATCCAGTTATCCCAATATATTTATTAAAAACAAAGCAAAACCTTTGTTCCAGTAAATGCAGAAGCAGTTGTACCAGACACTAGGATTCTGTACATAGCACAATTATTTCTGGATTTTCCATTTTATTCCTTTGG
Source organism: Bos indicus x Bos taurus (assembly GCF_003369695.1). Taxonomy (NCBI): domain Eukaryota; kingdom Metazoa; phylum Chordata; class Mammalia; order Artiodactyla; family Bovidae; genus Bos; species Bos indicus x Bos taurus. The sequence continues at coordinate 6,115,543 of NC_040083.1, read as the reverse complement.
TTCTCTGTCTATTCACGTGCCAATATCACACTGCTTTAATTATAGATGCTTTGCTGTGTGTTCTATTGTCATTAGCCCTCCCCTTTCTCTTCAGTGTTCCTCTAGCTGGTCTTTCATATTGTTTCACGTGAACTTAAGTACAAATTCTTCTAACTTTGTTTACAAAAAAGGCCATTTGTATTTTTATTAGAGTCACACTAAATTTATAAACTAACAGAGAAGAGGCATATTAATATTGAGACAACCAATCCTAGAACATGGAATGTCTCTCATATCTTCAAGAATACCTTGCTTTCAGTTGTATTTTATAGGTTTCTTTATGTAGGATTGGAGTATTTCTTGTTAAATTTATTTCTAAATATTTTTTGCTGTTGCTATCATCAATGGGATTTTCTTATCCATTAAAAAGATAACATTTTAAGAGTCTGGAAATTCTCTTTTATCTAAGTTTCTCCAACACTAACCACAGGAATCTATATTGTGCATAGATACAATTATAAAGTCTAGTTACAAATAATATGAATGTTTGTTTTCTCTCGGCTTTCATGTCTGTAAAAATTTTCTCATTTATCTGCATTTTTCAGTTTGAATTTTCAATTTTCTGGGATAGACATTTTTGATAATAAGTCACTGTTCTGGTAAAGCCTTGTATAATATTACATGTTTTGAACTTTAGCTAACTATCCCTGGCACTCCCTGCCAACTTGTGCATCACAGCCAAAATTAATACTCAGAGATAGGTCCATGTTGGTGAAGAATGCTTTTATTTTCACCAACAGCAGGACCAAGTTACCATTTATCAGTTGTGTACAATGTGTTCTGCAGAAACCTTTGTTTCTGGGCATCAGCGTCCTAATTTATTGCAGCAATTTATATAGATTGACAGCATATAGATTGCCTGACTTGCCTATTTTAAAAATCTGGCCCTTTCTATGATCCTACTTGGATACATTTTAACCATAGAATGATGCTCATACTTCTACTTCTCCATTTATCTACTAGCTAACATAATGAATAGTTTAAAAATTGTCCAATACAGCAAGTTGGAGGGGATTTCAAACAGATTCACTCAGCAGTCTTGGTTTCATTATAAATTCTTCCAACAATCAGTTACATAATTTAAATTTTCTTAAACAATTTTTTTTGCTATGAAAAAGTTCTATTTATTTATTTATTTTGGGGGGCCTCAGTCAGAACTGGACATGGAACAACAGAGGGTTCCAAATAGGAAAATGAGTACATCAAGGCTGTATATTGTCACCCTGCTTATTTAACTTCTATGCAGAGTATATCATGAGAAACACTGGGCTGGAGGAAGCACAATCTGGAATCGAGATTGTCTGGAGAAAGATCAATAACCTCAGATATGCAGATGACATCACCCTTATGGCAGAAAGTGAGGAAGAACTAAAGAGCCTCTCGATGAAAGTGAAAGAGGAGAGTGAAAAAGTTGGCTTAAAGCTCAACATTCAGAAAACTAAGATCATGGCATCCAGTCCCATCACCTAATGGGAAATAGATGGGAAAACAGTGGCTGACTTTATTTTTTGGGGCTCCAAAATCACTGCAGATGGTGATTGCAGCCGTGAAATTAAAAGACACTTACTCCTTGGAAGGAAAGTTATGACCAACCTAGATAGCATATTCAAAAGCAGAGACATTACTTTTCCAACTAAGATCTGTCTAGTCAAGGCTATGGTTTTTCCAGTGGTCATGTATGGATGTGAGAATTGGACTGTGAAGAAAAGCTGAACACCACAGATGCTTTCGAACTGTGGTATTGGAGAAGACTCTTGAGAGTCCCTTGGATTGCAAGGAGATCCAACCAGTCCATCCTAAAGGAAATCAGTCCTGGGTGTTCATTGGAAGGACTGGTACTGAAGCTGAAACTCTAATACTTTGGCCACCTGATGTGAAGAACTAACTCATTTGAAAAGACTCTGATGCTGGGAAATTTTGAGGGCAGAGGGAAAAGGGGACAACAGAGGATGAGATGGTTGGATGGCATCACTGACTCAAGGGACATGAGTTTGGGTAAACTCTGGGAGTTGGTGATGGACAGGGAGGCCTGGTATGCTGCAATTCATGGGGTCGCAAAGAGTCGGACACGACTGAGCGACTGAACTGAACTGAAGCATCATTTAGTATCTCAATTCTCTGACCAGGGATCGAACCCACACTCCCTGAATTGGAAAGTGGAGACTTAACCACAGGGACTGCTGATGCAGATCCAGTTAGGTGAATGTAAAAGAATTATTTCATCTTTTTTATTCTGTTTCCAAAGCTGTAAAATAAAGGGATTGACTTGAAAATTACCAAGTTCCAGTGTGGAGTGACATGCTTCTTAGGTTGAAATTGTGAGCATGTTTATCATTAATAAATTCTCCTTTTGTCTTTGTGACCAAAAGAACATAAAGAGATAGCTCTTAACAAATGGGCAAAACTGTTCTAATGAGAATGAATTAATTCATGCCTGTTTCATAATCTCCTAAGACTTATGGGCAGATTGAACAAATGAATTACTTTGATGTACAAGAATGAATAACCACCTCCACTGCTCACCATCATTTCCCTTATTTACACACACACATACACACACACGCGCACACGCACACACACAGAGAGTGAGCTTACATTCTTTGACCAATGTAGGAACATCAAATGAAACTCTGTTTGGACATGAGAAATAGACTTTTCTCAGACAAACAATGAATTTCAAAGCTATATAATATGCTATTCAATAAAGAAAATCTATCCTTATCATTCAACAAATCTGTCAATACTATTTAAAAGAATGATGTAGAAAAAAACCTTTTTATTGATATACTAACCTCCTCTGACCTTGGAGATGGAGTTGGTAACCCACTCCAGTAGTTTTGCCTGGGAAATCCTCTGGACAGAGGAGCCTGGAGGATTACAGTCCAGGGGGTTGCAAAGAGTCAAACATGACTTAGCAACTAAACAACAACGACAACCTCCTCTGAAGTGTATAAAATGCATATTTTTTCTGAAAGGAGGCTTTTTAAATGCTCATCCTTCATAATTAGTTAACTATTGTGAATCTCAAAGGTGTGAGAGACCCGGGCTATAGCATTCAGTCAAACTTTAGCATGTAAGCCAGGTCATGTTTGGTGCAGGCAAAATGAAAGGAATAATCAGTCTTTCCCAAAACACAGCACCCTGTCACAGGAAGGCATCATCTCCAATCACTGTCTGATCTTATTTGAGAGCACCAGGCATTGCAGATTACCGGAGAGAGAGTTTATTTTTTTTCCCATAAGTCCCATTGCCAGAATTTAAAACCCAAATTGGATTATTAGAACATCACTGCAAAATCCTGGGGCTGTATATTTTGAAAAGAAAAACAACAGAAATAGAAAAAAGCAACAGAGGGATGCCTCTTAATTCTCCTTACACACGTTAAATATCACTTTGCTTAGATCCCTACTTTGAAACAGGAAATAATGTCAAGGCACAGCTGTAGCCCTGAAAACTAGCTCTAAGGATTTAAGAAAGTTTTTACTTTTGCTCGTGTGGGCTTTTGGAAAGCACATTTGGTAAAGTCTAAAAGACCTGATGCTGGGAAAGACTGAAGGCAAAAAGGAGAAGAGGGCAACAGAGGATAAGGTGGTTGGATATCATCACTGACTCAACAGACATGAGTTTGAGCCGATTCCAGGAGCTAGTGAAGGACAGGGAAGTCTGGTGTGCTGCAGTCTATGGGGTCGCAAAGAGCTGGATATGAGCTAGGGACTGAACAACAAAAATACAGGGGCTGTTGTATCACGAAGTAGTACTGTGTTACTGGCCTTCAGAGTTTTTTTTTTTAATTAGGGTATAGCTTCTTTACAGTGTTGTGTTAGTCTCTGCTGTACAACAGAGTGAATCAGCTATGTGTATACATATATCCCTTCCCTCGTGGACCTCCAGATCACATAAATGTTTCATCTTCAGAATTTCGACCCAGGTTATGTGCTCGTAACACTGTCTCATTGCAGTTAGAACCGCTACAGGCCACCAAAAATTCTGAGGCATGTTGTAAAACGGGGCCATCCACACATATCTGAAGCTGTGGCATAATGTCAACAAAATACGCCAACCTATGAACGAATGATTTAGTCTTTATCTGGACTATCTTGGTGTTTATCATAACCCATGGCAGCAGAGGAAGCTCGTCAAATTCTGAGATTTAAAAGTCTTCCTGGGTTCAACTAAGGGTGCTGTGGGATTTCCATTTCGGTTTCATTTTAACGACATTTTTGTGCCTTAAAAGTACTAAAACAGGAAACTTTCTGGGAAGGAAAGTATTTGACCGGGAGAATTTGTCTTTTGCTGTCACAGTCTTCGGCTACCATTCAGCTAAATGTTGTTTGGAATAATATGGCCTCACTGCCCTATCTCCTGTTGAATTGCTCAGACGGGTGGAAGATTAGAGAGGGGCGAGGTGCCGGTATTATCTGTGCGAGCCCTCCAGGGGTCACGCTGTACTAACAAGGCCGCCCCAGTCAGGGTGACAGAAGCCAGCTGCTGCCTCGCCCAGCCTCCACCGTCAGAAGGTTCCACTTACTGCAGGGCTGTGTCTCCAGAGATTGTGGCTTCTAACCCGTTTTTTTCCACCTCTAAAAGAGTAGCTAGCTCATCATCTTTGTCCTCGTGTTTTAGGAAGGACCTCCATGTGAAACCACTTACCTGTTTAACCCTCTGAACTTAAAGAAAATGTATAATGCCACTTAAAATACCTAACCTCGAGTTCTGCCTTGTCTAGTAGGAGGGTCCTAATGAGCCATTTATCAAGAAGGTAAATATTGGATTTTTTTTGAAAGAAGAGTATTATTTTATTTTTTTTAAACTGAAATGGAAAGTTAAAACATGAAACAAACTGACATGCCATTTTCATTTCTGTCTGTACTGTTACCTGGGTCATATTTTGGTTTTCTAAATCCAGGTGTAAATGGAGAGTCTTTTTTCTTTTATAAGAATGTGAATATTGGATTTTTCACATTTGTACATTCACAGCCATGAGATTTGATGTGACTTATTTTCCAAATTGCTTTGTCTCTATTTATCCTGGGGAAAAGTCATACTCTGCGTGCACAGAGGGCCGTGCATCTTTACTTTAATCTTCAAAAATTGACTTGGCACTATTTTTTTTTTAAGGAAAATACTTCCCTTTCTTCCACTGAGGGCTCTTTATTCATGATAATCACTTTTTTCCCTCCTAAAGATGGAAAGAAAATTCCCAGGCTTGTTTGGCCCAGGGCTGCTTCTGAAAGACCAGTACATGGCCAGAAATGCTCTCCTTGGTTTTCATCCTTGTTTGGGGGGTGGAGTGGGGTGAGAGAATGCCAGTCTTGGGTCAACAGAACTCAGAAACTGGGATGCGGATTCAGCCAGTAGAGGGAGCTAGGGCTACCTCACAGCTTTACAGGGTAGAGCAAGGACACAATAATTTTTTTTTTTTGAATGAGGTTAATTCTTAATGTTACCCTGAGAGTAAATTTTTGTACATTGCTTTTCCTATAAAAGTGAAGAAGTAATCAAAACCATTCCGACCCTTTGAGGAGAATAAGAGATCTGAAAGTAATATATTTGTTTTATAGCTTCTAAAGAGTGAAGCATTTTTTAAAAGACAAATAACTTTTATAATTATGTTCATTAGACTACTATAATTTAAAATATTGTTATAACAAACTTACATTTATATAGAGCTATAAGAAAGAGACAGCATTCATAATGGGGCTTAGCTCAAAGGAGACCACAGATTTGAATATTTGTTACATGTTTGGTTTTTAAATGGTTTTGCCAGGTTAACGCATGACATAGATTTCTCTTCATCGGTGAGTGTGTTTGCGCTACAGGAAAAGGGCAATGAAAACATTTTGGTGCCCTATTTTTTTCATTTATCAGCATTTGTAATTACAGTTAAGTGTTTCCAAAACAGGACCTCAATCTATGAAAGGTCCTGCATTTATATGATGCTTTTAACTTTTCAAAGTATTTTTATATGTGCTATCTCATTTTAAAGTAGATTTGACCCAGCCCCAATCTATTAAGGAAGTGACCCTTTCAACCCAAGAACACTCTGGAAATTTTTTAGCTAGACTTCTTGGCTATCATTGTAAAATTTAATGAAAGTCATGGTGATACTAAAATTCCCATCATTGATATAAAATTATCTAAGTAGAAGGTTTGCAAAAAACTAGTATATTTAATATCCAGAAGGCTTTTTCAGTTTTACTTCAATGAATTTGAATGTATCCATTGCTTGTGTTTAGAGTAATACTGTCAAGAATTGTATTATAGTGACCACTGTTGAGAATTTCATAGAATCAACAAGTTCTGTGAGTATGTCCAGACTTGCCCAGAAAATTAAAAAAGTTTGAGATTTTTTTTTATTTCATTTTTTTTCCAATTATAGTTTCTATTTCTTTTTCATATCAGTTTGTCATTTAACACTGTTGATTCTGCTTTCCAATTATTGAGATGCTGTTTTTAAGGATATTTTTTAGAATATGATGGATTCTATTCCCTGAAGACTTGTACCATGTTCTTTTTGAAATGTGTGCACCCTCCATGGTGTCTTAAGAAACAGTGGCTAGTCCAGCACTGTTTTTGATTGTGTAAATTGCTGTTGCTAAGATACTAGGGATGTCTCTTCTGGTTCTTGTCCATCTTCTGGAGTAACAACGGCATTATGTAAAAGGCCAGCAGAGATATTAACTCTGTCGGAGCTGTCGATTCAATTCTGAATAACCATTCGGATGCATGTGACTGGGCCATCGTGGGAGTAGCCAAAATTCAAAAATGAGGATCCTGGATACAGTCAGTAAAAATCAGTTGGTTCAACTGGGCTCAAATTTCCTGGCGAATATTTTTTTCCAAAAGCTTGAGCCAAGTTTGAGATAAAAAAAGCATTATTATCATCTTCTGAAACTAAATTAGCAGGAATCTGGGTTGTTTCCTTGATAATTCCAGACTCAGTCTTTATATTCATGATTTGCTTCTTTTTCTAAGTTTGTCACTCTTAACAAATATAAAAAACTTGTTTTTATGTGATTATGTGTAGCTAATTTGTAGGAAAATATTGTGTTCTTTTTTTCTTTCTAATTTAGGAAAGAAAACTGGAGCTATGAAATTTGAAGAGTGACCTTTGCCAGGCACTGCATCTTTATCATCTTTTTACATTTTAAATCTATTTGGACATTCTTTGTTGGTTGAACTTGAAGAAATAAACAGTTGTGGAAGAAAAGTGAAGGGTGTCCTTGTAAGTAAGTACTCATCTTAGAAAAATAGATTTATTTTATATTTACACATTTTATTTCTAATTGGGTTTTAGTGCCAAAATTGAAGTATTTTCAAATGACAAAATTATATTTATGTTATAGTTATTTTCGTTGTTAAAGCCAGTGATAATCATATTCTACCTGTCTTTGTAAGTTTCTACTTCCTAGGTCTGTTATAAGGATTTAATGTAATATGTAAAAATATGTAATATACAGAAGTTGTCACTTACTATGGATATTTTATTAAACGTATTCAAGGAATCTTTGAGATTCAGTACAACTTCAGGATAGAGACTGAAACACAAAATAGAAAAATACCTGTGTGCTTTCTTGCATACTCAGTTGTGTCCAACTCTTTGCGACCACGTGGACTGCACTCTGACAAGCTTCTCTGTCCACGGGACTTTCCAGGCAAGAATACCGGATTCGGTTGCCATTTCCTCCTCCAAAGGATCTTCCCGACCTAGGGAATGAACCCGCATCTCCTGTGTTTTCTGCATTGGCAGGTGGATGCTTTATCACTGTGCTACCTGAGCAGAGAAAAAGACTGTTCTGTACAAATTCCAAGATATATTGCTTGAAATCAGCAAATTGTTTGGTACTCTTTTACTTTAATAAAACTTATTAATTTAAAGACAAATTATATACAATACTTTTGAGATAGTGCTTTGCCTTCTTCACATATTTGTTTCCAAATCCCTATAAATCTGAAGTAGGTATTTAGGTCTTACTGAATTGAGAATCTTGAGGCAACTAGAGAGGAAATCAGTTGTTTCATTTCATGGGTAAGTTAGTCTCAGAATGGCTGTCAACATAAAATTTCCTAATTTTAAGCTTCTGTTTCCTTCCACAGCTCATTCAATATTTAGTTCCTAATCATGAAACCTCACAGCATCAATTCTTATTATAAGATCGACTCCCTATATCCTGCTGAGAATTTATAAGAAGGCAGTACTTGCAATGGAAAGGCAGATAGATGCCTGGGGCTGTATGTTTTTTCCCTATGATTGACTCCAAGGAATTTATTGAGCATTTACTATGGGGTCAGGGTATACATGGTATACAGGGTATACCATGGCATACATGGTAGAGAAACATAACAGACAAAATATCTATTTTCCTGAGCTTATCTTCTGGGGAGGGGCGAGAGAGAATAAACAAGGTAAATAAGTAAAATACACAATAAGTTAGAAGATACTGAAGATAAAAATAAGACAGGAAGGAAGATAGGGAGTGTTAGGTGATAGAAAAGCTGCAACTTTACACAGGATGGCCTGTCAAGGTGTCTCCAGAAACGGCATTTGAATCAAGATGAAGGTGAGGGGGAGCCATGGAGAGCCAGAGGAAGAAAGCTTTGGGCTGAGGACCCCATTTCCCAGGATGGGAGCCCACAAGTTGTGCTGGGTGCCAGGTGGCCCACTCTGTGGGTAGGAGCTAAACTCAGAAAGGAGCAAGGCCAGCCCATGCGTTTTACTCAGTGTGAAAAGGGAAGCAACCGCAGGGTTAAGGGCAGAAAAATGCCACAGTTCAATGTGTTGCTTTTATTTTTTTTACATTTCATGTGTTATTTTACTTAAAAAAAAACTTTTTGTAATTAGATTTATTTATTTTTAATTGAAGGATAACTGCTCTACAATATTGTGTTGCTGCTGCTGCTGCTAAGTCGCTTCAGTCCTGTCCCACTCTGTGCAACCCCATAGACGGCAGCCCACCAGGCTCCCCTGTCCCTGGGACTCTCCAGGCAAGAACACTGGAGTGGGTTGCCATTTCCTTCTCCAGTGCATGAAAGTGGAAAGTGAAAGTGAAGTCACTCAGTCGTGTCCGACTCTTTAGCGACCCCATGGACTGCAGCCCACCAGGCTCCTCCATCCATGGGATTTTCTAGGCAAGAGTACTGGAGTGGGGTGCCATTGCCTTCTCCGGAATATTGTGCTAGTTTCTGCCGAACATCAGCATAAATCAGCCATAAGTATACCTATGTCCTATAGTACCACCATGGACTGAGTCATTGTGAATGGACCTCCTGAGATAAAAACAGAAGCAGTAATGCCAGTTCAATGGGGTGATAGACGGAGGATCCATGGAGTAGTGCAGAGGTAGTGTAGTAGTAGAGATGATAGATAATTGGTAATAAATTTATTTTGGAAATATAAGCTCGTGACAGACATCACAGGCTATCTTTTCACATCTCCTCTCTCCTTCCTGGGCATATGGATACCCAGCTAGAAACTGCATCTGCAAGCTTCCTTTGCAGACAAGAGCATCCACTTGATGTGGCTCTCGCCAGTGGATGAGAAGTTGAAGTGCTCTGTGCCAGTTCCTGGCCGTCCTCTTCAAAGTGGTAGCCCCACATTTGCCTCTCATCTTTTCTCCAGTCTTTCTGGAAACAGTGATGACTGGGCACCTTGGGATGTGTTGAGCAAGGCAGATCTGCCGCTGTCTCAGAGCCCTGAATAATTATTATCTTTCTTGAAATTGTACATGGCAAAGAACTAACTTCTAAAGTCCTCAAGCCTCTATTTTTCAGTGTCTGTATTAGGGTAACTTAGCCTACACCCTCATAGAGGCTCATAGGATGTGCTGATGGATCAGATGTGGATTTGAGAGGAGAGAAGAGGCAAGGATGATTCCAAAGTTTGAACTTGAGTTTGGGTGGAAAGCAGTTGCCCTTTACTGAGATTTAGCAAAGCATGGGAGGAATGGGTTTCCCAGGTGGTCCTACTGGTAAAGAATCCACCCGCCAATGCAGGAGACATAAGAGATGTGGTTTTGATCCCTGGGTCAGAAAGATCCCTGGGAGGAGGGCATGGCAACCCACTCCAGTATTCTTGCCTGGAGAATCCCTGGTGGGCTACAGTCCATGGGGTCGCAAAGAGCAGATATGACTGAAGAGACTTAGCACAGCGCAGCACATATGGGAGGAACAGGTTTGGCAAGAAGATTGAGAATATAATTTGGGGCATGGTACATTAGAGATGTCTTTTAGACATACCTTTTAAAAATAATTTTTCATTAGCCTAATGAATGCTTTTTTAAAAAACTAAACTCTCTGAATGCACTAAGTATTGTATAAAACTAAAATGAGATTCTTTTCTCTCAAGGGGTTTGCTGTTTAATGTAGGTCATTTATGGTCCATGTCAGATCAAAATTACACCCCACATTAGGAATTTTTAGAGAGAAACTCATTCAAGTTTTAATGGTAGTGACTTTATTACTTAACCTTCTTCATATGAATCACTCTGCTAGATCCCATTATGATTGCAGTGATCTCAAAATACAAATATTTATCAAACATACACAGATAGAATACTATGTCTCTATTTTATGTACAAGCCAATTTTATATGGCGGCATGATCTGACTTTTGTATAGCTGAGTATAAAGGGTTTTTTTTTTTTTTTAATCAAAAATAATTTTAAAGAGTTTCTGTCTACTCCAAAGAAGTGATATCACTGTTTGCTACATTTCTCATCCTTGTCTTTTTTGTAATTGACCTTACCCAATTGATAACAAAGTCAAAGCTGGATGTCAACAAGCAACACAGGATCAGCTAGGAAATGTTTTTGGCCATATTAGGCTCACTTCTTTTGCACATCCATCAATCTTCTTCAGGCACATTTCATTCCATTTCTGAGCAGAGTTCTTTCAAAATCCAAGACTACCACCCAAGTCTGCTCCCTCGTCCACTGGACCCTGCTTGGAGCCTGTCTCTGGACTTGTGAAGCCAATTCTTCTATCTGTCTCTTCTTCATGGGTACTTAAATCAGACACTTCATCCCCTCACACCATGCTTCCTGTTTCTTCTAATATAAACATCACACAATTTGATAAGCTATGAGATTCCAAATCAAGCTACATGATTAAAAATACAACTTATTTTTAGACTTATTATCTCTTTTTTAAAATTTCTCACCCAGTTTCTATGAATGCGATAGTTACCTTCTCCATTTTCTGTTGAGGAAAAAGGCAGTAAGAGATTGCTAAGAGATTTGCTTCAGGAAAAAAGCTGTGAGAAGGGAGGTTCAAACAAAATGGGGTTCCAGTTCTTCTCATGTCACCAACACCAGCTAGTTGAGGGGTGTTATTCTATGATGCCCCCAAAATACAGCAGGCAGGTACCAGCCAACTCACCTTCCTCCTCACGTTTTATATATATATATATATATAAATATATATATAACAACAATTATATATTTATATATATATATATAACAACAATTATATATATATATATATATATATATATATATATATATATATAATGTCCTATATCTTCTTGGTGGGACTGAAAACTCCTTGAAGACAAGGACTGTGTCTTCTAAATTTATATCACTTCATAATCTTCCAGAAAGGGTTGGATATAGTCAATGCCCAGGAAATACTTGTTGGTTGAATGTTTAATAATAATCTGAATGAGTATTATGTTTTTAAATACTTTTCCTGGTCTGGTCTACATTTTCTGTGTTATTTCTCAAGACAGGCTAAAGCAAAATAAACAAACAAAAAAAAAGTTTACAAAGTCAGTCAATACATAATTTTTTTTCTATACATGTAGTATTTAGGGTAAAACCTTAAATAACTGCAAAATAAAATCAGTAGAACCTGAATTATTATTTCCTTGGTTTTCAGTGTCATTGCTCCAGGGTTGATCCACAGAAAGTGAGAACTGAACTGAATATTCCAGCAACATTCAAACACCTTTTGAAATATTTTAGTGTTTCAGCTTCTCATTGGCACCTTCCTTTGCTGGGGAACTTTTACAGAATGTGGTACTCATTGCATCTCAAGTACTTTCTTCCTGTGCCTTGATCCAGAGGTATTTTAAATTGTGTTATGGGCCAGGAATAGAATGGTTTTGGGTCAGAAATCTGCATGGTCTGAAAGCATGGTGTGAGTAAACTGGGGTCCTTTTTGCCAGGATGGATGAACAGCCTCAGCACAAGGTTCTCAATAGAAGAAGCACTAAAGCTATGTTGGAGTCTGTTCTTCCCTCCCCCAGTCATCCTTCTCATAGGACTGTTGCTGCTGCTGTTATTGTTTTTAACCCAAGAAGGAGATAAATTTATTGTTTCCCACAGGGAGCTCTTGCTTAAAGTTTCTCTATCTCACTGCAATCCAGCTGGTTGAACTCAGCAATACTGTCGGAAACATTTTATATCCTTTTATATCCATTTGTTTAATGACCTCAAAGATATGAAATATTGCCATTTTCCATAAACTGGCACTGGGCTTTGGCCATATATATGTATTAATGAAAAAATATCTTACACTTAACACTTTCTTGGGAACTTTGCTTCCTGGCTTTATTGTTATTTATTCAAGTTTATTCAGTTTAGCAGAAATAGTATATTCTGAGCAAATTAAAATAAAATGAACTTTGCACTTTAATAAATATTGTGATGAAAGAAAATAAACTCAGAGTAAAATGACAGATTTGAAAGCTACCATAATAAGATTAGAAAATCAGAATTCAGAAGTTAGGTCTGCAAACTGTTAAATGGGGAAGAAGGATGCATAATCCCCATCTTCTAAATTCTTGGGTCCCCCACCCCCATCCTCATCTGGAAGTTGTCTTCTCTCTAATCATTGTGTTCCCACCTCCCGCTCTCCTGGAAATCTAAGCTAAATGTCAGGAATTGTTCTACCAGAACATTAACATTTCTAAGAGTCTGACTGAAATAGCCCTAAAGCTTAACAAGTATGGTGGTGATTTAGTTGCTAAGTTGTGTCCAACTCTTTGAGACCCCATGGACTGTAGCATGCCAGGCTTCATTGTCCATCACCAATTCCTGGTTCTTACTCACTCAGGTCCATCGAGTTGGTGATGGTCCATCTCATCCTCTGCCGTCCCCTTCTCCTCCTGCCTTCAATCTTTCCCAGCATCAGTGTCTTTTCCAATGAGTCGGTTCTTCATATCAGGTGGCCAAAGTATTGGAGCTCCAGTTTCAGCATCAGTCCTTCCAATGAATATTCAGGACTGATTTCCTATAGGACTGACTGGATGGATCTCCTTGCAGTACAAGGGACTCTCAAGAGTCTTCTCCAACACCACGGTTCAAAAGCATCAATTCTTCAGCACTCAGCTTTCTTTATGGTCCAACTCTCACATCCACACATGACTACTGGAAAAACCATAGCTTTGAGTATATGGACCTTTGTCAGTAAAGTAATGTCTTTGTTTTTTAAGCCTGTCTAGGGTTGTCATAGTTTTTCTTCCAAGAAGCAAGCGTATTTTAATTTCATGGCTGCAGTCACCATCTGCCGTGATTTTGGAGCCCAAGAAAACAAAGTTTCTCACTGTTTCCACTGTTTCCCCATCTATTTGCTATGAAGTGATGGGACTGGTTTTCTGAATGTTGAGTTTTAAGCCAGCTTTTTCACTCTCCTCTTTCACTTTCATCGAGAGGCTCTTTACTTCCTCTTTGCTTTCTGCCGTAAGGGTGGTATCATCTACATATCTGAGGTTATTGATATTTCTTCCTGCAATCTTGATTCCAGCTTGTTCTTCATTCGGCCCAGCATTTTGCATGATGTACTCAGAATATAAGTTAAATAAGCAGGGTGACAATATACAGCTTTGGTAGACTCCTTTCTCAATTAAGAACCAGTCCGTTGTTCCATGTCCAGTTCTAACTGTTGCTTCTTGACCTGCATACAGATTTCTCAGGAGGCAGGTAAGGTGATCTGATATTCCCATCTCTTTAATAATTTTCCACCATTTGTTGTGATCCACACAATCAAAGGCTTTAGCGTAGTCAATGAAAATCATTAGGAAAGTTAAACACATAGTTACACAGAATTTCATAATCTCCTGCAGCAGGAGAGTGCTTCAAAATTATCAAGAGAAATTTTTTTTAAAATATGCATTACTAATTTCTACACCTCCCCCCACCCCTCTCTGAAACTCTTATCCAGTGGGTCCGGGAAAGTACTATTAATAACATGGATTTTTTTTTTTTTTAATCAAGATCTTTCATGATGTTTCTCAAGTATGGCCTGGCTTGGGAATCACTGAACTGGGGATATTTTCAAGACCTTGTATCTTGTTTGTTGTTGAATTTTTCTTTTTTTTTTAGCACTTTTCTTCTAACATTTTCATACTATCTGGTGTAGTAATTACTTTCCCATATCTTGTCTCCCTATTGCTTGTGTGTTCCCTGAGGACAGAGTTGGATATTTCTAGTTTTTGTATCCCATATGGTACCTTGTGCAGTTTTTAGTGCACCTAAGATATTTAAAATATAAGACGAATTGAATTCCTTCTGTCTTCCATTTTGATGCATCTTGATATTTTCTGCTCACTTATCACTTGACCCCAAACCACGCATTCAGAACAATATTCAGTTCTTTTCCTCAGACACCAAACCAGGATAAAGTTAAGGGTAAAGTGAGCTGTTTGCCAGAATGCTACTTAGAGAATTTTTTGCAGATGAAACAACTCAGCCTAGCTTGAAGTGTTTTAGTATTTTGGTAACTGATTTATTTCCTTTTCCAAACAAAAATAGTAAGCTTGGGTAAATCTGAATATATTTATGGAAGCAGAGTATTTGAAAATGGGGGTCTTACAAAGCAAAGAATGTGTGGTCATAAAGCTCAAAATATAGACATATAAAATCTTCTGTGCAGGTAAATACACACACACACACACACACCCAGTCTAAATCTAAAAGATTTTAGAAATACTATTGATACAATCTCCCTTAAACACAGCAGAGTCTGTTGCCACCTTATAACACATTCTGTAACCAAAAGCATTTTGATAAATTTTTAATATCTATAAAACTCTCATCCAAAAGTAGTCAAGTAGTATTAGAATACCAAAACTATTGATAAATACTGTCACTTCAGAGCCCGCTGAAATATAATTACATCCATTTTATGAGTTATTTTTTAATCTCCTAGTTATAAAAATAAGCAAAAGTACATAGAAAAGTATTTCACTTTTAACATGTAACTACATTACCCATCGCATATTTTAAAAAGTGTCCTAGTGACTATAAACAAACCATGTTCTATCAACATCCTTGGGGAAAATATAAAATGGAATGGAATTTTAGCTCTAAATATGTGCACTTATGGCAAAATAGAAAAAAATTTTTTAATAAGTATGGCAAATCACATAGCATTTTCAAGGTTTAAAAACATGAAATTGTATTACAATATTACCACATTCTGCCTTAATTTTACAAAACAGAGAAGTAGACTAATCACAAGAATGATTTAAACCAAGTGTTATATATTTTTTTCAACTTAAAAGGCAATATAAATTTTCTGGAGAAGGGAAGGAAAGTGGCAATTTTAAACTTGCTTACCTCAACTTCAGTCTGGTTTAGGAAATGTAGCGTTTCTTTGATTTTTAATTGTTCCTGCATTACTTGCAAATGTGACCACATGACTATAGTTTATGCTATTATGTTGTCAGGCTTCTGATAATGGTAAGGAATGTTTGTTTAGACTGTGTGGCTCTTCACTTTAATTCACTCTGGCTCCAGTGTGACCTGTTAAAACTGCTATCAATGGAAAATCCAAATTTCCCAGAAAGGCTTAAAGCAACAGCAACCCCTGTGAACCAAAATTATCTCCTATTGAGGCTAATTACCTTAGCACACTTAGGAAAGCACCGCTGTAGGAAATTTGCTGCCTTGCAGTCATTCCCCCTCTGTTAAGTGCTTTTAGTTGATATGAGGTCGTATATTTGCTGATTACTCTACGGCATCTTTTAGTACCTTTGGAAGTGTGAGGCTGGATGCAAAAAACTGAAATGGCATATTATAGGATGTGTGCAGCTTTCCCTGGTTATAAAACCTGTGCTTAGGGAACTGACCCCATTAGGGTGGGAGTTTTAAAGGGGAAAAAATTGCAAGCCTTAAGTTATAAGGAATAAAGATAGATTTAGTAAATTTTAAAGGTTACTAATTTTTAACTTACATATAGCAAATAACATAAAATTTAACAAATAAGCAAGATGTGTTTCTTATCTTTTCTTACTATTTTGAACATAACCTTACTCAATCCTTTAAAAAAAAGCCACTTGGTATATTATTTAATGTATAAAATGATAGTTGTTTTAATGAGAGTATCAAAAGTGCTCCAATGTGAATATAGTGGAGATTGTATCTATGCAGATTTGAGTTATTTAAACATATAATAAATTTTAGTTTATGCATTAAAATGATAGATATTTTGTCATTTATAAAAACAATCATAAAATGAAAAATAAAAAGTGAAAGCGTTAGTTGCTCAGTCTTGGCCTACTCCTTGTGACCACATGGACTGTAGCCCAAACCAGGCTTCTCTGTCCATGGAATTCTCCAGGCAAGAATACTGGAGTTGGCAGTTCTCTTCTCCAGGGTATCTTCCCAACCCAGGGATCAAACCTAGGTCTCCTGCATTGCAGGGAGATTCTTTAACATCTGAACCACCAGGGAAGCCCCACCAAACTATACAAAGAGATGGTACTACTGTCAAAAAATCATTCATCCAGTGTATATCTCTCTAGTGAATGATGCTTTAGCTTGTGCTATGCGTAATCTTTTTCAAATTAAACATTTTTTTCTACAAAGATGAAGAATTATTATTTAGAGATACAACTATTTCAATTGCCTTTTTAAAAAGTAAAACTACATTTGTCACAATTTTGGTTGCTTTTAAAGAAACCCTATTTCCCGTAGATTTACATTAAAACATTAACAATTCCCTGATAAACTGCATAGTTGGCAGCAGAGAAAGGCTCTAAAGCTGGAGAGCAGGAATATGATTCAAACTCTGTCATGCTGGATGTGTGAGAATTTTTTTTTTTTGAAGTTTAGTTGATTTGCAATCTTTCACGTGTACAGTAAAGTAATTCAGTGTGTATATATATATATATATATATATACTCTGTCCCTCTGCCATGTCCAATTGTTTTGCAACCCTATAGACCATAGCATGCCAGGCTTCTTTGTTCATGGAATTCGCCAGGCAAGAATACTGAAGTGGGTTGCCATATCCTTCTCTAAGGGATCTTCCCGACCCAGGGACTGAACTCATGTTTCCTGCTTGGCAGGCGGATTCTTTACCAATGAGCCACCTGGAAAGTCTATATATATTTCAGATTATTATCCCTTATGGGTTATTACAAGATATTGAATATAGTCCCTTGTGCTACAGTAGGTCCTTGTTGTGTATCTATTTTGTATATAAAAGTGTGTATCTGCTAATCTCAAATTCCCAATTTATTCTCCTCCTCCCCACCGAGTATGTGTGGGAATTTAAATTCAAGATATAACATCACATTCCTGGGGAAAAAAACATTGTTATTCATCCAAAAGTATAAACCTGAAAATAGAGTTCTTCAGTCATAGCAGAAGATGAGTAATCAACACCCTCTAACCTCTGATTCAAATCTTTCATGTCTTTTAATATGACAAACATAATTCCAACAATGAGAAATATTGGTAGGATGGTAAAGCATCCAAACAGGGAAGCCCACTGCATCCCACAGCTGTATTCTGCTTCCAGGGGGAGCCACTGGAGATGTGAGTTTAACAGGAAAATCTCCACCTGAAAATGCAACTACTACACATCCCAATACATGTGTGACACTTTCCCATCTCTTTTATTTTTCTCCCCAGTGAATAAAAAGCAGGACTAATGACTATATTGTGCATGCTCAATCGCTCAGTCATATCTGACTTTTTGCCATCTCATGGACTATAGCCTGCTAGGCTCCTCTGTCCATGGGATTTTCCAGGCAAGAATACCGAAGTGGGTTGCCATTTCCTTCTCCAGGGAATCTGCTACACCCAGAGATCAAACCCACATCTCCTGCATTGGCAGGCTGATTCTTTACCACTGAATTCCTATTCTTCACTAGGGAAGCCCCAGTAACAATATAGCTGAAACTAAAATAGGAAACGAGAGACAGAAAATGTAGTACATTGGGAGTAATCAAGATTTGCTTTTTTATGATTTTCTTTTTCTCCAGCATCATCCCAGATCAGAATGGTGGAGGTTCTGAGTTGTAGTTATTCAAGACGTAGTAGACAGATTAACTATTCGACTGGCAGGTAATAGAGTGAAGGACCAGGAGGAAGGACTATCCCCTTGATTCTGATTCTGATGAGTAAAGAAATGCTATGCACAGTGGCTGGACAAGAATAATGTGAGTAATTGTCAAGGCTGTCCCCTCACAAAAGATCACAGTAATCTCATGACTGCACTAAATTCCACGGATATGAAAACAGTTCATGTATAAAACTAGCCAAAATCCATTATTGGATTATGCTCACAGCACAGTGCTAAAGAATTCACTTGCCAATGCAGGATATGCAACAGCAGGAGATACGGGTTTGATCCCTGGGTCAGGAAGAACCCCTGAAGGAAATGGCAACCCACTCCAGTATTCTTGCCTGGGAAATCCCATGGACAGAGGAGCCTGGAAGGCTGTAGTCTGTTGGGTCATAAAGAGTTGGACACAAGTGAGTGACTGAGCACACACACACACACACACACACAGTTCTCAAACACATCTATCCTTTTCACTAATAACTCAAATCCTAGAAGTCTGCCTGGTACAATAAATATTAAATGAGAGAAAGAAAGAAATATTTTTATAAATTATCATGAATGCTAACTTGGAAAAAATAATTTTTAAAAAATGTTTAAATCCATTTTAAAACCAGACAAGCAGGGCAGTCTTTGCAGCTGCCTTAAAGGTAACTGAATAAGAAGTTTTATGAGCTGGTTCTAAAAGCCTTCAAGATTCATATCTTTATCAAGAGGTTTAAATGCAAACTTGTGATTCAGTGCATGTCATTTTAAAGATATTTAATTCATAGCTGTAATTTGCTTTTAAAAAGATGAAAATGGATGAGCTGCATTGGGGGTTTAAAATAGACTTTTGAAAGCTAAGGCGACTCCTCTCTTCATCTATTTACAGGAAAGTCAGAAAGAAATATCTTGAGATTTGCTCAGGGAAACAGTTAAAGCCGCAGGCTGTGAGTTGATGGGGTTTGGTGGTTCAGAGGGAAAGACATGTGTCGACAAATTATGAGGCTTTCCCAGCCCAAGTGCCACTTATTAAGAGTTTATGACCTGCCCACTGAGTGGCCAGATATAGTCCCCACCACCTTCCCCACACACTTGGTTATTGGCATTTTGACACCTTTTTTGCACAGCTGGAGGCATTCCTGACACTATCAATGTAATATAGCTGTTTCAGATCACAAATATTACTCATTAACCTTAGGGCAGAAATCTAACATAATCAAATATCCTTTGCTACCTAATTCAAGTCAGCCAGGGGCAGGATAGATAGGAAAAACATAATGCAAACAATACATAGAGAAATGCTCAACAAGTTTGTTTTTTTTTTTTTAAGAGTTTCTCTGTTTTCAGAATCTGCCATCTGTCACAGTCTTCAGGTTATGAACTATTTTGCGAGCCATGTGCTTAAAAAGTGTTCAGAAAATGGATGTTGTGATTCAAGGGAATTACACTCTTTAGCAGAATGACTTTTACTAGGTTTTTTTTTACTTTATTAATATATTTTATTTAACTCAATATATCCAAAATATTTCATTTCTATATTTAATCAATATCAACTTTTTTCTTTTCATTTCATTTATTTATTTTTATTGAAGTATAGTTGATGGACAGAGGAGCCTGGAGGGCTACAGTCCATGGGGTGGCAAAGAGTCAGACATGACTCATTCATTCACTCAGTTGATTTACAATGCTGTGTTAATTTCTGGTGTACAGCGGAATGACTCAGTTATACACAGGTGTATACATTCCTTTTTATATTCTTTTCCACTATAGTTTATCCCAAGATATTAAATATAGTTCCCTGTGCTATACAATAGAATCTTGTTGTTCATCCATTCTACATTTGCATCTATCAGCTGGCCAAAAAGTTGTACAGTATTTTCCATATGATGTTATGGAAAAACCAGAATGAACTTTCTAGCCAACCCATTACTAACCCCAAACTCCCAGTCCAAAAAGATATGGAACACTTCATAAATTTGTGTATCACCCTTGTTCAGGAAATGCTGATCTTCTCAGTATCGTTCCAATTTTAGTGTACATGCCGACAAAGTTAGCGTGACTTCTACCAATTTTTTTCCTTTCTCTAAGAAAATATTCACTATCTCAAGTACTGCAAAAAGGCTTTTGGGAATTAAATATCCCTTTTAATCTCTCCTCTTTGACTTCCCAAAAGTTATCCTTTACAATCAAGTCAAAACTGAATGCTTTCTGTGTTGGCCCTATCCCTCTCCTATCTAAAACCTGAGTCTCCCATCTTCATATTTTTCAGTTAACCATTAATAGATTTGGCAAGAATTACTTGAAAGTTTAAGGGAGACTAGACTGTTTCTAGCTTGTCTTATTTACCTGACCTTTTGATGACTAGGACCAGCATCATGGTATCTCACTCACCTTACCCTACCCCCTGCTTTGTTGATGACCAGATGTGAATCTTTTTATTTTTTGCCATGCTGCATGGCTTACAGGATCCTAGTTCCCTAACCAGGGTTTGAACCTGGGCCCTCAGCAGTGAGATCATGGAGTCCTAACCACTGGACTGCCAGGGAATTCCCCAGATGCAAATTTTGCATAAATATGTCCCTACTTGGTAAACCTGTACATATTAAGCAATCAGAATTAATAATAATATCAAAGTTTAAAATTCTAAAACATGATTTTATCATTACATTGTCCCTAAAGATGCCTCCTCACTTTTAATCATTTAAGATGAAAAAAGTGGACCTGGACATTTCAACAAAGCTCATCCCCCAAGATGTTTGTAGAATTTCATTTTGATGAAAAGAGTTCACATCGTGTTCTCACTCATAGCTCTTCATGACTTGAATTATGTTTAAAAAGCAATTGTCATTATCCAGATATTTTTAGTACAAATAGGCTGATTTCTAAGCAGAGAAGATAAACAGAAAAGATAAAGTTATGGTCCCAAGACAAGCATAATTTTCTTATTTTGAAATTTCAACTATTAAGGAGGCATCTTGTCTTAGGGGCTCTTTGGAGATTACATTCATTATGTTCATTATATATTATCATAACAGGCTTGTGTAAATGTTGCTGAAATCACACTAAAGGACAATTCTTTGTCCTTTCGAGTGAGATATAAGGTATATCAGCAATGGTGACAAGATGACAACCCCTAGTTCCTTCCACCAGGGAGGAGAAAAAAGGCAGAGATAGGTGAGCACAAGAAATTCTGGGGAAGCATAGAAAAAAGCCAGATACAACCCAAATTCTCCATCTGCTCTCTACTGAGGGCCACACTCCTGACTTTAGTGGGACCATCTCGCTTTCACCAATGCAAGTCCAAGAACAGATCCATTCCTCGGCAAATCATCCACCTTCCCAGCTCCACCTAGGGGCCTGTGAAAATGTCTGGGAGGTGTCCAGGCCATTTGCAGTTTGAATCTAGAGCAGCCCATGGAAGCTGAACAGCCAGGCTTCCCCTACCTGACCTCAGGGAGTCACCAAAACTACTCCAGTGAGGTCATGTTTCAAAGTGGTTCAGGGCAGTATATAGCATGATCTTTCTCCAGAAATTTGAATGGGAAACAGAAAAAAAAAAAAAAAACAAATACTTTTTCTCTGTGCCTTAATTCCCATTAAGGACTCTTCAGAGACTAATTATAGACAAAATGAATTAGCTACACATTTTTCTGCACAATTAAATGGCAGTGTGGGTAAATTTGTGTAAAATTATAGTGTCGATAAGTCTGCTAGGATAGTAACATAGCCAGTCTTCAGGATGGAGGCCAGAACATCTTTAGATCTTCCCCCCACCCCCGCAAAGGCTACCCCCATTCCCCGAAAGAATCCAAGTGGCTCACGTGGAC
This sequence comes from Bos indicus x Bos taurus, assembly GCF_003369695.1. Lineage (NCBI taxonomy): Eukaryota > Metazoa > Chordata > Mammalia > Artiodactyla > Bovidae > Bos > Bos indicus x Bos taurus. The sequence goes on along the minus strand of NC_040083.1, from coordinate 6,093,402 downwards.
TCCATGGAGATATTTAATTTCCTCCCTTCCTGCTACTGCTTGTAGAACTTCTCTTCACTCAACCTCCATGGCCATGATGGGTTTGTCCTGTTCCAATCAACCAGTGTGGACCTTCCTCAAGAGTCACATTATCTCCTGATAAGCCTAAGTGTAGCTTGCGGTTGAGAATAATGCCATCTTGCCCCTCAAGTTCAGGCCTGCAGCCAGGTTGTGTCACTAGGGTAAACCACAGGGCTTCCTTCAGTCCTTAAAGCCTGTTATTAAAGGTCCCAGTGCTAATGCTCAGTTGCTCAGTTGTATCCAACTCAGTTGTATCTTTGCAGCCCCATGGATCATAGCCCACAAATCTCCTCTGTCCATGTGATGTTCCAGGCAAGAGTACTGGAGTGGGTTGCCATTTCCTACTCCAGGGCATCTTCCCAAACCAGGGATCAAACCCTCATCTCTTGCATCTGCTGCACTGGCTATTTACCACCAGTGCCACTTGGGAAGTCCGTTATAGGTTGCAAAGTCTTCGCAACTGAGTTCTCCCTCCCTGATTGTGACTCCTGGAAAGGTGGCCTCATCCATTTAGTTTCCTAAGTTCCCTCATTCAGAGAATTTATTATAAGTTTTCCCCAGGATGAGTTGGGAGATGTTTGATGCTGCTGCTGCTAAGTCACTTCAGTCGTGTCTGACTCTGTGCGATCCCATAGACAGCAGCCTACCAGGCTCCTCCATCCCTGGGATTTTCCAGGCAAGAACACTGGAGTGGGTTGTCATTTCCTTCTCCAATGCATGAAAGTGAAAAGTGAAAGTGCAGTCACTCAGTCATGTCCAACTCTTTGAGACCCCATGGACTGCAGCTTACCAGGCTCCTCTGTCCATGGGATTTTCCAGATAAGAGTACTGGAGTGGGTTGCCATTGCCTTCTCCAGGGAGATGTTTGAGTAGACCCTAAAAGTACTCACCCAAAAGTGCGGGGTACTCTCAGTCTTCCACCCAATCAGCAACCCAGGAGAACAATATAGACATCTGATTATTTCTTATTTCTTCATGAGCTTCCTGTCTATATGAGGTACTCCTGGAAAGCTTTTTATATTCTCTTTTCAGAGTTTTAATTCTTGTATCCTTTTGTTTGATCATTAACTCCCAAATCCTCTTTTATAGAATTCTTAGTGGATCAATCTGGTCCTCATAGACATGAGATCTTGGGTCCTACCTCAACCCCACTCCCATACGTTAAGCATAAACTATATGCTAAACACTGCAGAAATTGTACGACCTCCTAGGTGGTTCAGTGGTAAAGAATCCACCTACTAATGCAGGAGATGTGAGTTCAATCCCTGGGTTGGAAAGATCCCTTGGAGAAGGAAATGGCAACCCACTCCAGTATTCTTGCCTGGGAAATCCCATGGACAGAGAAGTCTAGTGGGTTACAGTCCACGGGGTCACAAAGAGTCAGACATGACTGAGCGACTGAGCATGCACACACTAGATATTAGACTTTCATTCTAACTTGAGGGACTTTCTAGGACTGAGTGGGAGGCAAACACAGAACACTGAACTCCAAAAGTAATTTGTATCCTCACAAAATTAGTATTAGAAACAAATTAATCCTCAATTCAGTGACTGTGGGACACTTTAGTTAATATGCTAATATTTTTCCCTTATTAAAATCAGAATAATCACCCCAACTCTCTCCTAGGTCCTGCTCAAAACTGTTAACAATTCACCAAATTTGTACAATTTCTGAGCTAAAGCTAAAGGTAGTCAGTCTCCTTTTTATATTCGGCCCATATTCAGAGACACCAAGAAGCTGATGAAGGGTGAAATATTCATGGCATCTATTGCCTCCTGGATTATCAACTAATGGTAGCATCGTTGATAGAACTAAATTAATTTGAAGGAATCAGAGACAAGTGGAGCTGAGGTCTGGTGGGTGAAAAATGTGCACTTTATCAGCTAAAGTACTCAGTTCCAGACTCCCCTACCTCTTAAGTACAAGTAATGTATGGCTGGGTTTCGACATTACTTTGCACAGTGCCCATCCTGTCATAATTAAAAATCTCTGAGAGACCTAAAAGCTGTAAATGACCATCCAGACACTCACTAAATGAAATATTACCCACTAAAAAGGACTTTTGTGAATTATTCATTCTATAAAACACTTTATGGAATATGATTATCACATAAAGGCACTTGAAAGATGAACTGTGGTAGGGATGATCTTCCATGATGAACACACACAAGGTTCCTTCTATCTCTTTTTAGATATTTAAGCCTACTGAATTTGGTTATATTTTAAAATAGAGAGTTGAGATATTCACATTTAAGCCCTCTACTCTTGAAAAGGCTTGCCAGGTGTCTCAGTGGTAAAGAATCCGCCTGCCAATGCAGGAAACGTGGGTTGGATCTCTGGGCTCAGAAAATTCCCCTGCAGAAGGAAATGGCAACCCGCTTCAGTATTCTTGCCTAGGAAATACCATGTACAGAAGAGCCTGGTGGGCTACAGTGCCTGACGTTGCAAAGAGCTGGACACAACTGAGCAACCATGCATGTATGCACCCTTGAAAAGAATTCATTCTGGCGTGAGATGACATGATTTGAAATCAGTGATAGTGTTCAATTGTGAGAATTGGTAATTTTAACAACTTATTTTCAGGTCCTTTCTAATTTATGGACATGGCACGCCAAAGTGGAAGCCAGGAATGGACTTAACCAGCCTGCCTTGCGGTCGGAGCTGACATATGACCAAGGCTCTGCCATTCAGATCTATCAATGAAAGTCTTAGGCTTGAAAGGAAGTGAGGTGGGAGAAAAGATAGAAGGATACCATGTCCAAAGACAGCTTTGGAGTGACTATCTTATGCTTCATTGGAGTCTTTGCTTTTGTCCATCTGATGGATGACTTCAAGGAAAGTAGTGACAATTTTTCAGCTTAACTTCATTTATTTAGGAAATTAGAAAGATCTATTTATTTCGTGTTTCTGTGTTTGTTAGCCATCTGTATGTCTTTGGATAAATTTCTGTTTAGGTTTTTCCCCACTTTTGGATGGGGTTGTTTGTTTTTCTGGCATTGAGGTGTATGAGTTGCTTGTATACTTTGGAAATTAATCATTTGTCAGTTGTTTCATTTGCTGTTATTTTCTCCCATTCTGAGGCCTGTCTTTTCACTTTGCTTATAGTTTCCTTTGCTGTGCAAAAGCTATTAAGTTTAATCAGGTCCCACTTGTTTGTTTTTATTTCCATTACTCTAGAAGGTGGATCATAGAGGATTTTGCTTTGATTTATGTCATTGAGTGTTCCTGCCTATGTTTTCCTCTAAGAATTTTATACTTTCTGGTCTTATATTTAGGTCTTACACCCTTTTTGAGTTTATCTTTGTGTATGGTGTTAGGAAGTATTCTAATTTCATTATTTTACATGCAGCTGTCCAGTTTTCCCAGCACCATTTATTGAAGAGGCTGTCTTTACCCCATTGTATATTCTTGCCTCCTTTGTCAAAGATAAGGTACCCATAGGTGCATGGGTTTATTTCCAGGCTTTCTATCTTGTTCCATTTGGTCTATATTTCTGTTTTTGTGCCAGTACCATACTGCAGCTTCGATGACTGTAGCTTTGAAGTATAATGTGAAGCCAGGAAGATTGATTCCTCTAGCTCCATTCTTCTTTCTTAAGGCTGCTTTGGCTATTTGGGATCTTTTGTGTTTCCATATGAACTGAGAAATTTTTGGTTCTAGTTCTGTGAGAAATGTCATTGGTAATTTGCTAGGGGTCACATTGAATCTGTGAATTGTGTTTGGTAGTATAGTCATTTTTACAATATTGATTCTTTCTACCCAGGAATATGAACTATCTCTCCATCTGTTTATGTCATCTTTGATTTCTTTCATTAGTGTCTTAATTTTCTGTGTGCAGTTCTTTCATCTCCTTAGGGAGGTAAGTTTATTCCTAGATATTTAATTCTTTTTCTTGCAATGGTGAATGGGATTGATTCCTTAATTGCTCTTTCTGATTTTTCTTTGCTAGTATATAGAAATGCAAGTGATTTCTGTGTATTGATTTTGTATCCTGCAACTTTGCTAAATTCACTGATTACCTCTAGTAATTTTCTAATACTATCTTTAGGGTTTTCTGTGTACAGTATCATGTCATCTGCAAACAGTGATACCTTTACTCCTTCTTTTCTGATCTGGATTGCTTTTATTTCTTTTTCTTCTCTGATTGCTGTAGCTAGGACTTCTAGAACTATGTTGGATAATAGTGGTGAAAATGGACACCCTTGTCTTGTTCCTGATCTTAGAGGAAATGTTTTCAGTTTTTAACCATTCAGAATGTTTGTTGTAGGCTTATCATATATAGCCTTTACTATGTTGAGGTAGGTTCCTTCTATGCCCATTTTTTGAAGTGTTTTAATCATAAGTGGGTGCTAAATTTTGTCAAAGGGTTTTTCTGCGTCTATTGAGATAATATGCTTTTTATCTTTCAATTTGTTAATGTGGTGTATCACATTGATTGATTTATATATATTGAAGAATCCTTGCATTCCTGGAGTAAACCCAACTTGATCATGGTGTATGAACTTTTTGATGTGTTGTTGAATTCTGTTTGCTAAAATTTTGTTGAGGATTTTTACATCTATGTTGTTCATTAGTGATATTGGCCTGTAGTTTTCTTTTTTTGTCTGGTTTTGGTATCGGGGTGATGGTGACCTCATAGAATGAGTTTGGAAGTGTTCCTTCCTTGGCAACTTTTTGAAAGAGTTTTAGAAGGATAAGCATTAGCTCTTCTCTAAATGTTTGATAGAATTCTCCTGTGAAGCTATCTGGTCCTGGGCTTTTGTTTTCTGGGAGATTTTTGATCACAGCTTCAATTTCAGTGCTTGTAATTGGGTTGTTCATAATTTCTATTTCTTCCTGGTTCAGTCTTGGAAGATTGAACTTTTCTAAGAATGTGTCCATTTCTTGCAAGTTATCCATTTTATTGCCATATAGTTGTTCATAATAGTCTCTTCTAATCCTTTGTATTTCTGCATTGTCAGTGGCAACCTCTCCTTCTTCATTTCTAATTTTATTGATTTGATTCTTCTCTCTTTTTTTCCCTGATGAATCTGGAAAGGTTTGTGAATTTGGTTTATCTTCTCAGAGAACCAGCTTTTAGTTTTATTAATCTTTACTATTGTTTCTTTCATTTATTTCTGCTTGGATCTTTATGATTTCTTTTCTTCTACTAATTTTGGGGGGTTTGGGTTCTTCTTTTTCCAGCTGTTTTAGGTATAAAGCTAGGTTGTCTATTTGATGTTTTTCTTGTTTCTTGAGGTAAGATTGTATTGCTATAAACTTCACCTTTAGAACTGCTTTTGCTGCATCTCATAGGTTTTGAGTTGTCATGTTTTCATTGTCATTTGTTTCTGGAAATTACTTTATTTCCCTTTTGATTTCTTCAGTAACCTATTTCTTATTTAGACACGTGTTGTTTAATCTCAATGTGTTTGTGTTTCTTACAGGTTTATTCTTGTAATTGTTATCTAGTCTCATAGTGTTATGGTCAGAGAAGATGTATGATACAATTTCAATTTTCTTGAATTTACTGAGGTTTGATTTGTGACCCAAGATGTGGTCTATCCTGGAGAATGTTCCATGTGCACTTGAGAAGAAGGTGTATTCTCCTGCATTTGGACGGAATGTCCTGAAGATTTGAATGATATCCATCTCATCTAATGTATCATTTAAGACTTGTGTTTCCTTATTAATTTTCTGTTTGGATGATCTGTCCATTGGTGTGAGTGGGGTGTTAAAGTCTCCTACTATTATTGTGTTGCCATCAATTTCTCCTTTTACGTCTGTTAGTGTTTGTCTTATATATTGAGGTGCTCCTATGTTGGGTGCATAGATATTTACTGCTGTTATGTCTTCCTCTTGGATTGATCCCTTGCTCATTATGTAGTGTCCTTCCTTATCTCTTGTAATCTTCTTTATTTTAAGATCTATTTTGTCTGATATGAGGATTGCTACTCTAGCTTTCTTTTGCTTCCCATTTGCATGGAATATACTTTTCCACCCTCTCTCTTTCAGTCTATATGTGTCTTGAGGTCTGAAGTGAGTTTCTTGTAGACAACATATATATGGGTCTTGTTTTTGTATTCATTCAGCCAGTCTGTGTCTTTTGGTTGGAGCGTTTAATCCATTTACATTTAAAGTAATTATTGATATATATGTTCCTATTGCCATTTTCTAATTGTTCAGGGTTGATTTTGTTGATTTTTTTTTTCTCTTGTATTTCTTGACTATATAAGTCCCTTTAACATTTGTTGTAAAGCTGGTTTGGTGGTACTGAATTCTATTACCTTTTGCTTGTCTGAAAAGCTCTTTATTTCTTCATCAATTTTGAACTAGAGCCTTTCTGGGTACAGTAATCTTGGTTGTAGATTTTCCCCTTTCAGTACTTTAAATATATCCTGCCATTCCCTTCTGGCCTGCAGAGTTTCTGCTGAAAGATCAGCTGTTAAGCGTATGGGGTTTCCCTTGTATGTTACTTGTTGCTTCTCCCTTGCTGCTTTTAATATTCTTTCTTTGTGTTTAGTCTTTGTTAGTTTGATTAGTATGTGTCTTGGCATGTTTCTCCTTGGGTTTATCCTGTATGGGATTCTTTGTGCCTCTTGGACTTGATTGACTATTTCCTTTTCCGTGTTGGGGAAATTCTCAACTATAATCTCTGCAAAATTTTCTCATACCCTTTCTTTTTCTCTTCTTTTTCTAGGACCCCTATAATTCGAATGTTGATGCATTAGATATTGTCCCAGAGAAAGGAATGGCAACCCACTCCAGTATTCTTGCCTAGAGAATCCCAGGGACAGAGGAGCCTGGTGGGCTGCTGTCTATGGGGTTTCAGAGTTGGACACGACTGAAGCGAATTAGCAGCAGCAGTAGCAGAGGTCTCTGAGACTGTCATCAGTTCTTTTCATTCTTTTTAATTTATCTGCTATTCAGAAGCTATTTCCATCATTTTAACTTCCAGCTCACTGATTCATTCTTCTGCTTCAGATATTCTGCTATTGATTCCCTCTAGAGTAGTTTTAATTTCAGTAATTGTGCTGTTTGCCTCTGCATGTTTATTCTTTAATTCTTCTAGGTCTTTCTTAATTGAGTCTTGAATTTTCTCCATTTTGTTTTCAAAGTTTTTGATCATCTTTACTACCATTATTCTGAATTCTTTTTCAGGTAGTTTGCCTATTTCCTCTTCATTATTTGGACTTCTGTGTTTCTAGTTTGTTCCTTCATTTGTTTATTATTTCTCTGCCTTTTCATTATTTTTTTTTAACTTATTCTGTTTGAGGTCTCCTTTTCCCAGGCTTCAAGGTTGAATTTTTTTCTTCCTTTTGGTTTCTGCCTTCCCATGGTTGCTCCAGGGGTTTGTGTAAGCTTCATACAGGATATGAGGTTTGTGCTGAGTTTTTGTTTGTCTGTTTTTCCTCTGATGGACAGGCTGAGCTAGGTGGTGATCCTGTCTGCTGATGACTGGGTTTGTATTTGTTTTGTTTGTTGTTTAGATGAGGTGTCCTGCACAGGGTGCTACTGGTGGTTGGGTGATGCTGGTCTTCTATTCAAGTGGTTTCCTTTGTGTGAGTTCTCACTATTTGATACTCCTTAGGGTTAGTTTTCTGGTAGTCTAGGGTCCTGGAGTCAGTGCTCCTACTCTAAAGGCTCAGGGCTTGTGTTCAGGAACGAAGATTCCACTAGTGGTTTGTTATGGCATTAAGTGAGATTAAAACACATATCCAAAAATGAGAAACCAAAGATGAACCCCAGACAAATGGCAGTTACAAAATCAGGCAAATAATAATTAAAATAATGGAATATACACATATACATATACACTCATGAGCAAAGTTGAAATGGCCCAACAAAAATAAAATATGGTAGGCTGACACAGTGAACAAAGGGAATCAAAAATTATATTTACCAGTTAAGAACAAAACTAACTAAAGCACAAACTGGAAAACAAAACTAAAGCAAGGTGCCAACTGGGGAATAAAATAATGAAAATAAAACTGACAAATATGTTGAGAGGAAAGGGGAGAAAGAAAAGAAAGAAAGAATAGATATGAAAGTTAAATAGAGGTAGATAAAGAGATTTATATAATTAAAGATTAACTGCAAGGGGAAAAGTATAGTAGGAAAAGCAAACAAGGAATAAATGTAGAAAAAATAATAATAGGTTTAAAAAATTAGAATTAAAAGAAAAAAAAAGATTAAAAAAAAGGAAAACGTCATAGAACTGTAAAAGCCCAATGTAGAGGCAGATGTTTATAACAACAATAAAAAATGTGACTGGGGGAATAAAAAAAGCTCAAAAGCTTAATTGGATTTCATAGTGCCAATAAAATTGACAACTACAACCAAGGCAAGGGGAAGGAAAAGAAAAAAAATCCAAAAGATTCTATAGAATAAAAATAATAATAAAAAAAAAATTTTTTTTTTTTTTTTGAGTCACTGCTAGCAGAGTCCTTTCCTTCGCTGAGAGTCACAGTCCACCTCACCTCCCTAGGATGCCCTGCAACACTGTGCTGATCTCTAGACCTGATGTGGGGGCAGCTCAGATTCTAATCTGGTCCTACTCCTCTGTGTTCTTGCCTCCAATGTCCACAGCTATCAGAAGTAGTGCATTTTCTTTTGTGGGAACTCTCAATGACCTTTTATATATTCCATAGACACAGAGTCTACCTAGTTGATCATATGGATTTAATCTGCAGGTTGTATAGCTAATGGGACGGTTTTGGGTCTTTCTTAGTCACACTGCCCCTGGATTTCAAATGTGGTTTTATTTCCACCTCTGCATATTGGTCGTCCACTGGGGTTTGCTCCTTCAACTGCCCTGGAGGACTTGGGTTTGCCCCGTGAGGGCCAGGTGTGGAGGTAGTGCAGCTGCTTGGGTCGCAGGGGTTCTGGCAGCACCAGGTACTCAGGGGAGTTGGTGGCTAGGGCAGCAGGAAATAAAGTGCTCTAGAAGGGTATGGCAACCAGTATTGGCCAGTACGCTCCAGTATTCTTGCCTGGAGAACCCTCCTCCCTGACAGAGAAGCCTGGTAGGTCACATTCTACAGGGTCACAAAGAGCCAGACATGACCAAAGTGACCCTGTACACACAGACACAAGACTTTTGCCTGTGGCAGCTCTGCCCCAGTAAGAGTTGAGCATGAAAGTAGTGCAGCTGCTTGGCTTGCGGGGACCATGGCGGCACCAAGTGTGCAGGGACACGGACTACCTCTGTCGCAGGAGTTATGCCCTATCAGAGTCTTTTTTCAAGCCTCTTGTAGCTGGTTATCAGAAGGCCTCTTTGGCCAGTCTTTCTCTGTAACTCCGCCTGTTGAGGCACTTAGAGTGTTCCCTTGCCTGGAGTCCTTCTCTGTTGTTCAACGTGTCAGGCACATAGAGGGGTCACCCTGGCCAGAATCCTACTCTGTAAGTTGGCACGCCAGGCACTTAAAGGGGCACCCTGGGTGGGTTCCTACTCTGTAGTTCACTGTGTCAGGCCTTTGGTGGGCCAACCTGTCTGTTGTTCAGCTGCCGATGCTGGCATGTGTGGGGAGAGAGAGTCTCTGGTGCTGGGTCCACCCCCTACACATGACTCAGCAGTATCACCTTGCTTCCATGGCTGCCCAGCTTTCCTCCACAGGCATTTCCGCCCACAATCTCCTGCCTCACATCCCCTTGACTAGTCTCTCTGCAGTCAACAGCAGCCCTTGCCCTGGGATTTCTCCACATCCCTAAACTCCAGCTCCCAGCAACTCTGCCTTTCAGGGGAGCAGCATTCCTTCCCCAGGGTGTGTATGGCTGCGGCAAGGGTTGTCTGATTCCCATTCTATTTAGGCTGCTACAGATCAGCTGTTTCACTCTCAGCCTTAAATGTTTCTCCTCTGACTCAGACAATTGCCTGGATCATACCCCTGCTTCAGTTCCCCCACCAGCCAAGGGCAGGTCCTGTCCTACTAACAATCCTGTTTTTCCCCATCGTTTCTTCATCCTACCGAGTTTTGCGTGGTTCTATATATTCTTTTCCACTGGTCAGGTACTCCTGTCCACTCTCAGCAGGTGTTCTGCAGGCACTTCTGTGTCTGAAGGTATATACCTGATGCATCCATGGAGAGAGACATACTCCACATCCACCTACTTCCTTACCATCTTGTTCTCTCCTCCTCTTAAATACGTTTTAAAACTTTTGCCTTATAATATCAAATTCTATCTCATGTCTCATCTGCTTGCTGCTTCAATTTTGCTGCAAATTTAAAAACTGTTAGACTTGGCATTTACTCTCTGTTGAACTGAAAATTCTCCAGAAGAAAGTGTGGAAGACTTCCCTAGTGGTCTGGTGGTTAGGACTTTGCCTTTCAATGCAGAGGATGCAGATTTGATCCCTGGTTGGGAAGCTAAGATCCCATATGCCTTGTGGCAAAAAAAAAAAAGAACCAAAACACAAAAGAAAAGCAATGTTGTAACAAATTCAATAAAGACTTTTTAAATGGTCCCCTTTAAAAAAAAAAAAAGTCTTTAAAAAACAAAAAGAAAAGAAAATGTGAAAGGTCTATATGTTTAAAGTCAAGTTATCATCTTATGCAACCAAACACCAGTACCAATTGGATTAGATAATATGGTCTTTCTCTAAAATCAAGTAAATTGAAAAACCACTTTTCCAAATCAAAAAATTATCACGGAAACTTTCCCTTAGATCTCATAATTTTAATAAATCACCAGATTCCATTTCCCCACATGTGTACTATCATCTTCAACAAGATTTTATCACCTCAAGCCTAAATTATCCCAATTGTCCTCCAACTGTAAAACTGTATCATCATTCATAGTCCCTTTTGGCCCCACGATATTTTTAATGTTTCTTTTCTCTTGTTTTTAACCGCATGCCTTGTGGGATCTTAGTTCTCCCACCAGAGAACAAGCTCAGGCCCAGCAGTGAAAACAGAGTCTTAGACACAGGACCACCAGGAAATTCCCCCCACCATATTTTTAAATGCTTCCACCATTATGATAATTTCAGTGCTCTTAAAATTCTAATATTGTATTTTTTTTAATCATTAAGTCCAAACTTCCTCCCTACCCTTCCAATTCTGATCAAACTGGTCAGATACCCTCCACCCTCTCATAGCTCTTTGATTTGAGCCCATCTCTAGTTGGGGCTCTTCCTAGGTGGCGCTAGTCATAAAGAACCTGCCTGCCAATGCAAGAGATGTAAAAGACACAGGTTCGATACCTGGGTCTGAAAGATACCCTGGAGGAGGGCATGACAACCCACTCCAGTATTCTTGCCTGGGAAATCCCATGGACAGAGTGTGGCAGGCTACAGTCCATGGGGCTGCAAAGAGGCAGACACAACTGAAGTGACTTAGCACTAGTGAGGGGACCTTCCTACCATCACCTGAATGCAGTATGCTGAACACCACCCCCAAGCAGGTGATAGAGTCTGCCTCCTCACAGTATATTCCTGCCCATCTTTGAGGTTTTATTCATGTCTCTTCTAGGAAGTTTTCCATAAATGAGAACCAACCTAGTTGTTTTTATGTCTGTACCATTGTGTGGTTATCGAAGATTGTGCGTCTTCTCATTCCAATTAAATTCCCATCTTTGAAGATGGGAATCAGAGTTTTTATTTTTCCAGTGCCTATCATAATGGATTCAATATCCTGACTTTCAACAGTTCCTTGGTTTCCTTATCTTTATAACTTAATCTCTCACGTGCTTGTTACAGAGATTTAAGTAAAATAACTCAAAGAGTGCTGCCTAAGATAGGTGATCCAAAAATTATTTTCCTATCCATTATTTATTCCCACTTAAACAGTTTTTAAAATTTTATTTGAATATAAATGTTCAAGTTATAATCTAGTGTAAGTCCAAAGTTTTTCTGAAAGCATTTTATAGCAAACTTTTTGGTGGGAGTATCTTAAAAAAAGAGAAGGTCAATTGTGTAAATGTAAGTATTTATTGTATTTATGTGAAAATTTTGAATGGCTCATACTGTTTGATAAAATCAGAAGCAGTTGATGAGTTTATGATGTGACTAAAAATGTGCATTTGTTGGAAGGCAGGCAAACCATATCTCACTGAGTCAAAGTGAAGGATTGCTAACCTTTAAGGAAGGCCTTTAACAGTAGGTTCTAGAGGAGAGAAGATGCAGAAATAAATTTCTAATTAGAAATCAAAGGGGCGTGGGTCTTCCCTGCTGGTCCAGGGGTTAAGACTCCACACTTCCAATGCAGAAGGTGCGGGTTTGATCCCTGGTTGAGGAGCTAAGATCCCACAAGCCTCATGGCCAAAAACCCAAAACATTAAAAGAAGAAGAAGAAGAAATGTAAAAAATTCAATAAGGACCTCAAAAATGGTCCACATCAAAAAAAAAAAAAAAAGAAAAGAAATCAGGATGTAAAGGTTTCCATATTGAACTCTGATACAGAGCCAGCATGACGTCCTGTAAGTCAAAGGAGCATTATTTTTAACACAAATAAGAAGTTTCACTACAAGTTGATAGAATATCTCTCTTCAAGCTTGTTGGAAATCAATTAGGATGGGCTGTGATGAAGAGCAACTCAGAATTAATCACCAAGGTTGTTACCATGGGTGTTAGTGCTTCTCTAAATCGCCATTAGTTATACAACTCAGTACACATTCCTCACTCTTAGCACCTCCAAAAGGCTGATGATACAGCCCAAAAGTCCAGATCAAGGTCTATTTATCTTTCCAAAGTTCATCATACTTAGAATATGAGAATAATTAATATTTTTAAACAGTTGAATGAGCCTAATACAACTCTAAATATAACACAGCTGTACAAAGGGGTTGGTATGCTGGGAAACAGAGCAGCAACAAGAATGGTGAGTGTGCATATTCCATCATTCAAGAAAGTAGGTTTTAAAACCATGCACAGTAAAATTAAACTATTTTCTTTCTCAATGAAAGGCTCCACCCAATCCCCCAGATTTCTGAGAAGGTAGACAATTGCCTCCATTAAACTCTTAGGAGAACAGCTCGAAACAAACCTTGAGGCATTTACACAGTGTTTGCCATCTCTTATTTCTCCTGAAAGTCACTGGAGCACAGGCCTGACCCTCCCTGTGGGTAAACCAGGAAAACTTGACATTTCCTATGAAAATGCCACAGCTTTTCCAAGTGCATTATTAAGATGACCTGACTCATTAAAAAGTTTATGAATTCACATAAGATGTTTCATTCTCCCTTTCACACATGGAAAAGTGCATTAAAAGTCATGCTGGGAAAGAATTCTCTCTACTAACTGTGTGTAGTTTCTTCCCTTAATGTTAATGGCAAATAAATATGTAGTATTTACTATGTGCCAAGTAAGGCTGAGAGCTAAAGAATTGATGCTTTCAAATTGTGGTGCTGGAGAAGATTCTTGAGAGTCCCTTGCACTGCAGGGAGATCAAACCAGTCAGTCCTAAAGAAAACCAACCCTGAATACTCATCAGAAAGACTACTGAGGCTGAAGTTGAAGCTCCAATACTTTGGCCACTTGATGCAATGAGCTGACTCATTGGAAAAGACTATGATGCTGGGATAGATTGAGAGCAAAGGAGAAGAGTGTGGCATATAGTTAGATAGCACCACTGACTCAAAGGATATGGATTTGAGCAAACTCGGGGAGATAGTGGAGAACAGGGGAGCCTCGTGTCCTAGAGTCCATGGGGTCTCAAAGAGTCCAACACGACTTAGTGACTGAAAAACAACAACCACAAAGCATGTTTTGAGTAGCTTGCTGGGTTATTCTTTACAACTACCTTGTAAGGGTGTGAGATGGGTACTCTTATTATTCCTGATTTACAAATGAGGACATTTAAAACACAGACATTTAGTCTCTTATTCATGGTCACACAGAAGGATTCACACCCAGTCTTCTGGCCCCAAAGTGATGCATGAGTGGGAGCATCTGTGCTCGTGTGTACATATGTGTGACTTTATTTGTTCACACATATGTGCATGTGTGACTGCATGTGTGTGTGTACATATGCTATACATATGTGTGAGTGGCAAAGCCAAGATTCAAGTCCAGATTTGTCTGATGTAAAGGATGCATTCTCATACTATATTTTCAAAATTAAAAAAAAGAGAATAGTAACTGATATTTCTGTCTGACTTTAAGGTCTGCAGAATTCTCCTGTGTGCATTGCCTCAATTGAATAAAGCAAAGGTACACCACAACGTCTTCCATCTACAGATCCAAAAGTTTGCCTGGAAAGTGGAAATAAAAAGGGTTAGGAGTTGTGGTAAGTTTTATGTGTGTAGCAGCTGACAGGCCAGGAAGAGGAGGGGGAGAAAAGAACACATTACAGAAATAGCACCTAAGTATATATATCATCCTTTCATCAAACAATCTCAAAACACATTTTGGTATTTTTCTATCCAATTTTCCCATGCATCAGTGAAGTATACAGAATTTCTCTTATTGTTTAAGGTAAATAAATTAACAGTGAGAGAGGTTGAGTCTGCAGAACCAGGTGGTGTGTCAAGGGCTCAGCCAAGTGAAAATTCGGCCTTTAGGGATAAAGGGATAAGCTGGTTTGGTTTCCTGGGAGACGCAGAGCATCCTTTCAGTGAGTCAGCTATTTGACCACATTTGTACACAAATGTCACTGCAACATATCTACACCCTTCAGGTCACCTTTAGTTCTAATGCTGACTGAGATTCCTGCTGGAAGCTCTTCTTTACCTACTACCAGACTCCATAAATAGTTTCAAAAGAGTCTCTTCTGAGGCTCAAAGGCAAGTCCAGCTGAAGTTCTCCAAAAGAACCCTGCCGCCGACGCTCTCACCTTCTGGTTTCTCGGACATTAATTTCCCTTCACCACCTCACTTCAAGGGGGAGTCTGGCACCACAGTGGCGGGAGCCCTAATCAGATACCAAACTCACACTGACCACGTCAGAAATGATGTCAGGGCAGACGGTCCCCCGGTCACCGCCTCATTTGGAGCAAACACTGAAACACTTGTTTTTCAGGCTACTTTATTACTTGCCTGAAAAATGACTGTTCGGCGTGGAAGGCCGCTAATGGATGAGGTGTTAGCCCTGAACTTTAGCACTTCTGCACACACGACCTTCTCTCACATGCAGAGCTGCAAGAACTGTGGCAGGATGGTCGAGCCGCTCCTGTTATCCGGGTTACGGATCAGGGGAGGAGCGCCACAGGCCTAAGGTGTGTTAATACTTCCCTGTGGATAAAATCTAGTAGAAAGCAATGTGAGCAAACGCGTGGGGAGAAAGCATTTTCGTTTTATGCCATATGGTTTGACTTATATCGGATTTACACATTTGAAGTTTCTTATTTATTTTTAATGGTGGTCCTTCACCTCAGGTCCATGGATGTGGTTTGCACCTCTCCTCTTAGGGGACTGGGCTGCCTAAGGCTCCAGCCAGTGGCTCCTGAAAGGCAGCAGCCCTTCTGGTGGCAGATACCGTGTTTCCTCCTGTCTCCTCACAAGAAGCTTGTGTCCTCTGACGAGTGGCTGGGTCCCTCTGACAGTCACAGTTGACCTAGGGCTGGGATGGGGAGATGGCTGCATTCCTCCTGATCCCACAGCCCTTCTCACTCTCAGCCCTGAAGAGATGCTGCATGGAGGCCATGCTTTCCCTCCTCGGGGCCTTTTTATCTCCATGCTGTTCCTGGAAACCCAGGCCCATGCTTTCTCTCCTTCTGGAAATTATTTTGTAATAAGAAACAGACCCAAGGCGGTGTTGGGAGGTGAGGCTTTGACCCTTCACCTTCAGAGACCTGGGTCCCAAGACCAGTGAGAGGTTGGTGGTCTCTGCCTCATCAACACCAGGTATTTCAGTGCCTCACAGCCCGATGGCATGTGGGGGCAACTTCAGCTGATCCCTGGAAAAATCGGCAACAAGATGGGCAGGCCCAGGGTTGCAGCCAATGGCCTCGTTTTCCTGTGTCTCCACTGCTTCAGCGCCAGAAGGCTTTCTGTTTTGACTTCAGTCATTTCTGTGCTGTGCTGTGTTTAGTACCTCGGTTGTGTCCAACTCTCTGTGACCCCGTGGACGGTAGCCAGGCTCCTCTGTCCATGGGGCTTCTCCAGGTAAGAATACTGGAGTGGGTTGCCATGCCCTCCTCCAGGGAATCTTCCCAACCCAGGGATCAAACCCAGGTCTCCCACCTTGCAGGCAGATTCTTTACTATCTGAGCCACCCAGGAAACCCTTTTGGTTGTGTAGAAAATAATGTATAGAAGTCAGGGTGGTCTGGTGCAGAGAATAGATCAGTTTTTCTGTACAGGTTGTGGGACTCTCAGATTCCTGGTTCTGGGTTAGAATATTTCTTTATACATTGAGATTCATCCAGATTCCAGTCCACTTTTTAAAAAAATAAATAAATAAAATTTATTTATTTGGTTCCACCAGTTCTTTCTTAGTTGCAGCATGGAAGATTGTCATTGTGTCATACAGGATCTTTCAGTGTGGCATATAGACTCTCTAGTATGGTATGTGGGATCTTAGTTACCTGACTAGGGATTGAACCCACATCCCCTGTGTTGCAAGGTGGATTCTGAACCTCTGAACTCCCAGGGAAGGCCACCTACTTAATAATATGAATACCATTCCTTTGATTTATACCTTTCAGTATTTATTTTGGTATTCTCTCCAATTATATCCCAGGAACTTCAATGGATGTAGAACACAGTCATTTTAATGGTAATATGTAATTTTCCACTTTATTTACCTTCAAGGACAACCTAAAGTATTCATTGTATTTATCAGAGACCTACATAATTGTTGCTTTGTTTCCTTAAGAATTCACTCCATTAGAGATTGGGAATACCAGACCACCTGACCTGCCTCTTGAGAAACCTATATGCAGGTCAGGAAGCAACAGTTAGAACTGGACATGGAACAACAGACTGGTTCCAAATAGGAAAAGGAGTACATCAAGGCTGTATTTTGTCACCCTGCTTATTTAACTTATATGCAGAGTACATCATGAGAAACGCTGGGCTGGAAGAAGCACAAGTTGGAATCAAGATTGCCAGGAGAAATATCAATAACCTCAGATATGCAGATGACACCACCTTATGGCAGAAAGTGAAGAGGAACTCAAAAGCCTCTTGATGAAAGTGAAAGTGGAGAATGAAAAAGTTGGCTTAAAACTCAACATTCAAAAAACTAAGATCATGGCATCTGGTCCCATCACTTCATGGCGAATAGATGGGAAAACAGTGGAAACAGTGGCTGACTTTATTTTGGGGGGCTCCAAAATCACTGCAGATGGTGATTGCAGCCATGAAATTAAAAGATACTTACTCCTTGGAAGGAAAGTTATGACCAACCTAGATAGCATATTAAAAAGCAGAGACATTACTTTGCCAACAAAGGTCCATCTAGTCAAGGCTATGGTTTTTCCAGTGGTCATGTATGGATGTGAGAGTTGGACTGTGAAGAAAGCTGAGCACCGAAGAATTGATGCTTTTGAACTGTGGTGTTGGAGAAGACTCTTGAGAGTCCCTTGGATTGCAAGGAGATCCAACCAGTCCATCCTAAAGGAGATTATTCCTGGGTGTTCATTGGAAGGACTGATACTAAAGCTGAAACTCCAATACTTTGGCTACCTCATGCAAAGAGTTGACTCACTGGAAAAGACCTTGATCCTGGGAGGGATTGAGGGCAGGAGGAGAAGGGGACGACAGAGGATGAGATGACTGGATGGCATCACTGACTCAATGGACACGCGTTTGAGTAAACTCCGGGAGTTGGTGATGGACAGGGAGGCCTGGTGTACTGGGATTCATGGGGTCACAAAGAGTCGGACACGACTGAGCGACTGAACTGAACTCTCCCTCAGTGTATAAGTGGCTGAGTAACATTTATGCGGCTCAGTCGTGTCCGACTCTTGTGACCCATGGACTGCAGTCTGCCAGAATGCTCTGCCCATGGAATTTTCCAGGCAAGAATACTGGAGTGGGTTATCATTTCCTTCTCCAGGAGATCTTCCCTATCTGGGGATGGAACCCATGTCTCCTATGTCTCCTGCATTGGGTAGGCAGAGTCTTTATCACTGAGCCACTTGGGAAACATTAAGTCTTGGAATCTTGGAATATATCTACTTAATAACATTAAGCCTTGGAATATACCTACTGGAGCTCAAGCAATCAAAATAAGTATGGCAAAAAAAAAAAAAAGTTACATGAAGATCTTTGCACTTTGGGGAGTGAATAGAACTTAGAGATTTAGACAGATTCTAATGGTACTGAAGCTTTCAGTGGTATTTGACTGAAAAATTGCAGTTTTGAAAGATGTTTAGCAAAGTAGAACTGTTTGCATGCTAGGTTTCTAAATTATCCCCAAAAACTTACTTCAAACCTACATGTCAGGTCTTAGTACTGAATGTTTCAATGTAAAAATGCTAGCTTAAGAAAAGCAGATTCACAAATGATTTTTTAACTCATTGAAAATAAGAAAATATAATTGTTTAAAAATATCATCCCTTAAACTATATTGTGCTTACATTTTGAAATTCTGAGTGAACACTGGTGTATATCTTTCATATTTCAGAAAAGCAAAAATGTTTTAAATAAAACTTACAAAGGCATAAATAAAAATGCTAACACATGCTATCTCTAAGTCTACATAAAATTTTTAAGTCGCTACAGAAGTAAACAATTGACATACCAAACCTTGAAAGGTCCACTTTAAGATTTTATATGTCCAGCTTTTTCAAATACTTTGGGTTGAAAAAATAAAATATTTTATTTTTTCAAAATAAAAGATATGTGCAATGATAAATATCATATTCTAACACATATATATGGAATCTAGAAAAATGGTACTGAAGAGTTTATTTGCAGGGCAGCAATGGAGAAACAGGCATAGAGAATAAACTTATGGACACGGGGAGAGGAGAGGAGAGGGTGAGATGTATGGAGAGAGTAACAGGGAAACTTACATTACCATATGTAAAATAGATAGCCAACAGGAATTTGCTGTATGGCTCAGGAAACTCAAATGGGGACTCTCTATCAACCTATAGGGGTGGGATGGGGGACGGGGATGCGAGGGATGTTCAAAAGGGAGGGGATATATGTATACCAATGGCTGATTCATCTTGAGGTTTGACAGAAAGCAACAAAATTCTGTAAAGCAATTATCCTTCAATAAAAAAAATTAATTAAAAAAAAGATATGTGCAATGTTTATGGCCATGATGCAAATGCAAGATTTCGTATAAAAGTCAAATTTTGGTGCTCTGATTTCCCACTAATAAGAACCAAGAGTTCTTAGAGAAATAATTGCTATTAGGTCCATCTAGCAAATGTAAGATGAGCCTGGAAGGTTTAGGGCACTGGAAAATAAGAAGTCTATCAAAGAGAAATTGGATCATATCAAAAGGGCATAGGAGACAACTTGAAGCAGCTCCCACTGTCCTAAGATGTGATTTTTTTGTAATAAAAACAGTAACTACAATGGATTAAAATATATCATATATGCATTCATAATGATACCCCTAAGCACCCCACTGTGGACTCCCTCAGGGTTGCTGGGGCAATAACATTATTCTAGGTATCAATAAAAAAAAAGAGTTCTTGTTTCAGGGTCACTAAATAACTGATGAGTCCTTTTAATAAAGGAATTCCAGAAATGACAAAATTAGGGAATCATTATTTTGTCAACGACAGTGAAATAATGGATTTATGCAACAGTCATCAATTACTGTTTTTTAAAAAGGTGAATGGGGATCATTACAAAGGAGAATCAGGCTGATCCCTTTTGATTCGGCCAGTCACAGTCTTAGCCACACTAAGAGTAGACAGTGCCTGCTAACTGGGTATAGAGAGCAAGCACTCAGCACTATGCATGAATAACTGAACCCAAGGGTCATCAAGCCTCTGTATCTAAATGCCAGTTTATAGGAAAAATCAAAGAGCAGAGACCACAGCAGAGGAAGCAGAAAGCCAAATCTAGAACTTGGGACATTCCAGTCCCTCCATAAGATCAATGGCAGGATGAGAGTAGAGTGGAAGAGGACTTCCACTCTACAGAATACAGAAAGACTTACAGAATGAGAGAGACTTAAGAGAGCAACAAGAGTACTGCATATTGATCTTACTTTTTCAGTTTTATTGAGTTATAATTGATGAAATTGTAAGACATTTAAAGTTTAAATGGTGATTTGATATATGCACATAAATATTGTGAAAAGATTTCACCCATTGGCTTAATTAACATAATCCTCTGTACCTGTATTCTAACTTCTTAGCAATTTCAATTATACAACACAATCTTATCAACTTCTTGTTGTTTAGTCACTAATTTGTGTCCCACTCTTTCGGGACCCCATGGACTGTAGCCCACCAGGCTCCTCTGTCCATAGGATTTCCCAGGCAAGAATGTTGGAGTGGGTTGCCATTTCCTTCTCCAGGGTATCTTCTTGACCCAGGGATCAAATCCATGTCTCCTGCATCAGCAGGCGGATTCTTTACCACTGAGCCACCTACAGTCACTATTTTCTACATTAGATCCTCAGACCTCATTCAGCTTATAACTAACATTTTATACCCTTTTACCAATCTTTCTCTACTCTGGTTTGATTCCTGGGTTGGGAAGATCTGCTGGAGCAGGGAAAGGCTACACACTCCAGTATTCTTGGGCTTCCCTTGTGGCTCAGCTCGTAAAGAAACTGCCTGCAATGCAGGAGAACTGGGTTCGATCTCTGGGTTGGGAAGATCCTCTGGAGAAGAGAAAGGTTACCCACTGTGGCCTGGAGAATTCCATGGACTGTATAGTCCTTAGGGTCGCAAAGAGTCAGACATGACTGAGAGACTTTCACTCACCAGCCTTTCTCTATTTCCCCAACCCCCCAGCCCCTGGCTTGCCTGGTGGCTCAGACCATAAAGAATCTGCCTCCAATGCAGGAGACCAGTTTTGATCCCTGGGTCAGGAAGATCCTCTGGAGAAGGGAATGGCTACCCACTCCAGTATTCTTTCCTGGAGAATTCTATGGACAGAGGAGTCTGGTGGGCTACTGTCCATATGGGTTGCAGAGTTGGGCATGATTGAGTGACTAACTTCTGTTCTTCTTTCTGGGAGCCCCTGGCAACCACTTTTCTACTCTGTTTCTATAAGTTTGATTTTTATTTTTAAGTGTCACATATAAGTGATATCATGTAGTATTTGTCTTTATTGATCATATTCAGATCCTTACTAGAAGTAGCCAGCCATTGAAAAACACTCTCAAAACAATCAAGGTAATTTGAATACAAATTGGAAATATGAATATGAATGATATTTAGCAATGGTTAATTTTGTTGGTGTGGAGGAATAGTGGTTAATAAAAACAAAGACCCTAGAAATTAAAGTTGCATGCAGACAATACTTACAGTTGAAATGACATGATGTATGGGATTTTTTTTAAACATTTCTAAAAAACTTGTGAGGAGGAGAAGATTCTAAAGGAAAAAAATAAGTGTTGTAAAGCACTGGTTACCCTTGACATTCAGGGAGGGTATATAGGGCATATTGTAAGATTGTTTGCACCTCTGTGTATTGGAAAACTGGTTTTAAAATTGGTAGACAGTGTCTCGGTGATTATCTAAGTGTCCCCAGTCTGGACATTTGAATAGATTTTCCAAATTTGGATGCCCAGATTGCATTGTATGGCAGGTGAACTGTTGAATTTTGCCCCTAAAATTTTCTGGCAAGATTTCCAGGCTATTTTTACATTGCTACAGTGTGATAAAATATCCCATCATCATTAAGTATTCTTGAGGTTTCGCACTTTCCTGGTACTAATTTATTAGGCAAAAGTATGACATAAGCTGTACATATTTTAGGTGTTTTCTCACTAATATCCTTGGCAATGGCTGAACATGTGGGCTACTTCTAAACTATTTACTGTAAAAATAAATTTGATGGGAAAAGTGTGAAGGTCTTGATGGGGCATTCGGGGGGCAGCATCTAAATGTAAAACGTGTTAGAAAATCTTTCTCCCAAAACCCAGGGTCAGAGGCAGCAATGACATCTCAGGCAAAACTCAGAAAGGAAGATATGAGAACACAGACTCTCACTTCAGGTTCACAGATACTGCAGGAGACACTGCTGCACTTGCTACTAAATCAGCTGTTCGATGCTCTGGGGTTGTCCTAGGACCAGCAGGCTCCCAGTGTCCAATGATCTTCCCTGAAAGACACAGTCTGTTAGAGAGATGGTCACAAGATTGTCAACACCAGTGACATCTGTGTCTGCACAGATTACAATGCTGATATCATCTGTCATTTTGAACTTTGCATTAGGATATTATTTTTATTTGATGGAGGCTTCATGTCTCAATCTTGCAAATAAATAAATGCTTCATGGCAGTGTTCTGGATTTATTAATATCCACCTGAGACAAGCAAAAAGGAACTAAAGAGCCTCTTGATGAAAGTGAAAGTGGAGAGTGAAAAAGTTGGCTTAAAACTCAACATTCAAAAAACTAAGATCATGGCATCTGGTCCCACCACTTCATGGCAAATAGATGGGGAAACAATGGAAACAGTGTCAGACTTTATTTTGGGGGGCTCCAAAATCACTGCAGATGGTGACTGCAGCCATGAAATTAAAAGACGCTTACTCCTCGGAATAAAAGCTATGACAAACCTAGACAGCATATTAAAAAGCAGACATACTCCTTGACCAACAAAGGTCTGTTTGGTCAAAGCCACGGTTTTTCCAGGAGTCATGTATGGATGTGAGAGTTGGGCCATAAATAAAGCTGAGCACCGAAGAATTGATGCTTTTGAACTGTAGTATTGGAGAAGACTCTTGAGAGACCCTTGGACTGCAAGGAGATCAAACCAGTCCATCCTAAAATAAGTCAGTCCTGAATATTCAAACAATTAGAAGAATTGATGCTGAAGCTGAAGCTCCAATACTTTGGCCACCTGATGCGAAAACTGACTCATTTGAAAAGACCCTGATGCTGGGAAAGATTGAAGGCAGGAGGAAAAGGGGACAACAGAGGATGAGATGGTTGGATGGCATCATTAATTCAATGGACATGAGTTTGAGCAAGCTCTGAGAGTTGGTGATGGACAGGGAAGCCTGGCATGCTGCAGTCCATTGGGTTGCAAAGAGTCAGACATGACTGAGCAACTGAATTGAACTGAACTGAACCTGAGACAAACCAAATAATTGACAAACTGCACCATTTGCTTGGCAGGAAATGATGCCCCATTAATGGGGCAGGAAATACAGTATGGTACATTTAGCACTAGTTTCTGTAAACTTACAGATTCTCTTTAGAACTTTAATCATTGGTATTCAAGAATTGTAATGGAATTATCCAGCTTTAGTTTATCCAAATGACCAAAGCAAAAATACTGCTTGTTATGAAACACAAAGTGATTTAAGAGTGTAGATGGACCTAGAGACTCTTAAACAGAGTGAAGTGAGTCACAAAGATAAAAACAAATATTGTATATTAAAGCATATATGTGACATCTAGGGGGAAAGGTAGTGAGGAACCTATTTTCAGGGCAGGAATAGAGATGTAGAGGCAGAGAGCAGACATGTGTTGGGGGAGAGGGTGGTAGGATGAATTAGGAATGACATATGTACACTACTATGTGTGAAACAGATATCTAGTGGGAAGCTACTGTATAGCACAGGGACTTCAGCTCAGTGCTGTGTGATGACCTAGAGGGGTGGGAAGAGGGGATAGGAGGGAGGCTCAAGAGAGAGGGAATATACATGTATATAGCTGATTCACGTGTTGTAGCAGAAACCAACACAACATTGTGAAGCAACTGTAAAATAGTTATAAACTAAATATAAAATAAAAGGATAAAGTGGTAATGAATGTATGTCTTACACTATGTGTCCACTGGCCTATCTGACTCTCTTAAAGTTACAGAATAATTTTAATTTTCTGGTTCACTTTGTGCTTTTAACAGCCTGTAGCTTAGACATAACTGTCAGTGGGTATGAGTTTTTTAAGAGAAGAAAAAGTCTTTCTGCTACATTGGGTCACTTTTCCCTTGCAATGTTTGAGCTAAATCATCTGTTCAAAATTTAAACAGGAGTAACTTGTGGAGGACAGCTGTCACTCCCACAAGGAAAAAGAGACTTGCACTGTGCATCTGAAAAGTGCTTGGATGGTTTCCTGGCTCATATGGGGCCTCTGGATACTGGTGACAGGAAGTACCCGATGGCCTACTGGTGCTAAACTCTGAGTCCATCAGCTCCCACCTACCTGGCACCTCTCCAACTCCCTTTCCAAGCCAATCAGTCTAGAAGTGTTAAAAAAAACAAAAAACAAACAAACAAAAAAAAAACCTCACCCATTTCTTCTAAATCCTTGCCCTCCTGTGCCCAATGCCTGATATCCTTCCATTGTGATATTGAATTTAGTCAATATCATATATCAAGTGCAGTTTAGTGGAGAAAAGGGCCCTTGAGATCTAGATAGAGTGCAGATCAAGCTAGGGGACAGTTTAATACATTATCCCACCTTATGTTTTATTGTAAAAACAGAATACTGGGGAGAATTCCTTGGTAGTCCAGTGATTAGGCATCCGGCCTCCAATGCAAGGGATGCAGGTATGATCCCTGGTTGGGGAATTGAGATTGCAGATGGCTCGAGGCAACTAAGCCCTTGTGCCACAACTAGAGAAGCCAGCATACCACAACTCCAGAGCGTGTGGGCTCCAGAGTCCATGCTCGACAGCAGGAAAAGCCTGCACGCTACTAGAGAGAACTCCTCTTCATCGCAACTAGAGAAAACCCGAGTGCTGCAGCAAAGACCAAAGGCAGTCAAAGAAAAAAATTTAATTAATTAATTTTAAAAAAGAACTTTCTATAAAACAAAACAAAACAGAAAACTGGAATTCCCTGCCAGTCCAGTAGTTAGAACTTTGTGCTTTCACTGCAGAGGGCCCAGGTTCAATCCCTGATCTGCTGCTGCTGCTGCTAAGTTGCTTCAGTCGTGTCCGACTCTGTGCGACCCCCAGAGACGGCAGCCCACCAGGCTCCCCCGTCCCTGGGATTCTCCAGGCAAAAACACTGGAGTGGGTTGCCATTTCCCTCTCCAATACATGAAAGTGAAAAGTGAAAGTGAAGTCTCTCAGTCGTGCCCGACCCTCAGCGACCCCATGGACTGCAGCCTTCCAGGCTCCTCCGTCCATGGGATTTTCCAGGCAAAAGTACTGGAGTGGGGTGCCATTGCCCTCTCTGAATCCCTGATCAGGGACCTAATATCCCACAAGCCAACCTAGTGAAGCCAAACAAAACAAAGCAAAACAAAACAAACAAACAATTGGATACCTAGAATGCTTCCCACTGTAAAGTTTCAGGGATACAGCTATGCCTAAAGAAGAAAAGACTCCTTGTTTCAGCCTGTTGCATCCTCTTATTCTTCTTTCTGCCCCATCCTCAACTCCTCAGCTCAGCCTGTCTTCCATCACAGCAAGTTGCTGGGTTTGGCCATCCTGAGTGCACCCCAACCTATAAGGTTTTTCTTACCCTAGCCTTCATGTGTGCTCAGTCTTTCAGTCGTGTCTGACTGTGACCCATGGACTGTAGCTCCTCAGGCTCGTCTGTCCATGGGGTTTCCCAGGCAACAATGCTGGATTGGGTTGCTATTTCCTTCTCCAGGGGATCTTCCCAACCCAGGAATCAAACCTGTGTCTCCTCCATTTCCTGCACTGCCAGCAGACTCTTTACCGCTAAGCCACCTGGGAAGTCAGCCTACACTTCACCCCTTTAAAAATGCTCCAGTCTTGCCTCTGGGAATGTATTATTATCAGCTGGGTGAACTTTAGTTCAGTACTAAATTAAAAAATGTGAGTGTGTTAGTATAGAGTGATATGTTATAATCCTTCCACTCAACAAGATGAGTGATTTTGAGTAAAGTTAGTTTAAGCAGTTATTTTTAAAAAAGATACTTAACCTCGCTGGATTGTGGTGATTAAATTTAATGCCTAAAACACGTCAATGCTGTTCAAATACAAAGTCAACACCAAGCCTTTGCCTAATATACTCAGAGATACTCAGTTAATGTTGAAAGTAATGATAACATTTGATTGAGTCTGTATTTGGCTACATTCCATCCACATCCAGTAGAGCTATTGCTGTATTGTATGTAATGAGCAGATATCCTATTTCTCAGTATAGCACTCTTAAAACATGGAAAATATTTTCAAAATAAAGATTTTTTTGAAAATCTCTCTTTTAAAGAGTACGTGTAAAACTTCTCTTATATGTTATAAACAATGATGTAAGTTTAGAGATCAACTATGTATACATTTGTACATAATAGTTACACATCTTATAACTAAGGTGGAGTAATTCCATGCCAATTGACTCATTTGTTACCAAGTGGACATGAATCCAGAAGACCACAGCTATGTTAAAACAATCCCATGGGGATGAGATATCTTTCAGCAAGGAAAAAGGAACTGAGTAATAGGATTAGTCTGATTATACTAATTGGAGAAGGGAATGGCAACCCACTCCAGTATTCTTGCCTGGAGAAACCCATGGACACAGGAGCCCAGCAGGCTACAATCCTTGGGTTCGCAAAGAATCGGACACAACTGAGCGACTAACACACACAATTACATTAATACATATATAAATAGATAAAAGTAAGTACAAGATAAAGGTAACTTAGTTAAAAGGAAACAGCAACTCACTCTGGTAATCTTGCCTGCAAAATCCCATGGACAGAGGAGCCTGAAGGGCTACAGTCCCTGGGGTCACAAAAGAGCTGGCTACCACTTAGTGACTAAACAATAGCAAACAACAACAACAATGACAAAGTTAAATAACTGCAAAAAACACTGTCCCCCCAAAAAAAATATGAAAGTGAAAGATAGAAAGAAAGGAGGGTGGATGGGAGAGAGTAAGGAAAGGAGGAAGAAATAGAAGGATTAAGGAAGGAAAGAAAGAAGGAAACAAAGAAAAGAAGGAAGATTAGAAGAGGCCAAGCAAGACATAAAGTAAAAGGAGAACCAAAAATAACAAAAGCAAACTGATGACCTTATTTCCTAAATCTAATGTCCATTAGTTCAGTTCAGTTGCTCAGTCATGTCTGACTCTTTGCGACCCCATGAATCGCAGCACGCCAGGCCTCCCTGTCCATCACCAACTCCCGGAGTTCACTCAGACTCACATCCACCGAGTCGGTGATGCCATCCAGCCATCTCATCCTCTGTCGTCCCCTTCTCCTCCTGCCCCTAATCCATCCCAGCATCAGAGTCTTTTCCAATGAGTCAACTCTTCGCATGAGGTGGTCAAAGTACTGGAGTTTCAGCTTCAGCATCAATCCTTCCAAAGAAATCCCAGGGCTGATCTCTTTCCGAATGGACTGGTTGGATCTCCTTGCAGCCACATCTAAATTCAGGGGAGAGAGAAAATTGCCACATTTCAGTGAAGTTTGGGACTCTCTGCTTGCTAATGACAGGACCATGCACTCGGGATTTAACAGTGACATCTGTTTTCCATGCCCAGGGCCAATGGAAGATGCCAGCACAGAGATGAGAAAGCAAGAACAAATATTTTCATGTTGTGCTTGTTAGTGGTTAAAAAACTATTTGTGGTAAAAAGTGGGTAAATAAATAAAGTGAAAATATTTTTATAGGGAATCTGAACTCTTTTATAGTCAATTGTACAGCAAGAGGAAGCTTCAGAAGCGCAGGCCCAGTTCTGACAGTCTTTCCTTAGTCCACCGATGTGTTGTGTAAATACAAGGAAAAATTTAAGAGCTTGCAACATGGATTTTATTGAAGTCATCTAAAATGGAGAAGACCGATTTAAAATTAACCACAGTTTCGAAGAGGGCTACAAATTGTGGCTTATGAGGCAACATTGCAACTTCATGAGAGGTTTGAGCCAAAGAAAGTAATGTTTATAAAGGGAAATCATTGGATTTAAAAGGATATTTTAAATGTCACATTAAGAATGGGCCTGTGACTTTCATGAGGTTGTATACTGGCCTTTCAAAAAAGGAAGCCGTGAAAACGTCTTTACAGCTTTTATTAAGGGGAAAAGGACATGTGTTATGGTAGATAATTGATTTATTTGTAAGTAACTATTCAGTTCAGTTCAATCGCTGAGTCATGTCTGACTCTTTGTGACCCCATGGACTGCAGCATGCCAGGCTTCCCTGTCCATCACCAACTCCTGGAGCTTACTCAAACTGATGTCCATCAAGTCAGTGATGCCATCCAACCATCTCATCCTCTATCATCCCCTTTTCCTCCTGCCTTCAATTTTTCCCAGCATCAGGGTCTTTTCTAACAAGCCCATTCTTCACATCAGGTGGCCAAAGTATTGGAGTTTCAGCTTTAGCATCATTCCTTCCAAAGAACACCCAGGACTGATCTCCTTTAGAATGGACTGGTTGGATCTCCTTGCAGTCCAAGGGACTCGCAGGAGTCTTCTCCAACACCACAGTCCAAAAGCATCAATTCTCCGGTCCTCAGCCTTCTTCATAGTCCAACTCTCACATCCGTACATGGCTACTAGAAAAACCATAGATTTGACTAGATGGACCTTTGTTGGCAAAGTAATGTCTCTGCTTTTTAACATGCTGTCTAGGTTAGTCATAGCTTTTCTTCCAAGGAGCTAGTGTCTTTTAATTTCATGGCTGCAGTCACCATCTGCAGCGATTTTGGAGCCCAAGAAAATAAGGTCTCTCACTGTTCCCATTGTTTCTCCATCTATTTGCCATGAAGTGATGGGACGAGATGCCACTATCTTTGTTTTCTGAATGTTGAGCTTTAAGCCAACTTTTTCCATCTCCTCTTTCACTTTCCTCAAGAGGCTCTTTAGTTCTTCTTCGCTCTCTGCCATAAGGGCAGTGTCATCTGCATATCTGAGGTTATTGATATCTCTCCCAGCAATCTTGATTCTAGCTTGTGCTTCATCCAGCCTGGCATTTCTCATGATGTATTCTGCATATAAGTTAAATAAGCAGGGTGACTATATACAGCCTTGACATACTCCTTTCCCGATTTGGAAACAGTCTGTTATTCCATGTCCAGTTCTAACTGTTGCTTCCTGACCTGTATACAGATTTCTCTGAAGGCAGATCAGGTGGTCTGATATTCCCATTTCTTTAAGAATTTTCCACAGTTGGTTGTGATCCACTCTATATTTATGTATTTGTTGTTGTTGAGTTGCTAAGTCACGGCCAACTCTTTGCAACCCCATGGAGCCCATCAGGCTCCTCTGCCCGTGGAATTTTCCCTGCAAGAATACTGGAGTAGGTTCCCATTTCCTTCTCCAGGGCATCTTCCCTATCCAGGGACTGAACCCAAGTCTCCTGCTTCTCCTGTATTGGCAGGCAGGTTCTTTACTGCTGAGCCACCAGAGAAGAACTCACGTAGTAAGTTCAAATAAACTATTTGTTAGCTAAATAATGGGTACATTCTGCTGTTCCCTTTGTCTGGGAAAATTCCTTTTCCTTTCTTGACTGAACTTTCCCTGTATTTCAAATTTTGAGTGACCTGGTAGAAGTCTTCTTTCTACATCTCCAGATCTAGGAAAACTTGTCACTTTCACAGCTTACAACACCCACTGCACCCTTGAAGCGTTTTCTACACTGCATTTTTTTTTTCAAAGCAAACAACTTTTCACTGAAGTATACTTGACTTACAGTGTTGTGTTATTCCAGATGTACAGCAAACTGATCTACTTATACCTATGCATGTATCTATTCTTTTTCAGTTTCTTTTCCATTGTAGGTTATGACAAAATATTGACTCTAATCCCCTGTGCTATACAGTAGGTCCTTGTTGTTTAACTACTTTGTATACAGTAGTGTGTGTCTGTTAATCTACACTGCATTTTCATTGTTTTCATCCATTAGCAGACAGAGAGTCCCTGGGAAGGGAAGCAATCTCCAGTTCTCTATGCCCTGTGTCTCTTTGACTATATGATGTATCTGTTTGGTGCCCATGTTCTCTCTTTTCCCAGAGGCCTCAATGATCTGACCCCTGTACTTCTCTCTAGTCTCATCCACCCTGAAATTGTCTCCAGAGGGCTGTAGTCTACAGGGTCGAAAAAGTCGGACACAACTTATTGACTAATCCACAAGAAACTGAGCTCTAGGAATAGTTTTAGGCAATGGGGAAATCAGTAGTGATCAAAAGTGTAATTTTTTAAAATTCTTGCTCTCCTACAAAGGGGTAAAATAAAGCAGAGGTAAAAGCCTGGAATATTCAGGGAACTTCAGGTACTCTCACATGACCTGTGTAAGAAGTATCTGTAGAAAGTGGCAGTGGATGAAACCAGAAGGGTAAATAGCAGCTTTAATGCTAAGAAGTGTGAATTTTAGGAATTTCCCTGGTGGTCCAGTTGTTAAAATTTTGCCTTCCAATGCAGGGGCTGTGGGTTCGACCTCTGGTCAGGAAGCTAAAATCCTGAATATCCTGCAACCATAAAAAAAAAAAATCCAAACGTAAAGCAGAAGCAATATTGCAACAAATTCAATAAAGACTTTAAAAAATGATCTACATTAAAAAAAAAAAAAAAAGAAAAGAAAAGAAGTATGGATTTTATCCTGAAGGAAGCTAGAGGAGGGCCGTCACTGAAGAATACTCCTCAGGGAAAATGCATCGTGGGTTTCGGAGTCCAAGTCAGATACCAAAAAGATTATGCAATTGGGATTACAGGAGAGAAACTACCATTGTTTTCAGAAGATAGCTTCCAAAGGCCTTTTCCTCCACTTCTCTTCTTATGATGTTTGGAAAGAAAACACAACTGGAGGAGAAGATATTAGAATATATATATGTATATGTAAAGCTTGGGAGGGTTCACACTGTTTGTGATTCATTGCTATTCCCATCTCCATGGGAAAACTTTACTGTGAAACACTCAAATTCCTTCACTATAAAATAAAAGCTTAAAAATAATACCCATCCATCCTTGTACAATGACAAGCCAATTTAAACTTGGGGGAAAACAACTTGAAATGGGTTGGGGAAGGGTAAGGAGGGCTTTCATTTTCTGACTGTGTTAGTCACTAGATAAGGACCCTCTGGGGCTTTTATGTCAGCTAATCCCCATTGACCCCCATAGCCATCCTGCAGCATCCATCACAAAGCAACAGGAGATTTTTGCTTTCTAATTGTTTCCACAGACATTGCTTTTCTCCCCGAAGACAGATGATCTACTCGGAGTTAATTTTCATTCTCTGAAGCCAACTTAGGTTTTACTCAGAATCTGAATTCGTGCTATTTATATAAGGTTTTCCTTTTAGATAAATTTGAATAGAGGAGTGTATGCAATCTTTATATTAACACATTTTGTTGTTGTTGTTGTTTAGTTGCTAAGTGGCATCTGATTCTTTTGCAATCCTGTGGACTGTATGTAGCCCACTAGGCTCCTCTCTCCATGGGATTTCTCAGGTAAGAATATTGGAGTGGGTTGCCACTTCATTCTTCAGGGGATCTTCCCAACCCAGGGATCGAACCCATGTCTCCTGCGTTGGCAGGCATATTCTTTACCACTGAGCCATCACAAAAGTCCAACACATTTTTTTAGGTACACATTTTTTTTTAATGTCAAGCATTCCCTTAACTGTACTATTGAGACTGGTTTTGTGCTTCCAAAAGAGTACCTCAGTTACAGTTAGGAGATATAGAGATACAGGCAGAGTGAAGTAAATCAGACAGAGAAAGACAAATATCTACAATATCACTCATATATGGAATCTTAAAAAAAATGGTGCTAATGAGCTTATTTACAAAACAGAAGTAGAATCATAGCTGTAGAAAACAAACTTATGGTTACCAGAGGGTGAGAGAGGGAAATAAGTTGGGAGATTGGGGTTGACATACATACCTTACTACATATAAAAAAGATAAGTAATAAGGACCTACAGCACAGCACAAGGAACTCTACTCAATACTCTGGGAAAACAATCTACAAAAAAGTGGAGATAGACGACAGAGGATGAGATGGCTGGATGGCATCACCGACTCGATGGATATGGGTTTGGGTGAACTCCGGGGGTTGGTGATGGACAGGGAGCCCTGGCATGCTGCAGTTTGTGGAATCGCAAAGAGTCGGACACGACCGAGCGACTGAACTGAACTGATGTATATATTTAACTAATTTACTGTGTTGTACACCTGAAACTAACACAACATTGTGAATCAACCATACTCCAATAAAAAATTTTTAAAAAAAGAAAAGAAAGTATCAATCCTGAGGAGAAGCCGCCCCAGCCAGTTTTTAGCCTCCAACTTTAGGGAGGCAAACGTGGGTATTTTAATGCAGCACTGCTAAGCTTCCCCAAGAGGTGAAACAAAGTTCTTTTTTACTATTTTGCTTTATTTTTTTTATTTTTTAAAGTATGAAAGTATGATAAAGCATTTATAGGAGACTTTAAAAAAAAGCTACATACAGTTCTACTATGTATTACCATAATTTTTTAAGTAGCTAAACTAAGATTTTTAGCTGGAGTTTCAATATCAAACTCTAAAAAATTAATAGAATGAGTAAACAGAAAAGTGGAAGGATAGAATAGACCTGAAAAACATTATGAACCAATTCAACATAATTAATATTTATATAATTTTCACACAGTAGCCGGATACACATTCTATTCAAGTTCCCATAGACTATAAACCAGGAGACACTGGACCATATCCAGGGACATAAAACAAGGTGTAAAAATTTCATGGTCTAAAGGTGTTGAAATCAGAAGGAGTCTGTTCTCTTATTACTGTGGAATTATGTTAGAAGCCAGTATCAAACGATAGTTGGAAATAATCCCATGTGTTCAAGTGCAATATGTTCAAGTCAAGAGAGATCTTCGATTTAGCCATTGAAAGCCTCAATAAAGTCAAAAGACTGAAAAAACTCAGGGTGGTTGCAGAAAAGAAAGCATTTAAATGAGAAATTAACATCAAAGATATTTTAAAAACCTCGTGTATTTGGAGGTCACTTTTGTGTCAAAGGTCACTTTTAAAGGATGGGTGTATCTAAGAAGCCATAACAAGGAAAATTAGAAAATATTTGCAGCAGAATAAAAATGGAAAGATAATTTATCAGAATTTGTTGCATGTAGCTGAAGCTGCTCAATGCAACTAAATACAATGTGGAGTCCTGAATAAGGTATGAAAACAAATAATGGACATGCATAAAATTTTGTGAAATTTGAGAAAGTTCTTTTTAAAAGTCATGGAGGACACTGCCTCCCTTGAGAAACCTGTGGCATCCGGGGTTATAACAGAACCAAGTCTTTTCAGGCTAGCTGCCCAACTTGCCTGAAAACTTAGTGACAGATAAAATATAAATCAGGGTCCTTATCATCCTGCTTCCTTGCTCGCCAAACGAGGGGTGAGATTATCACAGACCTGTCGGCCCACTGATGGCTTTTCCCCTCTGCGCTGGGCAGCCAGCAGAACGGCTGGAAGCAGGCTGGCTGCTCTGAAACGTGTTCATGTAAACAAGCAGCGTCAGACTTCCCTGAATTGCCTTGCCGCGTGGTGCCATCCATCTCACTAAACTGTACATTTGATAGGGCCATATCGCCGATATCTCAAAAAGAAAACAAATAAAAGGAAAAAAACCAAGTTCCCTGCTTTAGGCTGGGACCTCTCCTGCTGATAAAAGTACTAAGAACTAAATTGCCTGGCCCAGACAAGGGCTACTCCTTGAAGGAAGGTGGGGGGTGGGGCTGGGAGGATGTTTTTTAGGGCATTTAGAAATACCATCGGCATCCTCCAAGAAAGCATGTGGCAGTCACCTGAATTTTCACTATGTTCCAGATATACCAGCTGAAGTACATTTTCCTAATATTTAAAGGAAAAATTCCATGGACCTGATGGAATGATGCTAATGTGTATGTTATTTTTTCCATCTTTTCATATGGTTTGCTTATGGGAGCAACATGGTTTTCTAGGCAGCTTTGCAAACCTCATAACCCAATCCAATTTATTTTTTTTAATCACTCTAAAATGTATTAACCTTTTATTTTTATTTTTTTTAACTTTTATTTTGTATTGGGGGTATAGCCAATTAACAAACAATGTTGTGACAGTTTCAGTCTGAACAACAAAGGGACTCAGCCATCCCCAATCCAATTTATTGATACATACCTGGAAAAAGGTAAGTCATCTTCCATACTGACACTAATACCATCACCATCGGCACACACAAAGTAACAACTTGACTGGCTCACTCTGGGACCCTCTTCACTGAGGATACAAGTCTCTCATTTGGAAGAATGGATACACATGCTTTCTGACATAGCCGGCTAACTCCAGCTTCAAAAGAAAATATGCTACCTTTATGGAAGGCCAAATTGTGTGTTGGCACCAAAGTGAAAGGGACGTGTCCAGCCAAAGGTGGTGTAAAAGTCTGGAAATTAACTCAGGTCGGCATTGTTAAAAATGTTAGGATATGAAGTTGATAGTTTGGGAAGAAAAAGAGACAATAGATTGTTTATAGCAAATCCAAATTAGAATTACTTTTCCTCTGTAACAAAGTAAGTCCAAACACATCCTGAGAAATGATGGTTTTTACTGTTAATTTCCCGATGTGGCAGAAACCTGGGAGGCATATGGATGTGCATTATTTTGGCCACACCCAGATATGATAGCATGTGTCATGTGAACACTACTTGCTCATTCAAAATTGGCTCATAGCTGCTGGAAACTCAGATGTTTCCATTTAAAAATTGATGCCTGGATATAAATATAGGGAAAATAAATGTGATCAGACAAAGATATTAGCATATGAGTTTACTAAAAACACCATAAAAGTGGAGGCAAGAAATATTGGTCTAAAATAATAAATATTGGTATAAAATAATAAACCCAAAGTTTTACAGTCAAGAAGTTATATTGGATGTAGGTAATGCATCATAGGTTTGACTTGATCAGGGACTTTTATTTCCATAGAATGCTTTTTTCCCCAGAGCTTTGTAGTTTGCTTGGTTTTCTCATTTGGATGTAATTAGTGACCAATCCTTTACTTAATAACGAAAAGCCATACTAATGGAAGAATTTATCTTGCAAAAGATTTTAAACCAATGACACTTTTAGGGAAATTATTGATAACTTATTAAAACTTATTTTAAAAAATCCAAACTCTATTACACTTATGTGCAGCATTGACTTAGCAAGGTTTTGTTATATAAACGTACTGTATCAGATCTGGGGACCTGGGAATTTTCTACCATGCTTTAGCTATTTTTTTCCACCTAAGCAGTGGAAATGCAGACATTTGGGGTTTTTTTGTTGCTATTGTTCGACATATATCTATCCTTTCATAATGTAGTTTTGAATGGCTACCATGTCCAACTGCATATATATATATATATTTATATATACATTTATTTATTAATATATAATAAACACAATAGGTGGCGCTAGTGGTAAAGACCCCTTCTGCCAGTACAAGAGACACAAGAGACATGACTTCAATCCCTGGGTTGGAAAGATCCCCTGGAGAAAGAAATGGCAACCCAGTCCAGTGTTCCTGCTTGGAGAATCCCATGGACAGAGGAGCCTGGCGGGCTACAGTCCATGGGGTCACAAAGTTTGGATATGACTGAAATGACTTAGCACACACGAACACAATAGAATTATATGCACACAGCGCACACAGTAACAAAAAAGAAATATAATACATTGTTTCAGATCCTGAGGAGCTTTAAATCCAGTTTCAGATACAATATTTTGATGAATTTTAAATGCAAATTATTTAAAAGAATGATGAGCTGTCACAGAATAGTGCATTTCAAAGTGAATTTCATAAACATCTGAGAGAAATTAAAGCTGGTCTAACTTTAGGAAAAGGTCAGTAATCTTGTCTTGTCTTGTCACCAACTTTCAGAAGCACTCCTAGTATCTGAAGAAGTGCTGATATTGGGGTTGCTATCTTAAATTGTTTTCTACAATCTTATACTTATCTAGGACTTCAGAGGATCCACTACCTGATTATCATTGCCCTCCAGAAAAAGGAGAGTCACAACCTGTCTCAAGTGTTAAACAAACCTAACTCTTAAGAAATCATTTAAGTTAACCTCCAACCTTAATTGTGTAGTTTTAACTTGTCACATTAGGTCCCCAAAGATGCTTATTCAATTGTACATTGTCATTCTCTCCTTCCAGCTGAATAATGCCAATTTCTGTCTTCCCAGAAGCCATTCTTTCATTGTCAAGGTTACTGTTGATGCTATTAGATTTATTTTTCCATTTGGTATTGTAACTCCAGCTCTTTGATTTGAAGCTAAAAGCTAGTTCTGGGACACAGCCTTGTTTAGGGGATTAGGATGGGTCAGGAAGTGGTTCACCTCTGCGTTTACAGGATTATATCGGGTCCAGGTCAGTGATGATAGCAAAGGAGGTGACTCTTCATTGGTCTACATTGTCTTATAGGAATATAATGCAAGCTATATAGATAATTTTAAGTTTCTCTTAGTCACATTTAAAAGAGTGAAAAGAAATAGGTGAAACTGATCTTCATAATATATTTCATTTAACTCAGAACAAAATATTGTCTTTTTGACATGTAATCAATATATACAATTATCCATGAGATAGTTTGTCTTCTTTTTAAAAAATTTTCTTTAATTTATTTATTTGACTGCACCAGGACTTACTTGCAACATACAGGCACTCAGGATCTTCAGTCTTACTTGCAGCCTGTGGGATCTAGTTCCCTGACCAGAAATCAAACCCAGGACCCCTGCATTGGGAATATGGATTCTCAGCCACTTAACCACCAAGGAAGTACCAGTTTGCATTCTTTTTTATACTAAGTCTTTGAGATCTGGTATGTTTTTTACACTTATAACATATCTCAATTTAGACTTTTGTATGTTCCACAGTGACAAGTGGCCAGTGGAGCGCAAAATCCTCTGCAAAACTAAGGGGCAGTCTCAGTAACTGCAAACATGGATATCTTCCTGCCAACAGGCTCAGTAGACATGAAATCTAAATCCATTTTCCCTATAAGATGTGGTCCCTGTTCTCAGTCTCTGTGGTGTTTATTCCAAGTCTGAACAATGATCATTATACTCAGTTTTATCAAGTTATAAAATATTCAAAGGTTCTGCAAGAAGTCTGCGAGCTGAAAGGTATTCATCCAGTACTCTTCAGTGAAAAGAGATCACATGTGCCTTTTTTTTTTTTCTGTTTACCAGAGCTCTGTTTTCAGAGTC
The DNA here is from genome assembly GCF_003369695.1 of Bos indicus x Bos taurus. NCBI lineage: Eukaryota > Metazoa > Chordata > Mammalia > Artiodactyla > Bovidae > Bos > Bos indicus x Bos taurus. Next base: position 6,056,253 of record NC_040083.1, on the reverse strand, counting down.
AGTTAGCCAGTCAAGCAATATTGATTAGGGCCAGGCATGTTGAGGTGCTCAGAACGTGCCTGGGGCAGCAGAGAGGCGGACAGAGTGCTGGTCTTCAAGCTGCCTCCATTCTGAAGTCCACTTGGGAAAAATCAGCCCACTTTTCACAAGTTTTATTTTTAGGTGCTTACAAGGATTTATCAGACTGCACAATATCTGCTTGGGTGTTAATAACAAAAAAACAAGAAGAAAAAACTTTAGTCATTTTCTTTTTGTTCTGTAACATTCAGTTTTGGAGAAGGCAATGGCACCCCACTCCAGTACTCTTGCCTGGAAAATCCCATGGATGCAGGAGCCTGGTAGGCTGCAGTCCATGGGGTCGCTAAGAGTCAGACACAACTGAGCAACTTCACTTTCACTTTTCACTTTCATGCATTGGAGAAGGAAATGGCAACCCGCTCCAGTGTTCTTGCCTGTAGAATCCCAGGGACGGTGGAGCCTGATGGGCTGCCATCTATGGGGTCGCACAGAGTCGGACACGACTGAAGCGACTTAGCAGCAGTAGCAGCAGCAACATTCAATTTGGCAAGTTTTCCAGGAAACAAAAACTCTCTTGCAAACAAGTGAATCCAATTGTTCCTTTCCATAAACACTTTGTTGTTTTTGTTCAGTCACTAAGTCGTGTCTGACTCTTTGTGACCCCCTGGCTTCTTTGTCCTTCACTATCTCCCAGAGTTTGCTCAAACTCATGTCTATTGAGTCAGTGATGACATCCAACCATCTCATCCTCTGCCTCCTCCTTCTGCTTTTGCCTTCAAACTCTCCAAGCATCAGAATCTTCCAATGAGTCAGCTCTTGGCATCAGGTGGCCAAAGTATTGGAGCCTCAGATTCAGCATCAGCCCTTCCAGTGAATATTTTGTAACTGGGTGTTATGTCCTCTTGTCTATGGTAACAGATCATATCAGAGCTCTTTCTTTTTAAAAGAAACATCAAAAGAAACAATACAAAAATAATTGAAGTAAAAAATCATGAATGTGGTATCTGGGGAGATACAAACATCTGTAGGATGAACCACCAACCTTAAGTACTCTGTGGGCAGTACTTACCTGCCCATAGACAGATGCCCACTAAAGAACTCACTGAATGACTTCCTTCTCAACCAAGTGACACAGTATTTCTGATCTCAGCTGAAAGCTAAGTCTGAGTTCTCATTAGTTGTTCTACCAGCTTCTAATGAAGCAAAGCTCTCAGAACTTCCCCTGGCATCATATGCTTTTTCCCTCACTTATCAGCTGACTTTAATGTTCTCTCCTTTTAGCCTTCAAGTTTCTGTGACCTTATTATGACATTGGAGTTGGGTGATTTATCGCTGTTAAATGGCACTGTGCTGATTAAACAAAGGTCTTGCTGGCCTCATAGTCAGTCACAATGCCTCGATTCAGTGTGATAAGCTTAAACACACACAATTAGATGGAGTAATATCCAATTTGTCAAAGCTCTTGTGGCTTAATTTTCAGTCACAAAGCTTGAAAGAAACAGTGACTAGACACAAAGCTCCAGATTTATTGCTTAAGTACCTTCTAGTAAATTGATCTTACCCATCCCATAATCTCATTTTTGGACATTTTGGGAGACAGGGCAGCTCAGCAAGCCTGAAGCCCCCTTAAAAATGGGCCTGAGGGTTCTTGATCACAGAACTTGAAAGCTCAGCGATGAGATAGGAGTGTCTCTTCAGAGGCAGACAACCCATTTGCCTGGCCAGAGTTTCCTTTCAGGATAATTGCATGAAAAGAATAAATGTCAGCAAAAAGATGAAAGATTCATGTAGGGAAATAAAAATATATACAGGGTCCTGAAAACATCATCCTGAAACAGGCCACAGCTCTATTCTGTGAAGAATAAAACAGGAGCAGCTGACATTTCTTTCAAACGGGTTATTACCATCATAATTATCTTATCCCAGGAATAAGTTTTTCTGGCATATGTTTTCAAGGCAAGCTACTATTTTCTAATTGGAAACAAGATAGAAAATGTCCTTCCCTTGCAATTTTTGGAAGCAACATTTACTTTTCCATTTGATGAATAGGAAAGAGTAAATATGAATCTTTTCTGCATATTCAATGTGGAAACCATTTGCTATTGTAGTAAAGACACAGAGTGAGGTTTATATTCAATGTGTCCAACTCTTTGTGAGCCTTTGGACTGCAGCCTGCCCAGCTCCTCTGTCCATGGGATTTTTCAGGCAAGAATACCGCAGTGGGTTGCCATTTACTCCTCCAGGGGATCTTCCTGATCGAGGGATTGAACTAGCATCTCCTGAGTCTCTTGCATTGCAGGCAGATTCTTTACCTGCTGAGCCATCTGGGAGGTGCTCTATACTCAAATATCCTAAAAATATTTATTGGCTAATTGAAGCCATTGCTCTAGGTGTCAGAGAGATAGAAAAATTATTAAGAGACAGTCTTGATTCTGAAATCTCCTGTGAAATATATAAACATGCACATGATTATTTTATTAGACAAAAAATTTATGCCATGAGAGAAGCATAAAGCTGAAGAGGTAAATTGGCAACAGATACTAGTAGGTGGTATTTGAGCAAACATTCTATGGAAAAATAGAATTTCTAGCCATAGATAAAGGACATCACAGGGAGAGAAGAGGGTGTGAACAAAGCCTGATGCTGTCAAGGTGCAAGACTGAATCATTTTATACCCAAGAAAATGTTTTAAATAATTTACATGAATTTCCACACTTTCATATACATCAAAGTTGGTCTACTCAATCGGATACAGAGTAAGAGATAACCCAAAGTACGGCCACCCAAACTAGAAGGAAGTTTTGTTCCCTCTTATGGAGCAAGTTCCATGGAGTTGGCAGTGCAAGGCAGGGAAGGCTCTGCGCTCCACAAGGTCATGTAGGGACCAAGACTCCTGCCACTCTGTCGCCCAGCTGGATCTGGGCAGCAATATGCAATATGCAAGACTTTGTTGTTGTGTAGTTCCTTAGCCATGTTTGACTCTTCTGCAACCCCACAGACTGTCCCTCGCCAGCCTCCTCTGTCCATGGGATTTCCAAGGCAAGAATGCTGGAGAGGATTGCCATTTCCTTTTCTGGGGATCTTCTCAAATCAGGAATCAAACCCTCGTTTCCTGCAAGTCTCCTGCATTGCAGACAGATTCTTTACACCCGAGTTTCTGGGAAAGTCCAACTCTGCTTCTCTTAAAAACTAGAATGAACAAATAAATAAAAGCAAAACAAAAAGAACTTTTAAAGGCATGTATTTAGGACTTTTCTCTGTTTTTAAAAAAAGTCTAAGTATCCTTATCACAGGCAAGGATGTTATGAAAACCTCTTGGGAAGACAATGCCAAGACGCACTGGGGAACATTAAGAGCCATAATGAAGGGAGCTTAGCTACCAGAATTGTTCAAAAGAGACATCAGAAAACTCTAGGGAACTGTCAGCAGGGAAAAAAAGAAAAGCAGAAGAACTGGAATGAGTCTGGAGAGACTGAAATTTGTCTGCATTGTACCTTTCTTTTGACAATACACATCCATCTTTAGCAGATTCATTGTTTATTCTTATTATGCCTGGTTTCCTTTTCTGGTCTGCCAGTTCTCTGGGGTTTTGTAGGCAAGTAGCTTGAGTTTTCCAGTTTCAAAAGCATTTGGGATTTCAGAAAGACAAAATGGAAAGGCTCCCCAGCAGCCCAGTTTACTTAGGAAGTTTTAATCATAACAATCTGTACGGTGTATGGGAATTCCTGCCTCAACTATCTATCTCCTTTCTCTGTAGTCTCTGGGGAAAAAAGCCAAGAGCCCCTCCCTCCAATTTAAATGCCCTAGAACATTTTGATGAAAGTGTTTTGTCCCAATCTATCTTCCTGATTCCTTTTTCGAGGTAAGGAACCCAGTTAACTTGGAAGAGCCACCATGACAGAGTCATAAATTGGGTCATGGGGAGAGAGTCAAAGATTGCCTTAGGACTAAGCTGTCATTTCCTTAAGGGATTTGCCAAGTTCCATTCCCTGGTGGCTCAGACGGTAAAGCGTCTGCCTACAATGTGGGAGACCTGGGTTCTATCCCTGGGTCGGGAAGATTCTCTGGAGAAGGAAATGGCAACCCACTCCAGTACTCTTGCCTGGAAAATCCCATGGACAGAGGAGCCTGGTAGGCTACAGTCTATGGGGTCACAAAGAGTCGGACACGACTGAGCGACTTCACTTTCTTTCTTTCTTTCTATCTTTCTTTCTAGGTGGCGCTAGTAGTAAAGAACCCACCTGCCAGTGCAGGAGACATAAGAGACGCAGGTTCAATCCTTGATCGGGAAGATCCCCTGGATGAGGGCCTGGATACACTGGAGAATCTCATGAACAGAGGAACCTGATAGGCTACAGTCCATCGGGTTGTAACGTGTTGGACCAGACAGTGTGACTTAGCACAGGGTACACCACTAAATAACTCAGTACAACCTGGGTTTGCATTCTAGCTTTTGAGCTCTCAAAGACTGACTGCAGCTGTGGCTGGGAATAAACTGGAAATGCTAACCCGGGGGCCAGGGGTAGAGTTGGGGTTGGTGGTAAAAGGTGCCAAAGTTCAAAGATCACAACTTAATCTGAGCCAAAAGGCATTTCTTTGCAAAGGGCATAAAGCAAGCTCAAACTCCCATAATCCACACAGAACACAGAAATAACCACTAAAGGGATTCAACATCATCATGCCAGACTCTATGTGAGTTATTTCTCTCCTTCCCTGTCTCACCACGGCTTCCTCCCACTTGGTCACACAAGATAAGCTTTCATCTAACCTCAGCTAAGTCCCCTGGTCTTATCAGGAGATCTGCAACTCCCCACCATTGGAGCAGGATGGAACGCATATTTCCAGTGGAAGAAGACTGACATTATTATTATTTTAATTAACTGGTTGCCAGTTAGCATTCTTTTTCTCCCTTTTCCCTCTCTTAAAATCATTCCCCAATCTATCCCACACTTTTCCAACCCCCAACAAAAAATTTATTTTGCTACATTCAGTGAAAAATTATGTTTAGGATCTCAGACTCCACAATAAGATAGCTTTTTGTGTCATCTGCAAGCTGTCACAATACACTTGGCCTCACTAAAAGGCTGAACAAAGGGTAGTACTGTCAAATGGAGGTCTTTTAAGTATTTTGTGACTTTGCTAGCACTTAGACAATGGACAACAGGTGTTTCCTTGAACACTTTGTCCAAATAAAAATCATGTTATTAATTTATTCTATCTTTGTCAGTGAGGTCCAAAATAAAAATTTCTAGCATGTTTCATCATTGATGAACATATACACAGTTTTGCTGTGTACAAAATAGGGTTGTAACTAGGTCTCAGTGGGTATTTTACACACATGCTATTTTTCAAGGACTGTGCATTTCTCTCTATAAATTGACTAAAATAATTTCAGAGACTTAATGAAGAGAGACACTAAGTCTCTCTAATGAAGAGAAACAACACAAGAAGTTGTGATTTCCTCAAAGGTCCTTTTACACTTGTCAATGCATTTTTTAAAAGAAGGTTTCGACCACACACACATGCATTCTCTAACTTGGAAGACTAGTTTCCTGTTGTAATCAACACAGATGACTTTGGGGCTTTAAAAAAGTCAGACGAATCTTCTAAATTGTTGAACTCTTTGGATACATGTATCTTCTGCCTTGTTAAGTTTATTTACTTTATCCAGTATCCCTTCTTTTTTGCTTTAGAGCCTGTTCAGTATCACTGACTAAATCATAGAAAGAACTCCAAGATGATCTGACTAAACCATCATCACCAAAGCAAGAGGTTGCTTATCTACAGAACCAGGGTAGGTGGCAATCCCCTCTGTTTTGAAATCATTATATGGCTAGAAAATACAAGCATTGTTTTAAATTATAAAATGGCTTCATAGATTTTATAGATTTATCAGCATTTTCTCATCAGTGACTCATCTGAATACCACACTCTAACAATCATAATTTGTATTTTTAAATTTTTTATCAGCCACATATTTTTATTTGCATAATTTAATTCTTAACTTTTACCTATTTTTCTAATTTTACAGGACTTTAAAAATTAATAGACAATTTTTAGGGCAGTTTTACATTTACAGAAAAGTTAAGCAAGAAGTGCACAGGTTTCCCATATGGCACCTCTATTCACTTGCCACAAATTAATTAATAATTTGACAGTATTGAAAAGTGTCAAATAGATAGCCTAACTCTACATCTAAAACAGCTGGAAAAGGAAGAACAAAAAAACCCCAAAGTCAGCAGAAGGAACGAGATCATAAAAACCAGAGCAGAAATAAATGAAAAAGAAATGAAGGAAACAATTGCAAAGATTAATAAAACTAAAAGCTGATTCTTTGAGAAAATGAACAAAACTGACAAACCACTAGCCAGACTCATCAAGAAAAAAGGGAGGAAAAATAAAGTCAATAAAATTAGAAATGAAAAAGGAGAGGTTATAACAGACAACACAGAAATACAAAGGATCATAAGAGAATATTATGAGCAACTATATACCAATAAAATGGACAACCTGGAAAACATGAACAGATACTTAGAAAAGATCAGCCTCCCAAGACTGAACCAGGAAGAAATAGAAATTATGAACAACCCAATTATGAACACTGAAATTAAAACAGTGATCAAAAAATCTCCCCCAAAACAAAAGCCCAGGGCCAGATGGCTTCACAGGGGAATTCTATCAAACATTCAGAGAAGAGCTAATGCCTATTTTTCTGAAACTACCCAAAAATTGTAGAGGAAGGAACACTTCCAAACTCATTGTACAAGGCCACAATCACCCTGATACCAAAACCAGAAAGACAACATGAAAAAAGAAAATTACAGGCCAATATCACTGATGAACATAAATGCAAAAATCCACAATAAAATCTTAGCAAACAGAATACAACATATTAAAAAGCTCATACACCATGACCAAGTTGGGTTTATTCCAGGGATGCAAAGATTCTTCAATATACACAAATCAATCAATGTGATACACCATATCAACAAATTGAAAGATAAAACCTATATAATCATCTCAATAGATGCAGAGAAAGCCTTCGACAAAATCCAGCATCCATTTATGATAAAAATGCTTTAAAAAATGAGCATAGAGGAACCTATCTCAATAGAGTAAAGGCCATATGTGAAAAGCCCACAGCAAACATTATTGTCAATGCTGCAAAACTAAGAGCTTTCCCTCTAAGATCAGGAGCAAGACAAGAGTGTCCACTCTCACCACTATTATTCAACATAGTTTTGGAAGTCCTAGCTACAGCAATTAGAGAAGAAAAAGAAACAAAAGGAATCCAGATTGGAAAAGAATAAGTAAAACTCTCACTGTTTGCAGATAACATGATACAGACTACATCATGAGAAACACTGGACTGGAAGAAACACAAGCTGGAATCAAGATTGCTGGGAGAAATATCAATAATCTCAGATATGCAGATGACACCACCCTTATGGCAGAAAGTGAAGAGGAACTCAAAAGCCTCATGATGAAAGTGAAAGTGGAGAGTGAAAAAGTTGGCTTAAAGCTCAACATTCAGAAAACGAAGATCATGGCATCTGGTCCCACAACTTCATGGGAAATAGATGGGGAAACAGTGGAAACCGTGTCAGACTTTATTTTTCTGGGCTCCAAAATCACTACAGATGGTGACTGCAGCCATGAAATTAAAAGACACTTACTCCTTGGAAGGAAAGTTATGACCAACCTAGATAGCATATTCAAAAACAGAGACATTACTTTGCCAACAAAGGTTCGTCTAATCAAGGCTATGGTTTTTCCTGTGGTCATGTATGGATGCGAGAGTTAGACTGTGAAGAAGGCTGAGCGCCGAAGAATTGATGCTTTTGAACTGTGGTGTTGGAGAAGACTCTTGAGAGTCCCTTGGACTGCAAGGAGATCCAACCAGTCCATTCTGAAGGAGATCAGCCCTGGGATTTCTTTGGAAGGAATGATGCTAAAGCTGAAACTCCAGTACTTTGGCCACCTCATGCGAAGAGTTAACTCATTGGAAAAGACTCTGATGCTGGGAGGGATTGGGGGCAGGAGGAGAAGGGGATGCCAAAGGATGAGATGGCTGGATGGCATCACTGACTCGATGGACGTGAGTCTGAGTGAACTCCAGGAGTTGGTGAGGGACAGGGAAGCCTGGTGTGCTGCGATTCATGGGGTCGCAAAGAGTTGGACACGACTGAGCAACTGATCTGATCTGATCTGATATGTAGAAAACCCTAAAGAAACTATTAGAAAATTCCTAGAGCTAATCAGTGAATTCAGCAAAGTCACAGATACAAAGTCAATAAACAGAAATCACTTGCAGTCCTATATACTAGTAATGAAAAATCAGAAAGAGGAATTAAAGAATCAATCCTATTCACCATTGCAACAAAAAGAATAAAATATCTAGGAATAAACCTACCTAAGGAAACAAAAGACCTCTATACAGAAAACTATAAGACACTGATGAAAAAAATCAAAGATGACATAAATAGATGGAGAGATATTCCATGTTCCTGGGTGGGAAGAATCAATATTGTGAAAACCACCATACTACCAAATGCAATCTACAGATTCAATGCAATCCCTATCAAATTACCAATGACTTTTTTCAGAACTAGAACAAAAAATTTCACAATTCATATGGAAACACAAATGACCCCAAATAGCCAAAGAAGTCTTGAGAAAGAAGAATGGAGTTAGAGGAATCAGGCTTCCTGACTTCAGACTATACTTCAAAGCTACAGTCATCAACACAGTATAATACTGGCACAAAAACAGAAATATAGACCAATGGAACAAGAAAGAGAACCCAGAGATAAACCCATGCACCTATGGCTATCTTATTTTTGACAAAGGAAGCAAGAATATGCAATGGGGCAAAGACAGCCTTTTCAATAAGTAGTGCTGGGAAAACTGGATAGCTACATGCAAAAGAATGAAGTTAGATCACTGCCTAATGCCATACACAAGGATAAACTCAAAATAGATTAAAGACCTAAACGTAAGACCATAAACTATTAAACTCTTAGAGGAGAACATAGGCAGAACACTCGATGACATAAATCAAAGCAAGATCTTCTATGACCCACCTCCTAGAGTAATGGAAATAAAAACAAAAATAAACAAGTGGGACCTAATTAAACTTAAAAGCTTTTGCACAGCAAAGGAAAATATAAACAAGGTGAAAAGACAACCCTCAAAATGGGAGAAAATAATAGTAAGGGAAACAACTGATAAAGAATTAATTTCCGAAATATATAAGCAGCTTATACAACTCAATACCAGAAAAGCAGACAACCCTATCAAAAAGTGGGATAGGGAACTGAAGAGACATTTCTCCAAAGAAGACATACAGATGGCTAACAAGCACAGGAAAAGATGCTCAGCATCACTCTTTATCAGAGAAATGCAAATCAACACTACAATGAGATACCACCTCACACCAGTCAGAATGACCATCATCAAAAAGTCTACAAACAATAAATGCTGGAGGGGGTGTGGAGAAAAGGGAAAACTCTTGCATTGCTGGAGGGAATGTAAACTGATAAAGCCACTATGGAAGACAGTATGGAGACTCCTTAAAAAGCTAGGAATAAAACCACCATATGACCCAGCAATCCCCTCCTAGGCATATACCCTGAGGAAACCAAAACTGACAAAGACACATGTACCCCAATGTTCACTGCAGCACTATTTACAGTAGCTAGAACATGAAAGCAAACTAGATGTCCATCGACAGATGAATGGATAAAGAAGCTGTACATATATACAATGGAGTACTACTCAGGCATAAAAAGGAATGCATTTGAATCTGTTCTAATGAAGTGGAAGAAACTAGAGCCCATTACACAGAGTGAAGTAAGTCAGAAAGAAAAATATAAATATTGTGTGCTGACACATATATATGGAATCTGAAGAGATGGTACTGATGAATTTAATTTCAGGGCAGCAATGGAGAACAGACCTATTGACAAGGTGGGAGGAGAGGAGGGAGAAGGGGAGATGTATGGAGAGAGTAACACAGAAATTTACAATACCATGTGTAAAACAGATAGTCAATGGGAATTTGCTGTATGACTCAGGGAACTCAAACAGGGCCTCTGTAACAAGTTGAAGGGTGGGATGGGGAGGGAGACGGGAGGGATGTCTGGGAGGAAGGGGACATGGGTGTACCTATGGCTGATTCTTGTTGAAGTATGACAGAAAACCACAAAATTCTGTAAAGCAATTATCCTTCAATTAAAAAAAATTTTTTTCTAATCTTGCATTCCTATGGTACATTTGAAGCAAATTATATATGTATGTATTTTCTCCTTCTCTGATACTGTAATAAGTATTCTATTTTAAGGATTTTTTTATCCTCACATTTTGTGTTGCTTTGCACACACATTTAGAATATCTGTTTATCAAGACCACACACATCACATTGAGTCTATGCATCCAGCCAAGTGTTATCCTTCAGGGTTGCCATCTTAGGGGCATTGAACTTACTACAGGTTTGTCCTGACTTCAGTAAAGCCCATGCACAAGTGGCCCCTACTTTGGGTAGACACACTTGAGTTGAAAAGAGAGGACTCTTTGAGAACAAGATCCCTGGAGTTGAACAGGGGGACCAGAAGAGATGAAAAGTGGAGAGGAGATGCAGGGGTGAGAATGGCTCTAAATTCTCACAGGACCAAGAGGATATGATGGCTTTGAACTGCTGAACGAGGCAGAAGGGCAGCAGGTTTGGGCAAAAGTTTATATTATGAAGAAAAAGAAATGAGAAGCCTTGGTTTAAATCCCTAACAACCAAACAAATCACTTCTTTTTTCTCTCATTTCTTTTTCCACAAAATGAGATTGATGATGAATTCAACTGGAAACCTTGGTGCCCCAGACAGGAATCTAAATAAGCTTCTGTCATTTTTGTAATAGAACAAAAAATCATGTTTCATTATGGAATTTCCCACAGGTTGTCTTCTTGCTCCTGAATTACTTGTTAGATTTCAGAAAATAAATAACAATGGCTTTTGGCTACCTTGGCCACATTTGATTACCAATTATGTCATCTTCATCAATGAAATCCAAAATAAAGGATACCTGAACATATTGTGAGATTGTTTTGTAAATATAGAGCTACATAGAATTTAGTCACCAAAGAATAAATCACCAAAGAGCTGGGTTCCCTGGTGAGGGAAGTCACACCTGCTCAGTCTTCTGAGATGACCAAAATATTGCAGTAAATACTTTCATTTCTTTCAAATGAGTTGCTGGTATACCAAAAGTTCTCGGTTGTTAAAGAAAAAGTTAACTGCTAAATCATTCAGGTTAACTATAAATTATATTTTTGGATTAGAATTGCAGACCAATTCTTTCCCCCTATAAAGTTGCAAAATGGAATAACCATGTTATCATTCAGTATTTATTTGGCCTCCACGGAGAAGGCAATGGCACCCCCACTCCAGTACTCTTGCCTGGAAAATCCCATGGACGGAGGAGCTTGGTAGGCTGCAGTCCATGGGGTCGCTGAGGGTCGGACACGACTGAGCGACTTCACTTTCACTTTTCACTTTCATGCATTGGAGAAGGAAATGGCGGCCCACTCCAGTGTTCTTGCTTGGAGAATCCCAGGGACGGGGGAGCCTGGTGGGCTGCTGTCTATGGGGTCGCACAGAGTCGGACACGACTGAAGCGACTTAGCAGCAGCAGCAGCAGTAAGACTGGCTAATTTTTAGTTCCTTAGAACACAGCAGTTTCTGTTTTCGGGGACCATAGGGTTTAACTGGGATGTGGAGGCAGCAGTGGCCATGGAATTCTCCAGGCAAAAAATACTGAGTGGATAGCCATTATCTTCTCCAGGGTATCTTCCCAACCCAAGGATCCAACCCAGGTTTCCTGCATTGCAGGCAGATTCTTTACCATCTGAGCCATCAGGAACACCCTGTATGTAGCTGCTGCTGCTGCTGCTAAGTCGCTTCAGTCATGTCCAACTCTGTGCGACCCCATAGACGGCAGCCCACCAGGCTCCCCGGTCCCTGGGATTCTCCAGGCAAGAGCACTGGAGTGGGGTGCCATTGCCCTCTCCGCCCTGTATGTAGACAATAGACTAAATACTCAATTCCAAAGCTAGGAGCTAATGTTATTACACAAGTAAACCCAGACAGCTCTGGGGCTGAAAATATTCTTAAACTCTTCAAGAGTGTTTCCTGCGAGGCAGGTACATAGCTAAGATTTTATATATAAATCTCTTTTAAATTTCATAATAACTTCATAGGTCCTATTTCCACTCTAGAGCTGGAAAAACAGATTTGGTGTTTGCCGAAAGTCACCTGATATTAAAAGTGATGGACTCGGAATTTAAACCTAGGTACTCTGAATGCAGGCGTTTTATGGCACCTTCACAGGATTGGTGGCTCAGACGGTAAAGCGTCTGCCTGCAGCGCCGGAGACCAGGGTTCGATCCCTGGATTGGGAATATCCCCTGGAGAAGGAAATGGCAACCCACTCCAATACTCTTGCCTGGAAAATTCCGTGGACTAAGGAGCCTGGTAGGCTATAGTCCATGGGGTCACAAAGAGTCGGGCACAACTGAGCGACTTCACTTCACTTCACTTCGCTTCACAGGATTAAACTGAGCCTGAAGAGTAAAAAATACCCAATAATGGAGGGACTTCCCTGACAGGCTAGTAGTTAAGACTTTACCTTTCAATGTAAGGTGGGCATCTTTGATCCCTGGTCAGGAAGCTAAGATTCTATATGCCTCTCAGCCAAAAACAAAAACCACAGAAACAATATTGTAAAATTCAAGAAATACTTTAAAAACTTGATCCACATTACAAAAAATCTTTTTAAAAAATTATCTATTAATTGAGATGGTAGCTATGGCAGGAAAACAGAGAAGATGGTGTGGGGAGAACTTGACTCAGAGAAGGAAGAGGGCATGATGTCTTCATGGAATAGGTGCTGGTATAGAATGGCTAAAGCACAGAGTCCAGGGAGAGACAACAGAGTGACTTGCCCAAGATTACTAATTAGAGAGCAAGTTCTAACTAGAACTCTGGTGTCTTTTCTTCTGGCCTGGTGTCTTTTTAGTCTGTCTTGCAGCTATCTTATTATAATAATGTTGGACACTGATCTTTGAAACATGATTATTGCTAAAAATGAACACAGATGATGCCAGATTAATTATCCTAAAGTTCTAAACATATTGCACCTTTATTTCTATGTAGTCATAAAATACACAATTCATAATTAGTCACTCAGTTGTGTCCAAGTCTTTGTGACCCCATGGACTGCAACATGCCAGGCTTTCCTGTCCATCACCAATTCCCAGGACCTACTCAAACTCATGTCTGTTGAGTCGGTGATGCCATTCAACCATCTCATCCTCTGTCATCCCCTTCTCCTCCTGCATTCAATCTTTCACAGCATCAGGATCTTTTCAAATGAATCAGTTCTTCCCATGAGGTGGCCAAAGTATTGGAGTTTCAGCTTCTGCATCAGTCCTTCCAATGAATATTCAGGACTGATTTCCTTTATGATGGACTGGTTAGATCTCCTTGCTGTCCAAGAGACTCTCAAGAGTCTTCTCCAACACCACAGTTCAAAAGCATCAATTCTTCGGTGCCCAGCTTTCTTTATAGTCCAACTCTTACATCCATACATGACTACTGGAAAAACCATAGATGTGACTAGATGGTCCTTTGTTGGCAAAGTGATGTCTCTGCTTTTCAACATGCTGTCTAGGTTGGTCATAGCTTTTCTTCCAACGAGCAAGCATCTTTTGATTTCATGGCTGCAGTCACCATCTGCAGTGATTTTGGAGCCCCCAAAAACAGTCTGTCATTTTTTCCATTGTTTCCCCATCTATTTGCCTTGAAAAGATGGGACTGGATGCCATGATCTTAGTTTTTTGAATATTGAGCTTTAAGCCAACTTTTTCACTCTCCTCTTTCACTTTCATCAAGAGGCTCTTTAGTTCTTCTTCGCTTTCTGCCATAAGGGTGGTGTCATCTGCATTTCTGAGGTTATTGATATTTCTCCTGGCAATCTTGATTCCAGCTTGTGCTTCTTCCAGTCCAGCATTTCTCATAATGTACTCTGCATATAAGTTAAATAAGCAGGGTGACAATATACAGCCTTGACATACTCCTTTTTCAATTTGGAGCCAGTTTGTGTATTTGAAAAAGTCTGTTATTTTTCTTTTTTAAAAAATTTGGAAAAATCACTGGAGATGGTGACTGCAGCCATGAAATTAAAAGACGCTTACTCCTTAGAAGGAAAGTTATGACCAACCTAGATAGCATATTCAAAAGCAGAGACATTACTTTGCCAACAAAGGTCCATCTAGTCAAGGCTATGGTTTTTCCAGTGGTCATGTATGGATGCGAGAGTTAGACTGTGAAGAAAGCTGAGCACGGAAGAATTGATGCTTTTGAACTGTGGTGTTGGAGAAGACTCTTGAGAGTCCCTTGGACTGCAAGGAGATCCAACCAGTCCATTCTAAAGGCGATCAGCCCTGGGTGTTCTTTGTGTTGGGTAGGTAGAATAGGGAGAAGGAGTCCAAAATGGCGATGGCTAAAAGACAAGGAAGGTCAAAGGAAGGTCCGAGGACCAGAGTGAAAACTTCAGGCAGAACAAACAGCACTCTGGCTAAGCCCAATTTGCATAGGGCAGGCCCAGGTGGAGGAAAAAACATATAAAAGGAGGAGCCAAAGCGCTTTCTCTGGGACTCTCTCTCCCGCATGCATGCGCTCTTTTCTTTCTCTCTCTCTCTCTTTCCTGCTATCTTCTAAATAAAATGGAGCTGTAACACTGATTTGCCTAAGAGCTGTAGCATGGTTTGTCCAAGACCCGAGAGCTGTGATGTGCCAAGGGCTTTAATGTCTGTCGCTCCAAATCTTTGTTGTGACAAGACAAAGAACCGAGGAACATACACTTGCATCACATCTATGGTGCCGTGACTCGGATATAACCTGGCCGAAACAACCTCTACACAGAAGAGGCCAAGCACAGCAGAAGCCCAACTCAGGGAAGCTCCCGTGCTAGAAGCAGAAGGCGAAGAAACCCAGAGCAGGGGAAGGCCCATCGTGCTGGAAACCAGGACAGCGAAAAACAAACTCAGCAGGAAGCTCACACAGCCCAGTCTCAGATTCCAGAAGACCTCCGGTTAAGGTAAGAGGTCCTCGCTTCTATGACTGGAGGGACCTTTACAATCTCTCATTTCTTGTTTCCTCAAACAGGCGGGCGGCAGGGGCACAACTGAGGGACTCTGGAGAGGCTACTCCTCAGCATGTCCCAAAGGCACTATCTGCTGAGCCCCAGTAACTGTTACCCAAGGCGGTGGGGGTTCTTCTGTCCTTTTTCTTCTCTGTGCAAAGGATCAGACCAATGAAACTGTGAGCACCGGTCAGATATTTAGCAAATTTTCTGGCGGGCTATGAAGGGGATTCCTTGGCATGTTTTTCCCACTGCTTTTTCCTCCTGTCCTTCAGCTCTCTCCCGGGACTCAAGCCCGGCCAAAACTAATGAAACTCAGGCTCTGATGTCTCATTGCAAAAATTCATTAAGAGACAAAGTGATAAGAGGTGGATTTGTTAGGATCCAGAGAGAAGCCACTCTTCAGGGTGTGAACCATGGCCGAGGGCAAGGGCTGCAGCCATGGTATTAGGCCTGGCTAGGTTTTGTGAGGGGATGGAATTCATATGCTAATGAGTGAGAGGATCATCCCAGCCATTGGGGAACCACCCACTCCTCCCTCTTCTGACCTTGTGTCTTGGAGCTGTCTTGCCACCTCTGGGTGTGTCTGTTGGCTTATAGATTGGGGATTAAGGTTTACTTGAACTTTACTTGTCATCTTAGACCCAATTGATTTTAATTGGTTTACATTATACCCTTGTGCTATGTCATTCTTTCAAAGTTGAGCTCTGCCCCCTTCCCTCCTGTTTCATGCTCTTTTCCTGAGCCCCATCCAGACCCACAAGGTTTCTACAATCTTCTGGAGAGACAACCAGAAAATAGCTGGCCTTGGGAGGGAAATACTCTATAATATCCAACCCCCTAATCCTACCCAATACTGGTCACACTGGAGATCTTGGGGACGTCCAAACTCCAGTCCGGGGGGTCCCAGGAGGTCATCACGCCTCGACCTGCCCAGGGACCCAATTCTCGGGAGGCCGTCATGCCTCGACCTGCCCGGGGATTCGATCTCTAGGAGGCTGTCACGCCTCAGCCTGCCTGGGGATCCTGACCCAGGGATGCCTGGCTCTCAGGTTGCGATAGTTCTGGGTAGGATAAGCTTCAGAAAGACTCACCCCTAAGGAAGTCCACTCATGGAAACATAAAGAAGCCTATTACTTGTGGGACCGTGCCCAGTCTCAGCAATAACTCAGGAGCCCAATGAGAACCCCATTGCCTTTCTGGAGAGGCTAAAAGAGGCACTCCAAAAGTTTACCAACCTGGACTTAGACTCTTACGAGGAACGGGTGATTTTAAAGGACAAATTCCTGTCCCAATGTGCATCAGATATCAGAATTAAGTTACAGCAGCTACAACAGCAGGACCCTGCTGCCTCTTTAGATGAGATGGTCCAGACAGCCACCAATACCTTTTATAACAGGGAACAGGAGAAGGAGGCCAAGGCCCAGGAGAAGGAGAGAAAGAAAGAGACAAGGCATGCCCAGATGCTGGCCGCCCTCCAGAGAAGCCCTATGGCAAACCCCGAGTCCTTGAGGGACAAGGCACGAGACAGATGCCTGATCTGTAGACAGGTGGGACATTGGGCCAAAGAGTGTCCAAACCGTGACAAGTCTCCTAGAACGGCTTGCCACAAATGCCATCAACTGGGACATTGGGCGGCACTCTGCCCTCGGGACCCAAGAGCCTCAAGGTCAAGCGCCAAGCCTACCCTCAAGAGGTAGGTTGGTTCAAGAGGACTGAAGCAGCCCGCTCCAGCCAGCCCGTCTGTCACAGATAACCATCACGGGGCTGGCGCCAAGGGTGCAACTGGATGTGGCAGGTAGGTCCGAGAATTTCTTGGTTGACACGGGGCTAGCTACTCTGTCTTGATCTCCTACTCCGGAGCCTTCTTCTCCCAAACCTGTACCATTTTGGGTGCTACAGGAAAAGCAACTACTAAAAGATTCACCCGAGCACTTCTTTGTTGCTGGGATGGACTAATATTTTCTCACCAGTTTCTGGTGGTCCCTGAGTGTCCTACCCCCTTATTGGGAAGAGATATACTCACTAAACTGGGGACCACCCTTGTGATGGGAAGTTTTTCAGCCCCTAGAGCTCTACAGCTCCTGGTTACTACTGAAGAACCCATTACACCTTCAATAGAGAGGGACCAAAAACTATGGGAAGACAAAATTAACCCCCAGGTGTGGGATCAGGGGATTCCTGGACGAGCCCACCAAGCTGAACCAGTCATCATTGTCCTCTGAGATCCCACTCGGTTTCCTAACCGGAAACAATATCCTCTCAAAAGAGAGGCTCGGGAGGGACTACAACCTTTAATAAATAAATTCCTTGCTTGTGGGCTATTAGTCCCCACCAGCTCGCCATGTAACACCCCAGTCCTCTCAGTAAAGAAAAAAGACGGAACCTGGTGACTGGTTCAAGATCTCCGGATCATAAATGAAGCTGTAGTCCCCCTCCATCCCACAGTACCCAATCCCTATGTAATCTTAGGAGAAATCCCACCCAATGCCAAATGGTTTACAGTCTTGGATCTCAAAGATGCATTTTTTTGCATACCACTGGCTAAAGAATCCCAATATCTTTTTGCCTTTGAGTGGAAGGCCCCAGGAGAAAAACACCAACAGATGACTTGGACAGTGTTACCTCACGGGTTCAGAGATAGCCCCCACCTGTTTGGACAGGCCCTTAGCCGGGATCTCCTAGATCTGGACCTGGGACCTAATGGGAAACTATTACAATACGTAGATGACCTACTAATCTGCTCTCCAGATGAGAAAAGTGCCTAACAACATGCAATTCAGGTTCTAAACTTCTTGGCAGAAAAGGGGATATAAAGTCTCCCGTGCTAAGGCACAGATGGTCGAGACAAAGGTCACTTACCTGGGAGTTCAGATTACACACGGGTCCAGGAGGCTGTCCTCTGATTGGGTACAAGGAATTCTCCAGTTGCCCTCCCCCACGACTCGGAAACAATTGCGAGCTTTCCTGGGGCTAACTGGTTATTGTAGAATCTGGATACCCAATTATGGTCTAATTGCCCAGCCTTTATATGAAAGCTTAAAGGGAAGAGATGATTCAATCCCACTGATGTGGGGAACTCCTCAAAAGGAGGCAGAGGCTACACTAAAACAGGCCTTAACTCAGGCACCTGCCTTGAGGTTGCCAGACCCAGAAAAAGCATTCCAACTTTATGTCCATGAAAGAGAGGGAATAGCCTTGGGAGTGTTAACTCAAAGGTTGGGATCTGAGCCCCAGCCTGTAGCTTACTTATCCAAGAGGCTCGATCCAACTTCCCGAGGTTGGCCCCCTGCCTTCGAAATCTTGCAGTTATTGCAATCATGATAGAAGATGCTTTAAAACTCTCCTTTGGGGGCAAACTAACTATTTTTACCAGCCACCAAGTAAAACAACTCCTAAATGGGAGAGGCCATTTATGGATGTCTGATCAAAGAATCCTCAGATATCAAGTAATGCTGATGGAAAATCCAGGCCTCACTATATTCCCTTGTGAGGTTCTTAACCCAGCCACCATCCTACCTACCCCCAAGGGCTCTCTCCCCTTTCACTCTTGTCTAGAAATCTTGGACCACTGAACAAAACCCCGAGAGGGATTGTCAGAAGATCCTCTGACCAATCCTGAGGAAATCTGGTACACTGATGGAAGCAGCTTTGTCTTGAATGGAAAAAGAAGAGCTGGGTATGCAGTAGTCTCCAATTTTGAGACCATAGAGGTTAAGCCTCACCACCAGGTACTTCAGCCCAATTAGCTGAGCTCATAGCCCTGACTCGAGCTTCAGAGCTGGGAAAAGGAAAAAGAATAGCCATTTACACTGACTCCAAGTATGCCTTTCTGATGCTACATGCACATGCGGCTATTTGGAAAGAAAGGGGCCACTTGACCACTCAAGGGTCTCCAACAAAATATGGTGATCAGATTCTTCAATTCTTGGAGGCAGTCCATCTGCCCACTGAGGTTTCAGTCTCCCACTGTAAAGGACACCAAAAAGGGAACACGGAAGTGGCACGAGGGAACCAAGCAACTGATCAGGCAGCTAGGAGAGCAGCATTACAGAACCATGACCTAATAGGGATTGCCGTCTTAGTTCCACAGACTAATTTGCCAAAAACTCCTTCATATACTGAAGGTGAGACTCTTAAAGCTAAGAGCAAGGGCTTTCAAGAAGATCATATGAGGTGGTTCCAAAAGGAGGGACTCCTTTTTCCACCTAGAAACCTCCAATGGAAGTTGGTTAACTCCTTACGTGCCACTACTCATTTAGGAGAAAAAGCCTTCTAAAGATTACTAGAAAGGTCCTTCAGAGGAACAGGCCTCCAAACAACTATAAGACAGGTTGTCTCCTTTTGTCCCACTTGCCAATTAAACAACCCCCAAGGAGCTCAAAGACCCCAGCTGGCCCAGCCCGTCCAACGACGTGGGGCCTACCCAGGAGAGGACTGGCAGATGGACTTCATCCAGATGCCAGTTTCTCAAGGGTATAAATACCTATTAGTCATGACAGATACATTCACAGGACGGATTGAAGGCTTTCCCACCCGGACTAAGAAGGCTGAGGAGGTAGTTAAAAAACTGCTCCATGAAATCATTCCAAGATTTGGTATGCCCAGGTCATTACAAAGTGACAATGGGACATCGTCTACTTCTAAGGTGACCCAAGGAGTCTCGAAAGCACTGGGCATTACTTATTATCTCCATTGTGCCTGGAGGCCTCAGTCTTCAGGAAAAGTAGAAAGAGCCAGTCAACTCTTAAAATCATTGATAAAAAAGATAACCCAGGAGACCTCCCTGGGATGGAAGGAGGCTTTAACAATAGCTCTCCTCCGTACCCGCATTGCCCCTAAGGAACAGGTTGGTCTTAGTCCTTATGAGATGCTATATGGGAGACCTTTTGTTTATGTCAATGACCTCTTCCTAGACCCAGAGGTTCAGACCCTCCAGTCTTATACCATGGCCATTGGGCAATTCCAACAGGATATACGCTTGTGGGGTATGAACCAGGACCCAAAAGATTCTAAAGAGTCACCACTATATGCTCCAGGAACTCAAGTCCTAATTAAAGTCTGGAAAGATGGGTCCCCAAAGGCTCAACTCCAGCGCACATGGAAGGGCCTCTACCCTGTAATACTTTCTACCCCCACAGCAGTCAAGGTACCAGGACTTGTACCTTGACTCCTGGATTCACTACTCACGAGTCAAGCCATGGAAGAAAACAGAAGAGGACGCTTAATACACCTGTGAGCCCCTGGGAGATCTCATACCTATTCAGAACTACCAATGAGTGCCATTCTAATGAACACCCCCAAAATCTGGTTTCTGGGGATAAGGTTTCTCAGGATAACTCTAAGGAGCCAACACAGCTTGACAGAGACTGTACTCCAAAACAGACAGGAGATAGATCTTCTGAGATCCTGAACAAGGAGGGATTTGAGCTATCCTGGTGATGTGAATTTAAAATTGACCAATGTCCCTACTAGTCCTTGTTATGCTATATTGATGATGCCTATGATTATTCCATGTATTGTCAATTGTCTAAACCTGTTTTGTCTCTTCCCAGGTCAACCAGCTACAACATGCAGTGCCAGTTCAACAAAGATATAAAACTACAGCTGACCACGGAAAATATCACACACCCTTGGACACTGCTATAAGAACTCTGAGGATTGAGACTAGCAAGAGGGGGAGGCCCAATACCCCTCGCAGCCCCAGTTCAGCAGGAAGTAGCCAGAAAGACCTTGACGCCCCTATTCCCAAAGAATTGGGCCTCCCATTTCTTGAGGGGGGGAATGTTAGGTAGGTAGAATAGGGAAAAGGAGTCCAAAATGGCGGTGACTAAAAGACAAGGAAGGTCAAAGGAAGGTCCGAGGACCAGAGTGAAAACTTCAGGCAGAACAAACAGCACTCCTGGCTAAGCCCAATTTGCATAGGGCAGGCCCAGGTGGAGGAAAAAACATATAAAAGGAGGAGCCAAAGCGCTTTCTCTGGGACTCTCTCTCCCGCGTGCATGTGCTCTTTTCTCTCTCTCTCTCTCTCCTGCTATCTTCTAAATAAAATGGAGCTGTAACACTGATTTGCCTAAGAGCTGTAGCACGGTTTGTCCAAGACCCTAGAGTTGTGACGTGCCGAGGGCTTTAATGTCCGTCGCTCCAAGTCTTTGTTGTGATGAGACAAAGAACCGAGGAACATACACTTGTGTGACATTTGGAAGGAATGATGCTAAAGCTGAAACTCCAATACTTTGGCCACCTCATGCAAAGAGTTGACTCATTGGAAAAGACTCTGATGCTGGGAGGGATTGGGGGCAGGAGGAGAAGGGGACGACAGAGGATGAGATGGCTGGATGGCATCACCGACTCAATGGACGTGAATTTGAGTGAATTCCAGGAGATGGTGATGGACAGGGAGGCCTGGCGTGCTGCGATTCATGGGGTCGCAAAGAGTCGGACACGACTGAGCGACTGAAATGAACTGAACTGAACTGAGTGAAGTAAAGTTGATTTACAATGTTCAGTTAGTGTCAGGCATACAGTAAAATAATTCAGTTATATAGATATAGTATTCTGAAAATGTTTTTTTAGGCATCTATAAAGAAGGAGAATATATGTTCTTTTGCACTGTTAATATTATATATTTTTTTGCACTATGGCACTTTGTCACAAATTTGGTTTTATCAGAGAGTACAAAGAAAATAAGAAAACAAAGTGAGTCCATCAACAGGTCCAGTAATCTATTGTTCCATATTTTCCTTCTGATAACCTTCACCTATCAACTGACTCACCATTCAGTGATAGTCGCCATTCATCTTATCGCTACAAATTTCCTTCACTAAAGAAGGAATCTATTTGCCTTATAGATACAACCAGTTTTGAATGGAAAGGCAAAAGGGATGTACTGGCTCTTATTTAACATCTACAAACATTGACTTGATCTCAAGGAGACATTTGGGAAAAAGAATAAACTATACATTTAAACATTTTAAGAATGATTTCATAACGTCATTAGTACTTAAATTTTGGCTTTGTCATTTTTCACTTCTTCCTTGATAGCATGTTGTCCACAATGCAAAGGTTTTGAAGGCCACCTCTGAGCTCTGTTCAGGGGCAGGTGCAAGCCTGAGGATGTTAGGTGCCCTGGGGTCATGGGTGTGGGGGCAGCAGAGCTCCCCCTCAACACCCCTGCCATTTTGACTCCAAAAACTGAAGCCTGCATGGACTGTCTGAGAGTAGACCTCAGAAGTCCACTGTCCCAACACAAAGTCTCAGAAATTTTGGAACTTGGTCAGTCACCAATGGGTTTCATAGCCTGAAGGCACTTTTCATAATCTAGTTAAATGAAAGCTGTTGGACACCTCAGTGCCCTCCAGGAGCATCACAGAGATGGACCTCTTTTCAGAGACTATGGAAGACAAGCAGAAAATGATCTTTCCTCTTCCATCCACCCTTATGGCTCCTCAAGGGCTGTCATTCACTAATGCAAACTTAAACAAGTGGTCACTGCTGAAACGGAAAACTACTGTTTACATGTGGTAAAACATTACGCATTTCATCTGTATAGAAGTTCTATGTGTATCTGAAGTTTACATAACTTCCAATTTGAGAGCGAGCTGAGACAGAAAAACTATGCTTATTTATTCATGAAACCTTATTTCTTTGTAATATCCTAGAATGCTGAGAGAGACTTGAAACCCGAAATAGTTAAACTTGCAAAGAGACTCATTCATTACTTTTCAGAAGAGAAAATCTTCTTAACGCGAAAACATTCAATTCTTGGTTTCAGTCCAAAGGTTCTGTTCAGTTGTTTTGAAGTTACAAGGAAAAAAATGTACTTTTCCTATCGTACCCAATTGACATTTTTAAACAAAAATAATTCAAAGATATTTAAACAGTACAACTTCAAATGTCTGCTGTTAATCCGCTGTGGGGAAGAATCTGTAGGGGAAAAAGAAAACTATGAAAAAATAAACTTGGAGTTTGATCATCCTTTCAAACACTGAATCCAATGAAAATCCTTCTAGGTTTATGATTCTACTATCACAGCAGGGTTTATTTTTAACTAAAAGAGAATACAGATTCCTCTATTGTCTCTTCTAAAAGTGTTTTATAAGGGGAAAACTTTTTTTAACTCATTTATTTAGAACCATGGATCAAAATAGTATCACACCAGGAAGTTTTGTTTCACAAAGAAATGCTAAATTAACCTAATTAATCTACAATTTCAGGATTTTTTTGGTAAGGGCTACCTTTTATTTAGGACTTCCCTGGTGGCTCAGATGGTAAAAGTGTCTGCCTACAATGTGGGAGACCGGGGTTCAATCCCTGGGTCGGGAATACCTCCTGGAGAAGGAAATGGCAACCCACTCCAGGACTCTTGCCTGGAAAATCCCATGGATGGAGAAGCCTGCTAAGCTACAGTCCACAGGCTGTAAAGTCCACAACTGCAAAGAGTTGGACATGACTGGGCGACTTCACTCACTTCACCCTTTATTTAAGATGATACAAAGTGGAATTAATATAAGACCTTTTCTTCATATTTTTGTGTTATAATTTAAACACAAATTCTATTTTTAAGTGCTCAATGATGCATAATTTAATTTAAAGGAAAGAATATAAGGTACAGAATCCCAAAGATAAAAAAAGTCACGGATGTGTCACTGTAAATTCTTTGGCCTCTTGCAATTAAAGACAGTGGAAAACTGACAGGTTAGAATTCTCTGGTAAAATATGTTCTCTCTTGCAACTTGCTTTCTTTATCTGTAAAATAGAAGTAGTAATAAGATTTGTGTAACAAAAAAGGAGACATATGCAAAACAGCACGGATAATACTAATGCTGTATATACCAGCACTTGTTCATTTCCTCCCCACTACCTAGAAGCAAACATTCATTAATATAATTAAAAAATATAAACTACAAGTAAAATGAAATGACCAATACTAAACAACTTTGAATAATAAGTTAATAACTCTCCATTGAATCAGTGTTTTTCAAGTTGTTGCTTATACACCATTAGCGTTTGTGAAATTTAATTTGGTTCCAACCATAAAAGAAGAGAAAAAAAGAAAATATTAGAGTATGTCACACACTGAAGAGTATTATTTCAATAAACTTTAACTTCTCTTGCATTTACAATGGGCATATGTATTATAAACTGGGTCACAAAGTAAAATCTATTTCTTGCTGTGGGTTACAATTTTTTTTAATAAACAAGCATCACTTACTTTATCTGTTCTTCCTATTGTGACATCATGTCTATTTTTGAGTTCACAAAGTGTATAGAGAGATAACCTGGAACATGCTAGTCTGAAAATTCACTGATGCATTTTCATCAACTGATCCTTTTTTCCACACCCAAACAAAACCAAATGCACTTGGTTGTCTGGCCAAAAACTATTCTTTATGGAGCAATTCCTAATGATGAGGCACTGGGCTAGACACATACTCTTCTTTAATCTTCAAAACTACCTCAGGAGATCTCCATTTTACAAAGAGGAAACTGAGTCTTAGTAAAGGGACCTCAGGGCTTCCCTGGTGGCACAGTGATGAAGAACCCACCTGCCAATGCAGGAGATGCAAGTTGGATCCCTGGGTTGGGACTATCCCCTGGAGGAGGAAATGGCAACCCACTCCAGTATCCTTGCCTGGGAAATCCCACCGACAGAGGAGCCCGTGAGCTACAATCACATCGGGTTGCAGAAGGGTCGGACAGGGCTTAACGACTGAAACAACAGCAACAAAGGGACCACAAAGACAGGATGGATTGGATTCCAGTCTGGCCCCACTCCGCACCCCTGCTTTTCACACTAAACCATAACATGTTCTCAGGTGAAATAAGGTTAACTCGCACTCTCAGTGGAGAAGTGCCTCCCATGGCTAATACCTCCCTGCTCCTGTAGTGAACCACACAAAGGAAACTGCACATACATGGCAAAAAACACTTCTCCTGGAGCAAATTGAGTCTATCAATGACTGGTTTAGTCATAGCACAATTTAGCCTTTTAAAGAGTCAGAATTGTATAAATACAGTACAGGAAGTTCAAAAAGTAATATTTTAGAAACCGCATTCTTTTCCCCAGAACAGACAGCACAGAAGGTTCCATTTCCCACAGTAAAACACTCTGTCTTCTTCTTGGGATACAGGGAAACATTTACTAAGAAGTCTGAACAGCCAGGAGCATGAACCCTGATGCTTTCCACTGTGTTCACAAGACCGATGGATTCAACGGCAGTCAAGAATTCTGAAATAGCCCGTTCAGATTTCTTCACTCATGCTCACTTAATATGAATCACTTTGACTAAGCATTGCCCTGCTTTGCAGAATGGTATTCTGACATTATTAATAGTTGGCTCAGTTCACTCAACCACAATAAGGGCTTTCTCCAGCCTGATACAGAGCCAATCATGCCCTAGTGACTGTCAGCCTTAAGCTTGAGGACGGATTCAAATTCAACTTTTAAAATATAGTAAACATTCTCCAAAGATACATTACCACCGTGGACAAACTACTAAACACCAGCATAACAGGGCAATTGTGGAACTCCACATGAAACCTACACTTTTCATGTATCATATGAGAACATGTTACAGAATGGAACTTCTTAAAGGGCTTTCTACAATACTTACTAAAGAATGCGTTAGTCTACTTTTTCTTTTCCTTTGCTTGCTTGTAGTTGCTCAGGTTTATTCTAAAGTAACAACTTCTTATATGACATCAGATAGTCTCAAAAAATACCCTGGTACAGACAATGTGATCCTGTCCACCTACGAATGGTTGCAAAAAAGAAAAAGTAACACATACCCTCCTATTTTGTAAGATAAATGGCCTTTTTACTTTACATCCTCATTTCCTCTCTCTGGGTGTTCTATTAAAAGAAACTGGCATCCAGACCTCGATAAGATGGTTATTTTGAGACATTTGTCTGCCATCTTCTCAGGCTGCCAGCTTTCCGAATAAAGTCATTATTCCTTGCCTCAAAAAAAAAAAAATCCTGTTTCAAAAGTTCTCACTTATAAATGGTATGTACTCAGTCACAAGATGTATTAAAGAGAATTTAGAAGGGATTATGAGTAACACCAAGAGGTATGCTTCACTTGGCTCCACCAGGGACACTAGGAAAGATGCTCGTGGTAACTTGGAAAATTTATTTTGAATTATGTGAATGTGTCTTGAACTAATACTTTCTTAAAAACTTTTGGATGGGATTCCAATTAAATTGGTCAAAACCACTGTATTTAGACTAGAAGCAACCTCTTACATCACTTAATTCCTGTCCTTCTAGAACAGGGCAGTCATTCAACAAAGAAGCTGGAAAGTATCTTCTTTTTTGGAAATCAAAGAAGAAAGAATTTATTTTTCAGTGATAAGCTTTTAGACTGTTGATAACTTTCCTTAAGCCCCACCCTCATTAGCTCAAATTTTATTATTTATAACTGTCCATTTAAAACAGTAATGCCACTCAGCTTTTTTAAAT
Organism: Bos indicus x Bos taurus; assembly: GCF_003369695.1. Classification (NCBI taxonomy): domain Eukaryota; kingdom Metazoa; phylum Chordata; class Mammalia; order Artiodactyla; family Bovidae; genus Bos; species Bos indicus x Bos taurus. Next base: position 6,029,577 of record NC_040083.1, on the reverse strand, counting down.
TGCTGTGTATGAATAAAGAATCATAACAGCTTAAAACATAATTATTACACTTTTATTATACTTTTATATTGTGTTTTAGCAGCTGGTCTTGAAATCATTTCTATCAAATTCATCTGTTGATTATTTTTAACTGGTTCATTACTTCTTTATTTTCCAAATTTCTTTTCTATTTTCTGATTGTCTGGGAATAAAGGCTCTACACAGATAGAAAATATAGAAAAGGTAGAGATGATAAGAGTTCCTTGAAAGCTGCCACACAAAAGCAATCACTGCTGAAATTAAGATTTTATTCTTCTAAATGTGGACTTTAGAAGTCCAGGGGTTAAAACTTCACCTTCCAATGCAGGGGACGTAGGTTTAATCCCTGGGAGCTAAGATCCTACATGCCTTATGGCCAAAAATCCAAAACATAAAAAACAGAAGCTAAATTGCAACAAATTCAGTAATGACTTTAAACATGGTCCACATCAAGAAAAACAACAACAAAAAGTAAGTGCAGATTTGGTGCATAGAGCATACATTGTTTTATAAAACATATTCTATAATATATACATCCTACTCTGTCCATGGAATTTTCCAGGCAAGAATACCAGAGGGGGTTGCCATTTCTTATTCCAGGGGAACTTCCTCACCCTGGAATCAAACTGGAGTCTCTTGCATCTCCTGTAACAGCAGGAGGGTTCTTTAACAACTGTGTCACCTGGGAAACCCACGCTGCTGCTGCTGCTAAGTCGCTCCAGTCCTGTCTGACTCTGCGCGACCCCATAGATGGCAGCCCACCAGGCTCCCCCGTCCCTGGGATTCTCCAGGCAAGAACACTGGAGTGGGTTGCCATTTCCTTCTCCAATGCATGAAAATGAAAAGTGAAAGTGAAGTCACTCAGTCGTGTCTGACTCTTAGCGACCCCATGGACTGCAGTCTACCAGGCTCCTCCATCCATGGGATTTTCCAGGCAAGAGTACTGGAGTGGGGAGCCATTGCCTTCTCTGGGGAAGCCCATAAACATCCCCAATAAACTATAAATCACAAGTAATTTTCTTTGTTATTAAAATTTTTTAATATTTAAGGGCTATAAATTTTAAACTCTTGGGATGTATAATTTATTTAGCTATTTTTATATTATCAGAAATTTAAGTCTCTTCCTATTATCCACTATTATAATTTATGTCACCATGAGTTTCTTTTACATATTCTTTGTATTGGTTATTTTTTAGAGACAGAATTGCCATGTCACAAGGGCCAAGAAGATGTTTAAAGTTTTGATATATATTGCATAATTGACTGCCAAAGAGATGGAAATAGTACCTTTACCCCCTGTTTCACCGCTCTCTGACCATATTGGAGACTGTTATTGTATTCAATCCAGTTCAGTTCAGTCGCTCAGTCATGTCCGACTCTTTGCGACCCCATGAATCGCAGCACGCCAGGCCCCCCTGTCCATCACCAACTCCCGGAGTTTAGGTAGCCTCTAAGACATAGTCTTCAGTGATTCTCTCTCCTTCAGTGTGGGCTACACATAGTGACTTGTCCTTTTGAATAGAATATAGTAGACATGACACGGAGAAGGCAATGGCACCCCACTCCAGTACTCTTGCTTGGAAAATCCCATGGACGGAGGAGCCTGGTAGGCTGCAGTCCATGTTGGACACGACTGAGCGACTTCACTTTCACTTTTCACTTGCATGCATTGGAGAAGGAAATGGCAGCCCACTCAAGTGTTCTTGCCTGGAGAATCCCAGGGATGGGGGAGCCTGGTGGGCTGCCGTCTATGGGGTTGCACAGACACGACTGAAGTGACTTAGCATAGCATAGCAGAGCATAGACATGACAAGCTATCACTTCAGAGATTGGGTTGTAAAAAGACTGCTTCTTTCTTGTTCTTTCAGCCTCTCTCTCTCACTGCTTGCACTGGGCAAATTGAGCTGCCATAGTGTTCCAAGCCCAGTAGAAAGGAAGGCATGGCATGAGTTTGAATCAGGGCCCTTCAGCCTTAGTTTAATCTTGAAAAGACTACAACTTTTTAAGAAACCTTGAGCTAGAACCACTCAGCTCAGCTGCCTCCAGATTCTTGACCCACAGAAACTGTGAGAAACGGTTTATTATTTTAAGCTGCTAAATTTGGGGGTAACTTCTTCAATAGCAATAGATAATTAATACAATCATTTTTCCCATTCCCACTGGTTCTCATTTAATGGTTGTATCTATAGAAAATTAAACATTGTTTTTCTTTTGTTCATTAGTCATTCGTAGTTCTTTTGTTGAGAATTATCTGTCATCATGTTTTCCTTTTGCCTTATGGATTCATATGAGCTTGTTGTGTATGAAAGACACAACTCTTTAATCTTTACATATGCTGCAAACTCTGTTTTCTCAGTTTGCCATTTTGTTTAAATTTCTGTAAACTCCAAGGCTGTTCAATATAGTCTTTCAAGTTGTTGTTGGCAAAAGCTATACTTCTTTTGTGATTTTTCTTTTGTGTTTTTGCAGAGAAAAGTCTTCTTCATTCCTAAATTAGATACATATCTACCTTTCTTCTAACAGTTTTAGCTAGTAAAACCATAGATATGTAAATATCTAATCCATTAAAATTTTATTTGTATGATATTAGGTAAAAATGTAGCTTTTTTCTTTCCAGATAAATCTTTGATAGTCCCAGCAATATTTATTTAATAATATTTTTCAAGCTGACTTAAATCCTGTCTTTACATAGTAAACTCTTAGAGTACCTGTTCTCAAAATGTGTTTCATGGACCCCAGGGGTTCTATAGAAACTTTCATAGGCTCTACAAAGAGTCAAACTATTCCCAGAAAGTACTGAGGCATTGTTATCTTGACGTTTGCATGGATGAAGCAAAACCAATGGAAGGCGGCACTATGGCTACCTTAGTGTCAATCATACATTGTGCTAGTAACCATTGTATTCTTCACTTTCACACACTTGCACTTGAAAAATAAAAACCAAATTTTACTTAAGAATGACTTTGATGAAGCAATAAAAGATTAATTATGCTATGCTATGCTATGCTAAGTCACTTCAGCCATGTCCGACTCTGTGCGACCCCATAGACGGCAGCCCACCAGGCTCCCCCGTCGCTGGGATTCTCCAGGCAAGAACACTGGAGTGGGCTGCCATTTCCTTCTCCAATGCATGAAAGTGAAAAGTGAAAGTGAAGTCACTCAGTCATGTCCGACTCTTAGCAGCCTACCAGGCTCCTCTGTCCATGGGATTTTCCAAGCAAGAGTACTGGAGTTGGGTGCCATTGCCTTCTCTGAAAAGATTAATTATATTAAACCTCAATTCTTAAGTGTACATCTTTTTAATATTCTGGGTAACATAATAGGAAGACAGCATATTAAAAAGCAGAGATATCACTTTGCCAACAAAGGTCTGTATAGTCAAAACTATGGCTTTTCCAGTGGTCATGTATGGAAGTGAGAGTTGGACCATAAGGAAAGCTGAGCACCAAAAAGTTGATGCTTTTGAACTATGGTATTGGGCAAGACTCTTGAGAGTCCCTTGGACTGCAAGATCAAACCAGTCAATCCTAAAGGAATTCATTGGAAGGACTGAAGCTGAAGCACTAATACTTTGACCACCTGATGTGAAGAGCTAACTCATTGGAAAAGACCCTGATGCTGCAAAAGATTGAAGGTAAAAGAAGAAGGGACAACAGAGGATGAGATGGTTAGATAGCATTTCCAACTCAATGGACATAAATTTGAGCAGACTCCAGGAGATAGTGGAGGACAGAAGAGCCTGGAGTGCTGCATCCCATGGGGTGGCAAAGAGTCTAACACAACTTAGTGACTGAACAATAGCAATGTAATAGATTAGAAGACTTCAGCTATGTGGTGATAAATGGTAGTTCTTTTGAAGGAAAATACTGGTGCAATTGTTTGAATTAAGAGATATTTTCATGAAACATCATTCTACTTGAAAGAATGACTGATAGACAAAATAGCTAATTTTTAAGAAACAACCATGTGATAGGTTCTAGTTTGGTATCAGAGAAAAACACTGATACAGTTGCCTTATCCAACCATATGTCTGTGTGGGGCCAGATTTTCTCAATACACATTAACCAAAATAATGTAAGGCAACAGATGGAATGCAGAGGCAGCTGTGAGAACCCAGATGTCGTCTACTGAACGTGATATTAAAGAGAATTGAAAAAAATTGAAACCTTACCACTCATCATTAATTTATTTTTATTTTGGAAGACACCATTTTTTAAAATAAAAACGTTATTTCTGTTGATATGTAATGGGTTGTTATGGCAGCTTGAATTAATACAAGGGTATCTTAATAATTTCTCAGTATTAGTTTCTTACACAGTAAATAGCCTTAGAAACAACCCACATAAACAAGACCTCTCTGAGTACCACTTTCCTTCTCTCATCCATATTATGTCTTCTGGATACTTCCCACCAGCATTTAAAGATGCTCAAGTCCTAAAATACTCAACCCCATTACTTCTTCCCTTCTGCTTCTCACCATCTCTTCATAACCAAACATTCTCTATCTTGGCTTCTCAGTGAAAATAAGCTGTCAATGTCTTCCTTGGTCAATGGCCCTTCATGCTCAGACTGCTTTGACAGCTCATTATCTTCTGTTCTGAGTCACTCAGGGCTCAGTCCTAAGACTTCTGGTCTCATTCTTTCTTTCCTTCATCAATCAGTTCACCCATTATTATGCTGGTAGGAAACTCCATCAATAGTTACTTCATGATTGCATTTCATTTTATACAAGCACATGGTTTTCTTCTTTTTTTGTGTTGCTATAAATATTGAACTGAAAACAACTGATGAAAAATGAGAATGCTTCATCCATCTTCTCTGTGGATCTGTAAGTCAGAACACAGCTTTAGATAGACAGAAAGTGGATTAGATCCAACATTCTGCCAATTATTATACATTCCACCCTGACGTGTTTTTAATGGCTATACAAGGGCATAGACAAGAGTTTGGAAAGAGCAGGCACTTCTGATTTATATAAAAGACTTAAGCCGCTGTAGTAGAAATGGGTTGTGTAAGTGAATTAAAACACAGTCTACCAGGAAGGCCTAGACTTCCCTTCAAGAAATTTATAAGCTTCTATTATCAGTAGCATAAATCATCCAAACAACTGCATCAACGAAACCAAATTATATAGATTATAATAAGGGGCCCAGTGGCTGGAATAATTTCAGAGAAATTTAACTTGGTTAGGTCTGGTATATTTTATACCAAAAGCTTTCCTGTATCTTGTTTTTATAAATGGTCATTTCTTTGTTGTCAGGGACTCTATTGCATCAAATTCCAGCTAGCCATCAATTTAAGAGTGTTCCATCAGTCGGATGCACCAGATCTAAAGCTGAGGTTTGCCCAAGTCTGCTCGTGTCATTCCACCACCACAGGGAGGAAATTTCATTTTCAGATTTGAGTTGTTACAGTCATTTGATACTTATGTATAATAACTTTTATAAAAATTATTGAGTCTATAAATTTGTCCTTTATAAGGTGGCTAGTTTCTCTTAGGACTTATGTAAATATATATATAGTTGACACAAATCTCACAGTTAGATAAGTTCAGACTGCTGAATCTCTCAGTACATCAGCCAGGTTTAGAACAATGCCAGTGAGTTATTTATTCTCTGCAAAAGGTACTAAAACATAGGATTTCAATAAGGAGAATTATTTTGTTTTTAAAAGAAGACTATCTGAGAAGCACTTAGAATTTTTTTAAGATTTATTCATTTATTTTTGGCTGCACTGGGCCTTCGTTGCTGCACAGGGGCTTTCTCTAGGGCAGTGAGTGGGGCTACTCTTTGCTGTGGTATGCAGATTTCTCACTGCAGTAGCTTCTCTTGTTGCAGAGCACAGCTCTAGAACATACCAGCTTCAGGAGTTGCAGCACATGGGCTTCTTTGCCCTGCTGCATGTGGGATCTTCCTGGACCAAGGATAGAAGACTGGCAGGTAGATTTTTAACTACCCAGAGGAGCCTTGGAACATTTTTAATCTGTTTGAAAAGCATACTGTTGGAAGGAAAAGATGTACCCAATTTCAAGAGAGACTTCTTAGAGCAAAGAGTATGTCCAGGTACTTTAATAAGGGCCCTTCTGTTTTTCACAGCATAACTATGAGGCAGGTATCATTTTGCCCTCTTAGCAGAAATTTTAATAAAAAAGGAGAGAAAGCTAAGCACTGGATCCTACAGAACATGGATGTTAGGGAGCTGATGAAGCCAGAGAAGCCTACAGAGGTGACTGAGGTTAGAGAGAACAAACTTGGGGAAGTTAAGAGCTTCCAGAAAAAGGAAGTGTCTAATAAGATGTTACCTGAAAAGAATCCATTAGCTTATGGGTTCAGTTTAGTGATAAACTTGGTAGGAAGAGCATTTAAAAGTGGAGGCAAAATTTGAGTAGGTGAAGGATAAGTAAAGATCAAAGTGTGGGGACTTCCCTGGTGGTCCAGTGGTTAAGACTTACCTTCCAGTTCAGGGGATGAGGGTTTGAGCCCTGGCTGGGGAGCTGAGATTACACATACCTTGTGGCCAAAAAGCCAAAACATAAAAAAGAAGCAATGTTGTAACAAACAAAGTAAAGACTTTTAAATGGTCTACATAAAATAAAAATATTAAAAATAAAAAGATCAAGGTGTGAAGGTCATGGATATTGACTTTCTTACTTTGTCAGTCATGGAATTAGAGTCTCGGTCTACAGAGAAAGAGTGTTGAGAAAAGGGATAGCAGTGTTTTTTGGTCAGAGTGGTCTTAGCAAGAGGACAGGACAAGGGTTCGGGGGTGGGACTGAAACTGGGTATCTGTGACCTTGACCATTCATGCCCTTGTCATGGTGAAAGCCAAAAACGATCCCACTGTTTTCCAACCCCAGCTGAGACCTGGTTGGGTTTGCCCTCCCAGCCCCTGTTGTATGCTCTGTGGACTTTGGGAATCGTTTGGACTGGAAAATCCCACAATCACATCTTTTAGCTTTGGGGTTATCAGAAGCCTTTCTTCTCTAATCCAGACGTATTATTCACTTCTATTAGAATCATAATAGCCTTTATCTCCCAGCCGTTGTGCACTTCTCACAAAGGAGGCCTGTATACTTGTCTATTTCCAGTAGCCGTTTCACATCTGCTTCCTCATAAACAGTTATGTGTTTTGTTCTGACACGATCTTTAAGCTACCTTTCCTGTTGAGAAAACACCGCTCACGATTCATTCTTTTTACTATAACCCTCGTCTGTGTGAACACACTGGGTGTTCCTTAATGCAGTTGTACATGCAAGTTAAAATCTATTTGAATGTATTCCTGTGTGAACACAGAATGTAAAATTCCTGTAATGTGTACAATTTGTGAACACACCATGCTAATTTCTACTTTGATTTTCCTCATACTGACATCCTTCAGGAATATCATGGACTTTTCTGTTCTACCCCAATTCTCTTGATGCCTGGAAGCCCTCCTCTAGTCCTCTGACAAGAAGCTATTCCAGCGCCCATGTGAAAACTGACTACTTGATCTTAGGCAGCCCTGACCTCCTGGAGCTTTGGTTTCTGAGTTTCAGTTTCTTATCAGCATAGCCTACATCACACACATACTCTGAAGTTCAAATCAGTTTATTTTGGGGAAAGCAACTCTGCAAATTAAAAGCCTACTAAAAAGTAGTCCAAGTGAATACACAAACTGTCAATTATTTCAAGTCAATTATTTTAGCATAGCTTTCTGTATTTAGAAAGACATCTTATTCTTGTGGTGTGCTCTCTCGGAGAAAGAGTTTTGTTATTGCCCTCAAATAGCATGCTTTTTTTGTTTTTAACTGATTTGTTGTTGCTGTTGTTGCTGTTACCGATCTGTCCAACAGTGGAGCAAAAAGCAGCAGTGGATTTCACAATCTGTACATTTGCACATGAGAAGCTGAGAGCAGACCACCAACTTACTTCACATGGAGACCAAACAGCTCTCAGATGGAAACAATGACTTTTAGTCATTAACAGCCCGATTAAACAGAAACCGTTGACCTAGAGGTGAAAGGCTCCCCAGCCCATTCCCTCGTCTTAGACCTGGGGGAACCTACTCGTTTGCTTTGCTTAATTACTTCACTCATTAATGGAATGCCAAGCTTAACTACGGCATATGTGCATACACACACTCACACACACACACAGAGGCACGTGTAGCACCAGAATGGATTTTTATATTTCAATCGTCTACTTTTTCCAGCATTTTTTGAAGATAACCTAGGGGATTCCAGGGCTTTGCTTAAGCCATCCATATCACACAGGGAAATATCTGGAACACTGAAAGGATGTTTAAAAAGATCAGAGGAGATTATATTATAAAATAATATTTATACTACTCATGTATACCCACAGAGTCCTAAAATGATTAGGGCCATGTTTCGGGTTTCAGAGTGAGTCATGCTGGCAGGTATGAATTATTGCACCACTAACAGCTACGTGGCCGCTGGAAGTCGACCAGCCCACGACAGGCCTGTGAACCCTTAGGCTTTCTCTCCAGATGAGTGCTATCAAAAACTTGGTAAGAACTGTCATATTTTGCTGTAGAACACTAAGGGGAATATATTCACATGAACCGATTATCTCTGATGTTTCTAGACAATCTAAAGATACATTACATTTTCCTAATAATACCTACCTTCTTTTTGATATGATGTTTTTAGAAGAACAGCTTGCACTTATAATCAGTACAATTTATCACCTATCCCCAAAGTACCCTGCCGTTGAAATGCCTGACATATATATTGGGTGTCATGGATTTAGCAAAAATTGAATTATAAATTGCCCTGCCAGTTTTTGCCTCTGGAAATAATGAAAAAGTAAGCTAAAGAAATGTTCTCCTGAAGCATTTACTTTTTAAGTCACTCTGAAGAAAGAAACAACCAGTATGGGTTGCCAAAATATTATCTCTCTGGGTATAGTTTATTTGGGCAACTAAAAAAATATAACAGTAGAAATAAGAAAAAGTGCAAATTCCACTTCCAGGAAAGGAAAGCAGTTGTAGTGAGGTATTCATTTTCAACAATTGAAGGATTTAATGTCTAATAATCTTAGGGTCCTCCTAAAACCAAATAAAATGTCATGCAATACTCCTTTGGAAAGTTTAAATATTTTGTTCTTTAAAATGAAATGACGGTCTACTGATGTTAGTTTCTTAATGAATAGTCAGAATAAGTATTTTGCTCAGCATCATTCAATTTATTTGAATTTTGTATAATATGCTTATGAGCAATTTTCAGTTTTTTATTACATACCCTTTGTATAAAGCTTAGAAATGCAAAAGCTTATCAACGAAAACTAAATCTTATGCCTCCAAATTTAGTGGATATTTGTCTAGTATTTTTTCTCTGCTATATTCTTTGACACAAAGTTATGTGTATGTACATTCAGTATGCATGCTTATATAGTTGCTTTTTCCACCTTATTACAGGCCATTCTATTAGATAACATTCTAAAATGTATTATTTTTAATACCTAAAAAAGCACTGTCCTAGAAATTATACTGGTTAAAACACTTCTGTATTTTTGAACATAGTGTTTTTCTAACTTCTGACTATGAAAAATAACAATGAAATGAATACTTAGCATATGTTTCATTTCTATTTGCTTAGAAATAGAATTAATGGACCAAAGCATATGAAACTTTTTAAGTTACTTAAGAATACTTCCAAACATCTTTTCATAAAGGTTTTATCTCCTTCCCCCACAATCAGCAACGAGTCACCCTATAATAGTAAGCCTTACAAGGTTGAAATTTCTAAGCCTTTTTTTTTTCAGCTGTGCTATGTGGCTTTTAGGATTTTAGTTCTTCTATCACGTATTAAACCCACGCCCTTGCAGTGAAAGCTCTGAGTCCTATCCACTGGACTACCAGGGGATTCCCCAAATTTTCTAAGCCCTTGGGCTTTTGATGGGTTAAAAGTTTTGTCTCCTTTTCATTTGACTGTTTTGATAACAAGTTTTTCTATGAATTGCATATTAATGATATTTCCTTTTATTAAGATGAATAATTTCTTTGTACTTTCTTATAGTTGAACTGATGAATGATGTTTTATTCCTCTTAGTAATATCTTACAATGATTGGCATAATTGATTATGCGGGGTATTTTTTTCCATATTATATATTTTTATTTTCCTAAGAACTCAGTTTTAATGGTCTGAAAGTTGCTGCCTCATTATTTAAGTATGCTTATTACATTATTTTGCTATATTTGTAAAAACAACTTGCTTGATCTTTACAAAGCTTAGTCATTTGGAGATTTATTTCAGTAGTATTCACTTGGGGAAAAGAAGATCTCACAATTTCACAGATATTTTCCAGTAAGTAACATACTTTGTAAAGCTATCTTCCATTTTCCTCTGACATTAGTCTTACTGATGCATTTATTTGGATAGAAGCATTTTCAAAGTCTCCACCAGGTTTTTTGTTTTTTATTTTGGAAAATTACAGAGTCACATATTATATGCAGTATGCTCACCACTCAATTCTTTTTATTTTATAGGTTGAGCTGCACATGAAGATTTCAGTAATTTCAGAGTCTCTGAAATCATGCTAGTTTTCAAAAAAAAAAAAAAAACCTAAGAGATAGAACTTGTCTGGTAGTCCGGTGGTTAAGACTCTATGTGATCAAAAGATGGGGAAAAAAAAAAATAAGAGAAATGATGGGCCCTGTCCATTTGTATTCTCTTGAATCCTAGAATAAAAATGGAAATATGAGATTAAAAATGGAGTAACAGCAGCTTCAATGAGGAAGAAAAGCAAAGTACTGAAAATGGATACAATCTGTATCCTTTGGTTCTGCTCAAATACATGTGATCCTCATCTACTGAGGACTCACACTGTTCTGCCCTTACCTGCTGAGTAATTTTGAACAAATGTCTTCACTTCTTTCTGAAACTTAGTTTCTTCATTTATAGAGTTGAGATTTTTTTTAATCTACAATGTTATTGTAAATATGAAAACAATGCACATAAGGAACCTGATACTTAAACCAGCTCTTAGCATATGTTAGATCCTCAACAGGTGGCAACCATCACTGCCTCCTCCACCTATACTCGTACAATTTCAACTAGTACTGGTATACTAGTTGCATTAAAACTTTTTAATTTCCTTAAACTGTTATGCATTTGTTATCTCAAATAACATTAAAGTATTTTAAAATACTTTAAAATTTGTATAAAATTTTAAAGGTTTACAGGATGTGTTTCAAACATCTTTCTTGACCTTTACAAAAAAAAAGAAATACTGTGGAACAAAAGTGCGATGGTCTCTTTTATAGATGCAGAAAACAGCTTCCAGAGATGAAAAGTGACTTGACCAGAACCTGTATTTTTGTAATGTTGTTGTTGTTGTTTAGTCATTCAGTCACATCCAACTTTGCCACCCCATGGACTGTAGCCTGCCAGGCTCCTCTGTCCATTGAATTTTCCAGGAATGAATATTGGAGTGGATTGCCATTTCCTTCTCCAGGGGATCTTCCCAATCCAAGAATTGAACCCATATCTCCTGCAAGTCTCCTGCATTGCAGGCAGATTCTCTACCACTGAGCCACCAGGGAAGTCCTATTTTTATAATTTAATTGAGCACTATTTCCATCATCACTTCCACCCATTCATTGCATCACCTCCTCAGGACACTAATTGCCCAGGAAGCCAAACAAGGTCAATGTTAGAAGGCAAGCCCTCCCTTACTGTTCTTGGAGTATGCCTCCTTACTTCTTTTGCTTTCATACCCATCAGGCAAATGCCCTTGGAGTTCTAGGAATAACATTTATTCTTCTTGAGGTGAATAACTTGAATGAAATGTGTGGAGGCACAAAAGCCACAATGAGAAGCACTAGTCATAATTCTTGGAGGTTATATAGGGACAGATATTGCCTTGAAATCCAGATGCTTTTTGACAACCAGCTCTTCCCCATAGCTTTTGATGATATGACCCATATACCATTATATTCAGATTTTGTCAGTGTAAACTTCATCAATAGGTTTTGGAATTGGGTAGTCCACACTTACAATATGATTGGCTCCAAAATATGTCTTTGAGGGATTTCCCTCATGGTCCAGTGGCTAAGACTCTGTGCTCCCAATATAGGGAGCCCAAGTTGTATCCCTGGTCAGGGAGCTAGATCCCACATGCAGCAACTAAACCCTGGTAGAGCAAAAAATTAAATAAATGTTTTAAAACAAGTATATCTTCAATACATTGAGTCCAAAGATTTCCATTTTTGAAGTCATTCCCTTGAGTTAGAAGTAGGCAAAAACAAGAAGACAGGGTTCTTGACTGTATCTTTGAGGTTCACAACTCTCAACTTAGTTAGAGAAATAACCAGAGCTCTGCAATGCACAGAAGCCCAACTCTGCTTCTAAAGTCACCCCAACCCCTTGGCCTCTCATGTTTCCAGGGGGTGAAGTTTCCCTCCGGAGAACTGTGAACCAGGTATTTAATGTAACATCTCAGAGACACTGCAAAATCATAAATCTGCTAACTGTTTTCTTCCAGGTTTATGACAGACAAGGAATTCAGACCGACAATAATACAGATCGAGTAATAAAAATAGCTAATATATCCTTGCTAATGGTGGGCTTCCTGCCACTGGAATTACTGTCCTAAATAAATGCAATTTAAAAATCTGCTAGACTTCATTTTATTCTGGCTGACTTCCTGACTTTCCAGAATAGTGATAGAAGTCAAGAGCCAAAAGGGAGAATAGAGCCAAAAAAGAAGGAAAACGCATGTCACGTAGAGATAAAACAGATCGGCTAAACCTACCCTCACTTAAACATTAGATAGAAAGGATGGAAAATAGAATCCTCGAACCTTACAGAAGAGGCTCAGTCCATTTCAAACAAAAACGGAGAGAAGGCCAGTTCAGTATATATGTTCGTACTATTTAATTCTTTCCTTTAAGTCTGCAAACAAATAACTACAGACATTCCTTTTGATCTAAATGAACATAATCTGACCTGTATTTAGGGTGTAGGCTGTGACGTTGAAATGCAAAGCAGCAGCCCTTCTCCCTTTCAAAGGCTCTGGCTTAGCTAGAAGCAAAAGCTTTAATTCAGACTCTTTTGGTTCTTCCAATATCACTGTGGGAGAAGGAAATGGCAACCCACTCCAGTGTTCTTGCCTGGAGAATCCCAGGGATGGAGGAGCCTGGTGGGCTGCAGTCTATGGGGTCACACAGAGTCGGACACGACTGAAGCGACTTAGCAGCATAGCACTGTGGCAAATGAAGTAAACCACAATAAGATCAAAATGGCAATTATGAGATTCACAGAAAAGAACGTCACACCTCATATGTGGCCTTCACGGCCTCTTTGTACTTACTGTTCATGATTGTAAAGGCTCACATTCTAATGATCAGATGCCACTGGAGCAAGAAAGAGTTCTGGGGCTTTGTGCATGTATGAGGCCAGGATTTTTATCTCCAAAAATATACTTATTTGGCTCCTAAGGCATTGTTCTACTATAGAGAGATGATATTTTAAACACCGGAAGAGCAACATTCTGATTGCTTTATGATTTGGTAAAATAGATGGGAAAGATAGTGATGATTTCAGAAGTAATATGAAATGAGAAGATATAAAAGGAAGTCATTTCGTGGGACTGTTTCTTAAAATTAATTTTTATTGGAGTATAGTTGCTTCACACTCTTCTGTTCATCTCTCACTCTTCTGTTCATTTCTGCTGTACAGCAAAGCGAATCAGCTGTAAGTTTACATATATCCTCTCTTTTTTATTTTCTTCCCATTTAGGTCACCACAGAGCACTGAGTAGAGTTCCTTGGGCGGCAGTCAGTTATCTGTGTTACACATAGTAGTGAATCTATGTCAATCTCAATCTCCCAATTCATCCCACCACCACCCCACTTCCTCCTAGGTGTCCATACATTTGTTCTCTACGTCTGTGTCTCTACTTCTGCTTTGCAAACAAGATCCATACCATTTTTCTAAATTCTACATATATGTGTTAATAAGCGACATTTTTTTTTTCTCTTTCTGACTTACTTCACTCGGTATGACAGTCTCTAGATTTGTCCACATCCTTATAAATGACCCAATTTTGTTTCTTTTTTGTGCCTGAGTAATTGTATATATGAGTTATGACCAACCTAGATAGCATATTAAAAAGCAGAGACATTACTTTGCCAACAAAGGTCCATCTAGTCAAGGCTACTGTTTTTCCAGTGGTCATGTATGGATGTGAGAGTTGGACTGTGAAGAAAGCTGAGCGCTGAAGAATTGATGCTTTTGAACTGTGGTGTTGGAGAAGACTCTTGAGAGTCCCTTGGACTGCAAGGAGATCCAACCAGTCCATTCTAAAGGAGATCAGTCCTGGGTGTTCTTTGGAAGGAATGATGCTAAAGCTGAAACTCCAGTACTTTGGCCACCTCATGTGAAGAGTTGACTCATTGGAAAAGTCTCTGATGCTGGGAGGGATTGGGGGCAGGAGGAGAAGGGGACAACAGAGGATGAGATGGCTGGATGGCATCACTGACTCGATGGACGTGAATTTGAGTGAACTCAGGAAGTTGATGATGGACAGGGAGGCCTGGCGTGCTGCGATTCATGGGCTCGCAAAGAGTCGGACACAACTGAGCGACTGAACTGAACTGAACTGAACTGAATTGTATATATGGGAATGTTTGATAGGTCTGGAGCAGAGCAATTGAGAGCATCCATTTTTTATTTAGATTCACAGTTTCTAATGTTCCCTGTGTTCTCTCATCTTCCTTCCTGGTATTCACATCCTGCTCCTTTCCACCCACATACACACACCTTGAAACACTGGAATTTCTCTGAACTTGGTCCTTATGCTTTGTCTTGTCCAGTGTTTCCCAGGTATAATTAGAAGCAACTCGTGTTTATTAAAAACACAGATGACCACTTAACAAACCCTGGAAATTCTTACTCAACAGGTGAGTTAGAGCCTAGGAATATGTACTTTAAATAATTGTCCAAGGATCTCTGTGGTCCAACTTCAAGAGTTGAGAAGTACAACCCTGTGCCATCTTACCCATCATTTTGGTATTAAAAATCATCTATATCATGCGTGGGAGAAGGCAATGGCAACCCAATCCAGTACTCTTGCCTGGAAAATCCCATGGATGGAGGATCCTGGTAGGCTGCAGTCCATGGGGTCGCTAAGAGTTGGACATGACTGAGCGACTTCACGTTCACTCTTCACTTTCATGCATTGGAGAAGGAAATGGCAACCCACTCCAGTGTTCTTGCCTGAAGAATCCCAGGGACGGGGGAGCCTGGTGGGCTGCCGTCTATGGGGTCGCACAGGGTCAGACACGACTGAAGCAACTTAGCAGCAGCAGCAGCAGCATATCGCACGTGAGTGCATGCTCAGTCACTTCAGTCATGTCCGACTCTTTGCAACCCCATGGACTATAGCCCACCAGGCTCCTCTATCCATGGAATTCTCCAAGCAAGAATACTAGAGCAGGTAGCCATATCCAGTACCCCAAACCAGGGATCCAACCTGGGTCTACTGCATCTCCTACATTGCAGGCGAATTCTTTACCACTGAGCCACTGGTGGGGATATCTAAATAGGTGGGTTCAATCCAGACATCTCTTCTCTATCTTTCTGTTTGATGTGACCACTTAGCTATCTCACCACTATCTCAAACTTAGGAAGTCTAAAACTGACCTCTGAATCATCTACCTGGTATTTATTCCTCTTGCAGTCTTCCCTTTCTTTGTAAATGACATTAAAATTCACCTAGTTTTCGACTGAAAACCTGATGGCAGTTACTGACACCTGTTGCGTTCTTAACTTCTACACACAAACCATCATCCAAACCATGGATCAGACCTTCAAAATATATTGAACCCATCTGCCCTCTTCTTTTACATCTTTGCTGCCACCCTCCTGGAAATACAACAAGAAAAATTTTAAATATTTCAATTGATGAGCTAATGAAACTAAATTATTACAACTCTCTAAGAACTTTACCACTTCATATTTTATACAAACACTGTCAGAAACTTTGTACAAAAGTTCTGGAAAAGGAGAAAACCTTTCAGTTTGGACACATTGTGTCAGGGTGAATCGGTCTCTGTCACAATGTTAATCGTGTAATACTTGTGGTCCACTGACACCCAGTGAGAAAAAACCAACACCTGCCGTTCTTAATCAGAGCCTGGGAAGCGTGGTCTATTTTTAATATGAGCTCCTCTTCACACTCTGAAAAGAAAACATTTCCCACCTTTTCAAGGCCCTGAAAACACTAGGTCTTGCATAAAAATGTCACTTACAGGTTTCTAAGCAAATGTTTCCTTTACAATATGGCACACATCATAATTCCTCTGTCTGGTTCGCCCCAAAGAAGAGACGCGCAACCCTCTAACTAGCTGCCAAACACCCTCCTCCTAAAAATGCAGTAAAAAGAAATGAAACACAGTCATAGCAAAACAAGGTGTCTAGAGAAAAGTTCTTGCCCTGAATTTATCATTTGTTTGTATTTCTTCTAGTCTTTTCCAATTTCTCTAGGTGCATCCTTGAAAAGAATTCATTTAGTAAAGTCACTATAAATGTATACTCTTCAACGAATTTGTTTTGGTCCATAACAGATAAACACTGGTTAAATTTTACTGTGTTTCACATCGTTTCGTGGTTAGTTAGTATGAGTCTTAACTTGTAACACCTTGCCCTGTTTGGTTTTAATGGAGAAATCCTCCTTGAAAAAAAAAGAGAGAGATTCTTACAAGGGAATTAGTTCTGTATAGACACAGACAGGTCTGCTTCTTTCCTTCTTTCCTTCTTCCCGTGAAGTCAGCCTTTCTTACCTAAGACACTCATGTGCTCAGATGCTCAGTTGTGTCCAACTCTTTGTGACCCCATGAACTGTAGCCCACCAGGCTTCTCTGTCCATGAGATTCTCCAGGCAAGAATACTGGAGTGGGTTGCCAAGCCCTCCTCCAGGGGATCCCATATCTCTTACGTCTCCTGCACTGGCAGGCAATCTTTACCACTAGTGCCGCCTGGAAAGCCCACACTAAAGCACTACTTGCCCATTTATAGAGCAGAGTTAATTTTTCTAAAAATATTAACAAATATATGAATATTGATGGTAAAAATGTGGACATCCTTCATCAAATAGGATGAACAATATCTGCATTAACAGTCATGTGAGGACTGCGCTTAGGTGACTCCAAGAGACACAGAAAAACATCCATTTCCATTCCATCCTGTTGTTACCACACCGATTAAAGGGGAAACAGATCTTCACATAATGGCCCCTGTCTCTCATTCATGACAGCCAACTTTCAGATCATTGTTTTGTCCCTGGGGGCCTCTCTTACTTAGCAGATCCTATGCAGGGGGAACCCCGTTATAAAGCTGTTACCAGTTCAGTTCAGTTCAGTCGCTCAGTTGTTTCCAACTCTTTGCGACTCCATGGACTGCAGCACGCAGGCTTCCCTGTCGATTACCAAGTCCCAGAACTTGCTCAAACTCATGTCCGTCGAGTCAGGGATGCCATCCAACCATCTCATCGTCTGTCGTCCCCTTCTCCTCCTGTCTTTAATCTTTCCCAGCATCAGGGTCTTTTCTAACAAGTCAGTTCTTCACATCAGGTGGCCATAGTATTGGAATTTCAATAAGAATTGAAGGACTGATAGTTCATACGCTGTTATATTTGCAGCTTTTTCGAGTTTAGCTCAGCTGTGACACTAGGAAATTATAAAATGTCAAATAAATCATTTCTATCATTCAACCAGCCCAAAGTGAAACTCTTCCAAAGAGTTAAACAATGGAACCAAGCTGGAGTGTGTGAGCATTCATCCACACATCAGGGTGAAGCACAGCTCAGCATCAAAAAAGACTGAAAGTTCTAGGAGGACCACTGGGACCCAAACCTAGGCAGTGGCCATGCGATGCAGAAGACATGGGATCTGAGATCTAAGATAGACCTCTTGTGGTGCTGGAGAAGACTCTTGAGAGTCCCTCGGACAGCAAGGAGATCAAACCAGTTAATCCTAAAGGAAATCAACCCTAAATATTCATTGGAAGGACTGATGCTAAAGCTGAAGCTCCAATACTTTGACCACCTGACCAGTGAAGAGCCGACTCATTGGAAAAGACCTGATGCTGGGAAAGATTGAAGGCAGAAGGAGAAGGGGGCAACAGAGGATGAAATGGTTGGATGACATCACTGACTCAATGAACATGAATTTGAACAAACTCTGGGAGATGGTGGAGGACAGAGGAGCCTGGCATGTTGCAGTCCGTGGGGTCACAAAGAGTCGACACAGCTTAGCAACCAAACAAAGAAATATTTAGAAGACAGGATCACAGCACTGTGTGAATTCTTTGATGTGAGAAGGGAAAGTGGGGATGGATGTGGATGACACTCGACAAGGATAAATACAGAAAGAAACCAGTTTTATTTCAGAGAAATATTTTCTCAAACCAAATGAGCCGAAGGGCAAAACTTCAGAGTGATTACAGATGCTACTATGTTGACCTCATGGCCACCAAGAAACTATCCAGAAAAGACATTCTTTTTTCACTAGCATCAATCCAAAATATCTACTCTGTGTAAAAGTACATCCTAAAATGTACTGATTTTAAGGGAAAGAAGACATGCTGTCTGACTTCAAAGAATTGACATGTCTGATTGAGGGAAAGGAAGTAAACAGAGAAAGAAAAAAAAAAACTGATGTAACAGAAGAATATAAGAATAATAAGGCATTTTACAACAAATGGATGAATGTAGGCACCCCTCCCTCAGACCAGAGATGATTTATGGTATATCTGTGGTTGCAACCAGGGAGGTTCCAGGAGCCAAAGCTTATGTATCAGCTTTTAAAAGCTTGAAGGGAGGAAATGACAAAGTTTCCATGGAGACATTGAGTTTGGCTATACTGGAGGTCTCATCAAAGTGGTTTCAAGGAAAGCTTTAGTGGCAAAAGCTTGCAAAGGAACTTGAAGGCAAATTTTGGTGTTTGAGATGGAAAAAATAAAAATTCATCAAGGAGGTTTTCTTCTTCTCTTATAAAGTGCACAGTTGTTTTTCTGTTTTGCTTTGTTATTTGCCTATTGCATTTCTATTGCCTGTTTACTTTCTATTTCTATTTTGTTTTTTCATATTATTTTGTAGTTCTTTAAATGTTCTGGATACTAGACTTTGTTGATTATGAATTGCAAATACTTTCTCTTATTCGAAAGTCAGTCTTTTCATTTTTTGCATGGTGCCTTTTGATAAAACAATTTTATTCTTAATTAACATGGATTTCTAATGTTAAATTAGTCAGACCTATCTATCTCTTTCTTTGTGTGCTAAGTCATTTCAGTCTGTCCGACTCTTTGCAAGCCTGTGGACTGCAGCCCACCAGGCTCATCTGTCCATGGGATTCTCCAGGCAACAATACTAGAGTGGGTTGCCATGCCCTCCTCCAGGGGATCTTTCTGACCCAGAAGTCAAACCTGTGTCTCATATCCCCTGCATCAGTAGGTAGGTTCTTTACCACTAATGCCACCTGGGAAGCCCCAAACTGTGGTAGATCTATACAAAGGAATACTATCAGTGATTTTAAAATAGAGCTATCAAATTATTAAGAGACATGTAGGAAACTTACATATTGCCAAGTGAAAGAAGCCTGTCTGAAAGGTTAGATACTGCATGATTCCACCAAACAACGTTTTAGAAAAGGCTCATGGGGAAAGGCTCGTAGTTTTTATGAAGAGAGTAAAAAGATCAGTTCAGTTCAGTTCAGTTCAGTCACTCAATCGTGTCCAACTCTTTGTGACCCCATGAATCACAGCACACCAGGCCTCCCTGTCCATCACCAACTCCCGGAGTTCACTCAGACTCACGTCCATCGAGTCAGTGATGCCATCCAGCCGTCTCATCTTCCATCGTCCCCTTCTCCTCTTGCCCCCAATCCCTCCCAGCATCAGAGTCTTTTCCAATGAGTCAACTCTTCACAAGAGATGGCCAAAGTACTAGAGTTTCAGCTTTAGCATCATTACTTCCAAAGAAATCCCAGGGCTGATCTCCTTTAGAATGGACTGGTTGGATCTCCTTGCAGTCCAAGGGACTCTCAAGAGTCTTCTCCAACACCACAGTTCAAAAGCATCAATTCTTCAGCGCTCAGCTTTCTTCACAGTCCAACTCTCACATCCATACATGACCACTGGAAAAACCATAGCCTTGACTAGACGGACCTTTGTTGGGAAAGTAATGTCTCTGCCTTTCAATATGCTATCTAGGTTGGTCATAACTTTCTTTCCAAGGAGTAAGCGTCTTTTAATTTCATGGCTGCAGTCACCATCTGCAGTGATTTTGGAGCCCAAAAAAATAAAGTCTGACAGTGTTTCCACTGTTTCCCCATCTCAGTGGTTGCCAATGCTTGCGTTAAGAGTGAACCCTAATGTAAATGATGGATTTCAGTTAATAATAATGTATCAATATTCGCTCATCAAGAATAACAAATGTACCTCGCTGAGGCAAGCTGTTAGTAAGATGGGAAGCTATGGGTGTTCTAGAATGAGGGGATACATGAGAAATCTTTGAAAACCCCTGGTAACCTCCATTTAATGAAATTGTTTTCCTGAATCACCTTGTAAACTGTTTATTCTTTTTCTACATACGTTTGGATTTTCGTTCTATATGGAATGATGGAATTATGTGTATGATGTCAGAAAGGATTAGAGTCCTTTCTTTTTTTTTTCCTCTTGTATTGATACCTAACTGTCTCATTAAGGAGTTTTGAGTAAGGCATTAAGTCCCACTGAGGCAGCCCCTTGAGAAGATGGTCCCTGGGTCCAGGGAAGGCATAACTGAAGCAGAAAATAATCGTACAGAACAGGGAAACGTGCCTGTGCCCCATGGCATTATGGACGCAAAGAATGAGACAGAATCAAGAGACATTTCAAGGACTCCCCTGGTGGTCCAGTGGCTAAGACTTCATGCTCCTGATGCAAGGGGCCTGGGTTCATTCCTGGTCAGGGAACTAGATCCCGCATGCCACGACTAAAAATATCCCGCATGCTGCAAGGAAGATCCAACAAAGCCAAAGAAATAATTTTTTTTTTAAAAAGAGAGACATTTCAAAGAAAGCATTAGTAAGTGTGGAAAGTGGTTGTATTTGTGGCTTAGGAGGAGGGAGGAGGCACCAAAGAATTCTAGAGTGCTATACAGCTTGGAAAACCAAACATCTTCTGGTCCAGTCGACCAGCTTCACACTGCCCCCTCCTCCCTCTACTTCAGTACCTTAATGGCTCTTCAGCTTGGAGGTTTGACTTCTCCTCACTTGGAATCTGCACTCATACTGCAGTTAATATTTTCACGTGGAGATACATTCACAATATAGTTTAAATGATTTTTACAGTTATGTTCAGTTTGCACCATCTGAATAGTCTTTGGCTTCAGAAGAGTAAAATGCTGTACAGACCATTGTCTTTAGCAGTAGGAAAGCCAAGACATGCATATGCTTTATTGTTCTTGCCCTTAAGCAGAATCTTATTTCCCAACAGAAGCAAAAGTCCTTCAGAGAGCTTAGAATAGTGATATTGGGTTGAATTTCTGAGTTCACAAAACTGCCATTTTAAGTTCATCTTTGTGCCAATCTACAAATAAAAATTACAATAATATACTCATCATAATTGGAGGAAGATAAATGGTATATCATTTTTTCCTAAATCAATAAGCCGAAAAATTCAAAACACCACTAACTAGTTGCTAGATAGGACCCTATTTTTTTTTTTTTTACTACTCTTGTGGTTCTGGGTCTCATATTAAATCTTTTATCCCCTGGGTATCTATTAGGATAGCTCCTTCTTGAGGAACTGCATCACAATTTTTTTATGTGACTTCAGTGTTCAGGTCAGTATCTTATGTGACAATCAGTACACATTCCTCTGAATGGTATTGTACAGATCAGTCATGCCTTAGGTATTAAAGCAATGGGAAAATCAACATTGGAATAGAATTGTGAGAATTTTTTAATGAATATTCTTAATTTAGTATTTTTAAAAGAGCTTGTGTACTGCAAAGGAAACTCTCAACAAAATAAAAAGTCAACCTACAGAATGGGATAAAGTATTTGCAAACCATATACCTGATAAGGAGCTAGTACCCCAAATACATAAAGAAGCCTTGCAACTTGGTAGCACACACACACACACAAAACAAAACCTTAAAAGTATATATTAAGCCACATACGAATATATAGAGTGCTTCATCATGGTAGAGTAAGAAGGACATTCGTTTTGAAGTCAGAAAATATACATTGAGGAGCTTGTATATTTATTTCTAGCTGGGTGAGCCTATTTAAGTCACTAACCTGAAACTCAGTTTCCAAGTCTTTGAAATAGGTACAAGATAACCCTTCACTTTCCTGTCTTGCTGGGGTATTTAAGCAGCAAATTAACTTTTCTGGGGGAGATGGATTCTGTAGAGTATACTACTACACAGACATATTTTATTAACTATTATTTAAGCTGTTTTGCAACTAGATAAGAGTACAAACTTGTTAGAAAGATATTCAAGAAGAGTCAGTTATCAACAATGCCATATCAGCCTGGAGGGCCTGAATGTTTTCTCAAAGAACTAGCCCTGGGCCAGAACTATTTAATAACATTTTTAATGGCAGATGAATCTGGGAGGAGCTCATTAAATTACTAGTGGCTCCGAGTTGAGTGGGAGCTTAGCCACATGGAGTAGATAATTACAACTTTCAATGACCTTGAAAAATAGACAAAAACAATGAGAATAAAAATGTAATCAGGACAAGTAAAAGGGGGAAAACAAACTGTACAGAAATGATGATAAAGACCTGGTTACAGGCAAAGACAACATAAACAGAGGATGGGATTATAGAGGATCATATATGAGTCATCAATGCCATGTTAATGTTTAAAAATGTGTTGATAATAAACTGGAATAAATAGGATTCTAGCATGTGGGAGTTCCTAGACAGTCTTCCCACCAGCCCTGGGACTTTATCATTTTGGAAAGACTTATCAAACACCTCCTGGATGCAAGGCATAGAAATGTAGAAAAATGTGTCTGATTTGAGGTCTTAAAAATGAAGAATGGACTCCCTGGATGGGATCCCAAAGAGAAGGAGCAAAATGATTCATAGTTCACAAAATAAAGTCTCTGGGTGGAAGTTAAAAGGATTAGGTTTATTTAGAACTGGGAAGAGAAAACAGAGATGCGGGGGTGAGGTGTGATTAATAAGTATCTGAAATGACAAGAAAGAATGTACAGCGAGAATAGGAGAAAAGCACTGAATCTGCCACAAGATGGGTTTGTCTTGAACAAGACCAAGAAGCTGCCTGTCTGAGAATCAATGGAAGAGCATCATTTTACCAAAGAGAAACCTGCTGTTAACAGTATCCTGGACAATTGTGTGTCAGTAAATGCTCTTCGTGTCGCTGGTAATGAAGTTTCCCTTTGTTGAAATTTTCTGTTGCACCTAATTTTTTCCCTACTTCAATCTGTGAATGCTTTGGTGCTTTCAATATCTATTCTGTTTTTCTTTTCTGTTTTTCCACCATACTCTATTCTGTTATCCAAGCTAGATGCCTAATGGTTATCCTTGATCTGCCTCCCACCTTACTCCAAACACTCAGTTAAACAGTCAACATGAAGCCTGGCTTTTATTATCTCCTAAATTCCTATTAATTTTTTTTTGAGTTTTTTTTTAACTGAAGTATAGTTAATTTACAGCACAGTGTTAATTTCAAGTGTACCACAAAGTGATTCAGTTATACATATACATATATTCTTTTTTAATTAAATATTTTTTAGTTGGAGTATAATATAATTGCTTTACAATGTTGAGTTGGTTTCTGCTGTACAACAAAAGAATCCGCTGTACGTATACATATATTCCCTCCTTCTTCAGCCTCCCTCTCACCCCTCCCACAACCTACCCCTCTAGGTCATCACAGAGCACTGAGCTGAGCTCCTTGTGCTTTTCACATTCTTTTCAATACAGATTATTACAAGATACTGAATACAGCTCCTTGTGCTAGCTGGTAGGTCCTTGTTGATTACATGTTTTATACATAGTAGTGTGAATATGTTAATTTCAATCTCCTTATTTTCTCTCCACTCCCCCACTATCCCCTTTGGTAACCATAAGTTTGTTATCTATCTCTGTGAGTCTATTTCTGTTTTGTAAATAAATTCATTTGCATCATTTCTTTAGATTCCACATATAAATGTTATATGATATTTGTTTCTCTCTGACCTTCTTCACTTAATATGATAATCTCTAGGTCCGTCCATGTTGCTGCAAATGACATTATTTTATTCTTTTTTATGGCTGAGTAATATTTTGTTGTATATATTTACCACATATTTTTTTATCAGTTCTTCTGTCAATGGACATTTAAGTTGCTTCCACATCTTTGCTATTGTAGGTAGTGCTGTTATGAAAATTGGAGTGCATATATCTTTTTGACTTCGAGTTTTCTCCTATATACGCCCAGTAGGGAAATTGCTGGATCATATGACAACTCTATTCTTTTAGTTTTTCAAGGACTTTCCATACTGTTTTCCATAGTGGCTGCACCAAGTTATATTTCCACCAACAGGGCAGGTGGGTTCTTTTTCCTCCACACCCTCTCCAGCCTTCATTATTTGCAGACTTTTTAATGATGGCCATTCTGATCAGTGTGAGGTGCCCCATGAGTTTTTATATTCTCTCCGTCAGCATCACTGACTCTATGGACAATGAGTTTGAGCAAACTCAGGGAGAAGGTGAAGGACAGGGGCGCCTGGCTGCTGCAGTCCATGAGGTCACAAAGAGTCAGATATGACTGAGCAACTGAACAACAAACAGCAATCACCAGCACCAAGAGTCTTGAGGTTCTTACCCTTGCTCACCTGAGCAGTCACAACTGTCTCCTAACTTGTATGTGTGTGTACAGCTGGGGCCTTTCAAACTCATCTTCTATCCAGAGAGCCTAGTGATACATCTGAAATGTATCCATCTGAGTTACTAAACAGCCTTCCCACTCTACTCCAGATGTGTCATTCTGAAAAACACTCCACATGCATGGCACAGCTGTAAAGAACTGTATCTGCTTCGAAGCCTTAAACTCAGATATGGACCCTTAGAAGGGTCCCACAAGAAGCAGCAAGATTTTTCAATTGCTCCTCAGGTCTAAAATATTAAGTCCAAGCTCCTTACCACTCAAGCTTCCCCTTGTTCTGGCCCCTTCTCCTCAGTTCTTGCTTGTATTTTCCTTAAAATATGTTTTTCTCATCCCCTGCTTTTGTTTCTGTGACCTCTCAGGCTGGAAGGCTCTTCTCCCTTTCTTTGCCAGGCTATCTCCTCACAACCCCTGCCCAAAACACCTTCCCTCACCCCTTGAGTTAAGTGCTGTCAGAGTTCTCCTGATCTCTACTATTCTGTAATCTTTTTGTTGTTGCTGTTCAGTCATTCAGTCGTGTCCAACTCTTTGCAACCCCATGGACTGCAACATGCCCGTCTTCCCTGTCCTTCACCACCTCCCAGAGCTTGCTCAAACTCACCTCCATTGAGTCGGTGATGCCATCCAACCATCTTGTCCTCTTCTCCTCCTGCCCTCAGTCTTGTTTAAGTGACCGTCTCCCCAGGATGAGTGAGTACTTTGAGAATAGCTCTCAAGACTCATTCTCTGGGTCTCTTAGCCTTTCTCACAGCTCCTTAAAAGTGAATCCAGGATGAACTTTTAAAAATTAAAAAAGGATCAACAAATGAATGAATGAACAAAGGAATGAAATCACCTGTGTATTTCATTGCTGTTTTGTAAGGCATTATTATAATATCCTATAAATTCTAGCAGAACCACAATACCTTTCTATAAGCGATCATGAAGCCTTAATGAACTTCATATATGTCTGCTAGATTACATGAAGCATCTTTTATTTTAGCCAGTCTAAAGGGGGCTAGAATAAATGTTTTAAAATGCAACAGTTCGCGCTCCTGAATGTGAAGACAAGATGAAGCCAAAACCAGGATGTGTACAACAAGATGTTTTGTTCATCTTGATTAAAGAGTTACTTAGAGATAGAACTTGAGAAATGTTGGAAATTGTGCAAAATTTAAGTTGTAAAATTGGTTTATTTAATATGAATAATCTTAAGAGAAGCAATTCTTTTTCATTTGCTACAAAGGGCAAAGTCTTGTGCTTTAGTCTTTTTAGGTTGCTAAAACAGACTACCATAGATTGGGTCATTTATAAACAACAGAAATTTACTTCTCTCAGTTCTAGAGGCTAGAAAGGCCAAGATCAAGGTAATGGCTAATTAAGTGTCTGGTAAGAACCCACTTCCTGGTTCATAGACATCTCCGGTTCTCCTCTTGCTGTGTCCTTTCATGATAGACAGGGCAAAAGAGCTCTCTGGGCTGTCTTTTCTAAGAGCACTGATCTTATCCATAGGGGCTCCACCCTGAGGACCTAATCACCTCTCAAAGGTCCCACCTCTTCATACCATCACATCAGGGATTAGGTTTCAACCTATGAATTTGGGGGGACACAGATATTCAGTCTGTATCATCCTGTATTACCTGACCTCCATCCGCCTATCCATCACTGCATGAAGGCAAGTCATGCCTGTATTGGGTGTTCAACAAAGTGGTGATGGTGGGACTGCCCTGGGGGTCCAGTGGATAAGACTCCATGCTTCCACTGTAGCGGACACAGTTTCAATCCCTGGTGGGGAACTAAGATCCCACATGCCACGTGGTTCGGCCAAAAAAGAAAAAGGTGGTGATGGGGTTGAGATGCAGGTCCACACTGGACTCAATCCATGTGTGCTGGTGCTCTTTGCAGCCAGCTTGAGGAAAGGGAGCACAAGGGCCTGGGGGTGGTGAGCTAGACTCTGACCCACTTCCCGCCCCGCCTTGAAGTCACTGAGCCTTCTCTCAGTCCTATGCAACCCTTCACATGCACCACCCCTCTGCCGGGAGGGTTGCCATCCTCTTCAGCTCGTTGTTCACATTTCAGTGTGATCCCCCTGTTTGCTGGGAAAATCTAACTTCTGTGACAAGGACGGCTCGCCCCACAGTCAGGATGCTTTCCCACAATGGCAAACCTCCTTTTGACATTTCCAGGTTTACAACTGTATAATCACTGCATTAACAGCTCCCCTCCTATACTGCATGCTCCCAGAAGTGGAGAATGGGCATGTGTATTGATTATCATGATGTCCCCAGAACACATGGGATATGTTAAATAAATATCTGTGAAATGAATAAGTTAATTTACACAGAGCACACAGAGGTACAAAATAAATGCTGTTCAATAAAAGAATTGCTCTAAGGAACTTCCAGGGGCTCCAGGTGATCCAGTGGTTAAGATTTCCCCTTCCAGTACAGGGGGTGAGGCTTCGATTCTTGGTCTGGGAGCTAAGATCCCACATGCCTCACAGAAGAAAAACCAAAGCATAAAACAGAAGCAGTATAGTAACAAATTCAACAAAGATTTTTTAAAATGGTCCTCATAAAAAAAAATCTTAAAAAAAAAATCTTTATCCACTCCCAAACAATTTAGCTGATAACTTAAAATAATAAAATCAAGTATAATAGCCTAATTCCCCCCACATTTTGGACCTTATTGGTTCTTACTCGATTTTGAATGTTTCATCGTTTCTTAAATATAAACTATTTTCACTTCCAAAGTCTGGCATTAGAGGAATAGATCAATACTTGATTTTAGCATCCTGCAAGTCAGAAACATGAAGGTTAGTTAGCTTCTTTAGTCATCTCTCAAGTCAGTAAATGTTGAACACATGTTTTTGATACAATTATCTGGAATAAAAAATACATGTAATGCTTATTAAATAATGAGGATAATATGAAGTCTCAATAATGCAGACAGGTTGATTATAACTGTAAACCACATGCTTATAGACTTTGGACTTTTACAGCTTTTAATTTATCAAAGGAAATAATTAGCACGCTTTGTGGCAGCCAGTGATGGAATTTATTCATTTGGAAGGCCATGGGTTTCCTGTCATTAAAACTACATCATGTCCTTCCTTTTCTATTAAACTTCGACTGAGGGCAGTAAGAAGTCACCAAAAGGAAATGAAGAGTTTTTTTGGCAATGTTCTTGTACAATGATTTAATACTCTTAGAAGATAGCAAACCCATAATGTATGCCAACAAGTGTATTATGCAGAACAAGGCCCCCAATTACCACATTATTTCCTTTATTTGAAGTTTTGTTTGTGACTCAATTAACTGTGATTTGCAAAGTTGCGTCAATAATTTTTTTCTTTTTTTTGCAGATTAATGTATTTTTTGGCTTTCATTAGCAATGTTTCTCTGCAGCAAGGGAATATTTTTAGATTACAGAAGCACTGTGTACAGATTTATATGTCAAAGGATATTACTTTTCTCTCTGGATGATCCATGGCATCTCATTACACATAGAATCATTGTACTTAAAGCTCACACACATTTCTTTTTCCTCACTGAAGGTTTTCTCAACAAGATAAACTGTAAATTCTAATCTTTTCTTCTGTTTAAATAGTCACTAAGGTTTGATCTTGACTTAGTTCCAGATGTAAGAACCAAAGCTCCTAATGAGGTTTGTCCAAGTTTGGGAAGATTGAAATGAAATGCTTGTGTTCCTAAGGTCTACACTGGACCCGATGGAGAGTCTGAACTAGCTTCTCACCCTTACAAGTAGGTGGTCTTTGAGGCCACAATCAAGGTTTACTTACAGTTTTCTGACAAAGGCTGTGCGAGTGAAGGGAATTCACAGAAGAGGTGAAGGATCTGTTTGACCAGATTCTAAACAAGCACTTGGTGAATACGTTTCAGACAGGTTTACACAGTCCTTTTACATGACATATGCTAAGAAACAAAATGCTGCCAGTTCTTAAAAATCACAGAAATGTGTAAAAACCCACACTGAAAACTCTCCGTTAAATCTGAAGCAGAAATGCTACCTGTCACATTAGCTTCCCACTGTTCAGTCCAGGACATCACAAATATATTAGGACAAGCATGGTGGCTTCAAAATGAGCACATGCATTTCTTCTAGAATCATTTAAGGGACCGTGCTGGTGTTTCAGTGGTTGAGACTCCGCCTTCCAATGCAGAGGGTGTGGGTTCGATCCCTGATCAGGCGGCTGAAACCCCACATGCCTCTTGGCCAAAAACACAGAACTTAAACAGCAGGAGCGATATTGTAACAAATTCAATAAAGACTTAAAAAACGGTCCAGATCAAAAAAAAAAAAAAAAAGCTTTAAAAAAAGAATCACTTTAGATTTACAGAAAAGTTGTAAAGATAAAGCAGAGAATTCCTGTCACCCACTTATTTCCATTGTTAACATCTTATGTTAACATGGGACATTCATGAAAACTAAGAAGCTAATAGAGTACATCAATTTTAAGAAATAATACTTTTTATGATGAAAAGATTCTTTTAAAAAAAAACCTGGCTTCTGCTTTAATAGAGGGGATGTTTGACTGAATTCTTTCAATAAGCCATTAATTTCAGCATGGTTTTCTCTGAGCCCCTTAGACTAGATACTGATATTGCTGCTGAGTTTGCAAATTAAGATGTAAGATCAGAGATCGGTGAGATTGTCATAGTGTCTCCTTTAATTTGGAAAAGTAGAGCGAGGCTGCAGAGAGACTCATAAAACAGACTTTACGACTCTCTTCAAGGCAGATATAGAAGCCCATGCTTCAGCCCCTTCTCCCAAGCTTCTGCAATTACATTTCCGCAGGAAGAAAGAAGAGGAATTAGAAACAGGATAATGTAGTCTTAAATCACCATTCTTAGCCTTTGCCTTCTTGCCAGCGCTCCAAATTTTTATAACTCAGCCCTCATATTGTGTAGTGTGACACAATAGAAAGCACAACTTGCTTGACCCTTCCTCAATAAAAAATCATTTTGTCTGACATTCTATAAAATCTGTGCATGAGTAGAGGCTAAGCTCTGGTGTCTCCTCCAATTGGCAAGAGAAAAACATTGTAAACATGTAAAGTAAAGCTAGAGATCTTTTTCAGCATTGTTTACAAGAGCGGATAATTTAACAACCAGCTCCAAAGTCTGGACCTGGGTGCCAACTCCTAACACTGAAACCACTGGAAATGTGCATTGTGGCATTAAAGATAACGTCGTGGATCCTTTGATTTACTTCAGAACTCCTTTCAAGTGTTCTGAGAGCTAGGATATTAGAATCAAAATATCCTTATTAGAATAAGAACACAATGTAACTAAGTCTCTTGCCCAAATCCAAAATGTTAGAAACAAAGTTGATAACCCAAGTCCAGCATCTTGACATCACTGGAAATATATGTTGGGTGGAACGCATTACACCCTTTTTCCCCCGAAAGTTCAGTTTAGCCACATGCTTTGACCCTCAACACTTATCTTGGGCATCAGCAACTCCAAGAGAGCTGGCTCTGTGTACCTAAACGTGTCGGGGCCACTCGTAATCTCTGCTCCCCATTAATTGATGATAAGACAAGCCCAGATGAGATCAAGGGTTAGGAGGATTCGTGACTCACAGCTAGTTTAGCACACAGGCACTTCCTGCAAGTGTTTGCACCCTACGATGCTAGCAAAGCTGACATCAACACGTATATATTATGAGACTGTTTTTATAAAATATTTCATGGCAGAATGGCAGGTGATACCCTGAGGTCTGCAAGATTTAATTAAAATTGAAGACAATATTTCAAGGTATTTTACCCCTCATTTCCAAGCCCCATATCTAAGGACAGAAGGAGAGATTTTGCCCTCTGTAATGATGGAAATAATGATACATCTTATGATAAAATATTACATCTAATTAACAGATGGACATGAGTCTACCTCCTGTAACTGACAGTAGCCAAAAACAATGTGTTTTATATGAAGACTTTAAAATATAAAGAAAATGCCATGATCTGCATTTTCTTCTGGCATTCGTATATTTTTAGAATATAGTTAAAACAAAGCACTTTTCAAAGGAAGAAAATTTAGGCTTTATCCTGATTCTTCCAGTTCTAGACATGTGCTCTTAGATGCTTTCCTAAATGCTCTATATCTCAATTTTTTATTTGGGAGAGAGAGACAGACAGAGACAGAAACAGAGACAGGGAGAAAGAGAGTGATTACAATGGTTACTTTGAATCGCTGGAATTAAACCTAAATTCCCATCATCACTATATGCTGAAATCAGATACTTTGTAAGAAAATCCAGACATACAGACAAAAACAAATTTACTTTTTATTTCCATAAAGGTAAGTAAATTAAGAAACCAAATCCAGTTTGGTTGCCACCAAAGTGTAGGGAATAGAAAAGCTTCCTAAGAGTTTTAGTATAAACATTATTATAATATGGTATAATATAATGCATATAATATATATGTTATTTTTACAATAAGCACTAGCTCTGTAAATCTGATAAAAAAATGAATACTAGAATATTACAGTGTTTATCTGACTTATTCAGTGCTGACATTTTTTTTCTCCCTGAACACTGACACATAGAACTCAATGTTCTAAAAATGTGTAAAATATTTAAAAGATGGAATTTAGAGTCCTTTTCACATAAATTGTTGTGTCCCCCAGTTCCTAAAGCATGCTGTGTATCTGTTCTTAAAGAAAAAGAAAAATAATCCCTCATCAATTATGGTTAAGGATCCCCAAACTGAAACACATGTGGGTGAATGCCATTCAAGTCACCAGCCCACACCAGTCTGCTGGTGGGGGAGGGAAGGGAAAAGAGGAGATAAATGGCCTACATGATTGATTTCAACTAAGACTAAAATCTTGGAGGACAATTACTGGATTTACTCACTGTTTGTTTTTGCGACATTTCGGAAATTGGCAAAAAAAAAAAAATTTACAAAGTTGAAGAGGCGTGTGGTGGCTAAGAAATTGATCTTTTTTATGTAAGTGATTTTTTTAACCCAAAACTTCATTTTCTTAATTTATTTTTGCTGGTACCAAGCATTGGAAATCATCCATAGGAAATTATCAACCATGAAATTAACAATGTGGTGATGAAAAGTATCGTTCAGTTCATGTATCCTAAATACATATATGTGTAGATTTTAAAGCTCTGGTATAATTTAAAGTGTTCTTTACATTATCTGAGTCACTCTATATTTACCTTTTATTATCTGACACATTTCTTTTTTTAAAAGAGGAAATTCTTTCCGTTTTGCTCAAAGAGAGGTAGGTATTACATTTAATTAATGTATCAACGTCTCTTTCTCCTGTAACTGACAAATGTTAAATGCCTTATCAGTCTGGCACCAAAAATGATGTTGTCTCAAGGTTTCCCAGACTCCCTTGTCTGAAAAGGTCCATGAAATGCTTTAATGATCATATATTAGGTGGGAACTTTAACCTTCTTTGTACCAGGTCAATTGAGTAGGTAATTGGAAAAGTCAGTTCCACTTGTAATCCATTCAAAAGGAAACTTAGTGGTCTTCAGTCATAAAAATAGTGCAGGGCTGTGTAGAAAAACAAGACAAAACAGTAATTCTGGACGTAGCATTAAGTTAAATGATTGAAACAACAAAAAGCACAGATCAAACCAAAAACTTCTTATGAATTTTAGAAAATTCTGTTTTTCATCTGAATATAGGAGAAATCAAATGTAATTGAAAATTAATACAAATAATAGTTACTGAGAAGGGTTTCCCTGGTGGCCCCGTGATTACGAATCTGCCTTGCCATGCAGGGGACACCAGTTCAGTCACCAGTCCAGGAAGATCCCGCATGCCATGGAGCAACTAAGCGCGTGTGCCACAACTACTGAGCCCATGCCCTGGAGCACAAGAGCTGTGACTACTGAGTCCACTCACTGCAAGCCACTGAAGCCCACATGCCCTAGAGCCTGTTCTCTGCCAGAAGAGAGGCCACCACGATAGGAAGCGCAGTAACCCCCTCTCTCCACAACTAGAGAAATCCCGTACAGCAGTGAAGACCTACCACAGCCAAAGAATAAAATAAATCAATAAATCTTTAATAGTTACTGAGAGCTGATCATGTGCTTGGCATGGTGTTCAACTTTTCACACACACACAGACAATCATCACATTTAACGCTCACAAGAATTAGTAAGGAAGTATCCTTAGGACCACATAACGAGCTAAGGCTTGTCCATAGAGCTGCTGGGGACCAGACTCTATTGTCAGCTGCTTCACTTATCACCATCACTTATGAGTTATGCAGCCTTGGGCATATTAATTCTCCTCTCAGGGTGCAAGTTTTCCCATCCTGAAAATGATGTCAGCACTTGCCTGATAGAAGCTTCCCAGGTATCTCAGTGGTAGAGAATCCACCTACAATGCAGGAGATACAGGAGATGTGGGTTGGATCCCTGGGTCGGGAAGATCCCGTGAAGAAGGGAATGGCAACCCACTCCAGTATTCTTGCCTGGAGAATTCCGTGGACAGAGGACCCTGGTGGGTTACAGTTCATGGGGTCGCAAAAAGTTGGACACAACAGGGCACGCATGCACCTACCTGGTAAAGATATTGTTAGTAGACACAATGGCTGGCATTCAGATGTCTTATTGAGGCACTGTACTGTATTATTTTACAGATAAGGAAAAAAAGATTAGAAGAGGTTTTAATGTATCCCAGATAGCAGAGTTAAGTTACAGAACAGACTTCTGAACTTCTGTGTCTTCCAGGGCCCTAGAAATTATTTAGATAAACATATACCTATCATCATATATAACATACATGATAATGTTTTAAATACGTGGGAAGAGGTGTCTTAGTTCTGGCTTTTATAACAAATTATCAGAGCTAGAGTGGCTTAAGTGACAAATTTATTTTTCAGCAATTCTGGAGGCATGAAGTCCAAGATCGAGGTGCTGACCAGTTTGGTTCCTGGTGAGAGCAGTCTTCTGGTTTGCAAACTGCTGTCTTCTCATATCCCCACATGCCAAAGAGCAGAGAGAGAGGAGGCAAGCTCTTCTTATAAGGGCACTGATCCCAGCAAGAGGGCTCCACCCACTTGATCTCTTATCACCCCCAAAAAAGACCTGTCTCCAAATACCATCACATGGGACATTAGGGTCTCAACACATGAACTTTGGAAGGGCAGAAACATTCCATCCACAGCAGACAAATGCAGACTTCTTATGTTATTCTATCAGATGGTAATAAATATTTTTCTGTTAATAGCAAAAGCATTTAGATTCCACGTCTTTCATGTATTCTGTCTATGACAATATATGTTTTCAAATATTGGACAATTGAGAACATTTCCTATAAGCTAAAGTGTCCATAATATGTACCAGTTTTCATGTTCTTCAGTAAATATGAACTATCCTGGGTGACCATTGCCACAGATCTTGGAATATAAGTCTGGATTACATAATAATTAAGCTTACCTAGATCTAGTGGGCAAACAGACTTTAGATTTGCCTCTGAGTAGGGTACCCCACTTGCTGAATAGTGCTCACCACAGCTTTCCTTTCACTTCTTTATCAAGCATTTATTGAGAAAGCATTAGGTGGCAGGCTCTGTTGTGGCCGTCAAAGAAACAAAAGCGACCACATCATACCTCAAATAAACTGACCATGAAGTTGGAGGAAGAGCTAGAAGGAGTTATTTACAGATTTCTTGTCAAAATCCTCATCTTATTAGCTTCTTCTACCCTACATATTCCAAGGATACATATACAAAAGGATATTTTGAAATTGATTTGCTGGCCATTTCCCAATAACATGGGTAAAGAATGAACATTGTTATATAAAGAACAACGGGAAATATTAACTTGTGTGTTCTCCCAACATTCCCCACCCGACCCGATCCAGAAAGCTAGAATATTTCCCCTTTGCGTCTTAAAGAAGAGAACCCAATAGAATGTAAAGAACAAAACAAGTTGATTCTTTACTTTTGAGCTTCAAAAGCTGAATTCTTATCTTATGTAATACATGGCGTCCACATGTCTGGAGACATAGATAATATTATATCATATTTTTGCAGATTGAAAATGTATTCAATGATATTATGCAGAAGTTGCCTAAGTTTCTAGACTTTATGGAAACTTTGGGGATTTAGAAGATTGTTGACTAAGCTCAATTTGTCCCCTTGCCTTAGGAGAAAAAATTTCCCGGGATGAGGCTGAGGAGAAGTTCAGTTGGAAATAAAAGAGATGCTGAGAAGGATCTGAGAGATATGAGCATAAGGGAGACTTATGCTTAACTTTTCAGGAGAAGCCAAGAGAGGGGGCAGGATGCAAGTGGTAAGAACCACCAAATCCAAGCTTATCATGGGATGAAAGCATCAGTGAGATGATATGCTGAGGTCAGGAACACTTCATACTGTCCTGCAGAAGCAACCATGGAAGGGCAGGGTAGGATGAACTCAAGAGTCTGAACTGAACTTATTAAGATAAAAAAAAAAAAAATCCGAATGTGGTGAATTTACTTGAGTTGATCAGAATACATCACATTGAATTTATTTGAGTTTCACTGAATCATGAATTCATCAAGATTTAGTTTCTGCCACAAGGTTAAATAGTTGGAATATGGTGTTCTCTTGTATTAATAGAAAAAAAAATACAGTTAGTTTTTACATAACTGAGTTTTTTATCTGAAATTGCAGACCCACAACATGTAGGAAGAATCATGCTATCCTTCACAAGGCACTTAGAGCTGAATAATGAAGAAGAGATCTACAATAAAATGAAGAACTCATAAGAATCTTAAAAGAGAACAAGGTATCTGCTGATGCTGAAAGTCCTAAGTTTAGAAATAAAGGTGAATACTGACACAAGTATACATACATTTTGTTGATGGTATAAATTAGTACAAACTCCCACAGTAATTCCACTTCTGAGGATTTATTCTAAGTAAATAATACAAAAATATATTCAGATCTGTACATATGAAGATGTTCATTATAGTGTTATGTACAATTCTATACAATTCAAGCAATCTGGATATTCAACACCAGCAACAGGGATGGGTAGAGATAAAGGACATGGTTCTGGAGTTAAATCAGAGGTAGGGTGGGGGTGGAATCAAAGCAAACCTACTGATGCAAGTGAGTGACAGGAGACCCAAAAGTGCCCAGAAGTATGCACTGATGAGCCATAATTTGGAAGCTCAGTGAAGCTATTTGTGGAAACCCCTGTAAGTTCAGTTCTCAAACTCCTAACTTAACTGGAGAGAGGAACATTCATCCATCACATTCCTACCCTGACACTCAAGATAAATTGGAAAGGATCATTTCAGGGCTATACACAAAATTTTGAGACAACTTGGAAAGTATATCCTAAAGTTTCACATGTTATTAACATTCTTGATGAAAGCCTCCCATCCCTCTCACAGACAGTACATTTTTGTTGTCAAGTAAATGCATCAGCAATCTTCTGTGTCTCATATTCTGCATTCAGCTAATCCATCAATTAACAAGACATGCTTAAACTGTTCAGAGGCAATCAAGAGTGGTCCTCAGCCCAGTGTGGTCCAGCCAGGCTGATGTGCAGCCGCCCCAGCTGGAGGCCCTGCCCAGACTGCGCCACTCAGCGCCTGAGGTATAGACACACTGCCCTATTTGTTTTGGCAATAATTGTCTCCCTGCCCTGTAAAAGGCCTGAAAATTACTTCTATGTTTAGAAACAAGATTGCTCGGTTGAGGCTGCTCGTCAGAATCTCACCTCTTTATAGAAGTCTGTTATTCCTAGAACTGTTTCCTAACTTAGGCTTTTGTGATGTTTGGTTGATGAAAAGGCACTTGTTAGAAAAGTACAAGGACCCTTGGCAAGTGTGTCTGGGGGACCACCATGGCTACTCCCAAGAGGATTATTAATTGTGGAGTTTTTTCACTTACTACTCTGGGTAAACATCATGATAGATTCAAGTTTACATGTAGTTTTGATTGAATAAGAGGGACACTTTTGGGGTTTTTTGTTTTTTTTTTTTGCAATGGTCAAGTGAGGTTTATCCTTGGAATGCAAAGCTGGTGTAATAAAAAAAGCTGTCATCAATTTTTGCTTATCAATTCCTATAATTCACCATGTTAATACACTAAGATATAAACCACATGATCATATTAACTAATGCAGAAACGGCATTTGACAAAACAGTATTTGACAAAAAGGCAAATGCCTTTTTAAAAGGCATTTGACAGAACTCTCAGAAAAATAGAAAGGAAGGAGATTTCCTCAACCTTATAAAGAGTGTCTACAAAATAGCTATAGGTAGCATTATATTTGGACTTCCCTGGTGGTTCAGTGGATAAAGAATGCACCTGTAATGCAGGAGACATAGGAGAGGCAGGTTTGATTCCTGGTCAGGAAGATTCCCTGGAGAAGGAAATGGCAACCCATTCCAGTATTCCTATGTGGAAAGTCCCATGGACAGAGGAGACAAGTGGGCTACAGTCAACGGGATCATAACGAATTGGACATGACTGAAGTGACTGAGCAGAAGTAGCATTAGATTTATGGTAAAAAACTAATGTTTTTCTTCTAATGTTAGAAACAAGGCAAGGATGTCTGCTCTCACTACTCTTTTTTTTTTTTTTTTGATTAATTGGAGGATAATTGTTTTACAATATTGTGTTAGTTTCTGCTGTACAACTAACCCTAACCCTAATTTTTTTCTCATGTGACTCAGCTATAAGTAAATATACACATATCCCCTCCAAGAGGGACATTTAATTGTAAAAGAAAGTGGATTTCCAACCAATATATGGAAAATAAATCAGCAAACTCACAATTGTTAGCTGCATAGATGGAAAGGAAAAGGTGGCCATTCAAGCTCAGTAGGCATCTCTGTGCACTTGAAGAAGATGTTTCCTGACCATCCATGCATGGCCCCCTCTTTATACACACAGGAAAACCACCCAAATATTCGTGAGCCCCCACAGCAGCCAGGATCCAGAAGTCTTCATGGACATTGGGGCCATACTCCCTAGTCCCCACTCGATATCACCAGCATATTACTACTTGGATTCTCTGTAAATACTTCCCATTAATTTAATCTAAGCCCAGACTCTTAAAACCCCAGATAGCTAGTTCACTATTTACATTAACCATATGCTCTCTGGCTTCACACACCACAGAGTCACCTCTGTTATTCAGGGAGGTGAAATCCACAAGACAGTTGTATACACAGACTGACGGTGGAGATTTTATGTTTTATCACGACTAACTTGGGTTTATTGTTCCTTTAAGTTATGATGAATAAAAATCCTATTCAAGACCTTAAAAAGAAGATCTGTCTCCCCAAAGAAATTCTTAGCAGACTCATGTTAAGATTCATGCCAAAATTAAAGCCCCCTAGATTTGTTTAAATTTTAAAATGAAAAATGCAATGCATTTTTTACGGCGCTGTCCCTCTTGTCACCATGAAACCTCCTCCTCATACTGTGCCCCTCGTCTCAGTCAATAGCAACCCTCCTCTTCCAGCAACTCAGGCCCAAGTCCATGGGATTATCCTGGACTTCCCTGCCCAATACATCAGTCAGCCCTGTTGACTCTTCCTTCCGAATCCATCTTGAGTCTGACTGCTTCTTACCACCTCTGCTGCTGCCACTGTGACCTCAGCCACCATGGTCTTCCATCTGGATTATTTTCAGTAGCCTCTGACCTGGACTTCCTGCCCCCACCCCCTTTCTCTTCATTCTCCCTTTGAGCAGGTCATGTCACCACTCCACCATTTAAGAAAAAGTCAAAGACATGAATATGGTTCCCATTGGCTCACTGACATTATCTCCATCAGCTCAAGCTCATTCTCCTCCAACCATCTTGCTACTCCTTCAGCACATCACGTGTTCTACCCCAGGGCCTTTTCACATACTGTTCACTCTGTCTGCAATGCCCATCCTCCAGAAGATCACGTGATTTCCTTTCCTACTTTCTTGGTTCTCTCAAGTGTGATCTCACCAAAAGAAGCCAAATCACCACCCTGTGTAAAACGGCTACTACCTTCTACAACCTCACATTCTCTCACCTTGCTCAGCTTTATTTTTCTTCATAGCACATATCGCCCTGGACATCCTAATATTCATTTGCTGATTGTATGTCTTCTCCATTACCTGGCCAATAGTAGGCACTCTTTTTTCTTGAGTAACTGGTGATGATAACAATAATAATAAAGATTGGTTTGGCACTGGATTTCCTACAAATAAGTAGTAAAAAAGAGTATGGTATCTTCAACATAATAGCCCATCATAGAAAACAAGGGCTTCTATAAAAGCACAAAACAAAAATAAGCTACACTAATTTGCTGAACTTTAAGCCTAAAGGAATGCAAATATTTCTTTAAATTTGGTAAATTTTTTAACTCAAAATAAATCCATATATCTCCCACAAATATTGAACATCAGGGCAAATTTGAACTGAGCAGGCACTTTACTTGTCTTAATCTCGGTGGTGAAATCTGCTGAGACTTTGAAGAGACTTTTATCTCTCATACGAGAATGTGAGAGGTTGTCCTTGCCATCAGGATGTCCATTATAACAGCTTTTCTGTACTAGAGCAGATGACATGTTTTCTTTCCATTTTCTGCACCTTTTCACTCCTGGCACAAACCAAACCAAGAAAATGGAAATTTGAGGCTGCCCAGTCAAGGGAAAGATTCCAACCCAAATGTAACAGAGGATGTCACCAGTGAGAGGTGGGACTTACAAGATCTTTGGAAGATACAAAGATTTTAATTGAGAGTTTCCAAATGCTGTAGCCAGGCAGAAGGCAAAAATCAGGAAAACTAAGCTCTGTCAAAGTCTCAAGTGATATGAACATGAGGCATGTTTCATCTTTCCCTTATTTATCAAACACATTTCTGGTATTGGACTTAAAGGATGACAAAAAGACATGCTCTCCATCAACATGCTTACACTATCATGTGTAAAATGGATAGCTGGTGAGAAGTTGCTATATAATACAGGGAGCCCAGCCTGGCACTCTGTGATGACCTG
Source organism: Bos indicus x Bos taurus (assembly GCF_003369695.1). Classification (NCBI taxonomy): domain Eukaryota; kingdom Metazoa; phylum Chordata; class Mammalia; order Artiodactyla; family Bovidae; genus Bos; species Bos indicus x Bos taurus. The sequence continues at coordinate 5,989,707 of NC_040083.1, read as the reverse complement.
GGGCGGGGGGGGGGGGGGTGGTGAGATGCAGTGGGGAGTGGGAGGGAGGCTCAGGAGGGAGGTGATATATGTATAATTATGGCTGATTCGTCTTGTTGTATGGCTGAAACCAACACAACATTGTAAAGCAATTTTCCTCCAATTAAAAAAAAAAAAAAATCACACGTTTGGAAAGAGACAGAAAGTGTACAGATCACCATTACATAAAATAATGACTTCTCAGTTTTATAGTAGAATACTGGAGGAGAATGTAACCCAAACAAGGCTTTGGCATAACAATAGACTTATGTCTGAAACCAGTTTTACATTTAGCTGTTGTATATTAGACAGATTACTTGCTAAGTCACTTCAGTCGTGTCCGACTCTGTGTGACCCCATAGACGGCAGCCCACCAGGCTCCCCCGTCCCTGGGATTCTCCAGGCAAGAACACTGGAGTGGGTTGCCATTTCCTTCTCCAATGCATGAAAGGGAAAAGTGAAAGTGAAGTCGCTCAGTGGTATCCAACTCTTAGCAACCCCATGGACTGCAGCCTCCCAGGGTCCTCTGTCCATGGGATTTTCCAGGCAAGAGTACTGGAGTGGGGTGCCATTGCCTTCTCCGGCAATGGACAGATTACTTACATTCCCTCAAACTTTGGTTTCCTTCTGGTAGAGGAGGGAAAAGACTAAAATACATACTATGTGCTGGGCTCGTCTGTTTCTTCCCAGGAACTGCCCGCTGCTGATATTTATGTTGAGTCATCAATATTACATTTCTTGACTTTATAGGGTACAGCCAGTATTCCTAGATCCATCCTGAGAAACACCTATATGCAGAAACACCTCTCAAACCAGGACTTATGTAATCAGCCACTGTGTAAAATGCTTCCCCATGGAGTGAACCCTGGTGTGAAACAAACCAGTTGTGAGCCAGAGAAGATAGAAAAATGAGGAAAAGCATTCACTATGCCACGTTTTCATGAGATCATTTACCTCTAAAATCCTTTACAATCCTTCCAAGGAGCAAGCATCTTTTAATTTCTTGGCTGCAGATGTTTTTCCTACAATCGTCCACATAGGCAAAGCTATGGATTGTCCAATAGTCGTGTACAGATGTGAACGTTGGGTCATAAAGAAGTCTGAGCGCTAAAGAATCGATGCTTTCAAATTGTGATGCTGAAGAAGACTCTTGAGAGTCCTTGGGACTGCAAGAAGATCAAACCAGTCAATCATAAAGGAAATCAACCCTGAATATTCATTGAAAGGACTGATGCAAAAGCTCCATTACTTTGGCCACCAGATATGAAGAGCTGACTGATTGCAAAAGACACTGATGCTGGGAAAGATTGAAAGCAAAAGAAGTGGAAGAAGGTGACATGGTTAAATAGCATCACCAAGCAATGGACAATAATTTGAGAAAACTCAGGTTAATAGTGATGGACAGAGAAGCCTAGCGTGCTGCAGTCCATGGAGTCACAGAGTTGGACAAGACCTAGCAACTGAACAGCAACAACAAAACCTCTACAAACTCGCTTTAAAAGGATATTTGACACTGACTGTACAGGCCAACAATTTAACTTGCATTTTTATATAAGCACCTCTCTTTGGCCTTATGGGAAATTTAGGTTTAAAAATGTCTTGGTGGTGTTTGACAAATTCTAAACATTATTCATGCACATGAAGTAAATTTATTATGAGTAATACCACTGAGAGTTTCTCATAAAATTCTGTCCCTGAAAGTTATGTTCTGTAACAATGGCAAAGAATGCATGCAAGATAAGCTGACTAAAGAGCTTCTAGGCAGATTTATGTCATTGTAATGACTAAAAATGTTTAATTTCATCATTTGGGCATTTCAATGAAAATGGTGTCAACTGAAAGAATAACTTTTAAAGGAACCCATAAAACATTTCTTATTTATAACGGATTTAACTGGCTTCACTACCAAGTGTTTTTCTGTTGTCTAGTATTTTTAAAGATTCTAAGTTTCATTGAATACCAGAAGCATGATATATATCTAAATGTAACCACTTAATGCCACCTGATAAGACATATCTATCACTAAGAACTGAAAAAGTCCATGAAAAACAAGCAACTTATCTTTATGCTGTGATTCAGGACCTATTAAGAAGATTGCCACATGGATCTTCCTGTTATTTTTCCTTCAAAAAAATCATTTTAAAACTTGAGTGCTCCAAAGAATTATGTAAAACAGCCATCATTTGCTCCATTACATAAGTATAAAAGAAATGTTATGAGAATTTTAATCTTTTTTGTTTTTTAATAAAATATAGGCAAAATCATGAGGTGTTTTATTGTGGTCTTCATTTTTATCCTATGGGTTGCTAATAATGGGGAGAAAGCACAAGTACATATTGTTTGTTGATTCAATATTCTCGGGGGAGTAGCATTGACATATATACACTAGATAGCTAAGCACAGACAGCCCAGCTCAGTGCTCTGGATGACCTAGAAGGATAGAACGGGGGAGCAGGAGGGAGGTCCGGGAACAAGGGGATAGATGTATACCTAAAGCTGATTCATGTTGTTGTACAACAGAAACTAACACAATGCCGTAAAGCAATTAAAAGAAAATCCCATGATAAATCATTATGGAAAAGAATACAAAAAAAGAATGTATATATATGTATAACTGAATCACTTTGCTATACAACAGGAATTAACATTGTGAATCAACTAAACTTCAATAAAAATAAATAAATAAGAGAAAATAATAAAAAATATTTTCTGGGATTAAAAAAATGACCTATTTAAAAAATTATTTATCCTTTCTTCCTGAGAGGTTTTAACGCCTATCGAGGGATCTCTTTCTGATTTGTAAAATAAGCCTTATTCAATATCCTCAGTTTTTACATGTGAATACAGACTCGTTTTCTCTTTCAATTTAATAAAATATAAACAACGTGGAGGCTTAATTATCCAACTGAATTCCAAACAACTTTCTTTGCTTCAACTAGGTAAACAAGTAGCACATTTTTCCAGTTTTATTGAGACAAAATCGACATATAATGTGTGAGTTTAAGGTGAACAACATGGTGTGATACACTGACATATTGGAAAATGATGACCACCATAGAGTTAGTTAACACCTTCATCATCTCACATAATTACCTTTTTGTGCATTTCATGAGAACATTTAAAATCTACTCTCACAGCAATTTACAAGAATATAATACAGCAGTATTAACTGTAGTCATCATGCTGTACCTTACATTACCAGGAATTATTTATCTTTTAACTGGAAATCTGATCCCTTTGATCAGCATCTACTCCTGTCCTCCACCCCCTCAAATGCTGGCAATCACCATTCTACTCTCTGTTCCTATGAGTACAGCATTTTAGGATTATATATGTGTACGTGATATTATACTGTCTTTGTCTTTGTCTTAATTCACTTAGCATAATCCTTCAAGTTGCCTTCTATCTTATTGCAAATGGAAGGGTATTCGTCTTTATTGTATGTATATACATATATGGTGGTGATTTAGTTGTTAAGTCGTGACCAAGTCTTGTGACTCCATGGACTGTGCCTGCCAGGCTTCTCTGTCCATGGAATTCTCCAGGCAAGAATACTGGAGTGGGTTGCCATTTCCTTCTCCAGGGGATCTTCTTGATCAAGACCCAGAGATCAAACTGGTGTCTCCTGCATTGCAAGCAGTCTCCTGCTTTGAAAGTGAGTTCTTTACAGCTGAGTCACCAAGGATTCCATATATATACAGAATATATATATATATTTGTACATATATATGTACAAATGTATGTATGTATATGTATATATACGTATGTATATATGTGTGTGTGTGTGTATATATACACATATGTATCACATCTTTATCTATTTCTTCATAGACATTTAGGTTGTTTCTGATTTCTGTAGTGAACACAATGCTGCAGGGTACAGATCTCTTTTCCAGATCCTGATTTCATTCCCTTTGGATAAATATTCAAAAGTGGGGTTGCTAGGTCACGTGGTAGTTCCATTTTTAATGTTTTGAGAAACCTCTATATTATTTTCCACAGTGGACTGCACCAATTCACATTCCCACGAACAGTACACAAGGGTTCCCTTTTCTCCACATCCTCATCAACCCTTATCTCATGTCTTTTTGATAATAGCTATTCCAACAGGTATGAGGTGTGATTTTGATTTGCATTTCCGTGATGATTAGTGATGTTGAGCACCTTTTCATGTATGTGTGGGATATCTATGTGCCTTGTTTGTCTTATTCTGAAATTGAAATATGTCTTATTCTGTATTTGATCATGCAAATGAAGCTTTAAAGTGTAATGGGAAGAAAACTGTATAATAACGTACCTGAAACTGGGAGATTGCGATTGATATCTGGTCCCATCACCTCACGGCAAATAGATGGGGAAACAATGGAAACAGTGACAGACTTTATTTTGGGGGGCTCCAAAATCACTGCAGATGGTGACTTGAGTCATGAAATTAAAAGACGCTTGCTCCTTGGAAGAAAAGGTATGACCAATCTAGACAGCATATTAAGAAGCAGAGACATTACTTTGCCAACAAGGTCTGTGTAGTCAAAGCTATGGTTTTTCTACTAGTCATGTATGGATGTGAGAGTTGGACTGTAAAGAAAGCTGAGTACCAAAGAATTGATGCTTTTGAACTGTGGTGTTGGAGAAGACTCTTGAGAGTCCCTTGGACTTCAAGGAGATCAAACCAGTCAATCCTGAAGAAAATCAGTCTTGAATATCCACTGGAAGGACTGATGCTGAAGCTCCAATACTTTGGCCACCTGATGCGAAGAACTGACTCATTTGAAAAGACCCTAATGTGAGAAAGACTGTAATGTAAGGCAGGAGGAGAAGGGATGAGATGGTAGACAAAAGATGAGATGGTTGGATGGCAACACCGACTCAATGGACATGAGTTTGAGTAAACTCTGGGAGTTGGTAATGGACAGGGAGGCCTGGAGTGCTGCGGTCTGTGGGATCTCAGAGTCAGATGCAACTGAACGACTGAACTGAACTGAATTGATTGATATATGTATATACATTAATATGTATAAAATAAATAACTAATGAGAATCTACTGTATAGCTCAGGGAATGCTACTCAATGCTCTGTGTGTGTGTGTATGTGTGTGTATGTTAGTTGCTCAGTCGTGTCCAACTCTTTGCAACCCCATGGACTGTAGCCTGCCAGGCTCCTCTGTCCATGAAATTCTCGAGACAAGAATACTGGAGTGGGTTGCCATTTCCTTCTCCAGGGGATCTTCTCCACCGAGGGACTGAACCTGGGTCTCCTGCATTGTAGGCATATTCTTTACCATCTGAGCCATCCTGGAAGCCCACTCAATGCTCTGTGGTAACCTAAATGGGAAGGAAATCCAAAAAAGCAGGGAAATATGTATAGCTGATTCACTTTGTTGTACAGCAAAAATTAACACAACATTGTAAAGTAACTATAATAAAAATTAATTGAAAGAAAGCAAGCAATGGCATTCTAAGAAACATGAAAAAATATAATGTACCTGACACTTTAAGTTAAAGCGTGTAAAATATAATTTAACACCATTTCACACCAACACTTTTAAGTCTCTTTCTATTACTGTAAATTGCATCCTAAAGCTAAAACAGAGCTAATTTGTGGTATGCACTAATCTCTAAGTTGAGAAGTGCAATAAATTTAGATGAACTTTTTTCCGAAGCAGAAATGATTATTGCCAAAAGTAAAAAGGGAGAAAAATAGAGCCCTTTTAAAATTCTTGTTTTGAATGTTGTCATAGTTACTAAAAAGAAATTTATGCTTTGAAAACTTTTCTTAGATGTTAAATGCTGTGACCAGTTGTGAAGCCTGAAAGATGAATAAGCTTGATGAGGAATTCCATTTATAAACATCTTTTCAAAACCCATCTTTACTAATTATTCCCTTTCTACCTACATTAGACCTAAAGTTGGCTGTGTGCAGAATTATTTTATCATTTAAACTATTTTGAGTTATAAACATTCAAACATAGTTATAGGTTGAATTTAATTTCTGAATGTTCAGCCAAAGTTTAAATTTAAATATTTAAAAATATATCTTGTGAGCAAGCTACATAAAATAAGTGAATTGCTAAATAATCCCAAGAGTATAAATAGAAGAGGATCGTGTTCAATTAATTTGGTTCCATAATGACATATTCTTGTTCCTAGTATCTCCAGAATAACATGCTAGAAGGACTTTTGGTAGAGTGTTACAATCCTAGACTATTTCAGACTATCAAAACCCTAACCAGTCCAGTTTAAAAATGATCAAAAGGATTTAAGTAGACTTTTCTCAAAAAAAAAAAAAAGATATATAAATGATAAATAAATACACGAAAGGTGTTCAAAACCACCAATCACTCAGTTCAGTTCAGTTGCTCAGTCATGTCCGACTCTGCAACCCTATGAATTGCAGCACGCCAGGCCTCCCTGTCCATCACCAACTCCTGGAGTTCACTCAGACTCATGTCCATCGAGTCAGTGATGCCATCCAGCCATCTCATCCTCTGTCATCCCCTTCTCCTCTTGCCCCCAATCCCTCCCAGCATCAGAGTCTTTTCCAATGAGTCAACTCTTCGTATGAGGTGGCCAAAGTACTGGAGTTTCAGCTTCAGCATCATTCCTTCCAAAGAAATCCCAGGGCTGATCTCCTTCAGAATGGACTGCTTGGATCTCCTTGCAGTCCAAGGGACTCTCAAGAGTCTTCAACACCACAGTTCAAAAGCATCAATTCTTCAGCGCTCAGCTTTCTTCACAGTCCAACTCTCCCATCCATACATGACCACTGGAAAAACCATAGCCTTGACTAGACGGACCTTTGTTGGGAAAGTAATATCTCTGCTTTTCAATATGCTACCTAGGTTGGACATAACTTTTCTTCCAAGGAGTAAGCGTCTTTTAATTTCATGGCTGCAGTCACCATCTGCAGTGATTTTGGAGCCCCAAAAAATAAAGTTACTTTATTTGAAATGAGTTACTTAGAATAATCCAAATCATAAAGACAGGAAGCATATAGGTGGTCACTGGGCACAGATGAAGGACTGCAATGGGTAACAGAATGGGAATTATTGTTTACTAAGTATATTGCTTACATGTTTTAAGACATGCCTAAGGATGTCTTAGATCTTCACATCAAATTAGAACCCGTTGATTTAAACCCCAGTATGTTCTCCAAATCAGGCAAGTTCCATAATAATTAAAGTTTTTCTACTAATATGTGAAGTAAGAGTGCATAATAAAGATTTATTTACTGTGGACAGAACAATAGTTGCCAAGAAAGCCCTTGGCCAGGATATTTTTAACTTCAGTTGAGCATGTAGCTGAAATCTACATAATCTTCTACGTACCATTCTATGCATTAAACCTACTCTGAGGCTCATTGAACGCTGTGGAAAATTTTCCCAGTGGACCAGCCCGTTTGCAGAACCAGGTGTTTCTGACGCTGTGAGTTGTGATGCTGTGAAAAATATTCATAGTGCTCTAAGGTCCCTTAAACTCTCATTCCACCTGTGCTTTCTCATTGAATCCAGTGGCTGCTTATGCTTTTCAGGGATCTCCTTGTTTATGTAGGTGCATTTCTTTGTTTCTGAATTTATTTTGCTACATTTTAAAAAGTAAAATTTATAGAAAAAGATTTAACAAGCTGGTGTTGGGAGTCACTGACATTTCAGCCAGGTGCACTGCTAATGTGCAGGTGTAAACCAGGGAACAGGTAAGGAAAGCATGAGGTGAGCTGCAGTCTCTTGAAGGATTAATTGTGTATGTCCATAATGAATATATCCCAAGGTGCATTTAACCGTCTGCTATAAATGAAGACATTTTCTTCCTTTCTCCCCCTCTTTCCAGTTTCCCCTTGTCATTTATATACATAAAGTAAGTATAGTCTATATTTGGATTTCATGAGAAAGAGAAGTCCCTTATTCATGGCTAAACATAATTTTATAGGAATTTTAACTTTTAGACAACAAATATGTATTACTCTTCTAAATAAGTGATTATTTTTACATTTGAAAATACTCCACTTCTAAAGTGCTATATTAAAGACATATTTTATTTACTTGCCTCTTTATCTTTTTAACTGAAGGATAATTGCTTTACAGAATTTGGTGGTTTTCTGTCATACCTCAACAAGAATCAGCCATAGGTACACCCATGTTCCATCCCTCCCAAACCTCCCTCCCATTTCCCTCCCCATCTCTCGCTTCTAGATTGTCACAGAACCCCTGTTTGAGTTCCCTAAATCATACAGCAAATTGCCATTGGCTATTTTATATATGGCATTGAAAATTTCCATGTTACTCTCTCCATACATCTCACCCTCTCCCTCCTCTCCTCCCGCCATGTCCATAAGTCTGTTCTTTATGTCTGTTTCTCCATTGCTTCCCTAAAAATAAATTCATCAGTACCATCTTTCTAGATTCTATATATATGTCTCAGTATACAATATTTATATTTCTCTTTCTGACTTACTTCCCTCTGTATAATAGGCTCTATGTTCATCCACCTCATTAGAACTGGCTCAAATGCATTCCCTCTTATGGCTGAGTAATATTCCATTGTATATATGTACCATAGTTTCTTTATCCATTCATCTGTTGATGGACATCTAAGTTGCTTCCGTGTTCTAGCTATTGTAAACAGTGCTGCAATGAACTTTGGGACACATGTGTTCTTTTCAATTTTGGTTTCCTCAGGGTATATGCCTAATAGTGAGATTGCTGGGTCGTATGGTGGTAATATGGTCATAAAAAAACATTCCTAGTTTTTAAGGAATCTCCATACCACCTTCCACAGTGGCTATATCAATTTACATTCCCACCAGCAATGCGAGAGGCTTCCCTTTTCTCCACACCCTCTCCAGCATTTATTGTTCGTAGACTTTTTGATAATGGCCATTCTGACTGGTGTGAGATAGTATCTCATTGTAGTTTTGATTTGCATTTCTCTAATAACCAATGATGTTCAACACCTTTTCATGTGTTTGTTAGCCATCTGCATTCATGTGTTTGTTAGCCATCTGTATTAAAGATGTATTTTATTATGTTAATCCTTATTTTTCCTCTCACATTATATAGTAATACAACCACCTCACCTACATTCATCCCTGAATATTTTTTCAAATAAGATAATTTTCAGCTGTGTTACTCAGTTTCTATATTCTGAAAAAATTGGAAGACATCATCATTAAAATTCAATTTGTAATCAAAATAACTTTTTCTTGAATGTTCATTCCAAATAACATATATTCTATTTTCTGTACTTCATACTTTGAAGAATGTTAGCTATTTACTTTTCCAAACAGGTTATATTAGGGTAATACTTTGATTTTTTTTTTAATACTGTGTAGCCATATTAATAAGATTTATAAATAGTTATATTTCATTATATTTTTATTCTTATAATGCAACATTCTATATTTTATTTTAACATTTTTTAGTAATATTTTCACAACTAAGTCAAAATATATAATTAGAAATTGTACAGGAACATACAGAAATAGAAAAAGTATAATGCACGATACTGGATGCTTGGGGCTGGTGCACTGGGACGACCCAGAGGGATGGTATGGGGAGTGAGGAGGGAGGAGGGTTCAGGATGGGGAACACATGTATACCTGTGGCAGATTCATTTTGATATATGGCAAAACCAATACAATATTGTAAAGTTAAATAAAATAAAATTTAAAAATAAAAGAAAAAGTATAATCTTTGGGTGAAATTTAACATAACACTAAGTCTAAATAAAAACATTTTGTCTCACATTTCAAGTAGGAAAAATGTCAACACTTTTTTTTTTAAGAAAAATATTGCATTTTTCCCCTGATTTTTTGAAGTCCGCGTCTATTCAGTATTTGTCATTCAAAAGAAAAGAGAAATGTTCTAATCAAACTGACATTTCCAAACATTAAAGTATTTAGTAGTATTTTTCATCTGACAAATATAATTACATTTCCATTACATGATTCATGAGGCAAGACGTTCAAATGTTAATAGAATAGATTTCTTTTCATTCAGATATTTTGAACTTAATATCATAGACAAATGGAGTATCCTTGGATCAAAAAATATATGGTGTTCCAAGTCCTATCATGTGAGTCGAAGAGGCTGTTTTTGTTACCTCTTCTTCATCTTTTTTTAATTTAATAGAAATTTATTTTCCCAAAGTCTACCCAAGATCAAGAGTTGGTTTCTCCAGAGGCCTCTCTCCTTGGCTGTCTTCTCCTGGGTCCTCACATGGCTGTTTTTCCATGTGCCTATGGCCCTGATGTCTCTTCCTCATTTTAAAAGGACACCAGTCCTGTTGGATTAGGGCCCCACCTGTATAATCTCATGCATCATTAGTCACCTCTTTAAAAGCCCTGTCTCCAAAAACAGTCACTTTGGGGGTTAGGACTGCAATACATGAATGAGGATGGGGGAGAGGACACAGTTCAGTCCATCACAGAGAGCAACTGGAAAGAACAAGAGATTTATACTCAGAAAGTACAAGTTCTATCAGCTTTGTGCTGTTGGAACAAATCATAGTAATTTCTCTAAGCATCTCTTTCTCACCTATTAAATAACAATTATTTTATGTTAAATTACTTGCAATCACTCCACTCAAATTCCAGATGGTTTATTGCAAAACTTCCTATTAGCCAATGAAAGTGAAAGTTGCCCAGTCATGTCCAACTCTTTGCAACCCCATAGACTATAGAGTCCATGGAATTCCTCCAGGCCAGAATACTGGGGTGGGTAGCCTTTCCCTTCTCCAGGGGATCTTCCCAACCCAGGGATCAAACCCAGGTCTCCTGCATTGCAGGCAGATTCTTCACCAGCTGAGCAACAAGAGGTAACCGGGAATAAGGATCATTTCTCAATAAGTTAAGATGAAACAGAGGTTGTCATCAGAAATTTGGGGTTCACATCAGAAGTTATATGTTGGAAGTCCAGGTGCCAGAAAAAATTTGGGAAAGTGTTGACCAGCATGGTGTCAATTGAATTCAAATAAAATTCTGGGCTTCTGATTTAGCCTCTTTCTAAACCTAGTAGTAATAGACAGCCCTGAGTACCAAGGCTGACATCAAGGATGGGGGCTTTCCATGGAACCCCCACCCCTGTCATGTCTGTACACTGGCAATTGTTATTCATTATCACACTTGGGCTATTGTTGATGGACATACAGTCTTACTTATACTGGATCACTAGGCTGTTGCCCCTTAATCAACCAATTACATAATGTAGGTGATTAAATAAAGAAACAATGAAAAAATATGTCTTTGTAGTTTAGCCCCAAGAAGGGATGACTTGCATAAAAGAAGTCATAAAAAGTTGTAAAAAGGGGTCTGCCCTGGTGGCTCAGTGATAAAAAATCTGCCTGCCAGTGCAGGAGACACAGGTTTGAGCCCTGGTCTGGGAAGTTCCCACATGCAGAGGAGCATCTAAACTGGTGCGCCACAACTATTGAGCCTGTGCTCTAGAGCCCAGGAGCCACAACTACTGAAGCCCGTGGGCCTAGAACCCGTACTCCGCAACAAGAGCAGCCACTGCAGTGAGAAGCCAGTGCAGACAACTAGAGAGAAGCCCCATCTCACTTCTACTAGAGAAAAGCCCATGCAGCAGCGAGGACCCAGTACAGCCAAAAATACATAAATAGAGTAAATAAATAAAATTATAAAAATAAAAGTTTTAAGAAGGGAAAAAATAAACATAAAAATATCCACTCAGTAGTGACACATGTAAACTAGGATTCTGATCCTCACGGTAAAATGTCCTGCCCCACTTCACAAGCACACTCATGACCACCGTACCTACAACCACAATGAACTGTGAAAAGCCTCTGTGTTACAGTGAACATTCTTCTAGCAGTTTCTTCAGCTGTTGTTTTGATTGAACAGTTCACTCTACTCTATGGACACCCTCTTCATTCACTTGTAAATGAAGATGAATGCTTATGAGAAAATAAGGCTGATCTGAAGGACTTGACAGAAATAATCGGTGTGAGGCACGCAACTCGCACATTAGCGAGTGAATGGCTGGATTGGGAGGGCTGGAGGACAGGGCTGCCCGGCTGCGTTGCACTGAGTCATAGCTTTGAAACAAGGCCTTGACTCAGAGCTATCAGGCTGGGGCTTCTGTTTTCCTGGCTCTGATAAGCCCGTCTCTTTTTGTCCAGGGGCTGAGCCTGCGATTTAACATTGCAATGACAGCAATAGTTATCCCCAAAAACATCCTTCTCGGCTCATTTCTAATACAGATCACTTATTCTTTGTGAAAGATGAGTGAGTCATGCAAGGAGCAGACTGCCCATTAGTGGCACATTGTTAATTTGCTCTTTAATTAGTTTAGTGACATATAATTATTTGAGGTCAAATAATAATTAAATTTTTGTACACTCCTTTTTTTCCCCTGGTAAATTACCACTGGACCACCCTCCATGATAAAGGATCTCTAAATAACACACAGGATGCTGGCTGAAGAACACAAGGAAGTGTGTGATCTTTCCCTACAAAAGTCCCCTTTAAAAAAAAAAAAATCTTTTTAATGAAAAGAAGCATTTTATCATCTTTGTTTAGAATTCTCCTTTTAAGAAGAAATCATCTAATAAAAATATAAACTTTACGCTTCTAAGTAAATGAGCTTTCTGAAAGAAACATAAAATGCATCAACTTTTCATTTTTACTATACTTTACAAATATTATTTACACTTATGAACATTAAATGGGCTTTTCTCTGGAGAACTCTATCAAAAAAATACATAAGTATTACATAAAAGTAAAGTTGGCTTCTTCAATTACTGAAGTTAAATAAATCGTCCATATTAAAATATCCATATTTCTTTTTTTTCCCAGAAGCAAGCAATTGATTGTTATTTAAGAAGATTCAGCTAAAATCTCACCCAATTCTGGTTAAAAATTGAAGTTTAGAAATTTATTTTCTCATTTTGACTTAGGGGTTACAGAAACGATGTTTATAATAACATGAAAATTTTTCAATTATATTAAAACAAAATATGATTTAGAAAATGAATTTAAGAAAAGCAAGATTAATTCATGTTCATAAGAGGTGAGAAAGTCTGTCTTTGGATTAAAAAGCAATATTAACAAAGCTTTCAATTTTTCAACCATAAGCTATATTCTCCATCCAGTTAATAATTCTGAGTTGATAAAGTCTTTGCATACTACAAACTTCTAAAAAGAAAATACCTCACCCAAAAATCTAAGTTGATTATATTAACATTTGTAGAAGAATTTCAGCAGGCACTTTGCTAACGTTGACCCTTAGCTAGCTAAGGCTCATAGCTGACGTCAGTTATTGGAGAAGAAAGGTCTTGGGAAGAAACTTCAAAAAATGATACAATGCAGCCCAAAATAGTCATTAAAATAAGCTTCACTAGTATCTTTACCAACAAAGTATTTTGCAAGGTTTTCTGTTTTTGTTTTTGTTTTTTTAATGTAGACTTCTTTGCACAGAATTGGCATGAATTAAAGACTTTTCCATATGTTTACACACACTGAACATGAACACCAGGGCCAGACTATAGTTAAAGCAGTGAAAACAGATTTTGCTCACTAACTTATATCAGGAACAAGTCAGCACACCTATAGTGTTCATAAAATGACACATTTTGAATAACCAATGCAGACACCATACTTTTGCTCAGGAATTCTGTCTGTAGATCAAGGCTTTGGTTTTGCTCCCAGCTCTGCTACTTGTTTGCAAGTCAACTAAACTTTAACACTCATCCATCAATCAAACACTGATCATATGCATACAATGTGCCAGGAATTGTGTTATACTCATGGGACCTAAGGAAATAACATAAATCTTTATAAAGTGCAAACTCCTGTTGTTCAGAGGAGGGAGAAGTCATGATCAGGGAAGGAGATACAAGTAAAACAACACTGACCATGCAGTATAATCAATGCCATGATAAGTGCATACATAAGTGGTTTTAACTATATTTTTTTAAAGACCAGGGGAAATTAACCAAGTAACACTAAGGTGAGTTTCTAAAGTTCATAAGGAACTCAATAGATACGAGGATACCTGGGGATTGAGACTAAGCGTAGTAAATAGAGGAAGTGATCATATATATATGTGTGTGTGTGTGTGTGAAATTAAGAGTTAGTCGCTCAGTCATGTCCATCTCTTTGCCACCTCATGGAGTATAGCCTGACAGGCTCCTCTGTCCATGGAGTTCCTCAGGCAAGAATACCAGAGTGGGTGGCCATTACTTTCTCCAGGGGATCTACCTGACCCAGGGGTTGAACCCAGATCTCCTACGTTTGCAAGCAGATTCTTTACCATCTGAGCAACCAGGGAGGAGATATGTATATATTATTATTTCTATATAACTTCTCTATTATTAACACTGAAGGAGAAAAGCAGAGAAAATAAAATGAGAAGGAAAGGCAGGTATAACATAATCCTGCCAAAAATAAACGATCTAAATGTTTAAAGTTCTTTGTGTTGTTTTGGGGAGGATTATGTTCAAAGACCAAGACTGTCTTTGACAATATTTAACACGGGTTCACTGTGGGAATAATAATAATTTCGCAAGCCAGTAGCATACAGGATAATGTCTCTTAATGAGCCAATAAGGATATAACAGTCCAAACCAATGACAGATTAATTACACTATTATACTCCCCTTATTCCAGGCAAGTGGAGATGAAAAGAAGAAAGTTCATGTTTCATTGAGGTGTAACTTTGTATCAACTGGTTCTTGGGTGAGATGGCTTAGCCAGTCCAGAGCTGATGTCCAGCTGCCGTTACAAAAACCAAAGACCCTTTCTGCTAGCGAACCAAGGTACCAGTGTTGGGGGCAAGATAATGTCCTCTGAGAGGCCACTGTTCAGTGTTCACAACTTCAGAAGAAAGATTTACCTTGCCCAGGCAGCAGCTGATGTTCCTAGTCTTAACAATTTTCCTTATAAAATAAATGCAAATGATTCACAGAAAGTCATAAACTCGTCCCCACCTAGACAGCTAATTGCATCTTATACCTCTCTTCCCTGTGGCCTAATTTCAATTGCACTAACCTCGATGTCTCTCAGAGAGGACAAGTTTGCTCCTGCCACAAGGCCTTTGCCTCAGCAGATTTTCTGTCTGGGACCCCTTCTCTAAACCTCAGAGGACTGGTTCTTCTTTGTCACTCTGGTTCAGTTTAAGCCACCTCCTTGAAGAGGACTTCACTGGCCATGCAATCAAATGGTGCCACTGTCTCTAGATCACCCTTTTCTTTTTTCTGTATTTTTATTAACCATTTTAAAAATTATAGTTAATCTACAATGCTGTGTTAGTGTCAGGTGTACAGCAAAGTGATTCAGTTTCAGTATATATACATATGTGTGTATACATACACATATATTCTTTTTCAGATTCTTTTCTAGTATAGGTTGTTACAATATCTCGAATATATTTCTCTGTGTTACGCGGTAGATCCTTTTCATTTGTTTTATATATAGTAGTGTGTATCTGCTAATCCCAGTCTCCCAATTTATCCCTCCCCACCCATCTCCCTTTCAGTAACCGTAAGTTCATTTTCTGTCGGTGAGTCGATTTGTAAACAAGTTCATCTGCGTCATTTTTTTTTAGATTCCACATGTAAGTGAAGCTCCAATACTTTGGCTATCTGATGCAAAGAGCTGCTTCATTGGAAAAGACCCTGATGCTGGGAAAGATTTTGTGCAGGTGGAGAAGGGGACAACAGAGGATGAGATGGTTGGATGGTATGGACTCATTGCTCAAACTCAATGAATGTGAGTTTGAGCAAACTGCAAGAGGTAGAAGGACAGGGAAGCCTGACAAGCTACAGTCCATGAATCTCTTTGGGGTTGCAAAGAGTCAGACACAACTTAGTGACTGAACAACAACAGTAAGTGATATTATGATATTTGTCTTTGACTTTCCTCACAAGAATACTGTTTGACAAAGAAAAGGTTTTCTAAAGGTTTGTTTGGGACTTGTTTATTTAGGAAAAGCCAAAAACATTTTAAAGATTTCCTCAATATTATGAAGACATTTTGTGAAAAGTGAACATCATAGTAATTTTTCCGTAAACAAGTACACAGTTTTGTTTTTAGTATAGAGGTAATGAGAAATAAATATGGTAGACACAGAAGATGTTGAAGAATTACAGAGATGCCACAATATAATGACAAAAGTCTCTGAAGTACCAGGACAAAGAGATGAATAACTGGCCTTTGAAAACTTCATTGTTTTTTAAAATAAATCTTACACAAGTACATCATGAGAAACGCTGGGCTGGAAGAAGCACAAGCTGGAATCAAGATTGCTGGGAGAAATATCGCTAACCTCAGATATGCAGATGACACCACCCTTATGGCAGAAAGTAAGATCAGATCAGATCAATCACTCAGTCGTGTCCGACTCTTTGCGACCCCATGAATCGCAGCACGCCAGGCCTCCCTGTCCAACACCAACTCCTGGAGTTCACTGAGACTCACATCCATCGAGTCAGTGATGCCATCCAGCCATCTCATCCTCTGTCGTCCCCTTCTCCTCCTGCCCCCAATCCCTCCCAGCATCAGGGTCTTTTCCAATGAATCAACTCTTCGAATGAGGTGGCCAAAGTATTGGAGTTTCAGCTTTAGCATCATTCCTTCCAAAGAAATCCCAGGACTGATCTCCTTCAGAATGGACAGAGGAACTAAAAAGCCTCTTGATGAAAGTGAAAGAAGAGAGTGAAAAAGTTGGCTTAAAGATCAACATTCAGAAAACTAAGATCATGGCATCTGGTCCCATCACTTCATGGGAAATAGATGGGGAAACAGTAGAAACAGTGTCAGACTTTATTTTTTGGGCTCCAAAATTACTGCAGATAGTGATTGCAGCCATGAAATTAAAAGACACTTACTCCTTGGAAGAAAAGTTATGACCAACCTAGATAGCATATTAAAAAGCAGAGATATTACTTTGCCAACAAAGGTCCACCTAGTCAAGGCTATGGTTTTTCCAGTGGCCATGTATGGATGTGAAAGTTGGACTGTGAAGAAAGCTGAGTGCCGAAAAATTGATGCTTTTGAACTGTGGTGTTGGAGAATACTCTTGAGAGTCCCTTGGACTGCAAGGAGATCCAACCAGTCCATTCTAAAGGAGATCAGTCCTGGGTGTTCTTTGGAAGGAATGATGCTAAAGCTGAAACTCCAATACTTTGGCCACCTCATGCAAAGAGTTGACTCATTGGAAAAGACTCTGATGCTGGCAGGGATTAGGGGCAGGAGGAGAAGGGGACGACAGAGGATGAGATGGCTGGATGGCATCACTGACTCAATGGACATGAGTTTGGGTGAACTCCGGGAGTTTGTGATGGACAGGGAGGCCTTGCATGCTGTGATTCATGGGGTCGCAAAGAGTCGGACACAACTGAGTGACTGAACTGAACTGAACTGAACTGACCCTCTCATTCCCCTCCTGTGGACTCGAGTCTGTTCTCTACATCTGCCTCTCCAACTCTTCCCAGTCTCATTCACATATATAGACTAAAACGTGTGAAATAGATAACTAGTGGGAAGCTGTTATATAGCACAGGGAGCTCAACTCGGTGCTCTGTGACAAGCTAGAGGGGTGGGATAAGGTGGACAGGAGGGAGGCTCAAGAGGGAGAGGATATGTGTATATATACAGCTGATTCACACTGCTGTACAGCAGAAACTGACTCAACATTGTAAAGCAATTATCCTCCAACTTAAAAAAATAAAATACAAATAATTTTATTAATATTTTAAATAAATAAATAAATCCTGACTTGCAGGAGGGCTGGGTATAAGTGAAGGCACTCTTGTTCCCATGCCCTTCCTCTTATATCCATAAGATTATTGTTTAAAATACTTAAAAACAGCCCATGTGAAAAAAGGGTTAAATACCTTCTAGATGCCAATATGAATCTCTACCATTCCCAGTATTTCTGGAAAAAGATAAGGAGACAGCACTGTTATAACAGCCAACATGAAATTCAGATGCAAACAAAGAAAAGACCTCCTTTCCAGAAGGCATGTTACTGCCACAGGAGTAGAAATTGGCCTCATAGGCTGTCAAAACAATGTTGCTGGGCTCTCTAGTGTTTTAATGGGAATGCTGGCACAAGATCTATGAGGAAGCAACTGGATTAATACACAGTCTAAGCTTAGCATCATGTTCCAGTACATGGTGCAAGAGTAGTCCATGAGAGTTACTGCCAAGTTCATATAAGATTAAAAATAGATCCCCATTAAGTGGAATATCCCAGCACAGGCTTGAGTTTAAATGGAGATTACAAAAATAGGAATGACTTTGGTTGCCATATTAGTAAACTCCTAATATAGCCTCCTTCCAATTTCCTTAGTAATATTTTACTTTCTATCTCTTTTTATTTTGATCCAGTGGCATGTGGTATCTTAGTTTTCCCAACCAGGGATTGAACTTGTGCACTTTGCAATAGTACAGAGTCCTAACCACTGGACACCACAAACACCCCTTAATAGCATCTCTTGACCAAGTTAGCACCAGATGCCAAGTTATATTCCTTTCTGAAATATAAAGGCAATATAATCAATGACTTTGCTTCCCCAGTCAGGAGTAAACATCATTGTCTGTGCAGGTGCAGGCTTATTATAGTGTATGCAGAATGCCAAATACCACCAAGTCTATTCCATAAAGGGCATTCTGGAACACAGAGCTCAGACAGCCATCTTTAATAATCTAAATTATATTAAGATAAAAGAAAAAATAACAACATAACTAAAAGAGTTTGGGGGTATGTGTGCATGCAGGTTCTGTAGTAACTTTGACATAAACAAGAGGTTCTGAGCTAAATGATAAGAGAAACTAGAGGGTTCTGAGGTAAAATCTGACAAAAACTCGAGGGTTCTGAAGTGAATTCTGACAGAACAGAGTATGTTCTGAGGTAAATTCTGACAGAATCTAGGACGTTCTGAGGTAAAATCTGACAGAATCTTAGGACATTCTGAGGTAAAATCTAACAGAAACTAGAGGGTTCTCAGGTAAAATCTGACAGAAACTAGTAGGTTCTCAGGTAAAATCTGACAGACAGAATCTTAGGACATTCTGAGGTCAAATCTGACAGAAACTAGGGGGTTCTGAGGTCAAATGTGACCGAAACTTGAGAGTTCTGAGGCAAAAATCTGAAAGAAAATAGGATTCTGCAGTAAAAATCTGACAGAAACTAAGGGGTTCTGAGGTAAAATCTGACAGAAAGTACGAGGTTCTGAGGTAAAATCTGACAGAACCTAGGAATTCTAAGGTAAAATGTAACAAAATGTACAGGGTTTGGCAGCAAAATTTGACAGAAACTGGAGGGTTCTTAGCTAAAAATCTGATAAAAACTTGGATGTTCTGAACATAGTATAAGGGAAGGTGAAAGTCTCTCAGTCATGTCCGACTGTTTGTGACCCCATGGACTATGCAGTAGTCCATGGAATTCTCCAAGCCAGAATACTGGAGCAGATAGATAGCCTTTCCCTTCTCCAGAGGATCTTCCCAACCCAGGGATCAAACCCTGGTCTACCTGCATTGCAGGTGGATTCTTTACCTGCTGAGCCACAAGGGAAATCCAAGAATACTGGAGTGGGGAGCCTATCCTTCTCCAGGGGATCTTCTTGACCCAGAAATTGAACCGGGGTCTCCATGCAGGCAGATTCTTGATCAAGTGACCTATCAGGGAAGCCCTAGAACTTAGTTTGTTCTGTGGTAAATCTAACGGAAAGATGGAGGTTCTGAGGTGAAGTGGACTGAAAGTAATTTCTGTTGTGAATTTGGTGGGAAAAAAGGATCTTTTGTGGTGAAATTAGATCAAACAGAAAATGGAGCTTCTGGGTTATTCTCACAGAAAGAAGAAATTTTCAAACAGGGAAATGGAGATTTCTGAGGGAAGCCTGAGTGGGAAAAAGTCTATTTCTGACTAAAAGACAGGGATTTCTGATAGAAGGAAGGAAATTTCCAAGTAATACCTGACAGAAAGAAGATTTTTTACAGAATAAAAGGTGATTTCTGAGGAAGTTCTTATAGTAAGAAGAAGATACTTGACCCCAAAAGGACATTTCTGAGGGATTTTTAATGAAAGTTGGAGATTTCTGACTGCAAGATTTCTGAGGGAAACCTTGGAAAAAGAAGGAGATTTCTGTCTGAAAGAAAGATATTTCTGAGGGATATTTCTGAAGGATATTTCAGAAAAGAAGAAAATTTCTGAGGAAATTCTAACAGAATACAGAAGTTTTCTGAGGGAAAAAAGATTTCTGAAGGAAAAATGGAGATTTATGAGGAAAAGAGGCAGATTCATGAGGGAATTGTGAGGTAAAGAAGCAGATTTTTGAGGCAGAAAAAGAGATTGCTGAGAGAATTCTGAGGAAATGAGAAGATTTTGAGGAAATTCTGAGAGAAGGTAAATTTCTGAGGTAAATAATGAGATTTCTGAGGGAATTCTGATTGAAAGTAGGAGATTTCTGAGAAAAAGTAAGAGATGTCTGAGGGAATTTTGAGTCAAGGAGATTTCTGAGTCAATATTGAGGGAAAAAATTGATTTCTGATGGAGAAGGAAATGGCAACCCACTCCAGTATTCTTGCCTGGAGAACCCCATGGACAGAGGAGCCTGGTGGGCTACAGTCCACAGGGTCTCAAAGAGTCAGACCTGACTGAGCTTTATTGATTTCTGAAACAAAGAAAGACACTTATGATAGAATTCTGAGGGGAAGGATGGAAATTTCTGGGCAAATGGAGATTTTTGAGGGAATTCTGAGAGAAAGAAGGAGATTCTGAGGGAATTCTTTAAGAAAGAAGGGGATTTCTGAAGGAATTCTGAAGAAAAGGAGGTGAGTTTGAGGGTTACTCAAAGGAGGGTGAGAGGGATCTGAGTGAATGTGGGTGAGAGGAATTCTGCTTGAGGGAGAATGTGAGTGAATTCTGAGGAAATGAGATTGACAGGGAATTCTGAGAGAAAGGTAATATTCCTTCTTTCATTTTTTATCTTAGTTATATATGCTTTATCTCTCTCTCTCTCTTTTTTTAGTATTCTAGCTGAGAGTTTGGCAATTTTGTTGATATTTTATCTTGTTTCATTGATTATTATTTTTCCAATCTCTATTTCATTTATATCTACTCTATATTATTTTCCTCCTTCTATGCAATATTGGATATTTTGTATCCAATACAAAATGCTTTATAGCATTGGACTTTACTTCCACCACCAGACACATCTACAACTGGGTGTTGTTTTCCCTTTGGCTCAGCCTCTTCATTCCTTCTGGAGCTATTTCTCCACTCTTCTTCAGTAGCATATTGGGCAGCTACCGACCTGGGGATTTCATCTTTCAGTATCATATCTTTTAGTTCATGGGGTTCTCAAGGCAAGAATGCTGAAGTGGTTTTCCATTCCCTTCTCCAGCAGACTATATCATACCCATTCATCTTAGTGGCCCCACACGGCATGGCTCATAGTTTCATTGAGTTAGACAAGGCTATGATCCATGTGATCAGTTTGGTTAGTTTTCTGTGATTGTGATTTTCATTCTGTCTGCCCTCTGATGGATAAAGATAAGGGGCTTGTAGAAGCTTTCTGATGGGAGGGACTAGCTGTGGGGAAAACTGCATCTTGCTCTGGAGGACATGCTCAGTAAATCTGGAATCCCATTTTCTGCTGATGGATGTGGCTGTGTTCTCTCCCTGTAGTTTGGCCTGAAGCAACTCCCTTCAGAAGGACTTATGCCAGCATGCCCTGGCTCCCAGGACTATTATACTCAGTGTCCCCGACTCCACAGCAGGTCACTGTCAACCCACGCCTCCACCGGAGACTCCAGGACATTCACAGACAACTCTGGCTCAGTCTCTTGTGGGGTCATTGTTCCTTTCTCTTGGGTCCTGGTGGGCACAAGATTTTGTGGTGCTCTCCAAGAGTCTGTGTCCCTAGTCCTGTGGAAGTTCTGTAATCAAACCCCACTGGCCTTCAAAGTCAATTCCCTGGGGGATCTCAGTCCCTTTGCTGGATCCCCAGGTTGGGAAAATGGTCTTGGGCCCTAGGAATTTTTGCAGCAGTGTGAGAACTTCTTTGGTATAATTGTTCTCCGGTGTGTGGGTCATCTGACTGGTGGCTGTATGGTGGGGCTAACGACAACCTCTTCTAAGAAGACTTATGCCAAAAAAAAAAAAAAAAGAAGACTTATGCCATACACCAAGCCACCCAGGTCTGCTGCAGCCAGAGTCCCTATCCCTGTGTCAGGCCATTGCTGACCCATGCCTCTGCAGGAAACACTCAAACACTCAAAAGCAGGTCTGGCTCAGTCTCTTGTAGAGGTCACTGCTCCTTTCCCTGGGTCCTGGTGTGCACGAGGTTTGTTTACACCTTCAGAGAGTTTCTGGTGGGTATGAGATTTGATTCTAAAAGTGATTGCACATCTCCTACAGTCTTTTGGGGGCTTCTCTTTTGCCCTTGGACATGGGGTATCTCTTTTTGGTGGGATCCAACATCCTCCTGTCAAAGGTTGTTCAGCAGCAAGTTGAGATTTTGGTGTTTTGCAGGAGAAGATCAGCACATGTCCTTCTACTCTGCCAACATGTTAGATACATCTATTCCCACAGCCACGTTGAAGTAGCCCCCTTAGCATATCCTCACTGCTGCCAGCCCTCTACTTGTCCCTGGAATCTTTGCTGGAGCTTCTATCTCCAGGTCCCAACCTGCTCTGCAGGCCGAAGCTTGCTAGGCAGGGACTTGTGTGGGCATCTCTCGGCATCCTGAGTTCACCCTCTGTGTCACAGGGCTTGTGTGTACATCTCTTGGCTCTCCAAGTCTGCTTTCTGCACCACAGGGCTTGTGCGCTCCTGTTTGTGGTCAACAGGAGATGGCAAGAGTAAACATTGACATTTTAGGAATCAGTGAACTAAAAAAGACTGGAATGGATGAATTTAATTCAGATGACCATTATATCTATTACTGAGGGCAAAAATCCCTTAGAAGAAATGAAGTAGCCCTCATATTCAATGAAATAATCTGAAATGCAGTACTTGGGTGCAGTCTTAAAAATGACAGAATGATCTTTGTTCATTTCCAAGGCAAACCATTGAGTATCACAGTAATCCAAGTTGATACCCCAATCACTAATGCCAAAGAAGCTAAAGTTGAACAGTTTTATGAAGACCTACAAGACCTTCTAGAACTAACACACACACAAAAAATGTTGTTTTTACCATAGGGGACTGGAATGCAAAAGTAAGAAGTCAAGAGATACCTGAAGTAACCAGCAAGTTTGGCATTGGAGTACAAAATGAAGTAAGGCAAAGGCTAAAAAGGTTTTTCCGAGAGAATGCACTTGTCATAAAAAGCACCCTCTTCCAACCACACAAGAGATGACTCTACACATGGACATCACTAGATGGTCAATACCAAAATCAGATTGATTATATTCTTTGCAGCCAAAGATGGAGAAGCTCTATACAGTCAATAAAAATAAGACTGGGAGCTGACTGTGGCTCAGATCATGCTATCAAGGTAAGGTTCAAAATTCTTCAAGCCAGGCTTCAGCAATACTTGCACATCTGGTGTACAAGTGGATGTACAAACTGGTTTTAGAAAAGGCAGAAGAACCAGAGATCAAATTGTCACCATGCACTGGATTATAGAAAAAGCAAGAGAATTCCAGAAAAACATCTTTACTTCTGTTTCATTGACTACATTAAAGCCTTTGACTGTGTGGATCACAACAAATTGGAAAATACTTAAAGACATGGGAATACCAGACCACCTTAGCTTCCCCCTGAGAAACCTGTATGCAGGCCAAAAAGCAACATTTAGAACCAGAACAGAACAACAGACTGGTTCAACATTGGGAAAGGAGTACATCAAGGTTGTATATTTTCACCCTGCTTGTTTAACTTATATGCAGAGTACATCATGCAAAATGCCAGGCTGGATGAAGCACAAGATGGAATCAAGATTGCTGGGGAAATAACAACAACCTCAGATATGCAGATGATACCATCCTAGTGACAGAAATTGAAGAGGAGCCAAAGAGCCCCCTTGATGAAGGTGAAAGAGGAGAGTGAAAAAGCTGGCTTAAACTCAAAATTCAAAAAAACTAAAATCATGGCTTCTGGTCCCGTCACTTCATGGCAAATAGACGGGGAAACAATGGAAACAGTGGCAGATTTTCTTTTCTTGGGCTCCAAAATCACTGCAGACTGTGACTGCAGCCATGAAATTAAAAGACCCTTGCTCCTTGGAAAGAAAGCTATGATAAACCTAGACAGTATATTAAAAAAGCAGCAACATCACTTTGCTAGCAAAGGTCTATTTTAGTCAAAGCTATGATTTTTTAGTAGTCATGTACGGATGTGAAAGTTGGACCATAAAGAAGGTTGAGCGCTGAAGAATTGATACTTTTGAATTGTGGTGCTGGAGAAGACTCTTGAGAATCCCTTGGACAGCAAGCAGATCAAACCAGTCAATCCTAAAGGAAATCAACCCCGAATATTCATTGGAAGGACTGATGCTGAAGTTCGAATACTTTGTCCTCGTGATGCTAAGAGCCAACTCATGGGAAAAGATCCTGATGCTGGGAAAGATTGAAGACATGAGGAGAAGGGGGTGACAGAGAATGAGATAGATGGTTGTATGGCATCACCGACTCAATGGACATGAATTGGAGAAAACTTTGGGAGATGGTGAAGACTGGCATGCTGCAGTCCATGAGATCACAAAGAGTTGGAAACAACTTAGCGACTGAAAAACGGCAACGTGGAATATTCATGATCTATTGAATCTGGCTTCTCTGGCTTCCATACTAAACATGAAGAAAGTAGAGGCTCTTACAGTAAAGAGAAACTAGCAAGATAGTAGATGAGCCAGAATCAGACTCCACAGCCATTCAGATTTCATCTTGTTGGCAGGTGCTGAAGTATCTTAAATGTTGGATAGAATTCACCAGGGAACTCATCTGGCCTTGGTGATTTCTGTTCTGGGAGATTATGAATTATTGATTCAATTTTTTTAGTAGATATGGATCTATTTACATCATCTGAATAAGGACACTCATTACTTTTTATAAGTCTAGAAATTGAAAATATTCTTTTATACTCTAATGGAGTTTCAAATTTTCTTTATTTCATATTCTAATTTAAATTAAGCATTTTTGGTTTTGCTTATATATTTTCTTAGAATTATATATATTTAATTTAATTCTTACCTCCAAATACTAGTGAAAGGAAAGACAAAAATGAGATCTATTTCATTTTATTATTTTTCAGATTTGACAGAACAGGACCCTACAGTATTGTATTACCTCACAATCTAGTATATACAGAATAATACCTTCCAATAGACCTTTTGCAAACATTAGCTTAAGTTTTTTTTTTTTTCAAATCTATAATTCTGTGAGGCATTTTAGTTCTCAGTTACTTCTGATTCTTTATCCTCATAAGATAATTGATGTTAAAAAAAAGAGAGAGAGAGAGAGTTACATTTCCTGACATTTTTCTCAGGTTAATCTTCAAAGAAGGGTAATTAAAGCTCCTATTAATTGAACATTGCTAGAAATTGAACATATGCTAGGAATCACCACAATTAATCTTTAAAAGTCATATTGAGGTCAAGGATAGAACTCTACTATGCAAGCAAAGTTTTTTAAAAGAGCTTTATTGAGGTAAAATTGGCATACACAAAAATGCAGATATTAGAGGATACAGTTTGGTAAGTTTAGGCACATGTATGTTCCCATTATACCATCTCTACAGTTAAGATAGTGAGGGTATCCGTCAGCCCGAAGTTTCCTGCTGCTCTCTTGTCATCCACCCATCTCACTCCTTCCCTGCCCCTCACTCCCATCCAGACAACCATTGATCTGCTTTCTGTCACTAGAGATTAATGTTCATTTTCTAGAGTTTCATATAAATGGAGTCATAAAACGCACTCTTTCTATCTGGCTTCTTGCACTCAGCATACTTACTTTGAGAGATTTATACATTTCGATTGTCTATATCTGTGTGTGTGTGTGTGTGTGTGTGTGTGTGTGTGTATGCGTGTGTGTGTTCATTCAGTCACTCAGTTGTGTCCAACTCTTTTGCAACCCCACGGGCTATAGCCCACCAGGCTCCTCTGTCTGTTGGATTTTCCAGGCAAGAGTACTGGAGCAGGTTGCCGTTTCCTACTCCAGGGGATCTTCCTGACCCAGGGATCAAACCTGCCTTATGTCTCCTGCATTGGTAGGTAGGTTCTTTACCACTAATGCCACCCTCCTTTCTTGTAATTTTATCTCACCATGACTAGAGAAACAGATGTAGAGAACAAAAGTAAGCATACCAAGGGAGAAAAAGGGCGTAGGATGAATTGGGAGATTAGGACTGGCATGAATATACACACTGCTATGTATAAAATGCATAACTAATGAGAACCTACTGTGCAGCGCAGGGAACTATACTCAATGCTCTGCAGTGATCTCAGTGGGAGGGAAATCCAAAAAAGAGGGGATATATGTATGTGTATATATACACCTGCTTCACTTTGCTGTACAGCAGAAACTAACACGACATTGTAAAGCAACTATACACCAATAAAAAAATTTTTTTTAATCATCAGGATAAGCATTTTATTGAAATATGTAGGAATACCAAAGTATTTACCTTCACTAGTGTCTCCTTTGCTTAAAGAGAAAAATCCAAGTTTTCCCCTGAGTTGAAAAGACTAAGTAAACATGTTTCCTAAACCCTCCATTTAAAAACCGTGTGCTTAGAAGGCACTGAGCCTCAAACTAAGTGGTTATAAAAAATACCTGGAGAGCTAATATTAAATGCAGAATCCCAGGCCTCGTCTCCAGAGATTGTGGCTCAGTAGACCTGAGGTGGGGCCCAAGATTGTCAGTGTTTTATCATTTCCCCAGGTGTTCCTGATACAGATGATTCTAGACCACTGCATGAGAAACCCTGCAGACTAATGGAAAAGCAGCTGTGCCCCGAGCACATTAAAACCTAAAGATTACACTCTAATGCTCCTACAGGTGGTCCCTCTAGAGAAACTGGACAGAGCAGCTACATGGAAATTGTTAAATACTCTGTTCCAGGGAAATATGAATAATCCCATTTTTTTCTGCACTACAGAAAATTATCTTCTCAACATGCAACATGATTTCTTTTCTGAAAATAAAACTATTGGCTTAAATAGCCACACTGTATCATAATTCTATAACCAATGAAAATGACCTGAGAGCTTTAGGAAGCATGAGGGCGAATAAATAAATTATATCCATTTGATGCTTCCAGCATTTTCTCCTTTCTATTTCCCATCCTATCTTGGGGTTGAACTTTGGTAGCTAGGTCCCTTGAACTTCAAAGGAAATCCTAGTTAAAGGCTCAACGTTTTCAGTGTCATCACTAATGGTACTGTTATCATTGCTGACATGAACCTATGAACTACTAAACCAGGCTTGACTTAATTCATATTAATCAAGATGTCAGATAGAGGCACTTACCCTATCTCCCATTTGACTTATAGGTCTCATATTTTCTATCCTTATAAAAGGTGCCATCCTATCAGTTGAAAATTGAACTGTGGCTTAAAGTCAAGTGGTTAAATCAATTAAAGCTATCCTTAGATGTTTAAGAACACAATGCTCAACTTATCACCTAGAAACTAGCATATCAGAGGAGAAAAACAAACACAGCCAGAAGAATTCATGAGGGACCATGTTACAGACAAACAGAAGGGGGCAGGAAAGAGGGTGAAAGATGTGGAGAAGGTAATTGAAGGCGGAAGAACGGAAGAAAGGGAAACTAGCTTAGTGACATATTGCCTGACAGAAGTCGTTCAATATATTTTGTGGGATTCCACAGAATTTTCTTAAGACTGTAATCAAGTCGCTTACTATATGGCCCTATTCCCACTGTAAGGTACTGATGATTTTGCACAAGAATTATGATTGAAATAACCTGGAGTGTATTATAGCTA
Source organism: Bos indicus x Bos taurus (assembly GCF_003369695.1). Taxonomy (NCBI): domain Eukaryota; kingdom Metazoa; phylum Chordata; class Mammalia; order Artiodactyla; family Bovidae; genus Bos; species Bos indicus x Bos taurus. Next base: position 5,961,787 of record NC_040083.1, on the reverse strand, counting down.
CACATTTAACAGAGGCAACCAAGAAAATAGATGCTTCATTCTTTCAACAGAATCTTTACCAGGAGGCAAACTGAGAGGGGAGCTGATGGTAGACCTATAGAAATCAAATCACTATCCCAAAAGAAATTTAAGCCTTGTTACATTCTATTTCCTTAATTCTACCTCAGTGTCCAGAGAACCTAACAAATTTATAATCAATAGAAGCTGTCTTTCTCACATTTATCATCTCATAAGATGGTGTGATGGAACAAAAAACCAGAAAGTGATGGAATGGGAAAGTGGTGTGGAGAATTTTTGACAGAGCAAAAAATTTGATTGTCTTATTTCTGAATACATCTTTAAATACTGATGGAGCAAAAGCTAATTTATCTTAAACCCAAAACCTTAAGCTTCAGGGACACTTACTTGCCATTTTAGAGAGGAATGACTAGGTTTGTACGAAATGTATCTGAGAACTTCAAAGCATCTCTCTACTTTAATTGTATAATAATGAAAATAATGAATAACAACTATTGAGGAATTAGTGTGTGTCAAGCACTACGCTAACTGCTTCACCTGCAAAATCTCACCTCATCAAAAAAGTCACACTGGAACTTAAGGAGACAGATGTCACGACATTGTCAAAAATTAGTTATGTTCTGGTTCTCCATCTATCACAGTTGTCAATCAATTAATTTATAGATCACAAGCAACTTGAAGGCAGTATGGTATCTCATTCATCTTTGTCATTTCCATAGCACCTAAAATATTAAGCTGTTGGTAAACTAAATGGTTGAATTATTTTATATAATTTTGTTGTCTATCCTCTGACAATACTGGTAGCAGTGGAATACAAAGGATTAGAAAATACTCCCTAATTGCAATGTGTGTTCAAAAAGGGTAATTTAACAACTGGGGAAAAAATAAGCATAGGCAAGTAAAAAAACAGGGCTTCCCTGGTGGCTTAGACAATGAAGAATACACCTGCAATGCAGGAGACCTGGATTTGACCCCTGGGTTGGGAAGATCCCCTGGAAAAGGGAATGGCAACCCACTGCAATATTCTTGCCTGGAGCATTCCATGGACAGAGGAGCCTGGTGGGCTAGAGTCCATGGGATCACAAAGAGTTGGACAAGGCTGAGCAACTAACAGTTTCACTTCACTTTTCACAAACCTAAAACATTTCATGTTACATTTTGGCTAGAAGAAAAAAGGAAACTTAAGTCAATAATAATCTTTACTCCCAGAAAAGGGCATGCTGCTGCTGCTGCTGCTAAGTCGCTTCAGTCGTGTCCGACTCTGTGCGACCCCATAGACGGCAGTCCACCAGGCTCCCCCATCCCTGGGATTCTCCAGGCAAGAACACTGGAGTGGGTTGCCATTTCCTTCTCCAATGCATGAAAGTGAAAAGTGAAAGTGAAGTTGCTCAGTCAACTCATTTTTTATTTTTTTTAAATTTTATTTTATTTAACTTTACAATATTGTATTGGTTTTGCCATATATCAAAATGAATCTGCCACAGGTATACATGTGTTCCCCATCCTGAATCCTCCTCCCTCCTCCCTCCCCATACCATTCCTCTGGGTCGTCCCAGTGCACCAGCCCCAAGCATCCAGTATCGTGCATCGAACCTGGACTGCCGACTCGTTTCATATATGATATTATACATATTTCAATGCCATTCTCCCAAATCATCCCACCCTCTCCCTCTCCCACAGAGTCCAAAAGACTGTTCTATACATCAGTGTCTCTTTTGCTGTCTTGTATACAGGGTTATTGTTACCATCTTTCTAAATTCCATATATATGCATTAGTATACTGTATTGGTGTTTTTCTTTCTGGCTTACTTCACTCTGTATAATAGGCTCCAGTTTCATCCACCTCATTAGAACTGATTCAAATGTATTTTTTTTAATAGCTGAGTAATACTCCATTGTGGATATGTACCACGGCTTTCTTATCCATTCATCTGCTGATGGACACCTAGGTTGCTTCCATGTCCTGGCTATTATAAACAGTGCTGCAATGAACATTGGGGTACACGTGTCTCTTTCCATTCTGGTTAAACCTCGAATAGCCAAAGCTATCTTGAGAAAGAAGAATGGAACTGGAGGAATCAACCTACCTGACTTCAGGCTCTACTACAAAGCCACAGTCATCAAGACAGTATGGTACTGGCACAAAGACAGAAATACAGATCAATGGAACAAAATAGAAAGCCCAGAGATAAATCCATGCACATATGGACACCTTATCTTTGACAAAGGAGGCGAGAATATACAATGGATTAAAAACAATCTCTTTAACAAGTGGTGCTGGGAAAACTGGTCAACCACTTGTAAAAGAATGAAACTAGAGCACTTTCTAACACCATACACAAAAATAAACTCAAAATGGATTAAAGATCTAAACATAAGACCAGAAACTATAAAACTCCTAGAGGAGAACATAGGCAAAACACTCTCTGACATACATCACAGGAGGATCCTCTATGACCCACCTCCCAGAATATTGGAAATAAAAGCAAAAATAAACAACTCATTTTTAAAATCAGATCTCTGTCATGGGATGGGGTACCAGGGGCACAGAGCCACTCTAATCCATTGTTGAGATGGTTCTGGATTTAGTGGTAGCCTTAGATCCAGTTTACCACTGGTTTCGTGTCTTCAGCAGGATCTGGTGTATGAGCACTAGGGAGATACGGAGAGTTCCCTGTGCTTTCCAGCTGGATCCTCAACTTTCCAAACTGCATGAGGTTCATCTCCACTGGGCAGTCCAGTGCCAACCATTAGGGGTCTGCTGCTATGAACTCAGGGAAAGTCTGGTGCACCAGACAGGGACTGGGCCCCTGGCCCTGTACCAGCCTTTGGCACTCAGTAAGAGCCCTGGTAGGAGGGGTGCTGACTCACTTTGTGACAAGGCTCCCTGGAGTTTTAATCCATCACAGCAGCCCACAGGTGACTATCAAAAGTCCATTAAACATTGGACTGGTTTCTACTTACCCCAGTCAGTGGTGTATTTGCTTCCCAAAATAACCATGGGTCTCTTCTTTCCTAGGAAGGGCTTGTGATTCTTCAGAATTCACTAAATTTCAGTTTCTCTGCATCCTCAGCTCTCTGGTGAGTTTTGAAAAAATAGACAAGCAAGGATTTTGTAGCTTATCTGGATTGTTCTTATTGTTGATCAATGAATATTTATTAAGAGACTAGCATACGATATCTGAACTCTCAACCATGACCCATCCATCTTGGGTGGCCCTGCACGGCATTGCTCACAATTTTATTGAGTTACACAAGGCTGTGATCCATGTGATCATTTTGGTTAGTCTTCTGTGACTGATCCTGGGAAAGACTGAGGGGAGGAGGAGAAGGGGACGACAGAAGGTGAGATGGTTGGATGGCATCACCAACTCAACAGACATGAGTTTGAGAAAACTCTGGGAAATGGTGAAGGACAGGGAAACCTGGCATGCTGCAGTCCATGGGGTCACAAAGAGTCAGATACGACTTAGCTACTGAACGACAAGAATATGATGTCTCCTCACTTCTCCAAACTTCTTTTTCACTATTCCCAACTCAGAATACACTAGCTTTTGTTACTCTGGTGGACTCTCCTGTCTTGAAATATGCCACATGCACCTCGTGGAAATGGCACCTTCCTCCACCATCAGTTATACTCAAATCTAACCTGCCTAGTGAGGGGTTAGGGCACTTCCCCTACTTTCATGGTGTTGATCACCAGCACCATGCACCGGGAGAACCCTGCTGTGACAGCACAGGTATGTACATCTCTTCTTTCCAACAAAACACAGCCCTTTGAAGTCAAGGGCAATGTGATCATCCTCACAACTTCTAGAAAAATGCTTTGAATAGAGTAGGGCTGATGGCATCCTTGAAGAATCAAAGGACTCAAATGTTTGTACCAACCAACCAAATCCTAGGCTCCTGATTCTTGGGTTTGTTTATGTCTTGGAAGATGGCATCCTTTTCCTGTGAATCAGGGTTTCTACTGCTGCTGGTTTTAGGGGAACATAGCAGAGCGATGATGTTCAGCAGATCAGAACTGCCCTGTTGCTGGTATGTGGCCTTAGCACTCACACACCTTCTCTGGCTCCTTGATGACTGTAGTCCAGCTGATGGACTCATATCAGGTAGAATACTGACTACAGTAATAAACTAATGCCTCATTTCCCTTAGATATAATTGTTTATTGAAGCATAGCTGATTTTTTATGACTTCCCAGGTGGCGCAGTGGTAAAGAATCTGCCTGCCAATGCAGATGTGGGTTCAATCCCTAGGTCAGGAAGATCTTTTGGAGTAGGAAATCACAACCCACTCCAGTATTCTTGCCTGGAAAACTCCATGGACAGAGGATTCTGGTGGGATGCAATCCGTGGGGTCACAGAGCTGGACCCGACTGACCGACTGAGCACCGGTAGTTGATTTACAATGTTATGCTAGTTTCAGATTTAATTTGAAGGGCATAGAGATAGCCCTCCTAAAAATCAAGGTACGTGAGGCAGATGAATGCATAAAAAACTTCAGACATCACCTTCCGAGGGAAAATAGGAGGGGAAATAGAAGGCATCATCTTTCATGCATCCTTAGAAAGGATTCAAACCATGTGTTAAAAAATCATGCAATCTCTTAAAAATAAAATTTAAAATATACATTTCCTACTTGAGGCTCAGGTTTCTGAAAGAGCTGGGAAAGCAAGTGGCTTTCATTATTTCCTAAAAACTATGTGCCTTAGAATTAAAGAAATTAATTCTTATTTATTTAGGTGCTTCTACAAACAAATGGTAAATCATACTGCATGTGATACTCAGCTTTCTAACAGTTCACTTCATAGTGGGAACTTATACAGTGCCCCTAATAGATTTGTACCATTTTTCTCCTGGAAGAATTTTAGGCATGTTGAAGAATTCTTGCTATTTCACCAAAAAACCCAGCCACATGGTCATTAAAATTTTCTGTGGCATTTAAACTTAATATGACTAAGACGTGGTTATAAAATAAAATAACACTCCATATTGGGATACCTTTTAAAAAGCTGAATGAACCTTTTTATTCTACATACATCAGACTCTTAATGGCTTTTCAACAGTTTGGACCATTTTGTGCAATTGCCACAGCTGCTTCACATTAGCGGAGAGGTTTTGTTATAGAGGCTTCGAGTACAAGCTGCTAAGTCAAACTCCATAGTCCCAAAGTCAGTTTTGTTATTTATTCCTTGTGGGTCTTCTGGTTTGTTTTGTTTTCTACTTAATGAAGACTTTCCAGGAATTTTCTAAAGTAAAAACAAAAAGAAATCGATATTATGGTCTCCCCGATGAAAACACCCAAACAATTCAAGTCAATTATTTATGGAGTGTCTAATCATACCTGGCAAGAGGCCTATTAAAATATCAAAATATATCCTCAGAACTTCTGAAATCCTTGCTTTGTCATTTCCCTGAAATGGCAGAAACAAAAGCCTCCCAGTTTCAATACATTGTTTTGTCAAAAAGAACAATTCACATTGAGTATAGCTTTTCTTTTCGATTGTAACCGCAGAATTAAAAAATATATCTTAACAAAACTAGTTTTATTACTGGGTACTCAGAATGTGGCTTTGAAGTGGGCACATCATAGCTGTGAGCTGATCACTTAACAAATAGGAAACACGAGGAAACCCTGGCTGCTTTTTTCCAAAGACCACATAACATTTACATTGAAGCCAAAGAAAACCTTTACAATGTCTATAAGTAGGCTTAATAAGATCCACAAGGTTCTGTTTCCAGTGACTTTAGCTTATGCAGAAAAGCTCCCTGTTTTCAGCATAGATGACTCTGATTTCAATTTAAATGATTTAATTCATCTGAAAAAAATGATAAATATTTCTTAGTAATGTTACTAAATCCTGACTGATCTGTCCTTAAATAATTAAATAAAACTATGGTTTTTAAATGTTCTTAAGGTAGAAGTCTGTTAATCCCAAACTCCTAATTTATCCCTCCCACTCCACTTTCTCCTTTGGTAAAGTTTGTTTTCTCTATGAGTCTATTTCTGTTTTGTAAATAAGTTCACTTATATCATTTTTTTAGATTCCACATAGAAGTGACATCATGTCGTACTTGTCTTTCTCTGTATGATTTAATTCATTAGTATGATAAGTGGGATTAATAGATACACACTTCCATATATAAAAGGGCGTGCCTGGTAGTTTAGACAGTAAAGAATCTGCCTGAAATGCGGGAGACCAAGGTTTGATCCCTGGGTAGGGAAGATCCCCTGGAGAAGGAAATGGCAAGCCACTCCAGCATTCTTGCCTGAGAAATCCATGGACAGAGCCTGGCAGGCTAAATTCAATGGGGCCACAAAGGAATGGATACAACTGAAGTACTAACTCTATATATGAAATAAATGGCAAGGACCTGCTATATAGCACAGTGGGTGCTATAATCAATATCTGTAACTATATTTGATATTTTGTAATAATCTATAATGGAAAAGAACCTGTATGTATGTATATACATACACACATACACAAATAAGCTTCTCAGGTAGCTCTAGTGGTAAAGAATCCACCTGCCAATGCAGGAGACAGAAGAGAGGTGGGTTCAATCCCTGGGTCAGGAAGATGCCCTGGAGTAGGAAATGGTACCCCACTCCAGTATTCTTGCCTGGAAAAATTCTTGCCTGAGGAGCCTGGTGGGCTATAGTCCATGGGATCCCAAAGAGTCGCACGTCACTGTGGACTGGGCACACACGTATGAATGACTGAATCACTTTGCAGTACATCTGAATCTAACACAACATTGTACATCACCTATAGTTAAATTTTTTAAAAAAATTTTAAAAAGACTGAACAATTTCTGAGGAAGACAGAAATATGTGAAAATTCAAGTGCGTTCAGCTTGAGAGCAGTGTGAGAAAAGGCAACCTTGCAATTGAAAAGTAGCTGAAATTAAACTCTTTTATTTTTATTTTTTCCTTAAGAATTTAGTTCCATGGCCTACATTAATAACATTACCTAAACTTAACTATCTATCTCTTCTTAACTCTGTATTTTCATTCCTAAAGTAAAACATTGGCCAAAATATTTTCATAATTGGCAAAGGGCCAACTATTTGAGCTTGCATATTTCGCTTGCTCCTTGGAAGAAAAACTGTGACAAAGCTAGACAGCATATTAAAAAGCAGAGACATTACTTTGCCAACAATGATCTGTATAGTCAAAGCTATGGTTTTTCCAGTACTCATGTATGGATGTGAGAGGTGGACCTTAAAGAAGGCTGAGCACCGAAGAATTAATGCTTTTGAACTGTGGTGTTGGAGAAGACGATTGAGAGTCCCTTTAAAACAGCAAGTTTTAAACCAGTCAATCCTAAAGGAAATCAACCCTAAATATTCATTGGAAGGACTTATGCTGAAACTGAAGTTCCAATATTTTGGTCACCTGATGAGCTGACTCATTAGAAAAGACTCTGATGCTGGGAAAGATTGACGGCAGGAGGAGAAGGGGATGGCAGAGGATGAGATGGTTAGATGGCATCACTGACTCAATGGACATGAATGTGAGAACACTTCGGGAGATGATGAAGTTTGGCATGCTGCAATCCATGGGGTCACAAAGAGTCAGACATGACTGAGCAACTGAACAACAACAATTTCACACATGGATCTCAAAGACTGTAATAGTGTTAACTGCCTTTTCTGATGATCGGTTGAATGAAAAAAATCTAGCTGGCAACCAAGAGGTCTTTGTCCATTTGATTCCTGTTTTACACATAGGATGGAGAAGGCAATGGCACCCCACTCCAGTACTCTTGCCTGGAAAATCCCATGGATGGAGGAGCCTGGTAGGCTGCAGTCCATGGGGTCGCTAAGAGTCGGACACAACTGAGTGACTTCACTTTCACTTTCATGCATTGGAGAAGGAAATGGCAACCCACTCCAGTGTTCTTGCCTGGAGAATCCCAGGGACGGGGGAGCCTGGTGGGTTTCCGTCTATGGGGTCACACAGAGTCCGACACGACTGAAGCAACTTAGCAGCAGCAGCAAACGTATGGATTAGATCTAGTACTTGACCAAATATATCAACAATTACTGAAGGCAAACATGGTGGGGCAGCAGGGATGGGGAAGAAAGAGGAAGGAAGACAAAAGAAAAGCCAAAAGGAAGGGAGTGAAGGAGGAAGGGAGAGAGAGAAAAAAAGGAAATTCATTCTCAAATGATCATTTAACAGGTTACATGTGGACATTCCCTCAAAAAGGCTAAAAATGCTTATAGTTCTCTGTATTTTTATCAGTTCAGTTCAGTCATTCAGTCATGTTTGACTCTTTGCAACCCCATGGACTGAAGCACACCAGGCTTCCATGTCCTTCACCAACTCCCAGAGCTTGCTCAAATTCATGTCCATCAAGCCAATGATGATATCCAGCCATCTCATCCTCTGTCATTTCCTTCTCTTCCTGCCTTCAATCTTTCCCAGCATCAGGATCTTTTTCAATGATTCTGTTCTTCACATAAGGTGGCCAAAGTATTGGAGCTTCAGCTTCAGCATCAGTCCTTCCAGTGAATATTCAAGACTAATTTTCTTCAGGATTGACTGGTTTGATCTCCTTGCAGTCCAAGGGACTCTCAAGAGTCTTCTCCAACACCACAGTTCAAAAGCATCAATTCTTCAGTACTCAGCTTTCTTTATAGACCAACTCTCACATCCATACATGCCTACTGGAAAAACCATAGCCTTGACTAGACAGACCTTTGTTGGCAAAGTAATGTCTCTGCTTTTTAATATGCTGTCGAGTCTGGTCACAGCTTTCCTTCCAACCAGCAAGCATCTTTTAATTTCATGGCTGAAGTCACCATCTGCAGTGATTTTGGAGCCCATGAAAATAAAGTCTGTCACTGTTTCCATTGTTTGTCCATCTATTTGCTATGAAGTGATGGGACCAGATGCCATGGTCTTCGTTTTCTGAATGTTGAGCTTTAAGCCAGCTTTTCACTCTCCTCTTTCACTTTCATCAAGAGGCTCTTTAGTTCCTCATCACTTTTTGCCATAAGGATTGTGGCAAATCCTTTATTTATTGATTGATATTTATTGATATTTCCCCCAGCAATCTTGATTTCATCTTGGGCTTCATCCAGCCCAGCATTTCACATGCTGTACTCTGCATACAAGTTAAATAAGCAGGATGACAATATACAGCCTTGACGTACTCCTTTCCCAATTTGGAACCAGTCCATTTTTCCACATCCAGTTCTAACTGTTGCTTCTTGACCTACATATAGATTTCTCAGGAGGCAGGTCAGGTGTTCTGGTATTCCCATCTCTTTCAGAATTTTCCACAGTTTGCTGTGATCCATACAGTCAAAGGTATAGTTAATAAAGCAGAAGTAGATGTTTTTCTGGAATTCTCTTGCTTTTTCTATGATCCAACATAAGTTGGCAATTTGATCTCTGATTCCTCTGCCTTTTCTAAATCCAGCTTGAACATCTGGAAGTTCTTGGTTCACATACTGTTGAAGCCTAGCTTGGAGAATTTTGATCATTACTTTGCTAGTGTGTGAGATGAGTGCAATTGTGTGGTAGTTGGAACATTATTTTGCATTGCCTTTCTTGGGATTGGACTGAAAACTGACCTTTTCCAGTCCTGTGGCCACTGCTGAGTTTTCCCAATTTGCTGGCATATTGAGTGCAGCACTTTCACAGCATCATCTTTTAGGATTTGAAAGAGCTCAACTGGAATTCCATCACCTCCACTAACTTTGTTCGTAGTGATGCTTCCTAAGGCCCACTTGACTTTGCACTCCAAGATGTCAGGCTCTAGATGAGTGATCATACCATCATGATTATTTGGGTCATTAAGATCTTTTTTGTATAGTTCTTCTGTGTATTCTTGCCACCTCTTCTTAATAACTTCTGCTCGTGGTAGGAGGTCACACCATTTCTGTCCTTTGTTATGCCCATCTTTGTATCTGTATTTTTATGGGGTTACTTAAAATTACACATATTTGACTATTTTTATTATATATTAAAGCACACTCTATACAGGCTATAATGACATCATTATATACGTACACACACACAAATTCCACATCCTTTTCTCCTAAAATTTATAATGCTACATGTGTGCAAAGAAAAGGCAACATATATATGAAATCCAAAATTCCTCGAAGTGAAGCTTGAAAAGATTTTTCATTTTGGATGACAGCTATTTAAAACCATTTATTTGTTGTTGTTTAGTTGCTAAGTCATGTCCTATTCTTTGCAATCTCTACTACAATCCTATTCAAAAAAGAAGTCCCATAGCTCTGTTCCATACAAATAATTTCAAATTATTTGTTAATATCTGTGAAAAACCACATTGGTTTTGATAGGGATAGCATTTAATCTTTAGATTGTTCTGAGAATATGGACATTTTAATATTAATTTTCCAAACTTTGAGCATGATGTATCTTCCCATTTACTTGTGTTATCTTCAATTTTTTTATTAATGTCTTACAGATTTTAGAGGTCTTTCACTTCGTTGGTTAAATTTATTCCTAGGTATTTTATTCTTTTTGATGCAATTATAAATAGAAATTTTTTCAATTTCTCGGTCCAATAGTTTGTTATTTTAGCAAACTAACGTTTGCTAATGTTATGCTAGCAACATAACGAATTTCTTTATTTTGATATTTTGCCTGCAATTTTACTGAATTAATTTGTTAGTTTTAATAGTTTTCTGATGGAGTTTTAAGGGTTTTTTATACATGGTGTCTGGAGAAGGCAATGGCAACCCACTCCAGTATTCTTGCCTGGAAAATCCCATGGATGGAGGAACCTGGTAGGCTGCAGTCCATGGGGTCGCTAAGAGTCGGACACAACTGAGTGACTTCACTTTCACTTTCATGCATTGGAGAAGGAAATGGCAACCCACTCCAGTGTTCTTGCCTGGAGAATCCCCGGGACGGGGGAGCCTGGTGGGCAGCCGTCTATGGGGTCACACAGAGTCAGACACAACTGAAGCGACTTAGCAGCAGCAGCAGCAGCAGTATACATGGTGTCATGTCATCTGCAGGTAGTTATATCTTGACCTTTTTTTCCCTATGTGTATGCCTATTATATATTTTGATTTCTATAGCTAGAACTTCCAACACTATATTAAATAACCAGGCAAGAGTGGGCACTATTGTCTTATTCCTGATCTTCGAGGAAAAGCTTTCAGCTTTTGCCTTTGAGTATTATGTTACCTGTGGGTTTGCCTATTGTCCTATATAGCTCTGCAATTCTTATCATGTGAATCAATAACTTGAAATCTAAGCAAAATAAGAAGCCCTATGAGGTAATGTAAATAAGGTATCTGGAAGACTTTACTTGAGCCTTCCATTTTACCTACTAAATATTTTAGAGGTCTGATGCAATTAAGTTTGCATAAGTGAAAGTAATACATGGGCTTCCCTGATGGCTCAGTAGTAAAGAATCAGCCTGCAATGCAGGAGACCCAGGAGACACAGGTTTTGTCCCTGGGTGGGAAATATCTACCAGAGGAAATGGCAACCTCTCCAGTAGTCTTGTCTGGATAATCCCATGGACAGAGGAGCCTGGCAGGCTGTAGCCCAAAGGTTCGCAAAGAGTCGGACACAACTGAGTGACTGAGTGCACACACACATGTAATATATATGTCATTGGTCTGCTGTAGTAAGAGTGTTTAAGACAGATGTTTACTTTGGAGTTTTCACTTGTTCATTGTTGTTCAGTCGCTTAGTCATGTCAGACACTATGACCCCATGGACTGCGGCACACCAGGCTTCCCTGTCTTTCACCATCTCCCAGAGCTCACTCAAACTCATGTCCTTTGAGTCACTGATGCCATCAAACCACCTACTCCTCTGTTGTCTCTTTCTCCTCTCGCCTTCAATTTTTCCCAGGATCAAGGTCTTTTCTAATGTGTTGGATCTTCATATCAAGTGGCCAAAGTATTACAGCTTCAGTTTCATCATCAGTCCTTCCAATGAATATTCAGGAATGGGAGAAAGTTTAAATTTACATAAAGACACATCAGCAAGGGTAACTTTCTAAAACCATTTCTCACATTTCTGGCATAGAGTTTCTATGATCCCATGATATGGAAAAGTGGTACAGAATCAAGAAGTCTTAAGAATAGTTCTGATCTCACTGTAGATAAATGTATGGACTCTGAGACAGATACACAAATCATTTTTTGATTAATTGCTACTACACCGATAACACATTCTATTTAAAATTTTTTCTTAAATCCAATAATGTTTCACCTAATCAGCTGTACTCTTGAGAGTCCTTTGAACTTCAAGGAAATCAAACCAATCCTAATCCTAAAATCAAACCAAACCGAATCCTAAAGGAAATCAACCCTGAATATCCATTGGAAGGACTGATGCTGAAACTGAAGCTCCAATACTTTGGCTACCTGATGCGAAGAAATGACTCATTTGAAAAGACCCTGATGCTGGGAAAGATTGAGGGCAGGAGGAGAAGGGGACAACAGAGGATGAGATGGTTGGATGGCATCACCAACTCAAAGGAGTTGAGTTTGGGTAAACTCCAGGAGTTGGTGATGGACAGGGAGGCCTGGTGTGCTGCGTTCCATGGGGTTGAAAAGAGTCGGACACGACTGAGAGACTGAACTGAACTGAGGATGTCGATATTTATGTCATCAGAAGCCTGAAATCAACAGAGTTAACTTCATCCTGACTTTTCTAGAAATCCAACATTGTACTTATTTTAATAGAAGAAGTCTTGGTTTGAACAATTTGTCACTTTTCCAAATTTAGATTTTCCTCAACTGAAAGCTTTATTTTTGAAATATCCTAAATATTTGCTGACTATCATCACCGGACACGACTGAAGTGACTTAGCAGTAGCAGTATCATCACAAAGAAAAACAAAAAACTCATATCCAAGTAAGTAAGATTTTGTTGAAGCTATGTGCTGTGTTCTGAAAATGCCCAAGCCCAATTTGGCTTGGAGCAGAAGAAATTTTCATGATAACTTTGTCAAATCATATCCAGGAAGTTTATTCTCATTACTGAGCGCAATCATAATTTCTTTTGCTTCTAAACACCCTGTTTCTAAGATGTTCATAGCTGAAGAAGACCAGACTGTTCACATGATTCAATTATCACTTGTTAAATAAGTAGTTATCCAATCTTATCTTTCACACCCCCAGTAATAGAGAACCCACTCTTTATAATTAGCTTCAACTTTTAGAAACTTCTTTCTTAAAATCATTTTTGTATTTTTAAACTTGTTAAGGTCAGTCACCTTTAGTTTCAGATCTTTTTATTGCTGAAATTTTCCCCCATTTCCCCAAGCCTGCATGGAAGTTGTAGCTGCATTCTGCCTTTGTCATGTCCAAATGTAACCTGTATGGGAGGTGATGCTACCCACGGGACAGAACAGCAGCCAGAGGGAAGCTGGTGTGATTCCTTGAAATGGCATGAATGGCTCAAGGGAGAATCAGAGCAGAACCCCAGAAAATAACTCTTAGATTGGGTCTATGAAACATCCATACCCACTGGATTCCCCAAAACATTCATGATAAAAACGTGAAATAACAGTGAAGGACCAACCACTTGTTATGAAATAAAGGTATAGCAAACTATTGTAATTTGCATGTAAAAAGAAATATGATCTTTGTCTAGTGACTTCTACTAGACTGGAATCCCACATCATATACTCTGTTTTCCAGTAGTTAATTATCACAACAATCCTTTCAAGTAGATATGTAAATTTTGATTCATAGAAGAGAAACTCATGTTTTGGGAGCGAAGTTTCTACCCTTAAACAATTTGGTGTTGTTTAGTTGTTAAGTCATGCCCAACTCTTGCGACCCCATGGACTGCAGCCTGCCAGGCTCTTCTGTCCATGGGATTTCCCAGGCAAGAATACTGGAATAGGTTTCCATTTCCTTCTCCAGGGGATCTTCCTGACTCAGGGATCCAACTTGCATCTCCTGCATTGGCAGATGAGTTCTTTACCACTGAGCCATGACTCCTAAATACCAACTCTAACTTTTAGGTTGAGTTATACATCTCAAAAGATTCTGTTTGGTTTTTGACCAAACTTCTTTCCCATACTTGAAATTGACTATATGAAAAACATTCAGGCAGACATTGAATGACAAGATGTCTATGGATATTATAGAGAAGATCAAGTATGCATGTGGGGGGTTGACCAAACAATTCAATATGCTTTTGGTTCTGTGTTAATTAGAAATCACAAATCTAATTTCTTCAGGTGCTTAACAAGGCAGAAGTCATAGTACATTAGCCTATGACTTTTCTATTCCCAAATCAATTGGATCACTGGAACTCAGATAATTCTTTCAAAACAGGAAGTGAGCATTGGGCCTTGGATAGTAATTTTTAAAGGAAACAAATGACACCTAAATGAGGTATCCTTGTTGCCAGGTCTGTTGCAACATGGGCCATTAGCAGCAGGGTGGAATGTGTGGTTATAATGGAATGTGTGGCTTCAATGGAGTGCTGGCACAGAGACAAGCGTGGCCCCAGAGGTTAGCAGAGCACAGTGAGGAAAAGCACACGTTCTGCCAAGGTCATGAAAATGCTGAAGGTCTGCCAGGGTTAATTAGTAACACAGTGAGGAGACCCTGCTCACTGATGGTCACTTGGAGGTGAACCAAGAACTGATTGAGCAGAACCGGGCTTTCTGCCACCCTGGTCATCTCATAAGCTGCAGTTACTGGGTGCAGAGAGGCAACAAAAATATCCTGTTTTGACCTTCTGGTACCAAAAGTCTCCCCTTTTTCTTTTAAATATATGACTCAACATAGAAAATAGTCCCCAAACAATCTACCTTTGGACCTCAAACTAGCCTTTAGGTCTCTCTACATTCTTCCTGCTCTGCCGTTCTTCTTGCCGGCTCTTAGATCTGGTACCCTGATGCCTCCAAAAGCTAATTACACTATTTCCATAAGAATTTTCTCTTCAAATCTAGAATAATAGGTAAATATTCACAATTTCTAGAGGACAGACTCGTGGACTGCCTGCCCCCCAAAGTATTCACAACTGCTCTTCTCTCTTGCCCCTCCTTGATGCTAAATAACTCAGTATCTACAAACGTCCAAAACTCTTCTCTAATAATCTCTCAAAAGCTGTCCTTTGCTCATTTACAAATTGGAGAGCATTCCTCTGGGAAGGGTAATTTCTGAAACCCTAAAAATATCTACACGTTTTGTTATTTGAGGATTTACCAATAGATTCTGTATCAACTTATCTAATTTTTTTCAGAGCTATGTGGTCTCCCAAATTCCAGAAACTTTTTCAAATATACTGCAACAAGCTTAAACCATGAGCAGAAATTTATCTTGTGGGTCAATGAGCATTGCAAGCATGCCTGACACGTGGGCAAATAAATCAAGAAATGGACTGTATTCCAACTGTTATCTAAGATGACTTGAAAATGATCTGAAGATAATCAGAAAAAAAAAAAAAAAAACAACCTGGCAAGCTATTTGAGCTTCATGAGGGAAAAAGGGGGGGGGGGGGGGAATTAATTATATCTATCAAAGAGTTGCTAAATCCTGTACTATGATTTTACTTTCTCTTGGGATTTCCCAATAGCTAGTTCTGATAAATGGGCAGGGCCAGAATGAGGATTAAGTAAGTGAGGCACTTGTCTGGCCACAGAATTCAAGAGACTGCCAGAAAGACTTAATAAATAAAAGAGATAATATTTATAAGCAATATTTTTCAGAATCAAAATCAGTGCAAAAGAATTTATGATAAACAAAATATCAACATTTTAAACATGGACAAGATCAGCTAATGGATATTAGCTAAAAAGTAAAAGAGAATGAAATTATTTGACATAATTTAGAATGATCCATCAAAACTCAACCATGATTTTAATTTTTTCTTATGGCAAAACTAATACAATTATGTAAAGTTTAAAAATAAAATAAAATTTAAAAAATAAAAATAAAAAAAGTAGAACTATATGCAATCCTGTCATTCCACTGCTGGGTATCTATTCAAAGAAAACTAAGTCAGTTTCTCAAAGATATATCAGCAGTCTGATGTTCATTGCAGCATTATTCACAATAGCCAAGACTCAGAAACAACTTAAGTTCTTTGTCAAAATGTCCTTTGACAGATGAATGGATAAAGAAAATGTGGGAGTTAGATGAATAAAGGTGATAAATACAGTGAAATATTACTCAGCCTTTAAAAAGGAAGAAAATCTTGCCATTTGCAAAAATGTGGATGAACCTGGAGAGCATTATGCTAAGTAAAATGGGCCAAAGATAAATGGGAGAAAGATAAATACTATATGATCTTACTTATATGCAGAATCTTTATTTTGAAAAAAGTCAAGCTCATAGAAACAAAATAAAAAGGTGGTTGCCAGAGCCTGAGGAGATGGGTGAAATGGAGAGAGGTTGGCTAAAGCAGAAAGTATCAGTTGTAAGATATATAGGTACTGAACATTAATATATAGTATGGAGACTACAGTTAATAATTCTCTATTGTACCCTAGAAATTTGCCAAAAGAGGAGATCTTAAGCATTCTCATCACATATAAAAAATGGCAACTATGTGAGGTGATGGATATATTATAAATATTAGTTTACTTGATTGTGGTGACTATTTCACTGTGTGTGCATAGATGAAAGTGTACTTTGTGTGCTCAGTCACTCAGTCATGTCTGACTCTTGGCAGTCCCATGGACTGTAGCCCACAAGGCTCCTCTGTCCATGGGATTCTCCAGGCAAGAATACTGGAATGGGTTGCCATTTCCTCCTCCAGGAGATCTTCCTGACCCAGGAATGTAACCATCTCCTGTGTCTCCTGCACTGGCAGGTGGATTCTTTACCAATAAGCCACAAGGGAAGCCCAAATTTTACACTTTAAATATATATAATTTTATTTATCAAATATACCTCAAGAAAGCTAAGGCGGGGGTGGGAGGAATTCAACTATGCAACAAAAAACTGTGCAATGGGTAGAAGAAAGGGCAATTTAACAACTGATGTTAGAATCCACGTTAGGAAAGAAAATGCCCTCTCTGGACCCAGCACCTCAATCGGCCTTTCTTGGTTGCAGGATGACCTTAGAGCGTGACCATCCTTAGAGCATGACCACAATGGGTTGGAAGTGAGAAAAGAGAACCACATGCTTAGCCAAAACAGAAGGAAGACAAGGGAAGTCAAGGTCTCTGGCCAGCCTAAAAAACTATTTTGATACACTAGGGTATTCGGGAGCAACTTAGAAATTGTTGACCTAAACCATCCTCAACTTCCTGCGGGTTTCAGCTTATGAAAATATTTTGGATAAAAAATGCGAAATTAATTTGGATAAAAATACAAAAATTAATTTTTGTCTTTCTCATCTGGTATAAAAGAACCACAATTGTTTCCAACTAATCTATTGTTTATGCAGAAAAGCTCACTCTGACCTGTGATGAGTCTATTGCTTAATGCAAACCATTCATATCCAAATAACTGTGGTTTTTAAGTTTTTTTACTTTTAAAGATATAAATCTGCTTAAATAACAATGTGATGAGTAATATATACTAATTACAAAACATGTGGAAGAGTATGAAGAACAAAATTAATATCATTCATAATCCCACTTTCAGAGATAAGAAAGCTGATATAAATGTCTATCCATTTATCCATCCACCTTCTTATCTAAATACACTTAAGATGCCACTGTGTCTGTATATCTTACTTATTTCTCCCAACATATCATGTGCATTTTCTCATATAAGTATATATTTTTAAAAACCATGAATTTTGCTGCTGTGACAATTTATCAT
Organism: Bos indicus x Bos taurus; assembly: GCF_003369695.1. NCBI lineage: Eukaryota > Metazoa > Chordata > Mammalia > Artiodactyla > Bovidae > Bos > Bos indicus x Bos taurus. The sequence continues at coordinate 5,944,016 of NC_040083.1, read as the reverse complement.
AAAGACATAATTTTCAACCTACTATTAGCATGTAGGTGATTTTTAGCAATTAATTGTCTACCTAACACCATGAATAAAAAGCTGAATGTAAATCTTTGGGTGAGAATCATTTATTATTCCTTCCATGGGGAAAAATCTAAAAAGAGAGAAACTGTGAGCTTGAAGGATATGATCCTACAAGGTCATGGAATTTCTTTCCTTCTGTTCCATTTACATTGAAATGAAGAGCTCTGAGATCTTACCTCTATTAGTTTCTGCAAATTATAAAAATAGACAAACTCTGATTTTATTATCAAAAGTCACCAGAAAGAATTTCTGTCTCATCATGGCACTGGAGACAAGCTGCTGCTGCTGCTGCTGCTAAGTCACTTCAGTCGTGTCCGACTCTGTGAGACCCCATAGACCGCAGCCCACCAGGCTCCCCCGTCCCTGGGATTCTCCAGGCAAGAACACTGGAGTGGGTTGCCATTTCCTTCTCCAATGCATGAAAGTGAAAAGTGAAAAGGAAGTCGCTCAGTTGTGTCCGACTCTTAGCGACCCGATGGACTAAATGACCAATTTCATTTCTAAGAGTAGCGCAGTCCAAACACTAATTAATACCGAAGAACCATGAGGAACAGGATACAGAGTCCTGCTATTGAAACAAATGGCAGGCACATTCGGGGAAAGAGACTGCTATGCAGCGAGAGTTGGTTCATATTGCCATTTGCTGGATGACACACTGCTCACCCTTTCCATCTTGCAATCCCCCTTCCATTGGTCCCTTAAGAAATGATATAACGTCAAGGACACTGTGTGGAAATCAGAGGAGAAAGAGGTGTGGGCCTTGTCTTTCTTACTCAGAGAAAATTATCAGTGAGATGAGACAGACTCCGTTCCTGGGGAGTTTCCAAATTTACTGTTTACCAATGGATTCATCCTCGAAATTGAGCTGTAAAACATCAAGACAAAGGATGGGTCTTGCTTACTACCAAGCCTGTTCCCCCACAGAGCAGGATGGTGCACTTCCAATATTTTACAGGCCTCCTCCAGATGACTCAAGGAATGGGAATTTCACCACCCCTCGTGGGAGATTTTTTTATGGCCTCTTAAGTCTCACCCATTAGGAAAGTTTCTCCCAATGAAGCCATTTTTCCCCCCTTTTCTTCAGTTCATTCATTACCCTTCGATAATCCCCTAAAGACCACCTCCACAATCCCTCTCCTTCCTCAGGGCTTATACTTTCAATTATCTGCAAACAGCTATCAGGCCCCCGCCCCACACACTTGCACATACTCCTTAGCTCTTCGGCCAACCTACACACATGTAATTCTTTTAATCTTTCCTCATACATCAAAACCTCCAGCTGCTTAATCATTTTAGCTCCTCTAATAAGCAGTGAATTTGAAGGGGGATTATGGTTTCCTTCTCAAGCTTGTCTCATGTCAGCTGTATCCCTTCTCCTCAACCACATGCCAGATTTCTGTATGCCAATAGCCATTCATCAGAGGAAATGAGGTTTTTCTGGAATGCTGTGTTCTATAGCACAAAAGAGGAGAAAGATCCCTCCTACCCATAACTCACTTCTAGGGTGAATCAATATTTATACAAACTAATAAGGAGGGAAGATCTAAGAGAAAAGTAGAACGACCCAAGTTTGCAAATCACTGAGAAACTTTTTAACTAGAAAAATTTCAGAAGTATTGTGCTTCATTTAAACATGAATGGTAGAGTCATAATGGCAATTAACTCACCTTTAGTTAAAGAAAGTGTTGAAGTGCTAACTTTTCACTTTCTTTTTTTAAAAGATTTTTTTGGTGTGGACCATTTTTAATGAGTTTGTTACAACATTGCTTCTGTTTTATGCTTTGGGATTTTGGCCTTGAGGCTACAAGAGATCTTAGCTCTCCAAGGGAGGACTGAACTCACACTGCCTGCGTTGGAAGTCAGAGTCTTACTCACTGGATTGCCAGGAAAGTCCCCAACCATTCACTTTATTGATAAAAAATTAGCTTAAGTGAGCCCCTGGGTGAAAAGAGACCTTTCCCCTTGTTCTTTAATCACCTTCTGAATCACTGGTGGTTTCCACGATCCCTCAAGGAATTCATACATAAATGCTGACCATAACAGGGTGCCTCACTCTTACACAATCTTAGACCCTCCAGTCTTCACTACTTTATTCCAAATGCACCAAGAGCTTCCCCAAGAATGCTGCATGCTCTTAGAGTCTCCAAGCCCTCATCTATAGCTCCTCTAGCTCCTCTACCTCAAAGGCCTCTCTTTGTCCAACTTCTTTTGCAATCCTCATCCTTCCATCAAGACTGATCTTCAGTGCCATTTCCTCCAGGGAAACTGCCTTCTGCTCTAGATTTCCTGGTATTTACTGTCTATACCATTAAAATAAGCTATCTTGCATTTCTGCTTCCTCTATTTGCTTCACCTTTGAGAGTTTCCCCTCTCCACTGCCTTACAAGCCTGCTATGGCAGGGATTGTTGTTGCTATTATTTAGTCACTCAGTCAAGTGCGACCCCATGGACTGTAGCTCACCAGGCTCCTCTGTCCATGGGATTTCTCAGGCGATAGTACTGGACTGAGTTGCCATTTCCTTCTCCAGGGAATCCGCTCAGCCCTGAAATCGAACCCATGTCTTCTGCTTTGGCAGGCAGGTTCTTTACCACTGTGCCACCAGGGAAGACCTAGAGCAAGTGGTCATATTTTTTCACTAATCCCCCCAAAAAGCAAGACACTGTTCTCCACAAAGTTGGCAACACTTAAGAAATATTTCTTAATTCCATATAAGAAGTACCTTGTAAGACAGTTCCCAAACACTGAGAGGGTTTTAAGGATTTATAAAATAGTATATTTATTTTATGTTTAGAATAGTAATGTTCAAAAATGGCTGTCTTTTCCTGATCTCTGTTACTGAAAAGTGAAAAAAAAATAGCAAAGCCAAAAAATACATATTCCATTTGGGATACACGAGATTTCTCTTTCATTTTTCTGGAATTAGGTCTATACCTCTATCCACTGTGAAGACTTGCCCCTTCTCTACACTACTGCTAGTCCCCACTTTTTTCTCTTCTCAGCAACTTCTCCTGGGTCCCTATTACACAATCTCGTTTGTTCTTTATCCTAAGAGTGAAGAATACGTGAACAGCTATCCAAATTGTTGTAAAACCTGCTTGTCAGAAATCAGCCACATCAACCACTGAATTTGTAAAATTACAAGTCTCTCTCGCCCGTAAAGTATGTGGTCATCATTTTATTGTAAAATTTGACATGTGTCACTCTTCAGTTTTCAGTTTTAGTTTATGAACAATTAGCCTGGAAGTTAAAATAGCCTTCCTTAAAATTTCCAGCAGATTGGAGAATTGTAGGTGTCTATGGTGGCAGGTGGGATTCCAGTTGAGCTATTTCAAATCCTAAAAGATGATGCTGTGAAAGTGCTGCACTCAATATGCCAGCAAATTTGGAAAACTCAGCAGTGGCCACAGGACCGGAAAAGGTCAGTTTTCATTCCAATCCCAAAGAAAGGCAATGCCAAAGAATGCTCAAACTACCACACAATTGCACTCATCTCACACGCTAGTAAAGTAATGATCAAAATTCTCCAAGCCAGGCTTCAGCAATATGTGAACTATGAACTTCCAGATGTTAAAGCCGGTTTTAGAAAAGGCAGAGGAACCAGAGATCAAATTGCCAACATCTGCTGGATCATGGAAAAGGCAAGAGAGTTCCAGAAAAACATCTGTTTCTGTTTTATTGACTATGCCAAAGCCTTTGACTGTGTGGATCACAATAAACTGTGGAAAATTTTGAAAGAGATGGGAATACCAGACCACCTGATCTGCCTCTTGACAAACCTGTACGCAGGTCAGGAAGCAACAGTTAGAACTGGACATGGAACAACAGACTGGTTCCAAATAGGAAAAGAAGTATGTCAAGGCTGTATATTGTCACCCTGCTTATTTAACTTATATGCAGAGTACATCATGAAAAATGCTGGGCTGGAGGAAGCACAAGCTGGAATCAAGATTGCCGGGAGAAATATCAATAACCTCAGATATGCAGATGACACCACTTTTATGGCAGAAAGTGAAGAGAAACTAAAAAGCCTCTTGATGAAAGTGAAAGAGGAGAGTGAAAAAGTTGGCTCAAAGTGCAACATTCAGAAAACGAAGATCATGGCATCTGGTCCCATCACTTCATGGCAAACAGATGCGGAAACCGTGGAAACAGTGGAAACAGTGTCAGACTTTATTTTTGGGGCTCCAAAATCACTGCAGATGGTGACTTGAGTCATGAAATTAAAAGACGCTTACTCCTTGGAAGGAAAGTTATGACCAACCTAGATAGCATATTAAAAAGCAGACACATTACTTTGCCAACAAAGGTCCGTCTAGTCAAGGCTATGCTTTTTCCAGTGGTCATGTATGGATGTGAAAGTTGGACTGTAAAGAAAGCTGAGCACCGAAGAATTGATGCTTTTGACCTGTGGTGTTGGAGAAGACTCTTGAGAGTCCCTTGGACTGCAAGGAGATCCAACCAGTCCATTCTGAAGGAGATCAGTCCTGGGTGTTCTTTGGAAGGAATGATGCTAAAGCTGAAACTCCAGTACTTTGGCCACCTCATGTGAAGAGTTGACTCATTGGAAAAGACTCTGATGCTGGGAGGGATTGGGGGCAGGAGGAGAAGGGGACAACAGAGGATGAGATGGCTGGATGGCATCACCGACTCAATGCACATGAGTTTGGGTGAACTCCGGGAGTTGCTGATGGACAGGGGAGCCTGGCGTGCTGTGATTCATGGGGTCACAAAGAATCAGACACGACTGAGTGACTGAACTGAACTGAACTGATTCTCCAATAAAAAGTTTTCCTTTCAAATGTCACTTTTTGTCACATATTTTTCAGAAGCTTGTATTTCCTTCAACAGATTCAGCTTCCTGGTTGTGGGGGAGGTGGGGGGCTCTGGGTACTCTGAGTGATAACAAACTCTCCTAAGATATGGCCAAGCCAAACCCACCTCCAATATGTCCCTGTGGCAAATGGAATACGAGACCCCAGATTCACTCAAGCAAACATTGCAACAGTAACGCACGCATGTGTGCTAAGTTGCTTCAGCCGTGTCTGACACTTTGCAACCCTATGGACTGTAACCCACCAGGCTCCTCTGTCCATGAGATTCTCCAGTTAAGAATATTAGAGTGGAGATCTAACCTGCGTCTCAAATCTGCTGCATTAGCAGGTGAGTTCTTCACCAGTAGCACCATCACAGCTCAAGTTCTCCAAGGACACAGTCAAGCCAAGCCCACCTCCAAAATTTCCCTCATGTAAAATAGAACATGAGACCCCAGATTCACTCAAGCAAACATTGCAACTGTGATGATGGGCCCCAAACGTTCTTCTGGACATCGCTGGTTTCCTGCTTAAGTGAGAATAGAAGCCTGGGAAGAGCAGAAAGGAGGCTTGCTTCTGGAGTGTTCTCAGCATCACTATAACGAAAGGCACCATAGACACCAACTGGTCTCTCATCCTGCTGGCCAACCTAGATGTACTTAGTGAAGTAAACATCAGTCCTCCAGGCAGCCTTTCCCTGCCTTTTTCCTGTCCTACTCACTTCTGGTGGTCTAGAATCCTTTCTCGACTACATCTGGTTTGCTCATCCAAGTGTGAGACAGCAAAACGAGCTGGATTTGGAGTTAGACTGACTCAATCATATAGATGAATCTTTCTTCTATCATGTACTCCGCTTTGGACTAGTTAATTTTTCTAAGTCTCTTTTTCCCTTTTTGTCTAAAGGAGGAAGCTCTGACCTCAATGATACAGTGGTTCAGACTAAAGGCTCTAAAATCTGACACTCTGACTTTGTCTCTCAACATTGGCACGTTTTAGCTGAGCATTTTGGGCCAGATAATAACCTCTTTAACCTTCAATTTGTCTGTTAAATGGGTTAATAATAGCAATGTTCACATGAGAATTAAATGAGATAATAAGACTAAAATGTAACAGCACTTGATCATTTTTAGCATCTCAGATTGCCCTCCACCAAAAACAAAAGGCAAAAGTAGAGTCCATCCTTCAAGTATATTTTGATTGTATTTTACCATAAAATAAAAACTACACATATTTAGTAGCAAATAAAAAGCAATTAAATAAATAAAAGCAAATAAAAATAACCAAAAAAGCACATAAATAAATAAAAATAAAATGATTTTGAAGGGCACCTAATATACAGAATATGTACGAAGTACTTTTTTCAGTAAATACACATTTCATTTTATTGTAAAGGGTCAGGTACAGGAGTAGAGATTAATAGATCCAAGAAATAAAAATAATATACCAATTTCTCAGGATCAGTGCAGGTCCAAAGGCATAGTTTTTACCATTAAATCTTCCACAAATGCATTGGTTAAGGCATAGAGGTTTAAGCATTAGAACAAAATATATAAAAACATCATTTTAGAAAAAAGTTATTTAAGAAATATCTGTTTATTAAGAATATGCATAATTTCTATGATTAAAATACTACTAAGAATTTCCAGGGATACCCTACATAGTAAAATATTAATTCCTCTGATGAGGCTTTAACTTTATTCTAAACTTTAGGAGTATTTCAGAGGAAATATAGCATAAGTAATCTTCTCATGCTGCTTTTGAAATTTCATAAAAATCAAATTTCATAAAAATTTCATAAAAATCACTTTGAAGATAGTGGTTGCATACTACAGCGTCAATTGCTGCTGAAATATCAAGAGAATAGTTACTGAAGGTAAGAGAAATAACTTCACTCACAAAATCAGGAAGCCAAAAGCATAATATAATGATCTGCTTTTCTTTTCCTTCTGTAAAACTCTAGGTTTGAGAGGAAACTTGGACACAGTTCACTTTTGCCAAATCCTCATTTTTATCCTCTTGGCCCTAGAAAGAGGAGAATAACAGACATTATTAGAAAAAGGTCTTAAGAATGGGTACCACTGGAAAATATAGCTAGACTTCTTTGATCTGTATGGAGAAGCTACTGAAACAATGACACCAATTTAAATGCTGCTTCCCATATTTTGAATACAAGTTTTAAAAATCCAAAGTGATGCAAGTTCTTTTAATCCAAGAAATGAAAACTTTATTCATCACTCACTCAGAGGAACAACAAAGCTGTTCCTTTAAAAAAGATCTGACTTAGATATAGGTTCAACACTTTACAAAATCTTCTTTATAAATAAAAATCCTCTACCTGCCTAAGTAGAAGGATAAACATCAGTATCCACTTACATATGGATTCCTATGTCACTGAAAAAGTACATCTCATTTTTTTAACCATCTGAAGGAGTCACCTTCAATTTAAGAATATTTAGAGGGACTTTGCTGGAGGTCCAATGGTTAAGACTTTGCCTTCCAATGCAGAGGTTTTGAGTTCAATCCCTAGTCGGGGAGCTAAGATCCCAGATGCATTGAGGCCAAAAAAAAACCAAAACAGAAGCAAACGTATAGCAAATTCAATAAAGATTTAAAAAATCATCCACATTAAAAAAAAAACAAAACCTTAAAAAGAGGATTTACGAGGGATTTCCAGAATCCATACTGGTTTCCTGCAGAACAACCCTCTTAGTTTCTCTGCCTCACCACCCATTCCTACCACATTGAACCCTACTGGGCATTATTATCCGCAGAATTTAATCCTCTTATTTCACAGTGACATTGACTCACTTCCTCAGTGTAAGTCATTATTCTATAACTTTCAGCAAAACTGGGTTTCAAAACTAAACACAGGAAAAGGCTGAGATTAAGGACTTAAAGATTAGTCCATTTAAAAAAATGAACTGATTCCCTTGTCTAACTCATGGTGAAAACTCCAAATTAACTTTGTCTTCAGGGTTTCTTCTATGAGTACATTAGGGCATTCACGATTAATTCTAAAATGCATAAGACACACTTCAAATGCACCAAGTATACATAAATATTTATGATGGTGTCTCCCCAAATTATTTTTAAGCACGGAAGAAATAAATGCTAAGGCAAACAAACAGCAAATATTTTGATGCACAATTAACTGCATTTTCTTCCTTAGAGACATGGTTCAGATCTGTAGGTTAAGATTGAGATAAGAATGATCATATCATTAGCATTTTAATTTTCGTGTAAAGAACACTCATTAAACTACAATCAGTTGAATAAACCATTATTTTATTTTCATTGTTCATCTCATATTACATTAAAATCAGAAAAATTCATTCAGTTGGTCAGTCAGCCAGTCAGTGAGAAGTGGAATTAGTAATATATTAGCCATGCTGTTACTATAAATATGCCCTTAACAGATGTTTTGTGTTTACACAGGAGATAAAGAATGAAGCTGTGGCAGTAATATTTCAGATTTTCTCCCCCCCAGCGCTGGCCAGTGGCACTTTCTGTGATAAAAGAAATATTCTGTATCTGCATTATCCAAACATTAACCACTGGCCAGACATGGCTTTTGAGCACTTGAAATGTGTCTAGTGCAACTAAAGAATTAAATTTTTAATTTTATTTAATGTTAATTCCTTGAGTGATCATAGAAGATAAAACCTATAATAAAAGCAGTAGGCCCTCCATTTTCAGTGATCCAATCCTTTTGAAAAATTCTTAACATCCATAAAATTATTATCATTATCAATTGTGAAATCTATTACAAGTAATTTACCTGCCATATATTTGCAGACTTTCTTCAAAATCAATATCTACACTGATAGAAGTACTATTTCTCCAAGAGAAAATGAATGAAAAACCCCTTAGCAACTGAACATCAACAACAAAGTTCTTCCAAGAAAAGATAAATCCTAGGCAACTGGGAGAAATGCTCACTGTGCTGGGATTCCAATTTGCTTGTGACTGTCTTTGGAACAAAAGCCCATGGTTTCTTTGACCTTAGCATAGCTTCTCAGTCATCAGACAACCCTGAATGGCCCCTTGCTGGATGAACCTAACCTCAGCTTTCTCCTGAGATTTCTGTCACATGACACATCACTGGAATTGCTTGGGTCATGTCCAAACAAAAAATCCACATTTCTACCAGTCCAGGTTCTACAAAGACGTTTTCTCAAAACCAAGGCCAGCTATGATGAGCACACTCTAGATTCCGTGCTGTTGTTCAGTCACTCAGTGGTGTCCGACTCTTTGGGACCCCACGTACTGCAGCACGCCAGGCTTCCCTGTCCTTCACCATCTCCCAGAGATTGCTCAGACTCATGTCCATCGACTCAGTGATGCATCCAACCATCTCATCCTCTGTCGTCCCCTTCTCCTCCTGCCTTCAATCTTTCCCAGCATCAGGGTCTTTTCTAATGAGTCAGCTCTTCGCATCAGGCGGCCAAAGTATTGGAACTTCAGCTTCATCGTTAGTCCTTCCAATGAATAGTCAGGGTTGATTTCCTTTAGGATTGTCTGGTTTGATCTCCTTGCTGTCCAAGTTTGTTTAAATAAGGCTCCATAGTTTGTTTAAAATAAGGATAAAATCTTAATATAAAAATTAACCTGGTGACAGTAGAATTTTCTTCTCTTCTATGTTTCTACCTCAAATGAGGATGCCTATTATCATCTATGCTATGCTACGCTAAGTTACTTCAGTCGTGTCCGACTCTGTGCGACCCCATAGACGGCAGCCCACCAGGCTCTCCCATCCCTGGGATTCTCCAGGCAAGAACACTGGAGTGGGTTGCCATTTCCTTCTCCAACGCATGAAAGTGAAAAGTGAAAGGGAAGTCGCTCAGTCGTGTCTGACTTTTAGGGACCCCACGGATTGCAGCCTAACAGGCTCCTCCATCCATGGGATTTTCCAAGCAAGAGTACTGGAGTGGGGTGCCATTGCCTTTACTGGCCTCTAAAAGGTTAAAAAAAATACTCAACTGTAGTGGTCTGTAAGGGTCAGAAACAGTATTCACCCGCCACTTGTCAGGGAAAGAAGAAACAGCATTCACTCTGTGCTCATTCCCTTTTGCATTTCTAGATCTGTTCTTTTTGGGGGTGGGGGGATGAGTGTTTTTTCTTTGTTTTGCTAATTTCGTAGTTATACAAACACTAATGATGCATAGACGGTGTCTATGACAGGCTACAAATTGACAACTGACAAGCAGTAGAACATTCGGAAACTTTTCCATTCCATAACTCAGCACCTCTTAGATTTTGTTTCTCCACTCTACCTGAGTGGCATTATCCATACTTTTATTGGATGATCGATACATATTGTTGCCAAAAAAAAAAAAAAGGAGTTTCAAAATCCAACGTGAAATAATGAATGGTTAATATTCCCATCAAAAAACTGAAATGAAAAAGCCATCGTGGGAAAAAAAAAATGGCAACACTATAATTATGCTTATAAATGCTGTCCACCCTCTGATAGCTAAACTAGGGAAAAAAATGGTTTTAAGGCAAAAAGTTAAACTCTCCACTATTGTTCTGCAATATGATTTTACTCAGTGCTTTAGCTGGTCTTTATGTTTGCCCCTGAACATAACATTTATCATGTTCACATTTAAGTCCCAGATTATTATCATAAACATAAGGCTGGTAATTTTACGAGAACATGAGCTGGTACACATTGAAATAAATGGGATATTTACATAACTATATGATAATCTATTATTACTTCAAACATCAAAAGAATTATACTTCTTAATACATGTACAGAAACATTCGTGTTTGTTCTTATTTTTCCAACTAAGTAGGCCATCAAGACTATTTTTACACACATTTTACAGCAAAAATCTGACCCCAAACTATGCCATGATTCATCTAGGAACTCTTTTGTAGTTCATTCTTACACCATGAGAGATAAGAGGGCTAGACAGAGATAAAGCACATAGAGAAACAAGAATTTATATTTATTATTTCTATTTCAGGAACATACCCGTGTTTCCAAACTATTTGTAGCAAACTGCTGACATTTCGCTGCATGACAATTTCATTTTTACTTCGGCTTGGAGTCTTTCTTCAGCTGATCTTTGGGAAAATACACATTGTGGTTTATTCACTTTGGAAATCATTCTGGAGTGAAGAGTGGCCTCCAAGATGAAGTTCACTCTAGCCACACATAATATTTTCCCCAGAAGTGCCTATAAAGTCAACTAAAATAAGAAAGTGCTCATTATTTTTGATAAACAGGAGAGACTGGAAATTCATATTTCATTTTAGGACCAGAGGTGTGGAGTTGAGATACAGTAGTGCTCTTTTTCTGTGCACTATAACGGCCTATTATTTTTTGAATTCCTATTTACTCTGTGTCTGTAGCTTACTCAGAGTAAATTCTACCTTTCTTCTCTTGCAAGCTAAGTGGGGGAAAGAAATTACCTCAAACCCTACCAACTGTCAAAGCTGCCTTAAAATATTGGTATTTAAAGGGGGTGTAATACCAATAAGTCTGGGGCGATTAAGAGTTCTGAGTGAGGAGATTCAAGGCTGTGTTATGTAGTTTGTGACAGAAATCTTAAATTAAAATTAGTGTGGCAACATGGTTGGCGTAACTTTCCTGCAGGTGAGAAAAAAAAAATGTTGTCAAACACTTAGTTTGTGGTGATGGCACTTTAGTATTGCTCTAATAATGAAGCAAAGAATATGAGTCCCTCCAATTCTAATTTTTTTTTTTTTTTTTGGTCAGAACTTTGAAGTTTTTAAAGCTCTGTTCTCTTCCTCTCTGCCAGGCCAATAAAAAGAATTATTATTACTACCACATTTGTGCCTCTTGGATTTTCTTTTTTGGCTAAGGCAAGCACTTTTATAACACGATCTTGGTTGAAGGAGCAATTAGAATCAAGGAGCCTTATTCAACAATCACAGCACTTATGGCAATTATAATAGTAACTGAGCACACTGACGACTTACTGAGTTACCCCAATGCCACATTTTTATTTTGCTTTTAAAGTGATCGAAAGCGGAGTGGGTGGAGGTTCGTAATGACTCGATGGTGGCCAGATTGGAAGTCTGAAGCCCTGTCTGCCACACTGTGAGCCATCAAAGGAGGTCTGTCCCACCAAGCTCTCCGTTTTCACAACAGGATATCTGGTTTCTTTTATGAGGATACAGCTATGTTAATTTGGTTTAGTGGTTTGTTGGAGGTAAGCAAGCTCTTCACAGCACAAACACCAAAATCCCCTTAAAGCAGTTTCTTGTTAATAGCTGGGGTCTGATTGGCAGATTTGCATTGTAAAGTGTGATTCGGTTGGATAAATATGTTTAGTCTAGTAAGCACTTTAGTGATTGAGTGTCTGTTAATGGATAAAGGTGGATTATGGTGAAACCTCTACGGGCAGTCTTGGGCACTTAGCATCCTGAGACATGGAGGGGATGGAAAACAAGCTGGCACTACAGAACAGCTGAAGGGCTGTAAAATGTTCCCAGTGTTTGGTGCTAATGCGGTTCTTTCAGGTTTCAAATATTAATTTCAACAGCGGAGAAAAAACAGCAAATTAGGTGTCAGGGCTTGGGTAACTTCCAGCAGGGACAAAACAAGGATGTCCCATAGGCAAGTTTAAAAGCTGACAGCTTTCACTGGATTTAAAATCAGAGGACGGACAGAAAGTTCGCGGTAGTTCATTGATACTTGAGAATGAATCCAAGTCCTGCTGAAATCTTTGCATTCTGATATTCCACAGGCAGAATGAGAATCAAAAAAAAATTTTTTATGACTTTCAAGTTATTGTTAAAGAATGTTACCATGTCTGTTCCCACCCACATACGTGTATACCTAATGTTTCACACTTTTCCAAAAACAACAGATTTAAGAATTACAACAGTTACAAGAATTATAGATATTAATTTCCTCCCTCTCTCCCTCCCATCTCCAAGCATCTGGAAATGAAGACTTTTCCATTTCTTACTTTTGAAAATGAGCACTGGTTCTTCACAAAAGTCACCAGAAAAATGTCACTTTTTTTTTTTCCTCAGGTGAACACGCAGAGTTATTTTTATGAGGTGAAAATATCAGCTTACTTCAAGGATCTAAATGGTATTTTAACATCCCAGACTCTGGGACATGGATGTTGGAATGAATGTCTGCTCCCAGCCAGTCATGAAATGCCTAAGACTTCAGGACCTAGTATATTTTTGCAGGTTGACTTTTCTACTAAAGTTAAACATGTTTAAGCCATTTTTCTCCAAGCCTCTCTGAACTCTGCCTGACGTTCATCAGTTTTTATAAGCATCAGGTCATGGGCATTTATATTCAGGACACCACATCTCAAAGCTCTGCGATTCCAGCTGTTCATCCATCACCTTTCATCCACAGGTTTCCCTAGAGTCAGTGCTATCAGAAGACAAATAAACTAGGAATGACATTCAGCAAACCTGAGACAAAAATAGGTCCGAGCCTTCAGTTTTCTGGATATGAGAGGAAAGTATTATTTCAACACCAGGCCTAACAAAGATCAAATAAAAGCCTAGAACCTAGCGAGGTGCTAGCCACTAATTTTTTACATAACCTTGGACAGCACACAGCCTTGGTGTGTTCCAGTTTCCAATATGCATGGTGTTGATGGCGATTAATATGACAGTCCTGGACCAATTCATTGTTATTAATGAAATTGTATAGTTACGCATACAGAGGTCCCAAATCTAGGTTTTCAGGAAGTATTATTTTCCTGACTGTCATTACACAAGACATAATTTCTATTTGGAACTCCCATCCCATTGGATGGAGAAAATTATATTGTTACATGTAACTCTAAAATATAGGTATTATAATAAGGATACATATTCTATATCATATATAGTATTTTTATATATTGTAGATTTATATAGTATATATATAAAAAACACATATGATATTTATATACATTGTTATTTTAGGGTCTCTCCCTTTCACTCAATTCCTAGAATTGTGTCTAAGCACCAGGGGCCCCCAGGACTCCAGAGATGCGTCATTTGTAGGGGAGGGGTGAGGAGCATCTGGCGCCTGTGTGTCATCTGCTTTCGCTGATACTTGCTAAGGCACCTCACTGTCATCTGGTTTCCAGTTCCTGATTCACACAGACTACAGCCCAGTCTCCAAATATCACCCAAGATCTGTCTCAGGGATGTCTGTATTTCTCTCAGAAATGTAAGAATCATAAGCTTTTCTCACGTCTCACGGGGGCATATGGAAATCTGCATCTGATACCTCAGTCTAAACACCCTGATGCAGAAATGCCTGCTCTCCTAGCTTTCTGCCATATGATTCAGAGGACCTGTCTTTTATTCATTCATTTATTTTTAGTTTTTAGTTTTGGCTGCATCATCTGAGTTGCAGCACTCAGGATCTTTGCTGTGGCCTCTCTCTAATTGTTGTGCAGGGGCTCAGTAACAGGTTTAGTTGCCCCACAGCATGTGGGATCTTAGTTCCCTAACCAGGGATCAGACTCAAGTCCCCTGGATTCTTAACCATTACTGGACCACCAGGGAAGTCCCCAGAGAACCTATCTTGCTACTTCTGGCTAGGCAAAGCACAAGTTCCTAGTGTTCTCAGAGCCCTGAAACCCACACTGAATTTTATCTCATGACCCCACACTCCTGAGTCCTGGTGGAGCACTTTCAGAACTTCAGCTATCTTTATTTCAACTCTTTCTCTCTTATTTTTATTTGGTCTGGTAGGGATAAAACCAGGTCTGACTAATCCCATATTTTATAAAGAAACACAGGGTGACAAAATTGAAAATATTGTTCATTGACAAACCAAAGCTGGTGATCACATTAGCTATGTTTGTGCATGACTCTACAGATGCAGAAACTTTAGCATAAGGTGTTAAGACTGACAGCATCATTTGGTTGACACCAGGGGTGGGAATATCCACAAATTCTTCAGTTCTGCTCTTCCCATCACATCAGCCTGGACCAGGAACTCAAAATCCAACAAATTGGATTTGCATGGTATTTTGCCTCCTTTTAATCTTGAACCCAGAGCCAAAGATGATTTAGCACAGGGACTGTTCAGAGAATGAGTGTGTCATGCAGTAAAATAGTATGTGTCCATTGAAGAAGTGCAGAGGTTCTGGTGTTGAACAGACTTAAGTCAGAATCTTGCCTTTGCAAGTTAATAGCTGTATTCATTTTCTCTCAAGCATAACAAATCACACAAAGTAGGCAGCCTAAACTAGTCCCCTTTTATCTCACCATTTTGTAGGTCAGAAGTGTGGGACCCTGGCCTTTCTGCTTAGAGTCTCACAAGGTTGAAGTTAGAGTCTCAGCTGGTGCTGGGTTCTCACCTGGAGCTCAGAGTCCTCTTTTAGTCAGTAGTCTGAGCATTACAGCTGTTGGACTGAGGCTTTGCTTGCTTGCTAGCTCTTGACTGAGATTGGTCTCAGCATGTAGAGGCTCCATCAAGTCATTGCTATGTAGCAGCCTCCATGGGCCCTCTGTCCGTTGCTTCCCTTCCGGAGGTGTCCAACCCCTTCTGGGCTCATCTGAGGTCAGACCCAAACAAGAAAACTTCCTTTTTATTTACTTGCAATTAGCTGATCAGGGACCTCAATACATTTGCAGAATCTCTTCTGCCACACTCCTCACTTTCACTTTGGAAGTGATAGCCTGGCACGGTCTTGCTCCCACTGAAGGGTAGGCACCTGCAGATTGTGTATGTCAGGAGGGTAGAAACTCAAGGGCCATCCTGGAATTTTCCTACCAGAAATTTTGTGAATGCAGGCAAGATTTTTAACCTCTATCTGCTGTTTCCTCATCTGTAGAATGAGAATAGTAATAGCACCCACATCAGAAGATTATTGGAAGTTCTAAATATACACTGGGCTTCCCAGGTGGCGCTAGTGGTAAAGAATCCATCTGCCTAATGCAGGAGATGCTGATTCGATCCCTGGGTCAGGAAGATTCCCTGGAGGAGGAAATGGCAACCCATTTCAGTATTCTTACCTGGGAAATCCCACAAACAGAGGAGCCTGGAGGGCTACAGTCCAGGGGGTCACAGAGTCAAACACAACTGAGCGTGCACACACACACACACTCAAATATCTTGCCAGTTCTGTGCCTTTGGATCAAATAAGCACAATAAACATTTTTTGGCTACTACTACTGTTGTTTATTTGTGGTAAGTGTGAATTGAATCTAAACAGGAAAAAAAAAAAAAGTCAGTCACGTGTGACTCTTTGTGACCCCATGGACTATACAGTCCATGGAATTCTCCAGGCCAGAATACTAGAGTGGGTAGTCTTTCCCTTCTCCAGGGGATCTTTCCAACCCAAGGATCAAACTCAGGTCTCCAGCATTGCAGGGGGATTCTTTACCAGCTGATTCACAAGGGAAGCCCACTTTCACTACTGTTATTAATTTGTGGTTAAGAGTTAACTGAATCTGAAAAGAAAAAAATATTTTTTTTTCCTTTTTCTTTTTATTGGCCATACCACATGGCATGTAGGATCTTAGTTCCCTGATCAGGGATCAAACCAGCACTCCCACGCATTGGAAGGCAGAGTCTTAACCATTAGATCACCAGAAAAGTCCCCAAAATGTCTTATCTTAATAGCACAAATACTAAAGAACCGCAACTTAGGTTCCCCAGGATGATGATATGGACCAAGAGAAAACAATTCATTGTTTCTGTGACTTTTGTAGGGAGTGGAGGTGGAAGGCTGATAAGTCTGATACTTTCATCATATGACCCTAAAAGTTCAAATGCTTGATCTTACACCACTTTTCATCTGAAGTCGTAGGAGATCTGGGAACTCTCCTCTAAAGGGCTGCTTGCACTGTAATTCTCTGAATTTTATCAGCATCAATTTTAATTATTGTGATTCCTTCTTTCTCAAGAATTTCTCCAAGACTGCCCTGCAACTTCAGTGGAACATAATACAGGAAGTGAGTCATTTTCAGGGTGCACACCTAGATGGACATATGCACTATCTGGACCCAAGTACAATGAGAAAAGCTGGTTTTGGAGAACAAATTATGTAGTCCAAGAACATCCACGTACCCCTTAGAAATAACTGATCAAACAATGTGATTATGAACATAACCTCCACACATGCTCTAAGGAAAAGTACACCCTGTGTACATGTGTCTACACACCAACATTGGACTTTAGTGTCTGTGAGGGAAGAAAGAAAGTGACAGTCCTTGTATCTTTGAATTTCTACAGTTGAGTCCTGCTGTAACAGAGTCCATTTGATTGGCCCTATCAGAGAAGGCAATGGCACCCCACTCCAGTCCTCTCCCCTGGAAAATCCCATGGACAGAGGAGCCTGGTAGGTTGTAGCCCACGGGGTCGCTAGGAGTCGGACACGACTGACCGACTTCTTTCACTTTTCACTTTCACGCATTGGAGAAGGAAATGGCAACCCACTCCAGTGGTCTTGCCTGGAGAATCCCAGGGACGGGGGATCCTGGTGGGCTGCCATCTATGGGGTCGCACAGAGTCGGACACGACTGAAGCAACTTAGCAGCAGCAGCAGCAGTAACTAAGAGGACCAGGACCTGCTTTAAATCATAGAATGGTAAGAAAACCAACAAGTGCAACATTAAAAAAGATATACCTTAAAAATACATGAACTCAGAAAACTGAAAATATAACTGCAAAGCAAAACAATGTGTTTCGTTCTTACATTCTCAAAAGGAAGAAAAGTAACCACTTTAACAGTATTTGCAAATAATGGACCATCATATTGGTTTTCAAATCAAAGGGACTGTCACCTTAATTTATCTTAACCAGAAGAGTTTGGCCATGAATACATTTGAAAGAAAGCTAATAAAGGACAATATCAGAAACAACCAAAGATATCTATTTGAAGTTATATTTTTCTCTTATTTTTATAAGTTCTAATCACATAGAACATAAAACCAGATCTGAAAAATACTTTCATGCACTATTACTCGAAATGTGGAAGTTTTTAAAGTGGGTAGTCTTAACTTTTAACTTATAAAAATTTATATAAAAAATAATTGGTATAAGATTACTCTTATCTGTGGTGCGATATGACCTGGGTCAGTTTATATTGTCTTCAAATATCAATTTGTAAAATGAGGACACAAAGAATTTTATAAGCCCAAGTCGTATGAGAATTTGTATTATGAGATTTTTGCATTTAAGATCAGTACGTACACAATTAAGCTTTTACTCAAACTACTATAAAACCAGTGCTGGTAGCATCTATCCTTTTTCTTCCTTTCAGTTTTATCAATATACAATTGACATATAGCACTGTATAAGTTTGCATACAGCATCTATACTATATTTTTTAATTAGTCCTTAACACAATTTAAAATGGCCTTGCCTTTCACCTACAGTTTGAGACTATACTTGGACTGCAAATCTAGCAAAAAGAAGCATAGTTTATGGTGGTTTTGAAAAAGAGAGAGTGCTTCAGGTTAGCATCAGCACTTACAGTTATTATATTAACAACATTTTTGCTTCTCAAAAGATATAAAATTTAGCAGTCCTATGACATAACAAAAATATACAGTGTTTCATTGTTTAAAATTAGAAAGTTATATGAAATTATATTATTACTTATTTATAT
The DNA here is from genome assembly GCF_003369695.1 of Bos indicus x Bos taurus. Lineage (NCBI taxonomy): Eukaryota > Metazoa > Chordata > Mammalia > Artiodactyla > Bovidae > Bos > Bos indicus x Bos taurus. Next base: position 5,925,576 of record NC_040083.1, on the reverse strand, counting down.
AAAATTAGTTCTATATCAACAATAGCCCCTAAAGTTACTACAACATTGTCATACTTATAAAATAAGTTAAAATGAGACTCATTTAGGAATAGTTTTCACATGTACCTACTCATATGTCAATGAGGATGTGTGGGAATAAATTACCTTAAATTCATGATTAAACATAAGTGCCCCATCTTTTACTTAGTAAGCATCCAGCTATCGTGATGCTTGTAGTTGTAGGTTTTAAATTCAATCAGTATTTCTTTATCAAAGAAATAAAAATTTCCAGAAATGTAAAAGAAATCTGCAGCTAATTATGCTTATTTCTCCATCTTTTCATTATATATTTGCCACTGAAGCATCAAAAGCACTGTCAACTTGAAAACCAGTGATGCGTCACCATATTATTAAATTCTGAGATATTATAGAACAGTTCACAGGGCTTCCCAAGTGGCACCAGTGATAAAGAACTCACCTGCCAGCGCAGGAGACGTAAGAGATATAGGTTTGGTCCCGAGGTCTTGAAGAGCCCCTGGAGGAGGGCATGGCAACCCACTCCAATATTCTTGTTTGGAGAATCCCATGAACAGGTGAGCTATAGTCCATGAGGTCTCAAAGAGTCAGACACAACTGAGCAACTCAGCATGCACACGCAGAACAGTTCATACATGATTTTTGTAGACTTCCACTATATAGTGGAATATATATGCTCAAATGACCACACAATTGCACTCATCTCACACGCTAGTAAAGTAATGATCAAAATTCTCCAAGCCAGGCTTCAGCAATACGTGTACTGTGAACTTCCAGATGTTCAACCTGGTTTTAGAAAAGGCAGAGGAACCAGAGATCAAATTGCCAACATCTGCTGGATCATCAAAAAAGCAAGAGAGTTCCAGAAAAAACATCTATTTCTGCTTTATTGACTATGCCAAAGTCTTTGACTATGTGGATCACAATAAACTGTGGAAAATTCTGAAAGAGATGGGAATACCAGACCACCTGACCTGCCTCTTGAGAAACCTGTATGCAGGTCAGGAAGCAACAGTTAGAACTGGACATGGAACAACAGACTGGTTCCAAATAGGAAAAGGAGTACATCGAGGCTGTATATTGTCACCCTGCTTATTTAACTTATATGCAGAGTACATCATGAGAAACGCTGGGCTGGAGGAAGCACAAGCTGGAATCAAGATTGCCGGGAGACATTTCAATAACCTCAGATATGCAGATGACACCACCCTTATGGCAGAAAGAGAAGGGTAACTAAAAAGCCTCTTGATGAAAGTGAAAGAGGAGAGTAAAAAAGTTGGCTTAAAGATCAACATTCAGAAAACTAAGATCATGGCATCTGGTCCCATCACTTCATGGGAAATAGATGGGGAAACAGTGGAAACTGTGGCAGACTTTATTTTCTTGGGCTCCAAAATCACTGCAGATGGTGATTGCAGCCATGAAATTAAAAGACGCTTACTCCTTGGAAGGAAAGTTATGACCAACCTAGACAGCATATTCAAAAGCAGAGACATTACTTTGCCAACAAAGGTCCGTCTAGTCAAGGCTATGGTTTTTCCAGTGGTCATGTATGGATGTGAGAGTTGGACTGTGAAGAAAGCTGAGCGCCGAAGAATTGATGCTTTTGACCTGTGGTGTTGGAGAAGACTCTTGAGAGTCCCTTGAACTGCAAGGAGATCCAACCAGTCCATTCTAAAGGAGATCAGTCCTGGGTGTTCTTTGGAAGGAATGATGCTAAAGCTGAAACTCCAGGACTTTGGCCACCTCATGCGAAGAGTTGACCCATTGGAAAAGACTCTGATGCTGGGAGGGATTGGGGGCAGGAGGAGAAGGGGACGACAGAGGATGAGATGGCTGAATGGCATCACCAACTTGATGGACATGAGTTTGAGTAAACTCTGGGAGTTGGTGATGGACAGGGAGGCCTGGTGTGCTGCGATTCATGGGGTCGTAAAGAGTCGGACACGACTGAGTGACTGAACTGACTGACTGATATACAGTTTCATGAGTTTAATTCCTTAGACCTAGAGTGTTATACTTAAGAAATATTTTTCTGCCTAAATTGTGTTTAGAAATCTTTCTCTCAATGATTCCTCAGAAAAAGAAAATGATATGTTATTTTCCTGATGAAAATATTTTATGTACAAAAGAGCTGGCCAAATGGAAAAAGAAATGGTTATAGTCACATCTGTAGGAAAAAATAAACCAGTGGAATTAGATTTTTGTGAATGAAAAACAAAAAACGAAACAAAGCAACTCAGAAAAATAGATTGCAGTCAGATAGGTAGGGGCTTTGTTCCTTGCCCAAATCCTGCCTGAGGGAACATGAAACACAAAAGCTGTCCACATATCTGGAGGAAGCAGCTGCAAGAGTGATATAGGACCTATTATAAAGAAAGGACACTAGCAAATCCCTTTGAGCATGAATATTAGATTTGCTGAGTTCTACTGACATCACCACTGGAGATAAACATATTAGGAAGACGTAGCTGGGCGGGCGGTGCCAGATGAGAGGAGCAATGCCATTCCGGACAACCTCATGTCCGGCTGGAGGCTGCAACCCCGCCAAGTGTCATCTTAAACATCACTAGTCCAGAACAAGTGGATCCAAGTGAACTCTGAACCTGTGTTTCCTTCCCTGAAGGACTAACAGCTGCCTGCATCTGGAAACTGTGTGAAAGTTCTTTACAGCTGTAACATAATAAACAAACTAAAAAAAAAAATCCATGAGATCTACCATTCCATTCACATTCTTGCCCCTTCTCTGGCCTCATTAAATTGTAATCTCACATCTAATTACATTTTTATCAATTTATTATTTCTGCAACTCAAGAATTAAATTGAAAACATATTGTAGCAGAAAAGGAAAGCTCTCACAGTTGTTCTTCTTTCTTGTTTCGTGTAAGTAAGGATGTGATGACCAGGACTTGGGTTGGATAAGGCAGTCATCATGGACGGTGTGCTTTTGGCAATAAATGAGGGGTGCGGGGTGTGGGGGAACCAACACGTTCAAGCTGTAGAATATGATTTACCAGCTCTACAGCTCTGGGGTCTACATTTTCATAAATATAAGTGACAAATTATCAATAAATCACTCTTTGGTTCACCATAATGCATAATGTTTATTGAAACCCAGTTCCAATAAATATGACTCTCCCTTTTTAGCCAAAGCATAAGAAACAAAGATGACAGGAATTACAAACAGAAATGAAAAATGGGGAATAAGCGCCTGGCCAGCAAGGAACCTTCTTTCTTTCCAGTCCAATCTTAGACCACCGGATTCTGAAAGATACTTTCCTATGTGTACACTTGTTTCCAAATGCCATTTAGTTTTCATTTTGACTCAAAGAATTTGCAGAATGAGGCAGTAAGAGTAATGTTTGATCACTGAACAGTTTACTGTTTTTTTTTCTCATTCATATGCATAAGATTCAATTAGATTCCACTAAAATAAGAATAGCATGAATTAAACTGTCACAATATTCCTGGTTTGAAATACAACAATGTCCCCATTCTTTCTCCAAGAAAAATGACCTGTAGAAAAAAAAAAAGCAGTCAACACATACTAAATATATGCAAAATTGTCTACTAAAAAAAATGGAAAAGTGTAAGATAAAATTCACATTGGAAGTAATCGGTAATTTGCACCTAAAAGTTTACACACACATTTTAGCTTTGGTTCCATGCATATTCCTACAAGAAGAGAGGAGAAGAGGAGACTAAAGACATTAATTATTATTGTTATTCTTTATTTATCACATATTATGCTTGTGATACACTTTTATGCACTTTGTGATTTATCTTCTGCGTTTTAAGAGTGAAATTAAGACGTGTTGCAGACAGTGCTGTTGTAATGCCCTATAACTTTACAAACTCATTCGGCAGCTGGAAGCAATTGACATTGGGTAGCATTTGTCTTGAACAACACTTTAAAAAGTCAACTTGAATCTTAATTGAAATACCCTATATTTCACGTTGGAGATATGACCCAATTCTAGCCTTTTGTTTCCTTTTAGAAAGCAAGGCGGTGAAATCTTGTGCTGCTTATGAGACTATTATTATGTGACTATTTATTATTATCAAACAGTGGTATTTACTCTAACAAAGGCTTTTTTAAAATTGACTCTCTGAAAAATCTCTGTTATGCATATTTATCTTTTTATGGAAAATTGAGATAACAAGTAAAATTTTTCAAGAACCAAAAATTTGCCATCACCAGGACATGTAAAAATACTTTCTCTTTGCCTGCTGTAATTCCTTAGGCTTTCTCCTCTGCCTATTTATTACTTACATTACTGCTTCTACCTTTTTTATGCTTAAGTGTTTTATATATTTGCTTACATATTTGTGATGCTGTGTGTTCTTATCCAAACCACCTTAAAACTATTAAATTAATTGTAAATGTGACAGAAAAAAAGGAATGGATGAACAGTTATTTCTTATCAATGAGCCAACTCTCATTGAGGTGCCAGACTACTGTTTCTAGCTGCTTCATCACCTACACACAATTGCTTTATAGGAGTTAGTTACTATGAAAAAAAGGAATGGATGAGCAGTTATTTCTTATCAATGAGCCAACTCTCATTGAGGCGCCAGACCACTGTTCTAGCTACTTCATCACCTACACACAGTTGCTATAAGAGTTAGTTACTATTATTATCTACGTTTATCGGATAAGGCAAATGCCTCGCAGAGAAGTTAAGTAACTCTCAAGGCACTATGCTAGTTAAGTAATAGCATCAGGATAAGAGAAAGCCATCTATCAAATTTCCTTCACCTTAAGTACCATGCGTGTGTTGGAACACACATTTATATGCCCATGAAATATTTTTAAACTGAATTATACAATCAGTTCCAGCTAAGTATTTAATGAAGTGAATCATTTCATGGCGATAACACCCCTGAATTTATCTGTTTATATTTTATTGTATCATGTTGAGTTATTCAGTATTCTCTAGGTACCTAGTGACATGAACATAACTCCAACCCTTTGGAGCAAACTAGAGAGCATTGTCACAACGGTAGCTACAAAGTCATTTCAGGCATGAGCAGATTCCAAGATGAGAAGCCTGCCTGCAGTCCCTATCTTTGCCCTACAACTCTGCCTTCTTCATTGGTTTCATTCTCAAGTAAGATTTGTATCCACTGGCAAGTCTTCAGTTTAAGTGGTCCCTACAGTCAGATGCTTTGCCTGCTAATGCAGGAGACTCAGGTTCAATCCCTGGGGCAGGAAGATCCCCTGGAGGAGGAAATGGCAACCCACTCCAGTATTCTTGCCCGGGAAGTCCCATGGACAGAAGAGCCTGGTGGGCTACAGTTCATGGGGTGGCAAAGAGTTGCACACAACTTAGTGCCTAAACAAAGTATCCAACAAAGGTTGGATACAGAGCACAAACAAGCATCTTAGTGGCTCAAGCCAATTTTTAAGAGTTAATCCTCATTAGCAGAGTTGGGTCACACGCCAATCCCTGGATCATCACTGTGGCTGGAATACCACAGTCCTCTCTCCCCAGCCCTACCCAGACAAAGAGTGGGGGAAGGGGTGATTCTCCAAAGGGGGTTTAGGATGTCTGCATAAAGAAGAGGGGAAACTGTGGCCCTACCCCCAAAATCCAGAAATCCCTCAGAGACAAGTTCTCTAAAAGTGATCCTTAGCTCGGGTAGAGTGATGTGTTTCTTCAGTGTAAACACACCATGTGGCACTGTCAGGGAGGATGCGGTTGTGATTATCAAATCTGCTCGAGCTGGTTTAAGCTGAGATGGATTTATTGCAGGGTTTTAAGACACATATTTCTCAAGGCAAACAAAGAGGCAGAGTTTCTTTGAAGGTCCTAGGAAATATGCTAAGAGAAGGTTAAGCTTTTTAGCGTAAAAGGGTTGGTTTTTATATAAATATTCCAGGCTGAGTTTGGAACACTGCACTTCCTCTTTGCCTGGCTCCTGGCTCCTAGCTCCTACAGTGACCAACTGGTCGAGGTTTGCCTTGAGCTTTCTTGGGTTTAAAACTGAAAATCAGGACTTCTCTCACTGTCCAGTGGTTAAAACTTCACCTTCCAATGCAAGGGGTGCAAGTTCAACCCTTGGTCAGGGAACTAAGACCCCCACAAGCCTTGAAGCCAAAACAAAATAGAAACAATAGTGTAGCAAATTCAATTAATTTTTTTTAAATGATCCATATCCAAAAAGAAAAAAATCTGAAAATCTCACCTGCCAGGAGCCTGTCAGAGTAGGGGCATTTGGGTCAGTTGGTCATCCGCCTCACACCTGTTCTCCCAGTAGTGATACAAAAAAAAGAAAAAGAAAAAATTGGCCAAAACCAAAATTTGAAGTCAGCCAAGAAAATACCGTAGGATCCAGGAAGGACACGTGAGGGAACAAAAAGACTTAAAGAGCCTACATCTCTGTAATGAAAAAAAAATATGATGAGAGGGAGAGTCCAAAGTGAAGAGGTTACCCGAGAGAGCACATGAGAAATTACCACGAGGGTCTGGAGAGGCCTCAGGTGTGTTGGGAATCCGAATCCAAGAAAAGAGGAATGAATTCCCAAGGTCCATGACCCACCGGGTCTGTGGTGATTGGAAGACTTAGCCGAAACCTAAAGGTGTGCTTTGTTTTCCTGCTAGACTCCAAGTGTGTGCCTGCAGATGGACAGAAACACTGTCTAGCAACTGGCTTACCTGCCTGTTCCTTTCAGTTTTAAAGGGGAAAGTGCTAAAGTCAGACAGAAAAAGACAAATATTATATCACTTATTTGTAGAACCTGGACAGTATATGGTGAGTAGAGATGGCAGAGTAGAAGGATATGCGTTCATCTTCTCCTGTGAGAACTCCAAAATTGAAAGTTGCTACTGAACAATCATCCACAGCAGAATGTTGGATTGGAACAAAAAACATACCCCACGTACAAGTGCAAAGGAGAAGCCACAGCAAGACTGTAGGAGGGGCAAATTTGCATTTAGAATCAAACCCCTCACAGTAATCCAAGTCTACGCTCCAACCAGTAATGCCAAAGAAGCTGAAATTGAATGGTTTTATGATGACCTTCAGGAGAAGGAAATGGAAATCCCACTCCAGTATGCTTGCCTAGAGAATCCTGTGGACAGAGGAGCCTGGTAGGCTGCTGTTCATAGGGTTGCATAGAGTCAGACACGACTTAAGCGACTTAGCATGCGTGTATGCATTGGAGAAGGAAATGGCAACCCATTCCAATATTCTTCCAGGGAGAATCCCAGGGATGGAGGAGCCTGGTGGGCTGCTGCCTATGGGGTCGCACAGAGTCAGACATGACTGAAGTGACTTAGGAGCAGCAGCAGCCTGATGACTTGCAAGACCTTCTAGAACTAACACCAAAAAAATGATGTCCTTTTCATTTTCAGTTCAGTTCAGTTCAGTCGCTCAGTCATATCCGACTCTTTGCAACCCCATGAATCGCAGCACACCAGGCCTCCCTGTCCATCACCAACTCCTGGAGTTCACTCAGACTCACGTCCATCGAGTTGATGATGCCATCCAGCCATCTCATCCTCTGTCGTCCCCTTCTCCTCCTGCCCCCAATCCCTCCCAGCATCAGAGTCTTTTCCAATGGGTCAACTCTTTGCATGAGGTGGCCAAAGTACTGGAGTTTCAGCTTTGGCATCATTCCTTCCAAAGAACACCCAGGACTGATCTCCTTTAGAATAGACTGGTTGGATCACCTTGAAGTCCCAGGGACTCTCAAGAGTCTTCTCCAACACCACAGTTCAAAAGCATCAATTCTTCAGCACTCAACTTTCTTCACAGTCCAACTCTCACATCCATTCATGACCACAGGAAAAACCATAGACTTGACTAGACGGACCTTTGTTGGCAAAGTAATGTCTCTGCTTTTGAATATGCTATCTAGGTTGGTCATAACTTTCCTTCCAAGGAGTAAGCGTCTTTTAATTTCATGGCTGCAATCACCATCTGCAGTGATTTTGGAGCCCAAGAAAATAAAGTCTCTCACTGTTTCCGCATCTGTTTGCCATGAAGTGATGGGACCAGATGCCATGATCTTCGTTTTCTGAATGTTGAGCTTTAAGCCAACTTTTTCACTCTCCTCTTTCACTTTCATCAAGAGGCTTTTTAGTTCCTCTTCACTTTCTGCCATAAGGGTGGTGTCATCTGCGTATCTGAGGTTATTGATGTTTCTCCCGACAATCTTGATTCCACCTTGTGCTTCTTCCAGCCCAGAGTTTCTCATGATGTACTCTGCATTGAAGTTAAATAAGCAGGGTGACAATATACAGCCTTGACATACTCCTTTTCCAGGAGTATGTTGGAACCAGTCTGTTGTTCCATGTCCAGTTCTAACTCTTGCTTCCTGACCTGCATATAGGTTTCTCAATAAGCAGGTCAGGTGGTCTGGTATTCCCATCTCTTTCAGAATTTTCCACAGTTTATTGTGATCCACATAGTCAAAGGCTTTGGCATAGTCAACAAAGCAGAAATAGATGTTTTTCTGGAACTCTCTTGCTTTTTTGATGATCCAGCAGATGTTGGCAATTTGATCTCTGGTTCCTCTGCCTTTTCTAAAACCAGCTTGAACATCTGGAAGGGGACTGAAATATAAAGGTAGGAAGTCAAGAGATACCTGGATAAATAGGGAAATTTGGCCTTGGAGTACAAAATGAAGCAGGGCAAAGCCTAACTGAGTTTTGCCAAAAGAACACACTGGTCATAGCAAACACCCTCTTCCAACAACACAACAGAAGACTCTACAGATGGACATCACCAGATGGTCAATACTGAAATAGGATTGATTATTTTCTTTGCAGCTAAACATGGAAATGCTCTATACAGTCAGCAAAAACAAGACTGGGAGCTGACAGTGGCCCAGATCATGAACTCCTCATTACAAAATTCAGACTTAAATTGAAGACAATAAGGGAAACAAGTTGACCATTCAGGTATGACCTATATCAAATACTTTACAATTATACAGTGGAAGGGACAAATGGATTCAAGGGATTAGATGTGATAGACAGAGTGCCTGGAAAACTGTGGATGAAGGTCCATGACATTGTACAGGAGGCACTGATCAAGACCATCCAAAGAAAAAGAAATGTAAAAAGGCAAAATGGTTGTCTGAGGAGGCCTTACAAATAGCTGAGAAAAGAAGAGAAGTGAAAGGCAAAGGAGAAAAGGAAAGATATACCCATCTGACTGCAGAGTTCCAAAAAATAGCAAGGAAAGATAAGAAGCTTTCCTCAGTGATAAATGCAAAGAAAAAGAGAAAAACAATAGAATAGGAAAGACTAGAGATCTCTTCAAGAAAATTACAGATACCAAGGAAACATTTTATGCAAAGATGGGTACAATAAAGGACAGAAATGGTATGGAACTAAAAGAAGCACAAGATATTAAGAAGATGTGGCAAGAATACACAGAAGAACTGTAAAAAAAGATCTTCATGACCCAGATAACCAAGATGGTGTGATTACTCACCTAGAGCCAGACATCCTGGAATGTGAAGTCAAGTGGGCCTTAGGAAGCATCACTACAAACAAAGTTAGTGGAGGTGATGGAATTCCAGCAGAGCTATTTCAAATCCTAAAAGATGAGGCTGTAAAAGTGTTGCACTCAGTATGCCAGCAAATTTGGAAAACTCAGCAATGACCACAGGATTGGAACAGGTCAGTTTTCAGTCCAATCCCAGAGAAAGGCAATGCCAAAGAGTGTTCAAACTACCGCACAATTGCACTCATCTCACATGCTAGCCAGGAGAAATATCAATAACCTCAAATATGCAGATGACACCACCCTTATGGCAGAAAGTGAAGAGGAACTAAAAAGCCATTTGATGAAAGTGAAAGAGAGTGAAAAAGTTGGCTTAAAGTGCAACATTCAGAAAACGAAGATCATGGCATCTGGTCCCATCACTTCATGGCAAACAGATGAGGAAACAGCGGAAACGGTGGCTGACTTTATTTTTGGGGGGTCCAAAATCACTGCAGATGGTGATTTCAGCCATGACATTAAAAGATGCTTACTCCTTGGGAGGAAAGTTATGACCAACCTAGATAGCATATTCAAAAACAGAGACATTACTTTGCCAACAAAGGTCAAGGCTATGGTTTTTCCAGTGGTCATGTATGGATGTGAGAGTTGGACTGTGAAGAAGGCTGAGCACCAAAGAACTGATGCTTTTGAACTGTGGTGCTGGAGAAGACTCTTGAGAGTCCCTTGGACTGCAAGGAGATCCAACCAGTCCATCCTGGGGGAAACCAGTCCTGGGTGTTCATTGGAAGGGCTGATGCTGAGACTGAAACTGCAGTACTTTGGCCATCTCATGTGAAGAGTTGACCCTGATGCTGGGAGGGATTGGGGGAAGGAGGAGAAGGGGAAGACACAGGATGAGATGGCTGGATGGCATCACCAATTCAATGCACATGAGTTTGGGTGAATTCTGAAAGTTTGTGATGGACAGGGAGGCCTGGCGCACTGCGATTGATGGGGTCGCAAAGAGTCGGACATGACTGAGCAACTGAACTGAATACACTAGCAAAGTAACGCTCAAAATTCTTCAAGCCAGGCTTCAAGAGTACGTGAACCATGAACTTCCAGACATTCAAGCTGGATTTAGAAAAGTCTGAGGAACCAGAGATCAAATTGCCAATCCATCGGATCATCGAAAAAAGCAAGAGAGTTCCAGAAAAACATCTACTTCTTCTTCATTGACTACATTAAAGCCTTTGATTGTGTAGATCCCAACAAACTGTGTAAAATTCTTCGAGAGATGGGAATACCAGAACACCTTACCTGCCTCCTAAGAAATCTGTATACAGGTCAAGAAGCAACAGTTAGAACAGGACATGGAACAATGGACTGGTTCCAAATTGGGAAAAGAGTACATCAAGGCTGTATATTGTTACCCTGCTTATTTAACTTCTATATAGAGCATATCATGTGAAATTCCAGGATGAAGCACAAGCTGGAATCAAGATTGCAGGGAGAGATATCAATAACCTCAGATATGCAGATGACACCACATTTATGGCAGAAAGTGAAAAGGAACTAAACAGCCTCTTGAAGAAAGTGAAAGAGGAGAGTGAAAAAGTTGACTTAAAGCTCAACATTCAAAAAGTAAAGGAGCCTATTATACAGAGTGAAGTAAGCCAGAAAGAAAAACACCAATACAGTATATTAACACACATATATGGAATTTAGAAAGATGGTAACGATAACCCTGTATGCGAGACAGCAAGAGACACAGATGTATAGAACAGTCTTTTGGACTCTGTAGGAGAGGGAGAGGGAGGGACGATTTGGGGGAATGGCACTGAAACATGTATAATATCATAAGAAATGAATCGCCAGTCCAGGTTCGATACAGGATGCTTGGGGCTGGTGCACTGGGATGACCCAGAGGGATGGCACAGGGAGGGAGGTGGGAGGGGAGTTCAGGATGGGGAACATGTGTACGCCCATGGTGGATTCATGTTGATGTGTTTCAGAACCAATACAATATTGTAAAGTAAAAAAATAAATAATAATAATAAAAAAGACCATGGCATCTGGTCCCATCACTTTATGGCAAATAGATGGGGAAATAATGGAAACAGTGACAGACTTTATTTTCTTGGGCTCCAAAATCACTGCAGATGGTGGCTGCAGCCATGACATTAAAAGATGCTTGCTCCTTGGAAGAAAAGCTATTACCATCCTAGACAGCATATTAAAAAACAGAGACATTACTTTGCCAACAAAAGTCCATGTCATCAAAGCTATGGTTTTTCCAGTAGTCATGTATGGATGTGAGAGTTGGACCATAAAGAAAGCCGAGGGTTGAAGAATTGATGCTTTTAAACTGTGGTGTTGGATGACTCTTGAGAGTCCTTTGAGCTGCAAAGAGATCCAACCAGTCAATCTTAAAGGAAATCAGTCCTGAATATTCATTGGAAGGACTGATGCTGAAGCTGAAGCTCCAATATGTTGGCTGCCTGATATGAAGACCTGACTCATTGGAAAAGACCCTGATGCTGGGCAAGATTGAAGGCAGGAGGAGAAGGGGATGACAGAGGATGAGATGGTTGGATGGCATCACAGACTTGAAGGACATGAGTTTGAGAAAGTCCAGAAGTAGGTGATGGACAGGGAAGCTTGACGCGCTGCAGTCCATGGTGTCACAAAGAGTCAAACGTGACTGAGCGACTGAACTGATACTGATGTAGAACCTGAAAGATAGTACAAATGAACTTATTTACAAAACAGAGACAGACACACAGGCATAGAAAATAATTTATAGTTACCAAGAGAGGGTGTGTGTATGTGAAAGTCTTTCAGTCGTGTCCAACTCTTCGCTACCCCATGGACAATAGCATGCCGAGCTCCTCTGTCTGTGGAATTCTCCAGGTAAGAATACTGAAGTGGGTAACCATTCCTTTCTCCAGGGGATCTTCCCAACCCGGAGATCAAACCTGGGTCTCCAGCATTGCAGGCAGATACTTTACCATCCAAGCCACCAGACAAGCCCCAAGGGAGCCAGGGGTTGGTTGGGGGTTCAGTTTAGTTCAGTTCAGTCACTCAGTCATGTCCGACTCTTTGCAACCTCATGGACCACAGCACACCAGGCCTCCCTGTCCATCACCAACTCCTGGAGTTTATCCAAACTCATGTCCATTGAGTCCGTGATGCCATCCAAACATCTCATCCCCTGTCGTCGTCTTCTCTTTCCTTCAATTTTCCCAGCATCAGGGTCTTTTCCAATGAGTCAGCTCTTCACATCAAGTGGGGGAGGGGGCCTCAATTACGAGTGTGAGACTGACAGGTACACATTATCATATGTAAAATGGGTAGACAACAAGGATTTTCTGTATAGCACAGGAAACTGTGCTTGATATCTTTTTTTTTAAGACTGTTTTTTGTGGACTTTTTATTTTTAAGTCTTTACTGAATTTGTTACAATATTGCTTATGTCTTACCTTTTGGTTTTCTGGCCACTAGGGATGTGGGATCATAGCTCCCTGACCAGGGATCAAACCTGCACCCTCTGCATTGGAAGCTGTTTGACATCTTGTAATAACCTATAATGTAAAAGATTCTGGGGGAGGGGGAATATATATATATTGCATGCTCATTCACTCAGCCCTGTCCAACTTTTTGTGATACAGGCAAGAACACTGGAGTTCAGTGCCATTCTCTTCTCCAGGAGATCTTCCTAACCCAGGGAACAAATATGGACCTCCAGCATTGCAGACAGATTCTTTACCATTTGAGCCACCACAGAAGCCTATGTATGTATGTATGTGTGTATATATATATATATATATATATATATATATATATATATAACCAAATCACTTTGCTGTACACCTGAAAGTTGCCATAGACAAGCTATACTTAATAAATAGATAAATTTTAAAAATTAAAAGAGGAAACACATAAAATAAAGAGGGAATGATTCTTGCACATTAGAATATTTTCTGATACTATAAAAGCCTTACATCTGTAGCATATAACTGAAATCTTTATTAAATTCCTCCTCCCTCAGCCTCTAGACCTAATCCACTGAGTATCCCAGAGAGAGGAACTCTGATTCCCTTTTTCCACTCTTGTGACTTGGGGGGTTTCTCTCACCGAGGGGCTCATTTGTTCTTGAACTGAAAGGCAGGACAGTGAGATTATTCCACTGGGGCAAGGGGCCAAAAAAAAGGGTCCCTCTTAACTCTTCCATGCCTGCATCTAATTTTATTGAACTCCTAAACTACCTCCTCTCCAAGGAAAGAGGCTGATTTATTTCTTCACAATAATTCAGCAAGAAGTACTTTACACTCTGTCTGTTGGAAACAGGAGATAAATATCAGTGTTCAAATTCCCACAGAGTCCTGCTCCTTGCCTGTTCCTCCCATCTCCAGCATGATTTACTCAACCTGTATGCTGGGCACCCTGCCCCCCCAAATCATCTCCCATCCACATGTCTCTGTTTTGGAATTGTCTGGAACTCCCAGGTTACCAAACCTCTGAACCTGGATGGATTCTACCCCCATGCCTCCAAAACCCATGTGTGGTTCTTATTTTCCTCAAATGCCCTTATATTCAACAGTGATGAGATGGGAAATATGGGTGTTATTAAGTCTTTACTTTACCAAGAGTTTCACTGGTGGCTCAGCAGTAAAGAGTCTGCCTGCAATGGAGGAGATGCTGCTTTGATCCCTGGATGGTGAAGATCCCCTGGGGGAGGAAATGGCAACCCATTCCAGTATTCTTGCCTGAAAAGTCCCATGGATAGAGCAGCCTGGTGGGCTACGGTCCATGGGGTTGCAAAGAGTCAGACATGACTTAGAAACTAGACAACAGTGTACAAAATGCCTTTATGTATCATCATTCACTTATTTGTTTCACCAGTGTGTGCCAGAGTTTTTATTTGATTCTCAAAATTCAGAGTGTCAGGGCACGGTCATCATCCCTGTCTCACATATAAGGAAGCTAAGGCTCAGGAAGGTGACTATTAACCCAAACTCACATGGTTACTGGCAGCACTGGGACTTGAGTCAAGAGCTCCTGGCTTCCAGTACTGGGAGTGCTGAGGTGTTTAGCATTCATTACCATGCTTTCCATGCCAGGAAATTTGTCCTGATTTGGTCAGTGACAAAGCTCAAGCAGCATTTTTGCTGGGTTATATATTGTTAACTCAGAAGATTAAAAGGTACAGGTGCTAAGTTTTCTCCATCAGTGTCACTACACTTTTGCTCTTAAAGCTTTATTTCCTATTATGGAAAAGACTATCCTGAACTGTATTTTTTTTCCCCTCAAGTGGAGCAAAACAAGATTTTTTAATGCCTGCAACATTCACCTTTAGCTCTACACATTCTGTGCATTTCATAGATTCATTTCAGAATAGCTTATGTTAACCTCTAGGTGACATATTTTTAAGTTACTTGCTATATTTTGTTTAACTTTCAACTCTAATTTTATCCTGAGTGTACACCGTTTAGATCAGAACGTTTAAGTGTTTATATTAATAGTATGTCTTTATCTTGCTGACGTTGCCCTCGAATGATCTATGTGTTTTCATAGAAGACGTCTCATAAAAAATTTTCAGCTATTGTAATATAAGTTCTCTCTCTTACTCAAAGTATGCTTTTGCTTAAATGTTTAGTGAGTTATGTTTTGACACTAAGTCTTTTTTAAGTGTAATCAAAGCAATCCAAAATTTACCAAAGTCCTGCAATGACATTACTAAATATTTCCATAAATAATCTTAAAGAGTTTTGACAAGGCATTTGAAAAAGTTTCCGACTTTAATATCTGATTGTTGATTTAGAATCCTTAAAAATACATGAAGTTATTTGGCCTGAAAAATTATACTAAACAAAATCAGAATCTAAATGGGATTTTAAGTCCAACTCTTAATATCCTTATTTGATTAAAGTACTAACCTCATTCATAAATGTCAGCAAAAATCACTTGATGCTGGTTTATATAATATTCTCATGTTGAACACTACATTAAAACAATCCTTAAAATAATAATAAACACTGACTCAGCTAATGCTGGAATTTTAGACCTCATTTTAGGAGCATAACTACAAGAGAAAAATAATAAGGCAACTGGAAGTGGACATAACTACTTACTAACCAGTCATACCACTAAATAATAAAGATCAAATTAATTTCACTCCTACACTATTTGTTATCCTTTTCATATCCCACAAGATGGCGAAGTAGAAGGATATGTGCTGATCTTCTCCTGTGAGAACTCCAAAATTACAACTCACTGCTGAACAACCATTGATAGGAGGATATTGAATCCCACCAAAAAAAGACACCCCACATCCAAGGGCAAAGGAGAAGTCCCAGCAAGACGGTAGAAGGAGCAAAATCACATTTAAAATCAAACCCCATACCTGCTAGAGATGCTCAGAGGGCTCAAACAAAACTTTATGCACACCAGGAAACCCCACAGAGACTGGGCCAGACCTGCCTTTGAATATTTGAGCATCTCCTGTGGTGGTACGGGTCAGCAGTGGCCTGCCACATGGGCAGGGGCTCTGGGTGCAGCACACCTGGCTGTGGCATAAGCCCTCTTGGAGGAGGTTGCCATGAACCCCATCATAGAGCCGCCAGAACTTACAAAGGACTGGGGAAACAGACTCTTGGAGGGCACAAACAAAACCTGTGTGCACCAGGACCCAGGAGAAAGGAGCAGTGACCCCACAAGAGATTGACCCAGACTTTGCCTGTGAATGTCCAGAAGTCTCCAGCAGAAGTGTGGGTCAGCGGTGGCCTGCTGCAGGGTGGGGGCACTGACTGTGGCAGTGCCTTCATGGGACCTTTTGAAGGAGGTCGCCATTATCTTCATTACCTCCACCAATTTTGGTCTCAGGTCAAACAACAGGGAGGGAACACAACTCTCCCACCAACAGAAAATTGGATTAAAGATTTACTGAGCGTGGCCCCGCCCATTAGACAAGACCCAGTTTCCCCAACAGTTAGTCTCTCCCATCAGGAAGCTTCCATAAACCTCTTATCATTATCCCTCAGAGGGCAGACAGAATGAAAACCACAGTCACAGAAAACTAATCAAACTGATCACATGGACCGCAGCCTTGTCTAACTCAATGAAACTATGAGCCATGCCGTGTAGAGCCACCCAAGACAGATGGGTCATGGTGGAGAGTTCTGACAAAATGTGGTCCACTGGAGAAGGGAATGTCAAACCACTTCAGTATTCTTTCCTTGAGAACCCCATGAACAGTTTGGAAAAGTAAAAAGATATGACACTGAAAGATGAACTCCCCAAGTCAGTAGGTGCCCAATATGCCCAATAGGAGAAGAGTAGAGAAATAACTCCAGAAAGAATGAAGAGACAGAGCCAAAGCAAAATCAACCCCCAGTTGTGGATGTGACTGGTGATAGAAATAAAAAGTCTGATACTGTAAAGAACAATACTGCATAGGAATCTGGAATGTTAGGTCCATGAATCAAGGCAAATTGGAAGTGGTCAAGCAGGAGATGTCAAGAGTGAACATCGACATTTTAGGAATCAGTGAACTGATTCCTAAATGGACCGGAATGGGCGAATTTAACTCAGATGACCATTATATCTACTACTATGGGCAAGAATACATTAGAAGAAATGGAGTAGCCCACATAGTCAATGAAAGAATCAGAAATGCAGTACTTGGGTGCAATCTCAAAAACAATAGAATGATCTCTGTTCATTTCCAAGGCAAACCATTCAAGATCACAGTAATCCAAGTCTATGCCCCAAACAGTAATGCTGAAGAGGTGAAGTTGAACAGTTCTTTGAAGGCCTACAAGACCTTCTAGAACTAACACACAAAAAAGATGTCCTTTTCATTTTAAGGGACTGGAATGCAAAACTAGGAAGTCAAGAGATACCTGGATAAACATGCAAATTTGACCTTGGAGTACAAAATGAAGCAGGGCAAATGCTAACTGAATTTTGCCAAGAGAACACACTGGTCATAGCAAACACCCTCTTCCAACAACACAACAGAAGACTCTACAGATGGACATCACCAGATGGTCATACCAAAACCAGATTGATTATATTCTTTGCAGCCATAAATTGAGAAGCTCTATACAGTCAGCAAAAACAAGACTGGGAGCTGACTGTGGCCCAGATCACAAACTCCTCATTGCAAAAGGAAACAACTTGACTATTCAGGTATGACCTATATCAAATCCCTTACAATTATACAGTGGAAGGGACAAATAGATTCAAGGGATTAGATCTGATAGACAGAGTGTCTGAAAAAATATGGATGGAGGTTCATGTACAGGTCTTGATCAGTGCCTCCATTGTACTGAGGCACTGATCAAGACCATCCAAAGGAAAAAGAACTGCAAAAAGGCAAAATGGTTGTTGGAGGAAGCCTTACAAATAGCTGAGAAAAGAAGAGGCGTGAAAGGCAAAGTAGAAAAAGAAAGATATACCCATCTGACTGCAGAGTTCCAAAGAATAACAAAGAGAGATAAGAAAGCCTTCCTCAGTGATAAATGCAAATAAAAAGAGAAAAACAATAGAATGGAAAAGACTAGAGGTCTCTTCAAGAAAATTACAGATACCAAGGGAACATTTCATGCAAAGACGGGCACAATAAAGGACAGAAATGGTATGAAACTAAAAGAAGCACAAGATATTTAAGAAGACGTGGCAAGAATACACAGAAGAGTGATTTAAAAAGATCTTCATGACCCAGATAACCAAGATGGTGTGATTACTCACCTAGAGCCAGACATCCTGGAATGTGAAGTCAAGTGGACCTTAGCATCACTACAAACAAAGCTAGTGGAGGTGATGGAATTCCAGTTGAGCTCTCTCTAATCCTATAAAATGATGCTGTGAAAGTGCTTCACTCAATATGCCAGCAAATTGGGAAAACTCAGCAGTGGCCACAGGATTGGAACAGGTCAGTTTTCAGTCCAATCCCAGAGAAAGACAATGCCAAAGAATGTTCAAACTACCGCACAACTGCACTTATCTCACAAGCTAGCAAAGTAATGCTCAAAATCCTCCAAGCCAGGCTTCAAGAGTACATGAACCATGAACTTCCAGATGTTCAAGCTGCATTTATAAAAGTTTGAGGAACCAGAGATCAAATTGCCAACATCTGTCGGATCATCATAAAAAGCAAGAGAGTTCCAGAAAAAAATTTACCTCTTCTTCATTGACTACACTAAAGCCTTTGACTGTGTGGATCACAACAAACTGTGGAAAATTCTTAAAGAGATGAGAATACCAGAACACCTTACCTGCCTCCTGAGAAATCTGTATGCAGGTCAAAGAGCCACAGTTAGAAGGGGACATGGAACAGACTGGTTCCAAACTGGGAAAGGAGTACGTCAAGGCTGTATATTGTCACCCTGCTTATTTAACTTCTATATGAAGTACATCATGCAAAATTCCAGGCTGGATGAAGCACAAGCTAGAATCAAAATTTCAAGGAGAAATATCAATAACCTCAGATATGCAGATGACACCACCCTTATGGCAGAAAGAGAAGAAGAACTAAAGAGCCTCTTGATGAAAGTGAAAGAGGAGAGTAAAAAAGATGACTTAAAATGCAACATTCAGAAAACTAAGATCATGGCATACAGTCACATAATTCATGGTAAACAGACAGGGAAACAATGGAAACAGTGACAGACTTTATTTTCTTGGGCTCCAAAATCACTGCAGATGGTGACTGCAGCCATGAAATTAAAAGACGCTTGGTCTTTGGAAGAAAAGCTATCAACAACCTAGATAGCATTAAAAAGCAGAGACATTAGTTTGCCAGCAAAGGTCTACGTAGTCAAAGCTATGGTTTTTCAAGTAGTCATGTATGGATGTGAGAGTTGGACCCTAAAGAAAGCTGAGATTCAAAGAATTGATGCTTTTGAATTGTGATGTTGGAAATGATTCTTGAGAGACCCTTAGACTGCAAGAAGATCCAACCAGTCAATCCTAAAGAAAATCAGTCCGAATATTCATTGGAAGGATTGATGCTGAAGCTGAAGCTGCAATACTTTGGCCACCTGATGCAAAGACCTGACTCACTAGAAAAGACCCTGATGCTGGGAAAGATTGAAGGCAGGAGGAGAAGGGGACAACAGAGGATGAGATAGTTGGATGGAATCACCAACTTGATGGACATGAGTTTGAGCAAGCTCCAGGGGTTGGTGATGGACAGGGAATCCTGGTGTGCTGCAGTCCATGGATTCGCAAAGAGTCAGATACAACTGAGAGACTGAACTGAACTGAACTTGGATAGCAAGTCTGTAAGTATAACATCATAAGGATATTTGAAACCTTCACCATACATATGTTGAAGGGCATTTGGTGGGCGAAGGGTGAGGGGAGTCAAGATAAAACCAATGAATAGTATAGGCATATCCCATTGCTATACTTCACTTGACAAAAAAGAAGTTCTTTAATTATAATGAATGTTGTAAAGCAACAGTTCCCAGCTTTTTTTGTGACCAGGGATCGGTTTTGTGGAAACACTTTTTCCATGGACTGGGGGTAGGGAGATGTTTTCCCGATGATTCAAGTGAATTACATTCAGGAGCTAATGCCAGCAATGGGAAGCAACAGTAAATACAGATGAAACTTCTTTCATTTGCCCACCACTCACCTCCTGCTGTGAAGCCTAGATCCTAATAGGCACTGGACCAGTACTGGTCCATGGACAGACTATGGATGGTATGGTTTGCAGAAGAGAAGTAAGCCAAGTCCAAACACAGTAAGAGTCAACTGAGGTGCTAATAAATTTCTGCTTCTTCACGAGGGAGGGATCCAAAGTTATCTACTGCCCTGGGGTAACTGGCTAGTCCCTCTGGGGAAAGGTATTTTGCTGAAGGCTCTGTGTACACCTGGCTGTCTCCCCAGAATTCCATCAATCGCTGTCTCGCTTAGGATCTTCACATGATCTTAACAGTACAACCAGGTTGAACACCTAAATTGGACATTATCAGAGCAGCTTGGGTGAGGGGAAGCCCATGCTACTGAGCTCATTTCATTGCTGCCACTTGGTTCATGAGACCAGGAAGCAGCTCCAAATTGGTGAGGAGAGGCTGGCTGAGAATGCGTGGTTCAATCTGCTGATTACAGAGCCCACAGACACATCCTGAACTTCCTCCCGAACTTGCGGCCAAGCTGTTAGCCACAACTCACTAATTCCTCTAGCTTTGTATCTCTGGCCCTTTCTCCTTCCAAACAAAGCAAGGAATCAGATGCACTCTGATTTTTTCCTTTGGGTAAGATTTTCCTTCTCCGGGGTTCTGGGCCACCTCAGAGGAAGATTGCAAGGATGCACCTGTACAGTTCTAGCTAGAACTAGCATGTTGTACAAAACCATCTATAATTTTTGTCTTTTCAGTCAGTTGAGCAAAGGAAAGTCCCCAAGCAACAAGAGGGCTGGGTTGAGGGTAAGGGATTAGAGCAGCAGAAATAGGCGCCAAGGTAATCCCAGGCACAATGTATGTACATGTGCCTTCAGTAACTTTCCAAATCCCACCTCGTAGGTACCTCTGTGGCCTGGTAGACTGCTTCTATGGAGACCCAACTCTACAGTGTGTGGGGTCAAAAAGACAGTTAAGGTTACATGTTCGCTTTATGCATCTGAGCCAGGTTCCATGTCTACCTGGAACTAGTAGTAAGTTGGGAGAATAAGCTATTTCTCAAAGAGGGAATGGATTTTCCCCCCCAAACCCTAAAAATCTTCTCTTGGGGGCAGCAAGGGCTGCATACAACATCTCTTTTTTTCCATAGACATTCTGGGAATCATTGGATCTTTTCAGGCATGAAGGCTGAGGAGCAGACTTTCTTCTGCTTCAGCTTGGACAATCTGCAAATCCTTTTCTTGCTCCGCTCAAGCCTCACCGCTCCATGATAAATAGTGCAACTTAGCAGATTCAGATGTAGTTTATGCTGCTACCAGATGCCCTTTTTTTCCATGAAAAATAAAAAATGGTGTCTCAGACTTGAGTTAATCAATTTCATCGGCAAAACTATGCATGTGTACATATATGTATGTAAATGATGTTTTCGAGTTGAAAGAATATGAAGCAATTTATATATGGTATTTAAATAGTTTCTAGTGAGGCAATGAAATGTATTTTAGTCTAAAGGCAAATTCCCACAATATGCTAAGTTCTATTTTTAAATTATACTACATCAGCAACATGTTACTGAATACTTTGACTATTTTCATTTATCATTTCTCTCGTTTTTATCATGAGGCATTATTTGAAGAATGTACCATTCCATGGAACTAGCAAATGATTAATAAGACTTCAATTTGGGGGAATTAAAGAAATTAGTCAGCATGAAAAGTCTTGCTGCCTCATCTGGTCTCTATCATGCATGCCTAAATTATCTGTGCATCATTTTATCTGGATTTATATCTCTCATTACTGAAAAAAATTAAAAGGTGAAAAAATAAAAAACTATTCAGAAAAAAATGCATATGTTAACAAACATCCTGAAAAAGAATTCTCCACTGATTATTGATATCACAGATTGATGATGTGTCTTTTAGGGTTGAGGAATTAGTCTTCTGTTAATGAAAAGGAAAAAGGTTAGCTAGTTTGTACTCAAACCCAGAAGAGCTGAAAATATACTGATTAAAGATGACTTTGAAAGAGGAAAAGAAAGACCAGAATCCTGTATAATGAATCATTTTACATACTGATCTCTTCCCACGGAATGTGTATTTTCTACATTATTTATTAATACAGTCCAAAAGCGTTTTCTGAGTGTCCTATATGTTGGCATTGCTATAAAGAAAGCACATGCACAATTTTGCATTTACTTTTCAAATGAGTATGATGATCATTTTTGTTATGTTTCTAATGATTAATGTCAACTTTTTCAGCATCATTTTACCAAAACACAAATGTTATGGGAGTGTAGGTTTTTCAAATTTTACCTTCACAAACAACTCTTCATTACAAGGCAGTACAACATAGTTCTGAAGCAACATGGTTCAGTTCAGTTCAGTCACTCAGTTGTGTTCAACTTTCTGCTACCTCATGGGCTTGAACACACCAGGCTTTCCTGTTCATCACCAACTCCCAGAGCTTGCTCAAACTCCTGTCCATCAAGTCAGTGATGCCATCCAACCATCTCCTCCTGCCCTCAATCTATCCCAGGATCAGGGTCTTTTCCAATGAGTCAGGTCTTCGCATCAGGTGGCCAAAGTATAGGGGCTTCAGCTTCAGCATCAGTCCTTCCAATGAATATTCAAGACTGATTTTCTTTAGGATTGACTATTTGGATTTCCTTGCAGTCCAAGAGACTCTCAAGAGTCTTCTCCAATACCACAGTTCAAAAGCATCAATTCTTTGACACTCAGATTTCTTTACGGTTCAACTCTCACATTCATACATGACTACTGGAAAAACCATAGCTTTGACTACATGGACCTTTATTGGCAAAGTAATGTCTCTGTTTTTTAATATGCTGTCCAGGATGGTGATAGCTTTTCTTCCAAGGAGCAAGCGTCTTTTAATTTCATGGCTGCAGTCACCATCTGCAGTGATTTTGGAGCCCAAGAAAATAAAGTCTGTCACTATTTCCATTGTTTCCCCATCTATTTCCCATGAAGTGATGGGACTGAATGCAATGACCTTAGTTTTCTGAATGTTGAGTTTTAAGCCAGCTTTTTCAGTCTCCTCTTTCACTTTCATCAAGAGGTTCCTCTTCACTTTCTGGCGTAAGGGTGGTGTCATCTGCATATGTGAGGTTATTGATATTTCTCCCAGTGATCTTGATTCCAGCTTGTGCTCCATCCAGCCCAGCATTTCACATGATGTACTCTGCATAGAAGTTAAATAAGCAGGGTGACAATATACCGCCTTGACATACTCCTTTCCGAATTTGGAACCAGTCTTTTGCTCCATGTCTGGTTCTAACAGTTGCTTCTTGACTGCATACAGATTTCTCGGGATGCAGGAAAGGTGTTCTGGTATTCCCATCTCTTGAAGAATTTTTCACAGTTGTTGTGAGCCACACAATGAAAGGCTTTAATAGAGTCAATGAAGCAGAAGTAGATGTTTTTCTGGAACTCTCTTGCTTTTTTGATGATCCAAAAGATGTTGGCAATTTGATCTCTGGTTCTCTGCCTTTTATAAATCCAGCTTGAACATCTGGAAGTTCACGGCTCACATACTGATGAAGCCTGGCTTGGAGAATTTTGAGCATTACTTTGCTAGCATGTGAGATGAGTGCAATTGTGAAGTAGTTTAAACATTCTTTGGCATTGCCTTTCTTTGGCGTTGGGCTGAAAACTGACCTGTTCCAGTCTGTGGCCTCTGCTGAACTTTCCAAATTTATTGGCATATTGAGTGCAGCACTTCAACAGCATCATCTTTTAGGATTTGAAATAGCTCTGCTGAAATTCCATCACCTACAGCAGCTTTGTTCATAGTGATGCTTCTTAAGGCTATATGGATCCAAGTCCATGGAGCTACATGGATCCAAGTCCAAATTCTGGATCCCCACATACCATGAGACCTGGGGCCCACTAACCACTTCAAGCTTCCTTTTCCTCATAGTGGAATAGTAATAATAGGAGAACTATTCCTGTGGTTGTTTTGAGGATTAAATGACATAATAACATATAAAATGTTTAAGACAGTGCCTAGCAAGTGAAAGAGGAGAGTGAAAAAGTTGGCTTAAGGCTCAACATTCAGAAAACTAAGATCATGGCATCCGGTCCCATCACTTCATGGGAAATAAGTGGGGAAACAGTGGAAAGAGTGTTAGACTTTATTTTGGGCGGCTCCAAAATCACTGCAGATGGTGATTGCAGCCATGAAATTAAAAGACACTTACTCCTTGGAAGGAAAGTTGGAAGGAAAGTTATGATCAACCTAGATAGCATATTCAAAAGCAGAGACATTACTTTGCCTACAAAGGTCAAGGCTATGGTTTTTCCAGTGATCATGTATGGATGTGAAAGTTGGACTGTGAAGAAAGCTGAGCGCCGAAGAATTGATGCTTTTGAACTGTGGTGTTGGATAAGACTCTTGAGAGTCCCTTGGACTGCAAGGAGATCCAACCAGTCCATTCTAAAGGAGATCAGTCCTGGGTGTTCATTGGAAGGAATGATGCTAAAGCTGAAACGCCCAATACTTTGGCCACCTGATGCGAAAAGTTGACTCATTTGAAAAGACTCTGATGCTGGGAGGGATTGGGGGCAGGAGGAGAAGGGGACGACAGAGGATGAGATGGCTGGATGGCATCACTGACTCGATGGACGTGAGTCTGAGTGAACTCTAGGAGTTGGTGATGGACAGGGAGACCTGGCGTGCTGCGATTCATGGGGTCGCAAAGAGTCAGACACGACTGAGCAACTGAACTGAACTGAGCACAAAATCAACAATGCTTGTGTTATTTTTATGTATCTCTATTAGTCAGTGGATGTTCTTTTTATTCATCATGGTTCACGTCACATATTCTCTCATTCATTAAGCTTTTCCTCATCTTTCCCACTGGGGATGCTCCTTGCTTCCATCCACCTTCCACACTTTGTGTTTGTATTGTTCTCATAGCACTTGAGACTTTATACCTTGCCCTCAAAATGTGTACACCCTTCTCTTACCCAAATTGCCAGATTACAAACTCCTTGACAGTCTTTTTGCCTTATGCCCCTACTGGGTGCCTAACAGTCTTGCACATTAAATAGAGGTTCAATAAATATTAATAAGTTAGAAAAACTGGATGTGACTACATTCTACAGGTAGGAATACGATACAGACACATGATGCGTTTTCAATTAAAATCATTTAACTTTCTGATTAGTTTTTAGTTGATTTTAGTTTCTTATTGAAAATGATTCCACTCTTTTGCAGATCAGTAGCATCTGAATTGGAGAAAGAAATGGCAACCCACTCCAGTATTCTTGCCTGGAGAATCCCATGAACAGAGGAGCCTGAGGGGCTGCAGTCCATGGGGTCACAGAGAGTCAGACACAACTGAAGTGACTTAGCAGCAGCAGCAGCATCTGGATTAGAGACTGTTTGTCTATACCAAGCTTACCTTGTCCTTGGATGGTTTCATTTTTTTTTTAAATTCTTTTGACCACTTGCAACTTTTTATTCAGGATAAGTTTATTTCTCTTAGAAACATAAGTATGTCATCTGGCACAGTTACAACTATTTTGGTTCTCCAAACAAATCAATGTTTTTCCAAATCTTTTCCTAATGTTCTGGCTTACCAATGAGCCCTTACTTCTTTGCTATATTTAGTTATACTATATTTTTTTGCATAAAGCATCAGTATTATTTTCTTCTTTTTGCAGATTATTCCCCTCTGTTTACAAGTATTTGCAGTATCCATAATGGTGTTAATTAAACTCATGAAATTGTTTTAATGTAACTTTTCTGTATCTATATGAGAGAACTAAAATGAAAAATGACTTTCAACTTTTTAAGTGTAACACAAATCTCAAAACCTTTGCTTCAAATTAACATGTTACCATAAGTAACATCATCATAAAATAATTTAAGAGCATAAAGCAATCTGATTGGCCTCCAGCCCATTAGCTTATAAACTTATCAAAATAATTTCATTCTTATCTCTTAATTGATGACCAGGAGTAATGAGTTTCAAATGAAGCTATAATTGCATTAGTCATGGTTATCCTTGATGAATGAATAAATGTAAAAGCTATTGCACTACAGAGACACACATTAATATAATCAGTCATGTAATTATAGTAAAGTAATTTAGTGCCCTTATGCAGTCAGTATATAACATATAGGCACATCACTGGAAAAAAATTTGATTCAGATTTTTGTAAGGATCCACAAAACTCTGTGTAAGTTATTTCAGAAAAGTTAATTAAAATGGGTGCCCTTTCAAAAGCTTGCAACTCATCTAATTTCCAAAGTAAAATAAAATTAGCTCAGTTAGAGAAAAGCAATAACAAATGATTATTTCAGTTTCTAAAACAGCTCAACATCTCTCACTATTTGTCTTGTGATTATCTTAGACTTTATAAACTTTATTAAGTACACCTATTATAGTTTAGAATGAAATTATTGCACCCACAATAAGACACTGATGTTTTTCCTCTTTTAAAAAATTTTTTATTTTCTATTGGGGTTTAGACAATTAACAGTGTGGTGATAGTTTCAGGTGAACAGTGAAGGGATCAGCCTTACATACACATGTAGCCACTCTTCCCAAACTCCCCTCCCATCCAGGCTGCCATATAACATTGAGCAGATTCCTTGAATGACACACTAACCTTATGCATCTACTGGGCACTTTATAATTCTCAGCCATTTCACCTGCATTATCTTATTTGAAATCAGTTTTTGCCGAATGTGCCATCCCCTCATGGTATGCAAACAACCTTCTACTACAGGGTAATTGGGGCCCTTGTATATTGTCCCAGTGCCAAGGAAACTCTTGGTCCCAATTTTTCCAACAACATCAATTACACGGTACTTTCCTCAGCCCCCACACCTCCCTGTGCTTTGTAATGCTGATGCTGGGACCCTGCAGATTAAATGTCTGCTTTGCCACAGGCTTCTTAGGGAGAGAGAGGCAAACCAGAAGAGAGTTGCTTCTGTTTACATCCTGCATCCCCTCTGTCGCCTCAGGATGCCCTCCACCCTGGCACCTGGTTCCAGCCTCTCCCCAGAACTCCCACTGGTCTTGTTGCACCCTCAGAGGTATAGCCCCTCAAGGAGTGCCCGCTCCTCAGAACAGGGTCCACTCTATAGCACTCTCTCTTCAAGACATCAGGTTCAGGACTTCCCTGATGTTCCAATGACTAAGAATCCGCTTGCCAATGCAGAGGACGTGGGTTTGATCCCTGGTCTGAGAAGATTCCACAGGCACAGCCTGTGAGCCACAACTGTTGAGCCTGTGCTCTGGAGTCCAGGAGCCACAGCTGCTGAGGGCACATCCCGCAACTATTGAAGCCCACAGAACCTAGAGCCCATGCTCTGCAACAAGAGAAGCCATCACCATGAGAAGCTCACACACTGCAGCTAGAGTAGCCCTCTCTCACCACAACTAGAGACAGCGCAAACAGCAGCGAAGAGTCAGCGCAGGCAAATAAATAGATAAAGTCAAAATAAAAGCACAGCAAGTTCTTTTTCCTTCATGATTTCTCATTTTGATTTATCAGGTGTGGAAAATATTTACCTAACTCCAGCGTTGCCTTCACCCTATTCCCTTCCCTCACTCTATGGGCGACCACTTTCATTGGCTTTGAGCTTATTCTTTTATTACTTCTTTTGAAAATATAAGAAAATTGTATGAAGTCTCTCACTCCTTCGTGCTTTCTTAAACAAAGGATAGTCACTCTTCATGCTGTGCTGCACCTTATTTGTACCCAAATCAGCAACAAAAATAGCTTAACCTCTTTGCTTCCAATTCTTATGTCTCCAATTTTTCGCATCTGATGACAATGGCTGAATCTCCCAAAGTTAAATAGTAGTAGAGATTGCAGTGTCATTTTTGGTCTTGACTTGAGTAAGAATTCCTCCAATTATGCCTTTCTTTAGTTAAGATGAAGATTATATTCATTATCATATTAGAATAGCTGTCCATTTCTAATTGGGCTTCCTCAGCAGTAAAGAATCCACCTACAATACAGAAGATGCAGGAGATTCAGTTCTATCCCTGGGTCAGGAAGATCCCTTGGAGGAGTAAATGGCAACCCACTCCAGGACTCTTGCCTGGAGAATGCTGTGGACTGAGGAACCTGGCAGGCTACAGTCCACAGGGTCACAAAGAGTCGGACATGACTTAAGCAACTGAGCACACATCTACACAATTTCTAATTACTTTTTGACCTGAATGAGCATTGAATTTTTCAAATGTCATTTAAGGACCTGTGTAGATGGTTTTGATCCTTAGTTCTAATAATGTGATGAATTCTGTCTATGGATTTGCAAATAGGGAGGCAATCCCTAGGGCTGTCCCAGTATGATCATTATGCATCTTGTGTGGTCTAAACACCTGATCAGGCAACAGGATAAAAAACTGGAAACTTAGTCATGGGTCTTATTTTTTTAATTGCACCATTTTTATTTGTGTAAAGAATTTGGTCTTGATTCTAAAAGCAATGAGATACCATTCATGAAGCTTTGTATTTATTAAGAGTCCCGAATTTTAGAACCATCTGTAAGCAGGAAAAGCCCAGTTCTAAGCAACAGAGTTATTGCATTGAACCAGGTGAAAAATGATAAGGCCTGAAATAAATAGGGGAGAAATCAGAGATATTGAGGAAATATTGTTATGACTAATTGAGTGAAGAAGATTAACAGGAAAGAGGGGCCTAAGATAACTTCCAGGTTCCGGCATGAGTGTTAACTTCCAAATATAGACCTTTTTTTTCCTAGAGGTTGGGAGATTTGTTAGGGACATAAATACAAATTTTGAAATGATCAGCATAGAGATGGTAATTGAATCTATATAAGAGTGGACACAGCAAAAAAAAAAAGAAGAAAGAAAGGGCTCAAGGCATCTTACTCACCCTAGAGAGTTGTGGGGAAGATTAAATGATATTGTTACCAAGTCCAAGCTCTCTCTGCTCACTGCACAATATGCCAATAAATCTGAGAGAGAGGTGTTGAGGCAAAGAATACAACTTTATTCGGAAAGCTGAGAAGATGAGAGACTAGCCTCTCAAAATAAACATCTTCCTGGGGTATGGATGTCACACCCTTTTATGGCTCAGAGATGGGGGGAGGTGAGGAAAACGAAGTAAAAAGACCATTTAATTCTTGCAAATATCCCCCAGGATGGCAAGCCACAGGCAGAGGGATGTGTTCGTTTCACTTCCTGACAGTCATTTCATGGGTGGTATGAAATGGAATATCTCCTGTTATATCAACGAACAAAGATATCACAGCTATCTGACTATGTATGCCTGTAATAACAAGCCCATGGGGTTACATCGAGTCAGACACACCTGAGTGACTGAACAACAATAATAACAAAAGTGGCAAGGTTAGGGTTAAAGTCACAGAAGCAGATCCAGTATGAAGTCAAAATGAAACAATACAATGTGTATAAAAATATTCTCTGTGTTACTTATTGTTTCCTTCCTAACATGATTTACATGGGGTTTTTTTTCTTTAAATTTTTTTAATGTGGACCATTTTTAAAGTCTTTATTGAAATTATTATAATATCTGTTACAGTATTGAATTTTTACAACATTGGTTTTTGACTACATGGCATGTGGGATCTTAGTTCCCCAGCCAGAATTGAACCTGGGTCCCCTCCAATGGGATAGTGGAGTACAACCACCAGACCACCAGGGAAGTCCTGGTTCACATGGTTTAAATCCACATGACTTACAGAACACATAGCTTATGACTCACATTCATAGTATGTCAATATCAAATAAAGACTGTGTAAAATCTCCAATCCTACCTCAGTCTCTTCTGGGAAAAATGCTGAAAAATTCCATAGTTGCCCATTTGATACTTCCTGAGTTTCTTTCTACCTGCAAATGCAAATGACAATATTTGTTTTTTTTTTTTACAAGTGCTTTTAAACCACTTTGGAGAAAAAACATCACTTGCGTTTGGTAAATAATGTGATAATTTTCAAGACATACAGATACAACTTGGATTTTATTTACCAAATTCTATCCTACTATCCGTAACTATTTTTATAAGCATGTAGCCTCTCCATTCAGTTTCTTTACCAATTAAGATGAAAATCTAAAATGCATTTTATGTATAGAACCGATTTATAACTTTAGAAACATCACCACAATCCTCATGTTCAACCCTTATAAACCTGAAAAATGTGTAGTATATTGGATCCCAAACAGAGCTGCTAGAGAAATAAACAAATTAGATGCTTGGAAAGTTTAATACAAGGGCTACAACATAACAATAGGTGGTGCTGCTGGATACTGGATACTAAATGTGTACATTTGACTCAACACATGTCATGGAAATTCTTCATGAACAAAATGACTATGCCTATTAAATTATAAATTGGTTTGGGAACAGAATGAAAATCTGATCAGGAGAAGCATTTGAGAGAGACAAAAGCTTCTAGCAACTTCATGTACTGAGGAGAAAGATAATTCCACCAGTAGGAGCTAGTTTTTGTAAGCAGATTTTCATTTAAAGTCATGGAATTCAATGTTAATTTCACAAGTTCAGAGGCAGCCCAAGTCTTCTGTGTTTATATCTGTCAAAATCAAGTTATAATCACCAGGTTTTGAATTTAGATAGGTGAAAAAATACTCAAAAATGCTCTTTTTTATATTAATAAAATTAACTTTTTATTGAAGTATAGTTGATTAACAATGTTGTGTTAGTTTCAGATGTGCAGCTCAGATTCTTTTCTCATACAGATTATTACAAGATTTTGAGTAGAGTTCCCTGGGCTATAAAGTAGGTCCTGGTTGGTTATCCATTTTATATATAGTAGTGTGGATATGTTATCCCCAAATTCCTAATTTATCCCTTCCCTGTTATAAAAGCTCATTAACATAACTATGCTGTTATGAGTTCTCTCTCTCTTATACTGTAGTTTACATGTATACAGATTGTGTGTGCATGCTCAAGAATTCAGTCGTGTCCGATTCTTTGCAACCCCATGGACTGCAGCCCTTCAGGCTCTTCTTCCATGGAATTTTTCAGGAAAGAATATTGGAGCAGGTTGTCATGCCCTTCTGTAGGAGATCTCGATCCAGGGATCAAATCCGTGTCTCCTGCATCTCCCGCATTGGCAGTCGGATTCTTTACTGCTGGGCCATCAGTTACCTGTAAAGCAACTATACCCTAATAAATTAAAGAAAGAAAGGAAGGTCCACTGTAATAGTATTTAGGCAGCAGTATTTTCGATTTGGGCTTCCCATGTGGCTCAATGGTAAAGAATTTGCCTGCCAAGCAGGAAACATGGATCCGATTCCTGGGTCAGGAAGATCCCCTGGACAGAGGAGCCTGGCAGGCCACAGTCCATGGGGTTGCAAAGAGTCGGACATGACTTAGGGACTAAAACAACAATGACGATTTTTGATTCCGTATGCATAAAGTCAATTCACTTCATTTATAGCAGAAACTAACACAACTTTGTAAAGCAATTATACTCCTAAAAATTAAAATGACAAAATAAAATAAAATGATTGTGGCAGAAATGTAACTTCCACCCCTTTCTTTGTGATGGAGTCCCAGTGTGGGGTAGGGGTCCCACTACATGGTCCCTGGTACACTCTACTTCCTTTGCTTGTCAGTCCCTCTCCAGGATGACAGATGCAAATAATTGTTTAATTCTCTAGCTTCAGTCTGGTTCCCAGTCCTGATCATAGTACCTACCACATAGCATGTACTCAGTAACTATTAACTGAAAGCATGAACTCCCAGTACTCGTGTATGGCTATTCTCCAAAGAACCTACACATTAATTCTTGATTCCAACTACTGGTTTGTTGTTTGTTTGTATTTTTTTCTTTGAGTTCAATATAAAAGCAATTCATATAAATATAAACTCATATAAAATTTTTTCTTTGGTTCAGTATAAAATTTTTTCTTTGGTTCAATATAAAAGCAATTCATATTCCTATGTTTTGTCCAAAATTGAATTAAATCTTCTCCTAGTGGATTGTTAGAGACAGCAAATTCTGAACTCATGACGGGTGTTTTTGTATGCTTCATGGAAAAAAAAAGAAACTGAAAAGAAGAAACCCAGAAACTGCCAGCTTTGGGAACTACGCATGTAATGGGAATTATCTGTCCAGCTTATGATTTGATTATACCAATCTTGCTTATAGCCCAGAGGTACTCCCTCATAGATTAATTATTTTAAGGTAGTAAGTAGTTAACCAATAAATTCTATTCCATGTTTTGAAGGCTTACTTCAAATATTGTAGCATCTTGTGTTTGGAATCAGGTAAAGACACATTTGGTTTTCCCTATTCACCCCAAAATATAATATTTGGACACTTTTCTCTGAATTTCATGAGACAGCATATGTGGCATAGATATATTTTATGGCTGCGAGATACGTTATGAAGTCCCTGGTAAAGGCAATCTCTCTCTCTATGGGTCTCTTTTTTAGCAAATCCGTTTATGTGAAATAATTGGGGTAGATTAGCCAAAAATGCTTTCATCTTTGTTTCTTGCCTACATGGCATTTTAAAATAATTAAACCCCAGATTGTTTCTGTTTTTCACCTAAGTTTACTGGCACCCAGCAAAGAAGCCTCCACTTTGATTTTAATCATGGCCAGACGATGGAAAGCCTCTGTCTCAGAAGCAGCGAGAGCAGCGAGTGGAAACCCTGCTGGGTAATTTCAAAGCAATGCACTTCCTGCTGGTAGCCCTACAGTATGATTCCTGTTCTGCCAGGGGCACCAATAGAAGGCAACTGCCAATTTGCACCTCACACATAAATTCACATTATGCCAATAGGCTTCGAAGAAAACCACAAGCTTCCCAGCTCAGCCGTCAGAGGTCTGTTAACAGACCTTTAACTATGATCTATTGTGCGGCAGGGCCTGAAAGACGCACACGGGGTCCGCTTTATAGAGACTGCACTTGCCCTACACCGTTTTTCTTGAGATAATTATAAGTGTTTATTTTGGCTTTTAACAACTTTAATCACATTATTTAGCATGTTGCTGTTTTGCCTTCAAGTTAAATAAATGCAGAGTTCTTCTGAGAATGCTCCACAAGTTCACAGGTAGGGTGCTTTCACCAAGGACAAAGTCAAGGTATGAGATGGAGGTGGTTAATTTCGCCAAAGTTTCAGGTATTCAAGGAGGCTTCCCTCCACAAACATGTAGACAATTTATACCAAGAGATAGAGAATTGCTAAAAGAGTAAGGTGTGATTGTTCTAATTAAAATAGCACAGCTCTGCCTTTGCTTTGAGGTTCTGTTTTCCGTGGTTTTAAAAACTAAAATGGTTTTACAAGGAATCCTACAAAATGGCTTGCACCACCTTCGATGGCAAATTTTGCTGCAATTACTGTATGGAATACAATGGCACTTCTCTGAGTTATCTAGTACTCAGTTTAAAAATAACCTTAGCTGATCACAAAAGGTTCTGTAGTCGCTGTTAACTTTGAGCAACTGTTGAAACATCATATTGTGCCAAACTGCACTTGATCGCCCAGTAACAGCAGAACTATAATATACGTCAATGAATTCTGAAAATATCTTCCTCCAATGGAAACAGGTTTTAGCAAACCAAAAATGATGATTCACCTTATTCCTAAATCCCCTCATTCAGTGGGCATGTGACTGAATTGGAGTATAGGTCTAGATTATTCAATAAATATAAATTTGCTGCTGCTGCTAAGTCACTTCAGTCATGTCCGACTCTGTGTGACCCCATAGACGTCAGCCCACCAGGCTCTCCTGTCCCTGGGATTCTCCAGGCAAGAACACTGGAGTGGGTTGCCATTTCCTTCTCCAATGCATGAAAGTGAATGCCTTCTCCAAAATATAAATTTAGTGCATAATAAAACTTATATGCCATTTTTCTGTCTTTAGTATTTTTATGTGATGCTGTGCGTGCCTGCTTAGTCATTCAATCGTGTCTGACTCTTTGTGACCTGACGGATTGTAACCCAGCAGGCTCTTCTGTTCATGGGGCTTTTTTCCAGCCAAGAATACTGGAGTGGGTTGCCATTTCTTCCTCCAGGGGATCTTCCTGACACAGGGGTCAAACCCACATCTCCTATGTCTCCTGTACTGCATGAGGATTCTTTACTACTGAACCATCAGGCTTCCCCTGATGCTGTACATCCCATTATTAATTACACTAAAGTTTCAGAATCAGATCTTTTCTTTTCTATTAGGTATTTCTAGCCTTTAAATTAGACACTTTAAAGTTTTTTTTCTTAAAAAAACTAATGACAGGGACTTCCCCAGCAGTCTAGTGGTTAAGACTTCTCCTTCCAGTGCAGAAGACTTCTCCTTCCTGCAGGTTCAATCCCTGGTTGGGGAGCTAAGTTCCCACTGCTTCATAGCCAAAAAACTAAAACATTAAAGAGGAAAAAAAAGGAAGCAATATTGTAACAAATTCAATAAAGACTTTTAAAAATTGTCCATTTAAAAAAATCTTTTAAAAAAGTAAAACTAAAAACCAATGATGAACACTCTATTTTGCTTGGAATTGTTTTTTTCTTCCCAAGGCTCTCATACAAACATGCAAGATTGTTTAACATGCTAACAACTGAAATAGGGTGGCCAATGAAGGATATGGTTTCAAAATGATCAGTTTCATCAAACACTCATTATTTCTTTAAATCCTCACGTTTCTTTTTCATGAAAACCTGCAGGACAACTTGCAGTAAGACCATCAGATTCATGCTCTATTTCACAAATCCAGGAGCAAATTATTCATAAATAAAAGTTCTCTGGGCATAATCTCTATCTCAAAGTTAGTAAATTCATGTCCAACAGATAATTCCCTGATTGATAAAATGAATATGGGAAGCAAATACGGAAAAATTGAGTTTCTAGTGTAAATCAGTTCTTTAAATGTCCTTAGGAACTAATAGAAATTCCAGAGTTTTATGTATACAAATACTGTTTAAACATACGTAGACAATGATTAAAAAGGGGGTTAATATTTTTAATGGTTGAAAGTTCCAAATCTAAACAAGCAATAGTCAGAACAAGCAAAAGTCAAAGTACCTGTGTATTTCAGCTTGGCTTTGCCACTAGAGATTAGCTTTGGCCAGGACCCCTTAATCATTTGAGTAAAAGTTCCAATTTTTCTTTGCTCCAGCAAACCCTCTCCTATCAGGCATCTCATACATCTCATAATTAAGAGACCTGGATTCTGGTCTTGCTTCTGCAATGACAAAGTGATAAAATCTTAAATCTGCTTTCGATTCAGTAGTAAGAATTTCTTATTTTTTCTGAGTTTATTGCTCTTTCAGTTAGATCATGCTAATTGAATTTTTTTTAATGAAACATTAATTTTCGCACTTCATCCTACCTGTGCTCAGTTGCTCAGTTTTGTTCAACTCTTTGCAACCCCCTGGACTGTAGCCTGCCTGGCTCCTCTGTCCATGGGATTTCCCAGGCAAGAGTACTGGAGTGGGTTGCCATTTCCTTCTCCAAGGGATCTTCCCGAACCAGGGATCTACGAATCCCCTGCATTGGTAGGCAGATTCTTTACAACTGGCACCACCTAGAAAGTCAGATTTCATCCTGCCTAGCAAGGATGTATCACAGAGAAAACTATAGAGTGAAAAAACATAAAAGTGAGCACAGCAAAGTAGTTCATAGAGAACTGAAAAGCTTCCACACTAATTGGGTTTTGCTGTGATTCACATCAAATTGTGAGTTTTTTCTTAATAGTTCTGATCTGAGAGGATTAGACCAGCTTCTAATTCCTCTACAATGCAATTCCTCTACAGAATATACTAGACCAAAGTCTTCAAAGTTATTTTGAGCCTAGAATTCCATGTCAGACTTAATTATTATTCACATCTGTGGCAATTTTGAATTTTATATGGCAATAATGAGTTTTATAAACTCAGCCCGTAATGATGACATTTCTTTCCCAAGATAATCTAAAATTTCAAAACAGTTATCATTAAAAACTCAAAACAGAATTCCCTGGTGGTCCAGTAGTTAGAACTCCTCATTTTCACTGCTGAGGGTACAGATTCAATCCCTGGTTGAGGAACTAAGATCGTGTAAGGTAGGCAGTACAACCATATTGAAAATAAATAAACAAATACCCAAGAGAAGTTTTAGTGGGAGCTGGCAAAGTTTTTATAATTATATTTACCCATTAGAGTAAATGCATCAGACAACTATAAAATACAACAGAATTGAAGGACAACTTGCTACACCAATTGTCAACTCATTCTATTCCCCTACGACAGTGTTCACAGTATAGTGTTTAAGAACGTTGACCAAGGATAGCAATACTTAGCTGTTTACTAGCTCAGTAACCTTCAGTTCAGTTCAGTTCAGTCGCTCAGTCGTGTCCAACTCTTTGCGACCCCATGAATCGCAGCATGCCAGGCCTCCCTGTCCATCACCAACTCCCGGAGTTCACTGAGACTCACGTCCATCGAGTCAGTGATGCCATCCAGCCATCTCAACTTCTGTTGTCCCCTTCTCCTCCTGCCCCCAATCCCTCCCAGCATCAGAGTCTTTTCCAATGAGTCAACCCTTCGCATGAGGTGGCCAAAGTACTGGAGTTTCAGCTTTAGCATCATTCCTTCCAAAGAAATCCCAGGGCTGATCTCTTTCAGACCTTGGACAAGTCATTAACCTCTTTGGATCTCAGTTTCCAAATATACAAAGTGGTGATAATAATGTTGATTACCACATAGGGTTGTTGTGAAGATTAGAAGAATTGTGCCAGGCACTTAATAAGGAGTCAATAAATATCAGAGGTTATTGTTATTAAGGACTGTCACTATAGAGTTAAAACGGTTTGAAGAATACATTAAAAAAAAAAAAAAAAACACCAATGGAACAAAAGAGAAACTCCTCAAAGAGAGGGATGATTCTATGGGGATTTAGTCAATGAAAATGTTGTCATTAAAATCTGTGCATAAGCAAAAATAAATAAACAAATGGGACCTAATTAAACTTAAAAGCTTCTGCACATCAAAGGAAACTATCAGCAAGGTGAAAAGGCAGCCTTCAGAATGGGAGAAAATAATAGCAAATGAAGCAACTGACAAACAACTAATCTCAAAAATATACAAGCAACTCCTACAGCTCAACTCCAGAAAAATAAATGACCCAATCAAAAAATGGGCCAAAGAACTAAATAGACATTTCTCCAAAGAAGACATACAGATGGCTAACAAACACATGAAAAGATGCTCAACATCACTCATTATCAGAGAAATGCAAATCAAAACCACTATGAGGTACCATTTCACGCCAGTCAGAATGGCTGCGATCCAAAAGTCTACAAGCAATAAATGCTGGAGAGGGTGTGGAGAAAAGGGAACCCTCTTACAGTGTTGGTGGGAATGCAAACTAGTACAGCCACTATGGAGAACAGTGTGGAGATTCCTTAAAAAACTGGAAATAGAACTGCCTTATGATCCAGCAATCCCACTGCTGGGCATACACACTGAGGAAACCAGAAGGGAAAGAGACACATGTACCCAATGTTCATCGCAGCACTGTTTATAATAGCCAGGACATGGAAGCAACCTAGATGCCCATCAGCAGATGAATGGATAAGAAAGCTGTGGTACATATACACAATGGAGTATTACTCAGCCATTAAAAAGAATACATTTGAATCAGTTCTAATGAGGTGGATGAAACTGGAGCCTATTATACAGAGTGAAGTAAGCCAGAAAGAAAAAACACCAATACAGTATACTAACACATATATATGGAATTTAGAAAGATGGTAACAATAACCCTGTGTACGAGACAGCAAAAGAGACACTGATGTATAGAACAGTCTTATGGACTCTGTGGGAGAGGGAGAGGGTGGGGAGATTTGGAAGAATGGCATTGAAACATGTATAATATCATGTATGAAACGGGTCGCCAGTCCAGGTTCGATGTACGGTACTGGATGCTTGGGGCTGGTGCACTGGGACGACCCAGAGGGATGGTATGGGGAGGGAGGAGGGAGGCAGGTTCAGGATGGGGAACACAGGTATACCTGTAGTGGATTCATTTTGATATTTGGCAAAACTAATACAACATTGTAAAGTTTAAAAATAAAATAAAATTTAAACAAAAACAAAAAAATAAATAAAATAAAATCTGTGCATAAAAGGTTTATTATTAAGCAAAGTGAAAAGAAAGCAACTTTTGTAACAAAATATTTGCACCATATTTAGCAGAAACAGAACTAACTTTCATAATACATGAGAAAGTCAAACTATCACAGGAAAATGGGCAAAAATTATAAACGGGAAAGTACTAAACACTTGTAAACATCCAAAATCATACTCATCATAATTAATAAAGGAAATGGAATTAAAAGGTTAAGATATGCTTTACCCACTCAACTTATTGAAATCTCAACTTACTCAACCTTATTGAAAGATTTATAATAACCAGGGTCCGTACGGTTTGGGAAATAAAAAATTAGTATGTTATTAGTAAAGCACGCCATGGAAACAGCTACAGAAATTGTAATGCACGAGTTACTTGACTCAACAATTTTATTTATAGGAATCTCCCTTATAGGAATAGACAGATAGGTGTACAGCATCTTTATTCTTTGTAGTAGTATAAAAAAATGAAAACAAGTTAAACATCCAGCAACAGGGAAATGCTGAAATAATTATGAAATATTCATTTAGGGAATGTTAAAAAGCATTACATAAAATATAATATAAGAAAACGTCTGTCAGTTATTATCAAGTATTTGTAGATTTTAAAAAACCGTATTTCTAAGCATGTATCAATGCCTAGAAAAAAGTCTGGAGATACACACAGGAATAATAGTTATTTCCAGAGGGGGAAAGGGACTGGAATATTAGGACACTTTTAAGGAGGCCTATTTTTACATATCTAAATCACTTGTAATTTTCAAAGTAATCAGGCATTTCTTTTTTTTTTTTTTTTTTTTTGCTGTTTTTATTTTTTTTTAATTTTATTTTATTTAACTTTATAATATTGTATTGGTTTTGCCATATATCAAAATGAATCTGCCACAGGTATACATGTATTCCCATCCTGAACCCTCCTCCCTCCTCCCTCCCCATACCATCCCTCTGGGTCGTCCCAGTGCACTAGCCCCAAGCATCCAGCATCGTGCATTGAACCTGGACTGGCATCTCATTTCATACATGACATTATACATGTTTCAATGCCATTCTTCCAAATCTTCCCACCCTCTCCCTCTCTCACGGAGTCCAAAAGACTGTTCTATATATCAGTGTCTCTTTTGCTGTTTCGTATACAGGTTATTGTTACCATCTTTCTAAATTCCCATATATATGCGTTAGTATACTGTATTGGTGTTTTTCTTTCTGGCTTACTTCACTCTGTATAATAGGCTCCAGTTTCATCCACCTCATTAGAACTGATTCAAATGTATTCTTTTTAATGGCTGAGTAATACTCCATTGTGTATATGTACCACAGCTTTCTTATCCATTCATCTGCTGATGGGCATCTAGGTTGCCTCCATGTCCTGGCTATTATAGCATTTCTTTTATATTTAAGAAATTAAAAGACAAGATACTAATAACTGGGGCTTCCCTGGTGACTCAGACAGTAAAGAATCCTCCTGC
The DNA here is from genome assembly GCF_003369695.1 of Bos indicus x Bos taurus. Lineage (NCBI taxonomy): Eukaryota > Metazoa > Chordata > Mammalia > Artiodactyla > Bovidae > Bos > Bos indicus x Bos taurus. Next base: position 5,885,923 of record NC_040083.1, on the reverse strand, counting down.
AATGCAGGAGACTTGGGTTCAATCCCTGAATTGGGAAGATCTCCTGTAGAAAGAAAGGGCAAACCACCTCAGTATTCTTGTCTGGGAAATCCCATGGACTCCAGTATTCTTGCCTAGGATCCCATGGCGGGCTATAAGACCTCAAAGAGTCAGACACGACTAAGTAATACCGAGCACACAGAATATAAGAGAAGCTTTACTTTCCCCTGACTTCATGTTCACATGCAGAAGGACATCCATTCAAGCAACACTTCTGGCCACGCTACCCTTACACTAATTATTTTCCAAGAGGGAAACAACAGATGAGTACGGAACAAAAAGTAGGCAGGTATGGATCAGCTCTCTACCTCTTCCTCTTTGAGTTCTGACCATATGCTTGTGTTCTAGTTTACTGTTGGTCATGCCATCAACTTAGTGGTCAATAGGAAGGTGGTCAGTGGTTGTCCAGAACTCCCTTGACTAAAAAATATTGTGTCTAATTCTTAGGTTCTACTAGGAAAACCACCATTACCATATACCTAAACCATGGAACCCAGCCTTTGTCAGCAACAAAAACATCACTTTGATCTTCACATGCTTGAGTCTCAGCTCTGTCTTTCAGTTCATCTCTCAAATGGTTCCAACCCTTAGAAGATTTGAGTGGTTTCGTTTATTATCTGTACCTAACTTCAGATGCTTCCAGAGTGACATTGCAAACTTTATACCAGGATTTCATCCATTGATTTATCAGCAACACTAGGCTTCCCTGCTGGCTCAGTGGTAAAGAATCCGCTTGCTAACGCAGGAGACACAGGTTCCCTCCCTGGTCCACAAAGATCCCACATGCCACAGGAAAACGAATCCCATGCACCAAAACTATTGAATTTGTGCTCTAGAACTGGGGAACTGCAACGAATGAAGCCCATGAGCCACAACTACTGAAGCTCTTGTTCCCTGAGAGTCCATGCTCTGCAACAAGAGAGGCCCCCACAATGAAAAGCCCGTGCACCGCAACTAAAGAGTAGTTGCTGCTCACTGCAACTAGAGAAAAAGCCCGTGCAGCCACCAAGATCTGGCACACCCAGAAATAAGTAAGTAAAATTTTTAAAAAACATAGCAACACTGAGTGAGGCTCTAGAGATACAAATGGATCTAAAATATGAAATCTACACTTCAGGAGACCACAGTGGTTTGTGGAAGACAGACATTAAACAAATATAGATAGCTTTCTTTCAGGCAACAGATAAGTCAGGAATAAGTACATGGAGGATGTGACAAAAGGTCAATTTTGAAAGATAAAAAGAAATTCATCGGGTTGGTGATGGGGGGAGGTGAGGATATGGCAGAGGGAACAACATAAGAAGGAGGAAAGTTTGGGAGAGCTTGGTGCATTCAGGGAACTCGATGAAGTTTGGAATAAGTGAAGTACAGGGTACATAACGGAATGATGAGAACCAAAGCTGGAAAAAGATAATCAAAACTGCATCATGCAACATGACGTTTGTCTTGAATATGATGGTGAAATCTTTCAGGAATTTTTAACCCTGAAGTAAAAATGATAAGTTTTTTTTTTAATGATAAGTTTTGCATTTTAGATCATTCTGATGGCATGTAAAGGATGTTTCTTCATTCTTCTAGAGTTTATTCTTATAACTCATTTCAATATAAATTTCTACCAAGATGTGAGAAGTCAAGGAATATCATTGAAAATTAGCTACTGCTTCCTGAAGAATTTGGGCTGCAACTAGATACATGATTGGTAACACACTGTTCTGCCAGCCTCTCAAAACTAATATTAACCAAGATTGATTTTTTTCTACTTTTTATTTCGTTAATTTTTACAAGTGCCGCAAAAGACTGGTTGAAATTATTTCTTTTTCCATTTTATACAAGAAAATAGTCATAAAAGACTTAAAGAGTTTGAACCAAATACAAGTCAAGAACCAAGCTTAAGTTTGGATATCTCTTAAATTTGAATACGATTATTATTGGGTTTGCCAAAAATGTTTGGTCCAGTTTTTTCGTAAGATGGTATGGCAGAAATCAACACAACATTCAAAGCAATTATCCTCAATTAAAAAAATTTTAAAAAGATTCTACCACAAACCTCAAATGAACTTTTTGGTCAACCTAATACAATGACAGGTGATTTTTCTTCCATATCAGAAAATTTTCCCATTACAATAGTTTTTCCTGTAGTCATATAATAAAGTGATTATGTTTTGAAATATAAAGTCTATTTGCCCCAAGTCTGAATTCAAAACCAGATGAATTAGTGTAAAACAGATTTTTTTCAGAGAAATTAAACTAATATTTAGTGCATATTTTAATTCTTTTTTAAAATTTTCATATGCTTCTCTCTTTGGATGTAAATAGTTCCTTTTGGAACTCTAAGGGATTCATACTGCCTTGTAAATGCCCTGAAAGACTGGATACCAGGCTAAATAAAACAGTACAAACGTTTTAGTAAACTTCCTGGGTCATGTCATGACTTCTACATATTGAAAGAGGCGCACGGTGCCAAACTGTTTGAAAGTCTAGAGATTCATGGTGAACAGCTTTGAAAGAATGGTAGTCTCATTATGTAACCCTTGGCAACCTTTGAACCCTTGAGCATTAATCGTGTGCGTGTAAAGGCTTTGCGTGTGTGCTCAGTCATGTCAGACTCTTTGCGCCTCCATGGACTGTAGCCTGCCAGGCTCCTCTGTCCACGGGATTTTCCAGGCAAGAATACTGGAGTGGGGTGCCATTTCCTTCTCCAGGGGATCTTTCCGACCCAGGGATCAAACCCATGTCTCTTGCGTCTCCTGCGTGGCAGGCAGATTCTTTACCACTAGCACCACCTAGGAAATGCTCTACCAAAAGGAAAAAATGCTGGAACTTATTTCTGATCTTTTCATTGGCACAACTTCACTGGTTGCAGTGGGCTGTCATGCTTCATACTTGGAACTAAGTGGTAGCATTATATATACATTTTAGTGATTAAAAAATATTATTTTCTAATTCCACTTTCCTATAGTGTAGGGGCAGAGAAGGTAATGGCACCCCACTCCAGTACTCTTGTCTGGAAAATCCCATGGACGGAGGAGCCTGGTCGGCTGCAGTCCATGGGGTGGCGAAGAGTCGGACACGACTTAGCGACTTCACTTTCACTTTTCACTTTCATGCACTGGAGAAGGAAATGGCAACCCACTCCAGTGTTCTTGCCTGGAGAATCCCAGGGACAGGGGAGCCTGGTGGGCTGCAGTCCATGGGGTCGCAAAGAGTTGGACACGACTTAGCTACTTCACTTTCACTTTCACTTTTCACTTTCATGCACAGGGGAGCCTGGTGGACTGCCCTCTATGGGGTTTCACAGAGTTGGACATGACTGAAGTGACTTAGCAGTATAGTGTAGGGGAGAGCAAGGATTCCTTTTCATCGCTTGTAAAATTTACCAGGGATGTGTCCATGTCTCCTTCCGGATGTGAGACCTATTAGTATGCTGTGGATGGTTCTGCAACCATTATCATATCTATAATATCTTATTAATTTGAATTGTAGTATAATTTTGGGCTTCCCTGGTTGCTTAATGGTAAAGAATCCATCTGCTAATACAGGAGACTCAGGTTCTATTCCTGGGTCAGGAAGATCCCTTGAAGGAGGAAATGGCAACCCACCCCAGTTTTCTTGCCTGGGGAATCCCATGGACATAGGAGCCTGGCGGGCTACAGTCCATGGGGTCTGTAGTCCAAAAGAGCTGGACACAACTTTGTGACTAAACAACAGCAGTAATTTTGACACCCGACCACAAGCTTCAGTTCAGAAGTTCAACCTATATTTTTACGATATGTACAATAAATATCTAACTGTTTAAGTAGTAACCTTACCGAAAATAGCTGACATAATGAAGTATAAATTGTTATGGATTTCTCCCGAGTAAATATGCCACACAGTATTCATGTCACTATACATGTGCACCTCTCATGTCTATGCATGACCGTGAAGTATTTAATTTCCCTAGACAGAGGTTAAGCAGTTACCTTTCAGTAAAATGTGAGCAAAATTTACACTGCACCCTGACAGTTTTTCTTTCCCTTTTATCCACTTCTGATGCCAAGGAACTATAAAGGGACATGGTCTTAACCATACACCATCTGTGCTCCCTGCGTGTGGGGAGTGATGACTGGATGGCAAAAGCTTTGATTCTACAAACATCAGAGTTGGAAGAAGCATCCAGGGAGGCGACATTCTGTGAGATAAAACGAAGACTGGTATGAGCTACTTCCCCCCTAAATTCCTAATAACCCTTTATGAGATTCTAATGTGCTCGGTTTACTTGAGTTTTCCTTTGTGTTGTATTTCCATCTTGAAGCCACTCCACACTTACTGAGTTTGGCTGGATCACCGGTCCTGAAATACCATCATAAAGTCAGTTCTGGAAGGCATGCCAGCTCAAAGTCTAGACCTAGAAGTTTCAGATAAGGGTAATACGAGCCCCCATTCAAACGTTTACAAGATTGTAAGCTGCTTGAAATTAACACCATATTTGTGCTATAAAATTATACATAAAAAAGTGTTAAATACCTCCTACGAGTGCCATGGACTTCACTTCAAAAAGATGGCAACTAATAATTTGAATATCATTAAATGACTAAAGGGAACATATCTTTTGATTAATGTTACTGTCATTTTCTTGGCGATCATCTTCTCAATTATCATCAAAGGACTACCTGGGATGGCAAATTCAAAACTTGTTACAAGCAGTTTTCTTTGCTAAATTAATTGTTGAATTCATATAGGACCATATGGCCGCCAGCCACGTTCTATTGAAGTGGTTTGCCTGTAAAATGGAGAAAACATATTTCTATTCCCAGGAGGGAAAGGAAAAAAAAAAATAAACTCTAAGTCACAAAACAAAACAAAATTTTAAAAGCCTAGAGAAATCTAGCTATCCTGTTGGCATGTGGGTTTGACCAACTTAGAAAAAGTTTCCCAATATAAGTTCTCATCAGTGGGAAATAGACTGAATCTTCAGTCCTGATGTGCGTTTCTTCCTCCCCTCACTTCTTGCAGATGGTAGCAATCATAATGATAGTATTTCTTGCCATTGCATAGCAACAAATGCAACGCATCAGTGAAGCTTCTTTCTAAAATAAGTAAAAGATCAATAGAAACCTAAGTGTAATTAGAGGACTTATTTGAGGAAAAATGATAACCCAGAGCCAGACATGAAGTTCTCTGATATTTTAAAGGGAAAGCATTCAAAGCAGAGCAGCCAGAGTTGCCTCAGGCATTCTTCAACCATGTCCACAGGACTCCAGAGAGAGACTCCAGGACAAGGTCCTCTTCTGATGGAGGCCAGGGAGTGTGATCATCTCAGAGAGAAGCAAGCACCACAGACACACACAGATGCAAAGAATATCCACACCTCAGCCTGTAACTTCACCCCTCGACTTCATTCACTGTGTGTTATTCATCTATGGGGCATCAACTGCATTGTCTCCGATGTAAAGTACATAAATAAGTTTAAGGACTAAATGAATGAGTGAATAAGACTTAGAGAATGAACTCATGGTGGCCAAGGGGAAGGAATAAACAGGGAGTTTGAAATCGACATGTACATTACAATAGCCAAGACATGGAAGTAACCTCAATGTCCATCGACAGAGAAATGGATAAAGAAGGTGTGGTATGTATATACAACAGAATATTACTTGGCCATTAAAAAGAATGAAATAACGCCATTTGCAGCAACATGTCATACTGAATGAAGTAGGGTGTTCTTTGGAAGGAATGATGCTAAAGCTGAAACTCCAGTACTTTGGCCACCTCATGTGAAGAGTTGACTCATTGGAAAAGACTCTGATGCTGGGAGGGACTGGGGGCAGGGAAAGAAGGGGACGACAGAGGATGAGATGGCTGGATGGCATCACCAACTCAATGGACGTGAGTCTGAGTGAACTCCGGGAGTGGATGATGGACAGGGAGGCCTGGCGTGCTGAGATTCATGGGGTCGCAAAGAGTCGGACACGACTGAGTGACTGAACTGAACTGAACTGAAGTCAGAGAAGGGAAAATATCATATGACATCCCTTGTATGTGGAATCTAAAAAGAAATGATACAAATGAACTTATTTATGAAACAGAAGCAGACTCATTGACTTAGAGAAGGAACTTGTGGTTGCTGGGGGAAAGGGATAGTTTGGGGGTTTGGAATGGACGTGTACACACTGCTATATTTAAAATGGATAAGCAACAAGGACCTGCTGTATGGCACATGGGACTCTGCTCAGTGGAGTGTGGCAGCCAGGATGGGAGACCCAGTTTGGGAGAGAATGGATACATGTATATGTACGGCTGCGTCCCTTTGCTGTTCACCTGAAACTATCATAATCGTGTTAATTAGCTATACTCCAATATAAAATAAAAAGTTTTTTTAAAAAATGAATGAGTAAATAACATAAATGACCTGATCATTGATCAAAATGAGCAAAGACTACCAAAAAAAAAAAAAGCCCACATTGGACTAAAATGCTCAATCTATTAAAAAATAAAACTTTAATCTGTTGGTAATAGTCTCTTACTAGAATACTACTATGTTTATGGGAAATTAAATACCTGTAAAACATCACCATGCCTGGATCCAGCTCTTTTTTCCCTATGGCCGATGCCTCTTTTCCTCCTTAGATCTCCAGGGTTATGGAAGAACAGAGCACTTCTAAATGTGTTATATTTGTGGTTAGGGCTGGCATAATAATACAGCTCCACATTGGTTTTACTGGTGATTTCCTTTCTATAGTATTATAGAGAAAACTAAAATTAGGAGCACATGACTATTGGTTATTTTAAATGATCCCAAAATTTTTTGCCACTTTAATAAGCATAACTTGGCGAACAAATCTAGCCAACCAAGACTAGTTAAATGAGCCAAGTGTTTATAACATGGTTTAATGACTAATTGTACATAACTTTATTTTAATGATTTTGTTTTTCCACTGAGTACGGTGAGCAAGAGCCATGCCAGAAGGGCACACTGACCCCTTCTAATCTCTAACAGATCTGTTATTAGCCTAATAAGGACCTGGCGCTGGACATTTGGTGATGTGTGGTATAATTTTAGTACTGACCATTTGAATGTTCATAACAAAGAGGATGGAGAGAATGGGCAATTACAATTTAATAATACAAAAAAATCAAAGATGGGGAAAATGTCTACATAGTCAAAAGCCCACTAACTTCTCATTTAGTTGGGATGCTGAAGTCTCTGTATCATTGACTCTTAAGCAAAGATGCATAACTCTATACTAAGAACTCCTCTCTGTGAAAGGAAAATGTAATAAAATATACAGAAAATTGAGAGAAAACTCAACTCACATTTAATTTTTCTTCATAATCTACCTAACACAGCACCAACATTTATTAACAAAAATGTTTTATTTTCCTTGTTAATAAAATAGAGAAAAATCTGTAGGACCAGAGGCATATGACATAGGTAATCACAGATAAAGGATATTAATTATACACCTATTTATTCAATGTCTACTAGTCTCACTTTATATCACATTGTTTTTGTCATGTATTTTTCCAGATAATTAAGAATTCCAGAATCCTTCTTGCTTGACCGTAGATTGTCACAAAGAAGGCACCACAGTTGAATCTACAAGGAAAAACATATCACAGACTATTAGGGAACATATACAAGTAAGAAATTGCAGTTCAGATGATAAAATGGAAGGAGATCATCAGCAGGGACACTGGTCCATTGAAGGTGAAGACAGGAAGACAGCAAAAGGAAGATCTGGGAAGTCCTGACAGAGAGATAACCCTGAGACCAGGTCTAAAGGATGAATAAGAACTATGTGAAAGGCTCTTTCAAGTATTCTCTTCATTTTCAAATATCCATTATAAGTCTAAGGGCTTCCCAGATGGCACTAGTGGTAAAAACAAACAAACAAGCAAAACGCCTGGAGCGGTGGAGACATAAGAAACAAGGCCTTGATCCCTGGCTTGGGAAGATTCCCCTGGAGGAGGAAATGGCAACCCACTCCAGTATTCTTGCCTGGGAAATTCCATGACAGAGGATCCTGACAGGCTACAGTCCATGGGGTTGCAAAAGACTGGGACATGGCTGAGCACTCAGGCATGTACCAATTCCATGCATACTTTTTTTTAAAGCTAAATTATCATAGAGAATTCATTCTTTAGTCTAGATTGTGCTGTAATGTAAACAAATGCAATACCTACAGTTGAGAGGCCTCCGTATCAGCTAGGATAGCCTTTGGGCTCCTCAGGTCAGTTCAGTCGCTCAGTCATGTCTCAGTCTTTGCAACTCCATGGACTGTAGCACACCAGGCTTCCCTGTCCATCACCAACTCCTGGAGCTTAATCAAACTCATGTCCATCGAGTAGGTGATGCCATCCAACCATCTCATGCCCTGTCGTCCCCTTCTCCTGCCGCCTTCAATCTTTCCCAGCATCAGGGTCTTGTCCAATAAGTCAGCTCTTCACATCAGGTGGCCAAATTATTAGAGCTTCAGCTTCAGCATCAGTCCTTCCAATGAATATTCAGGACTGATTTCCTTTAGGATTGACTGATTGGATCTCCTTGTAGTTCAAGGAACTCTCAAGAGTTTTCTCCAACATCACAGTTCAAGAGCATCAAATCTTCAGTGCTCAGCTTTCTTTATAGTCCAACTCTCATATCCATACGGAGAAGGAAATGGCAACCCACTCCAGTACTCTTGCCTGGAGAATCCCATGGAGGGAGGAGCCTGGCAGGCTACAGTCCATGGGGTCGCAAAGAGTCGGAGACAACTGAGCAACACAATGGCAACCCACTCCAGTGTTCTTGCCTGGAGAATCCCAGGGACGGGGGAACCTGGTGGACTGCCATCTATGGGATCGCACAGAGTCAGACATGACTGAAGTGACTTAGCAGCAGCAGCAGAAGCAGTAGCATATCCATACATGACTACTGGAAAAACCATAGCTTTGACAAGACAGAACTTTGTTGGCAAAGAAATGTCTCTGCTTTTTAGTATGCTGTCTAGGTTGGTGATAGCTTTTCTTCCAAAAAGCAAGCATCTTTTAATTTCATGGCTGCAGTCACCATCTTCAGTGATTTTGGAGCCCCAGAAAATAAAATTTGTCCCTGTTTGCATTGTTTGCTCATCTATTTGCCATGAAGTGATGGGACTGTATGCCATGATCTTAGTGTTCCGAATGTTGAGTTTTAAGCCAGGTTTTTCACCCTCCTCTTTCACTTTCATCAAGAGCTCTTTAGTTCCTCTTCACTTTCTGCCATAAGTGTGGTGTCATCTGCATATCTGAGGTTATTGATATTTCTCCCATAAATCTTGATTCTAGCTTGTGCTTCATTCAGCCCAGCATTTTGCATGATATACTCTGCAATGGCACCCCACTCCAGTACTCTTGCCTGGAAAATCCTATGGACGGAGGAGCCTGGAAGGCTGCAGTCCATGAGGTCGCTCAGGGTCGGACACGACTGAGCGACTTCACTTTCACTTTTCACTTTCATGCACTGGAGAAGGAAATGGCAACCCACTCCAGTGTTCTTGCCTGGAGAATCCCAGGAACAGGGGAGCCTGGTGGGCTGCCATCTATGGGGTCACACAGAGTCTGACATGACTGAAGTGACTTAGCAGTAGCAGCAGCACTCTGCATAGCAGTTAAATAAGCAGGGTGACAATATACAGCCTTGACATACTCCTTTCCCGATTTGGAACCAGTCTGTTGTTCCATATATGGCTCTAACTGTTGCTTCTTGACCTGCATACAGATTTCTCAGGAGGCAGGTCAGGTGGCCAGACATTCCCACCTCTTTAAGAGTTTTCCACAGTTTGGTGTGATCCACATGGTCAAAGGCTTTGGCATAGTCAATAAAGCAGAAATAGATGTCTTTCTGGAACTCTCTTGCTTTTTCTATGACCAAACAGATGTTGGCAATTTCATCTCTGGTTCCTCTGCTTTTTATAAATCCAGCTTGAACATCTGGAAGTTCATGGTTCATGTACTATTGAAGCCTGGTTTGGAGAATTTTGTGCATAAATTTGCTAGCATGTGAGATGAGTGCAACTGTGCAGTAGTTTGAACATTCTTTGGCATTGCCTTTCTTTGGGATTGAAATGAAAACTGACCTTTTCCAGTCCTATGGCCACTGCTGAGTTTTCCAAATTTGCTGGCATATTGAGTGCAGCACTTCAACAGCATCATCTTTTAGGATTTGAAATAGCTCAACTGGAATTCCATCACCTTCACTGGCTTTGGGCTCCTAAGCTACTTTTGAAGGGAGATGTATGTGTCTTCAGTACAATTGGATGATACTGCACCCTCAAGCAGAGATCGTTAACAATCAGAGGCCAGAGAGGTATCATTCAAATACTTCATTCTGAGGACAGCTCAGAAACACCCTTGTGTGTCCAGGAGACCCAACATCAGTAATAGTCCTTGTTAGGTGCACACCACCGAGCCCACCTCCAAGAGTGGTGGCTGCAGGATACATGCTTGCTTTAAAGAGTTTATAACTCTTTCTCAGCCTCAGTCATTAAAGCAATCTGAAATCACACCAGTGGTGTGGTGCAAATTTTATTTTCCATTTGGGAAATAATTTCTGAGGTATCAAAGTGACCTGGCAATATAATTTCTAAAAACAGATTAAGTGTTAAAACTAATTTATAATCTTGTAAATACATTTTGCTTGTTGTTTACCTAACAATAAGGGCTTCCCCAGTGGCTCAGACAGTGAAGAATCTGCCTACAGTGCAGAAGACCTGGGTTCGATGCTTGGGTGGGGAAGATCCCCTGGAGAAGAGGATGACTATCCACTCCAGTATTCTTGCCTGGAAAATTCCATAGATGGAGGAGCCTGGCGAGCTACAGTCCATGGGGTTGCAAAGAGTCAGACATGACTGAGCGACTAACACTTTCACTTTCACTTCACTAACTAACAAGAACACTTTCATCAGCTGACTCTCACCAAATTGATGGAAATAGTGAGGCAATAAATACAGAAAAAGCAAAACCTGCCCCAGTGTATTTAAGTCCTCTTTCAGAGGCCTTAATGTGAAGTTCAGGTCTTTGCTTTCCCTACAACTTTTGGGTGAGTTACTCCTTTTTCAATTTCATTGGGAAATTTTGTAATGGAAGGTGCACATGCTTCTCACCACTCCCCACCCCTTATATAGAAAACAGAATGTAAAAATCAAATCTCTATAGTCCAAATGAAATATGATGGCAATTATCTGGGTCATTCAAGGGAAACCAGTGTGTTAGCAGTGATTTGGGAAAAGTTCTTATTTACTTGAATTACATATAGAGTTGCCTCAATTACTTTACCACTTTTATTTTTTCTAAGTCACCGTACAGTTATTCTAAGGCCAGAAATATCCTGTTTTAAAGAGCATATCTGATGTCCTTTCATATATAAGCCATTGATAAACCTAAAAAATAATCTTAGCCAGTCAAATACTTTAAACCAAGACATATACCCAGATACACATTTTTATTATAGAAGTTTGTGCTTTTCCATGTAGATCATCACCCTCACTACCCGTGATGGGTTTTACAGGACTTTTCACATTACTTCCTTAAATAGTTGTGCTGGGCCGTGCTGTGCTTAGTCTCTCAGTTGCTCGGTCGTATCCGACTCTTTGTAACCCCATGGACTGTAGCCCAGCAGGCTCTTCCATCCATGGCAATTCTCTGGGCAAGAATACTGGAATGGGTTGCCATGCCCTCCTCCAGGGGATCTTCCCAATCCAGGGTTCAAGCCCAGGTCTCCCACATTGCAGGTGGATTTTTTACCATCTGAGCCACCAGGGAAGCCCAAGAATACTAGAGTGGGTAGCTTATCCCTTCTCCAGGGGATCTTCCTGACTCAGGAATCGAACCGGGGTCTCCTGCATTGCAGGCAGATTCTTTACCAGCTGGCCTACCAGGGAAGCCCCGTCAAATAGTTGCTATTCATTAATTCAAGGAAAGAACCATTATTGCATCAAAATTCCTATCTAGGAATTGGGGTCCTTCGGAAATGGCAAGTCACTGCAGTATTCTTGGCTGGAAAATCCCATGGACAGAGTCTGGTGGACTACAGGCCATGAGAACACAAAGACTTGGAGAGGACTAAGCAACTGAGTACACACACCACACACACACACACACACACACACAACTACCACAACAGTTTCCAGATTAAACTTGAGTTTGCAGAATTGAACTTTCTGGCCTAAGAAATCCTCTGGCATTATAATGTGCTGTCTGATTAGAACCTACATACGATACATCTACATGAATCCGCCAAGGAAGATTACAAAAAAAAGAATCTACATAAGAAAAAGAAAATAATCAATTCAAGATAATTATTCAGTCCCTTGTTGTTTAGCATTTATACAGTGGCAAGAATCCAGAATCTCCTAGTTCAGCTATGCTACCTGAACTTACTTCCATTTTTCACTTTCCTCTTATGGTCTAAGGTATGACTATGATGTGATGTAGTAATGATAGATTGCTATCATCAAGTAGCAGGCACAGCCAATGTCATGACATCCATCTGTAAGAATAAACAAGGAGCCCGAGTAAATGACTCACAAAGTCTCTCACTTACAAAAGCTATCTGGTTTAAACTACAAATGCCCAATAATAGTAAACAGGGGAACAAATTTTATAGTAATATGTTACTTAAATGAAATCAAAAGTGTCTGAGCATCTCTTCATCCTAAACACACATAAATTTTAAAGATCTAAATATGACTAATGTATGAATATTGTAGAAGTTTCATAAAATTTCTCTAAAACTTATTTGGAGAATTTAAAAATCAGCTCTATTTCACCACTCAGAGAAAATCACTATAAAAATCTTGGTATAAGTTTTTTCAGTTTTTTAATATGCTTGTGTACATATATGCATGTGCATACACATATACTTAAATCACAGTGTATGCAGTATTCTATAAGCTGTTGTTTTCTCATAGTAGATGGTGAACATTTATCCATGTTATGAAATAGTCTTCCAAAACATGTAGAAAAATCACATCATGTGAGTATACTATAATTTATTTAATCAATACTTTACCCCTGTAATCTAAGACTATTTCTAATTTTTCATCTTTACAAATCTTGCTGCAACAAATACTTTTAGCACCTAAAAATAGAAATTCAGATTCTTTTCTTAACATAAATTCCTGGAAGCAGAATTACTCTCAAAAAGAACATGAATATTTTAAGACTTTTAATAGACTGCCAAATTTCAATTTCAAAACGTTGTTCTCATTTATATTCCCACCAATTACATATGTGAGTACACATATATTCACCTTTTAAATGATTGTCACTCTAAAATATTAAAATTGGTCTCTCATTTTAATCATTCTTTACTTTACTCCTGAAGTTTAACACATATTCCTAATGTTTTCGCTTGTGATTGGTCTCGATATATTCTTTGCTACATTTCCACTAAGGTAAAGAATATTTTTTAAGCAAATTGCTTTATTTTTTTAGTGTTGGATTTTTTTTGGGTTTTTTTTTGGTGGGCCATTTTTTTAAATCTTTATTGAAATTGTTACATTACTTCTATCTTATGTGTTTTTTTTTTTGTTTTTTTGGTTTTTTTGCCAAGAAGCATGTGGGATCTTGGCTCCCTGACCAGGGATCAAATACACCCTACACTGGAAGATGAAGTCTTAACCATTGGGCCATCAGAGAAGTCCCTCAAATTACTTTTTAATGCCTTCTATAGTATGGAAATAAAACACAATTCAAGAGATCTTAACTCATCTGGCTAAGGCAGCAGGGTGGGGCGGAAAATTGTGGATCCCAACTTTATTACTTGCATTTATATTAAATATATTAATCTTTTAATATTCACATAAACAGTATTTTTAATGTCATCTTGACATCATCCTGCATTTCTAGAGACTACTGCTAAATTCTTTTCTTTCTAATGCTAAGATAGCTCTATGTCATATCATGTTGGGTCGGGGTACCATTTATGATTTGTTTTTAATGAGATTATCATTTGTTTGCTATATTTGAAATAGAATCTCTGCAAAGGGCTTATGAGATTTTGAATTCACTACAGTTAATATAATCCTCACAATTAAAATCCCAGCTAGTTTATCTGGATTATACAGATCTCCTACCTGCAAGTGGGCTTCTCTGGTGGCCCTAGTGGTTAGGAACACACCTGCCCATGAAGGAAGCTTAAGAGATATGGGCTCAATCCCTGAGTTGGGAAGATCCCCTAGAGGAGGGCCTGGCAACCCACTCCAGTATTCTTGCCTGGAGAATCCCATGGACAGAGAAGCCTGGCAGGCTACAGTCTATGAGGTCGCAAAGAGTCAGAAACAACTGAAGTGACTTAGCAAGCATGCACGCGCCTGTAAGCAAGCCATTCATCTGGGTCTTCTCTGCACATATTCATCTCTCTGTCTCAGATGTGGATGCTCCCCAGGACGCATTCATGGACTCGCCCCTGTTCTTTCTCTTCCCTCACTCCCAATCAATCATCCAATCCTGCGGCTTAAAGTATGCCTTCTATACTAATGATGCTCTACTTTTTATCTCCTTTTCCGAAAATGTCTAACCCAGATTTCCAGCTGCCTATTCAACACCTTCACCTGGCTGCCTAAGATGAAGGCATCCCTCAAATATAAAATGTTGACAGCAGAACTCCTGATTGCCCAATCCTGCCCTGACCTGGTCCTATTCCACCCTCTCCCAGATCAGTAAAAGATTCTGTGCCCCTCCTACCCCAGCCCAGTAGGGTATCTCAAGGGTTTTCTACAACTCCATTCTCCAACCTGGAACATTCTTCTCCAGAATTTGACAGTCTCCTCCTCCCGTTCATCTAAGTGTCTATTCTAATGTCACCTCCTTAGAGAGAAACATTACCACCAATACCCCTTCCTCAGTTTGACTTGAGGCCAAACTACAGGGAGGAAACACAGCCTCACCCATCAATAGAAAATTGGCTTAAAGATTTTCTGATCATGTCTATGCCCATCAGAGCAAGACCCAGATTCCCCCACAGCCAGTTCCTCTATTCAGGAAGCTTCCACAGCCTCTTATCCTTATCCATCAGTCAGTTCAGTTCAGTTGCTCAGTCGTGTCCCACTTTTTGCAACCCCATGGACTGCAGCGCACTGGGCTTCCGTGTCCATCACCAACTCCTGGAGCTTACTCAAACTCAGTGATGCTGACTCAGAGTCAGTGATGCTGTCCAACCATCTCATCCTCTGTCGTCCCCTTCTCCTCCTGCCTTCAATGGTGCCCAGCATTAACATCTCTTCTAATGAGTTAATTCTGCACATCAGGTGGCCAAAGTATTGGAGCTTCAGCTTCAGCATCAATCCTTCCAATGTCAAAACTGATTTCCTTTAGGATGGACTGGTTTGACCTCCTTGCTGTCCAAGGGACTCTCAGAGTCTTCTCCAACACCGCAGTTCAAAAGCATCAATTCTTCAGTGCTCAGCTTTCTTTATGGTCCACCTCTCACATCCATACACGACTACTGGAAAAACCATAGCTTTGAATACACAGACATTTGTTGGCAAAGAAATGTCTCTGCTTTTCAATATGTTGTCTAGGTTGGTGACAGCTTTTCTTCCAAGGAGTGAGCGTCTTTTAATTTCATGGCCACAGGCACCATCTGCAGTGATTTTGGAGCCAAGAAAATAAAGTCTGACACTCTGTTTCCATTGTTTCGCCATCTATTTGTCATGAAGCGATGGTACAGGATGCCAGGATCTTGGTTTTTTGAATTTTGAGTTTTAAGCCAGCTTTTTCACTCTCCTCTTTCACCTTTATCAAGAGGCTCTTTAGTTCCTCTTTGCTTTCTCCCATAAAGGTGGTGTCATTTGCATACCTGAGCTTATTGCTATTTCTCCCTGCAATCTTGATTCCAGCTTGTGCCTCATCCAGCCTGGCATTTTGCATGATGTACTCTGCATAGAAGTTAAATAAGCGAGGTGACAATATACAGCCTTGATGTAGTTCTTTCCCAATTTGCAACCAATCTGTTGTTCCATTCTGTTATAACTGTTGCTTCTTGACCTACATACAGATTTCTCAGCAGGCAGGTAAGGTGATCTGGTATTCCCATCTCTTTAAGAATTTTCCAGTTTCTTGTGATCCACACAGTCAAAAGCTTTAGTGTAGTCAATGAAGCAGAAGTAGATGTTTTTCTGGAATTATCCTTCAGATGGGAGAGAGAATGAAAACCACAATCACAGGAAACTAACCAAACTGATCACATGGACCACAGCCTTCTGTAACTCAATGAAACTCTGAGCCATACCGTGTAGGGCCACCCAAGACAGATGGGTCATGGTGGAGAGTTCTGACAAAATATAGTCCACTGGAGAAGGGGATGGCAAACCCCTTCAGTATTCTTGCCTTGAGAACCCCATGAACAGTATGAAAAGGTGAAAAAAATATGACACTGAAAGATGAACTCCCCAGGTGGAGAAGAGCAGAGAAATACCTCCAGAAAGAATGAAGATAGTGACTGAGCCAAAACAAAAACAACGGCCAGTTTTGGATGTGACAGGTGATGGAAGTAAAGTCCAATACTATAAAGAACAGTATTGCATAGGAACCTAGAATGTCAGGTCCATGAATCAAGGCACATTGGAAGTGGTCAAACAGGAGATGGCAAGAGTGAACATTGATATTTTAGGAATCAGTGAACTAAAATGGACCACAATGGGCGAATTTAATTCAGATAACCATTAATTATATTTACTACTGGGGGTGAGAATCCTTTAGAAGAAATGGAATAGCCCTCATAGTCAACAAAAGAGTCCAAAATTCAGTACTTCAGTGCAATCTCAAAAACAACAAAATGAACTCAGTTCATTTCCAAGGCAAAGGAAGGTGAAAGGAGGTAAGTTGTATGAAGACCTACAAGCCTTCTAGAACTAACACCCAAAAAAGATGTCCTTTTCATTTTAGGGGACTGGAATGCAAAAGTAGGAAGTCAAGAGATACCTGGAGTAACAGGCAAATTTGGCCTTGGAGTACAAAATGAAGCAGGGCAAAGGCTGACGGAGTTTTGCTAAGAGAATGCACTGGTCATAGCAAACAGCCTCTTCCAACAACACAAGAGATGACTTTACAGATGGACATCACCAGATGGTCAATACCAAAATCAGATTGATTATATTCTTTACAGCTGAAGATGGAGAAGCTCTATACAGTCAGCAGAAACAAGACCAGGAGCTGACTGTGGCTCAGATCATGAACTCCTTATTGCAAAATTCAGACTTAAATTGAAGAAAGTAGGGGAAACAACTAAACCATTCAGGTATGACCTAAATCAAATCCCTTACAATTATACAGTAGATGTGACAAATAGATTCAAGGGATTAGATCTGATAGACAGAGTATCTGAAGTACTGTAGACAGAGGTTCATAGTATTGTATTGGAGGCAGTGATCAAGACCATCCCTAAGAAAAAGAAATGCAAAAAGGCAAAAAAGTTGTCTGAGGAGGCCTTACAAATAGCTATGAAAAGAAGAGAAGTGAAAGGCAAAGGAGAAAAGGAAAGATATATCCATCTGAATGCAAAGTTCCAAAAAATAGCAAGGAGAGATAAGAAAACCTTCCTCGGTGATTAAAACAAAGAAATAGAGGAAAATGACATAACGGGAAATAACTAGAGATCTCTTCAAGAAAACTAGAGAGATGAAGGGAACATTTCATGCAAAGATGGGCATAATAAAGGATAGAAGCAGTATGGATCTAACAGAAGCAAAAGATATTAAGAAAAGGTGGCAAGAATACACAGAAGAACTACATAAAAAAAGATCTTCATGACCCAGATAACCACGATGGTGTGATTACTCACCTAGAGCCAGACATCCTGGAATGCAAAGTCAGGTGGGCCTTGGGAAGCATCACTACAAACAAAGCTAGAGAAGGTAATGGAATTCAAGCTGAGCTATTTCAAATCCTAAAAGATGAGGCTGTAAAAGTGTTGCACTCAATATGCCAGCAAATTTGGAAAACTCAACAGTGGTCACAGGACTGGAAAAGGTCAGTTTTCAGCCCAATCCCAAAGAAAGGCAATGCCAAAGAATGTTCAAACTACCACACAATTGCACTCATCTCACACACAAGCAAAGTAATGCTCAAAATTCTCCAACTTGGCTTCAACAGAACGTGAACTGAGAAATTCCAGATGTTTAAGCTGGATTTAGAAAAGGCAGAGGAAACAGATCAAATTGCCAACATTCATTGGATCATAGAAAAAGCAAGGGAATTTCAGAAAAACATCTACTTCTGCTTCATTAAGTACACTAAAGCCTTTGACTATGTAGATCACAACAAACTGTGGCAAATTCTTAAAGAGATGGGAATATCAGACCACCTTGCCCTCATCCTGAGAAATCCGTATGCAGGTCAAGAAGCAAAATTAGAGCCAAACTTGGAGCAGTGGATTGGTTGCAATTTGGGAAAGAAGTACATCAAGGCTGTATATTGTCACCTCGCTTATTTAATTTCTGTGCAGAGTACAACACACAAAATGCCAGGCTCAATGAGGCACAAGCCAGAATCAAGACTTCAGGGAGAAAAATACCAATAACCTCAGATATGCAGATGACACCACCCTTATGGCAGAAAGTGAAGAGGAACTAAAGAGCCTCTTGATAAAAGTAAAGAGGAGAGTGAAAAGCTGGTTTAAAACCGAACATTAAAAAAACCAAGATCATGGCACATGGTCCCATCACTTCATGGCAAATAGATGGCGAAACAATGGAAACAGAATGACAGAATTTATTTTCTTGGGTTCCAAAATCACTGCAGATGGTGCCTGCAGCCATGAAATTAAAAGATGCTTACTCCTTGGAAGAAAAGTTATCAACAACCTAGAAAGCATATTAAAAAACAGAGACATTACTTTGCTGACAAAGTAGTAGTCAAAACTAAAGTTACTCCAGTAGTCATGTATGGATGTGAGAGGTGGACCATAAAGAAAGCTGAGCACTGAAGAACTGATGCTTTTGAACTGTGGTGTTGGAGAAGACTCTTGAGAGTCCTTTGGACATCAAGGAAATCAAACCAGTCATTCCTAAAGGAAATAAGTCCTGAATATTCTTTGGAAGGACTGATGCTTAAGCTGAAGCTCTAATACTCTGGCCACCTGATACAAAGAGTTGACTTATTAGTCAAGACCCTGGATGCTAGGAAAGATTGAAGACAGGAAGAGAAGGGGATGACAGAAGATGAGATGGTTGGATGGCATCACCAACTCGATAGACATGAGTTTGAGCAAACTCCTGGAGTTGGTGATGGACAGGGAAGCCTGGCGTGCTGCAGTCCATGGGGTCACAAAGAGTCGGACACGGCTGAGCATCTGAACTGGAGAGACCCTCCCAACATTGTGTCTGAAATACCTCTCCTGTCATCACTCTGTATTTCTTTATTTCTATGTATTTATCTCTGGAGCTTTGTGTTGTGTGTGTGTGTGTGTGTGTATGTTTGTGTGTGTATCTGATATAGACTCCATAAAGGCGGGGCTTCTTTGTTTTGCTCACTATATCTCCAGACCCTAGAACAACAGAACACACTCAATGAAAATGTATTCTGGGCTTCCCTGGTGGCTCAGTGGTAAAGAATCCACCAGCCAATGCAGGACCACATGGTTTCCATCCATAATCTGGAAGATCCCACATGCTGCAGAGCAACTAGGCCCATGCACCACAACTGCTGAGCCTGTGCTCTAGAGCCCAAGAGCCACAATTACTGAAGCTCACATGCCCTAGGGTCTGGGCTCTGCAACAAGAGAAGCCATCACAATGAGTACCCTGCACACCACAACTAGAGAGTATTCCTCGATCTCCGCAACTAAAGAAGAGCCTGCATGCAGCAACAAAGACCCACTGTGGCCATAAATAAAGAATTTTTAAAAAGAGCTTACACTCTAAAAATATTAAAAATTAAAAAAATAAAAATCTATTCTCCCCTCTACCTTCCTGTAACCTACATGAGCTTCATACTTAAATGTTGAGGAATGTACTGCTTTCTATGACACTCCATGTTTAAGTTTCTTCCCAAAGATTTAATCACAGCATTTGAAAAATTAGATGCTGAACTTTAGTACAAAAAAGGGGTCATGGGTGACTGGATAGTTCAGTCACCTGGCTTCAGTTAGATAACATGTTATTAAGTCCCTTTTGGTAAATAATTGCTAGGATCCCCAAAGCTTGTGGCTCATGTTCAATTGGGGTTGAGCTCACAGGTTACAATCATTTCATGATTAAGAGAAAAGTTGGGAAAACCCATCTATTGTTGCCTTTAACTAGTGTGTCGTATCACACTATTTCACACAAAACAACTACATCATGATGAGGAAAGATGAAGGCGATCCCCGACTACTGGGACAAAACACTAATTCACTTTCTGTCTTAGCTATGGCTAATTTAACTCATTGGGAAAGACGCTGATTCTGGGAAAGATTGAAGGCATAAAGAGAAGGGGGAAGCTGAGGATGAGATGGTTATATAGCATCACTGACTCAATGGAATGAACTTGAGCAAACTCTGGAAGATAGTGAAGGACAAGGAAGCCTGACATGCTTCAGTCCATGGGCTCGCAAAGAGTCTGATACAACTTAGCGAATGAAAAACAACACAGAAAATGATATGTCTGCTCCTTAGAGCTGTTTTCTTTTTTCTTTTATTCCCCTCTTAACTCTTTCTCCAATTTAGGATTATTATCTACCCAGAACTCTTTATGGAGCTCTGAACTCAGAGTTTAAATTTGACACAGTTTTGTTTCACCAAGATTTGACTGGTAAGGCAGCCCTGTGTCCCACACTCTGCAGAAGCATCTGCCAAAAGCACACTGTTGTTGAGTTAGGTCAGAGATGTAAACATAAGTCCATTGGCTGCTGGCAAACAAACAAACAAAAAATCCCTCATCAGTAGTATCACTGGAGCTGGTACTTAACCAAAATATAGCGTAAGAAGCCATAAGGAGAATTGTGTGCTGGCTGTGACGTGAATGTCTATTTCAACTCAGAGGGAAAAAAAAAAATCTTTAGCCTTTTGAAGACTCAACAGTTTATTTTGAAATAGAGAGGCTTAGCACCATATTTTTTTTTAACTTTTTATTTTATTTTCATTTTATTATTGGAATATAGTTATGTTAGCGTCTGCTGTACAGCAATCTGAATCAGCTATATGTATATACATATCCCCTCTCTCTTGAGCCTCCCTCCCACCCCAAACCCCATCCAACCCTTCTAGGTCATCACAGTCACTCTATACTTTGATTCTTTCATATTCTTCTTCTTCAAGAAAATGTGGATGAGAAGGGTTTCGTCCCCCCGAGCTGTCAGCAAACCTGGGTCTTCACCCATCACAACTTACCCCATGCTTGACAGGCTCCAGCCCTCCGGGCTGTCAGGCTCCCTGGGAAGGCATTTTTCTCTTCTATCTTCGCATAACAGTCTTATGCAATACACTTGGTTGGTTTTTGCAGAAAGCCATCTACTTACTACAGAACAATGGGACACTTAAGTAATCACTATTTCTGGGTAGTTCAGAGCCTTCTAAAGGCAATGGGTTTCCATTGTTTTTTTTTTCTGCACCTTGGGAACCAGAGTCTCCGCCAGGCTTCCTAACAAGCTGTTTCTCTTTCTTATCCACACGTAACTGCTGGCTGGTTTCTATTTATTCCATAAACCCTACTTTCTTTGGTTTACTTCTGCCACAAGTCTCACAAGCCACAGAACTTCCTCACCGTCTTAGGCAAACTCTCTGGAATGTGGACTCTTCACATTATTTTTAGCAGCAACTCTGATTGCCCTTGGCTAGAAAATAACCTGGTTCTAAGAAGGCAGTCAAGTCAGAGAAAGCTCTTAATTATTTTTAAAGCTCACTTATATTTTCCTTCACTGCAATTTTCAAGGCAAGTGAATGTTGATATCTGGGTGTTCTGATATCAGGAATACTTTGAATTTTTTTCACTGATATTGTCTCATTTCAGTTCCATATTAGAAATTCTCTTAAGGCCTTGCTTTTTTATATTACTGCAATAGTAAATAAAGTAAGTTTCATTATCATAGAAGATTGGCTGACAGCTTGCAGCAAAGATGTTTCATGGAGAGGAGAGAAAATAAAAGGTTACATGAAAAGAGTACCTCTCTTTTATCTTCAGAAGCTAAGAAAAATCCTGGTTTTGATGTCATCCCTAAAATTAGTCTCATGGTTTAGCAATTCTCTTCCTGACAAACCTGGTCTTTCATGTGTTTGGTATCATATTTCACCACTTACCTCCCAACACTATTGCCACATGTAACCTGGACTGGACTACGGTTTTCTTGGGATTGCTCCCGTATCTCTGTCTAAGACACGCTAGAGCACCAGGGATGAGTCATGCAACATGTAAGCATCTTTCTAGGTGCATCTGTTTTGCTGGAAGATTGTAGGCATGTTTACTTTTTTATTAGAAGTGTCTTGAAGCAGAGACAGAATGAATGCTTTATGACTATAGAATCCATTTGAATATTTAAGATAAAACCCTGGCCTCTAGAGCTTCCCTGGTGGCTCTGCAGTTAAGAACCCACTTGCAGTGCAGGAGACATGGGTTCAGTCCCTGGGTTGGGAAGATTCCCCTGGAGAAGGAAATGGCAACCTACTCCAGTATTCTTGCCTGGGAAATCCCATGGACTTGGTGGGCTATAGTCTATGGAGTTGCAAGAGTTGGACACGATTTAGTGACTAAACCACCACCACCACCACCTGGCCTCTAAGGATGACACAATCCTTATAAACCATTTATCTCAAGACCTGCAGTCCAATTAGAAGATGTGGTAGAAAACCACTTGGTAGAAAACCTGCAGTACTGGTAGAAAACTTACAGCTTCCCAGAGCATAATGGGAAAATCACTGGTTTTGCCCGTCTATCCCTTTCATTTCCTAGGTCCAGAGACATGAGGTTATTTATCAAGGATGCCACTGGTTCCTCCACGTGCTAGTCCTTGCCTTACCTCTCACTGGTAGCCAATGTTTATCCTTCTTGCTTTTCCTAAAAAAAGATTGACATTTTCCCCTCTCAAGGCAAAGCACCAAAAATCTTGGGTGTTTTGGAAGGAGAAAAAACACAAAACCTAGTTAGCCTCAGCTCCTTCCATGAAAGCAGGGCTGGCAGGAAGCTGTACAAATGAAAAATGCCAAAACCCTAACTTCAAATTAAGGCTCCAATTCCAAGAGCCCCTCGACCTGCCTCTTAAAAGAACTGCTAGTAAAACCACATCCTACCATTCCGTCGGCCAGGCTTGCAATTGGAGGGGGCATGAGCAATAAAATAGTCAAAGGGTAAGCAAAGGAAAGGAGAATTCATATGAATGTCCAACAGCATGGTCCTAGATAATTGGGAGTGGACCATAAACACCCCAACTGTCATACGGTAACTCTGGCCTTTGGATAAAAACATTTTAATGGCAAATTGTTTCACTTTAGGGAAATTATATCTGTTTTCAACAGCTGGGGATTTGTTTCCCAAAATGATTTTCAAGCTAGTGAAAGAATGTGAATAATGATAAGGCACAGCACGGAGAATACCATCTCTGTTTGGCACCAGGCTATATACTCGTGGCATGGAATTTAGACTTTCTCAAGTTGGTTTGAGTTTTCCTCTGAGGAGTCTCCCGCCCCAAGAATGAACGTCCGTAGTACATTTGTTTCCCTTCATTAAAATAAAACTGCTGAAAAGGGCAGGCGCACATGTAAACGAAACTCTTAAAATACTGAACTGTGAGCACTTGACATTCATAAAAGCTAGGTTTCTAAACTCTTTACTATTGCTCAATAGTGGGGTATTTTGGGATGAGGAAAGTAAATTTAGAATCAGCTTAACAAAGGTGTTTTGTTGTGACTTCAGGAGGCTGACATTAAAAGGCAGGGAGAGATTTCACATAAAAAATCAGATTCAAAGCAGCCCCACCTTCCTTCCTGGCATCAGTCAGCTGAAGCTCTGGACGCCTCTGGCCTTGGATGGACATGAGTCCTTCAGGTTACCACATTCCCCATCTGGCTCTCTCCACTGATGTGCAGCTGATTCCCTGGATCCTTCAGGCATTTTAGTTTGTGATTCCCACATGACAGTATGTAATTATTTGATCAAAGAGTACCACAGCCTGTGGTGGTGGTGCTGGTTTCATCGCTAAGTCGTGTCCAACTCTTGTGACCCCGTGGACTGTAGCTGCCAGGCTCCTCTGCCCATGGAATTCTCCAGGTGAGAATACCAGAGTTGGTTGCCATTTCCTCCTCCAGGGGATCTTCCCAACCTAAGGATCAAACCCAAGTCTCCTGCGTCTCCTGCATTCGCAGGCAGATTCTTTACCACTGAGCCACCAGGGAAGCCCACAACAGCCTGAGTAGTACACAAAGACGGTCTGACACTAGCCTCTGAGTACATACTCACTCACCAGCTCCTAACTGTCAGCTCGTACACACAGAGGCTGCTGCTGCTAAGCCGCTTCAGTCGTGTCCGACTCTGTGCAACCCCATAGATGGCAGCCCACCAGGCTCCCCTGTCCCTGGGATTCTCCAGGCAAGAACACTGGAGCGGGTTGCCATTTCCTTCTCCAATGCAGGAAAGTGAAAAGTGAAAGTGAAGTCGCTCAGTCGTGTCCGACCCTCAGCGACCCCATGGACTGCAGCCTTCCAGGCTCCTCCATCCATGGGATTTTTCAGGTAAGAGTACTGGAGTGGGGTGCCATTGCCTTCTTTGACACACAGAGGCTATTGAACATGAAATTGAATTTCATGTTTCTGCAAAATTAAGAATTATTTTATTTGGGCTGCCCTCATATTTTCAAAACTGCACATCTTAAATCTGTGAGTGGCAAGGAATTTTTGAACGCTATTCCTAAAGACAGAAGGATACACATTAAAAAAGATGGATTCTAGAAATTTATTTAAGGAAAATGGGAATTTATAAATAAATATATTTATAAATTTAAGTTTTATTTAATCAAATCCTGTTAGAAAATTAATGTTCCTTAATAATAGTACTCCAAACATGGTTCCCCACCAGCAATGTTAGCATCACCTGGGCATATCTTAGAAAGGCATGACAGGAATTCCCTGTCAGTCCAATGGTTAGGACTCTAACTGCCAAGGGCACAGTTTCAGTCCCTGGTCAGGGAACTAAGTTCCTGCAAACCACATGTCAAAGCCAAAAAAAAAAAGAAGAAGAAAGAAATGTAGACTCTTGAGATATACCCCAAACCTACTGGATTAGACACTGGGATGGAACCCAGAAGTTGTGTTCCAACAAGATTTTCAGGTGACTCGGATGCACACTAAAGACTGAAAAACCCCAGTCCAGAGCTTTTCTGTTAGTTATGCCCCAGATGGAAGCACTAATCTCCTCAGCCCTCAAGGGCAGAACCCCCAGGAGTTTGCAAAGCCCCCAAACCACAGTCTTCACATCAAAGGCCTCAGCCAGGTTTGGCACCTTACAAGGCGAACGGAGAATGATCATCATCTCTGCACTTCTTGTCCCTCCCCAGATGTTCAGCCATCTGCGTGTCCACTGAACAAGGGCCACAAGGCATGTGTTTAAATGATTAACTTATCTTGACATAGCCAGTCAACATTCTAAACAATAAATCATTTAGAATAAAAGAACCCATCCACTAAAGCTCATCTGCATTCAGTTCAGTTGCTCAGTCGTGTCCGACTCTTTGCGACCCCATGAATCGCAGCACACCAGGCCTCCCTGTCCATCACCAACTCCCGGAGTTCACTGAGACTCACATCCATCGAGTCAGTGATGCCATCCAGCCATCTCATCCTCTGTCATCCCCTTCTCCTCCTGCCCCCAATCCCTCCCAGCATCAGAGTCTTTTCCAATGAGTCAATTCTTCGCACGAGGTGGCCAAAGTACTGGATTACTGATCACAATTCTATAAGAACCGTGTCATCAGGCAACTACATATAAATTCAAGGACTTGTAATTTTTCACTGACAGCCTCTCATGGAAACCATTTTCTGTATTTGTCTTCTCTTCTGTTTCCTGCTCTCCTGAACCTTCCCTACTCTCCAAACAATTTCAGGATACAGGTATTTGCCATCCTGTAGGCTGCAGTCCATGGGGTCACTAAGAGTCGGACATGACTGAGCTACTTCACTTCTACTTTTCCCTTTGATGCATTGGAGAAGGAAATGGCAACCCCCTCCAGTGTTCTTGCCTGGAGAATCCCAGGGATGGCGGAGCCTGGTGGGCTGCCGTTTATGCGGTCGCACAGAGTCAGACACACTGAAGCAACTTAGCAGCAGCAGCAGCAGCAGCAGGGGATTTAAGCGTATCTTTCAAAAGGGACCTGCATACTTTAAGAGTGTGCAACTCTGCGACCCCATGGACTATAGCCCCCAAAGCTCCTCTGTCCCTGGGGATTCACCAGGCAAGAATACCAGAGTGGGTTGCCAGGGGATCTTCCCAACCCAGGAATTGAATCCAGGTCTCCTGCATTGTAGGTGGATTCTTTACTATCTGAGCCACCGGGGAAGAGCATCCTGCAAAATCTTCCCTGATAGCTCAGGGGTAAAGAATCCACTGGCAACGCAAGAAACACAGGAAACTTGGGTTTGATACCTGGAGAAGGGCATGGCAACCCACTCCAGTATTCTTGACTGGAAAATTCCACAGACAGAGGAGTCTGGCGGGCTACACAGTTCATGGTGTTGCAAAGAGTCAGACGCAA
The DNA here is from genome assembly GCF_003369695.1 of Bos indicus x Bos taurus. Taxonomy (NCBI): domain Eukaryota; kingdom Metazoa; phylum Chordata; class Mammalia; order Artiodactyla; family Bovidae; genus Bos; species Bos indicus x Bos taurus. The sequence goes on along the minus strand of NC_040083.1, from coordinate 5,859,228 downwards.
CTGAGCACACATGCCTTCTGCCTATACAAAATTAAAAGTCTTCAACATACAAAGGAATGAGTATCTAATAGTGGAATTTCAGGCACAGTCAGGTAGTGGTAGAAACCTGTGGGAGCAAGAAGACCATCAAATCAGACCTTGCACATGAACCCCATTGGCAAAGTCAACCCTAAATCCAAAACTACTTGGAATGCATTCTGAGATAAAAGGAGAAGCATGGGCTTTTACAAAGGAAGCTCCTTCCCATTCATCTTTCTCGAAACAATAAAATTCTTAGCTTTATACCATAAATGTATGCTCAATGACCAGACATAATAGTCCAATCAAAATGTGATTTGGGGTTATTTTTCTTACCCTCATCCCTTTAGCCAACTATACAAAGGATGCTATTCCCAAAGTGACTTTTTGCTTAAAGACACTGGGTGCTTAGGTGTTCAAATCCCAGCTCTGCGGTCTATTCACTTTGCGACTTTGAATGAGTTACTTACATCTTTCTGCTTTGGTTTCCATTTTTTGAGATTTGATGATAATGTTTAATTGCTAAGTCGTGTCCTACTTTTTTACAGTCCCAAGGACTGTAGCACACCAGGCTTCTCTGTCCATGGGATTTCCAAGACAATACTGGAATGGGTTGCCATTTCCTCCTCCAGGGGATCTTCCTGATCCAGGGATCCAATCAGTGTCTCCTACATTGCAACAGAAACAGTGACAGACTTTATTTTCTTGGGCTCCAAAATCACTGCAGATGGTGACTGCAGCCTTGAAATTAAAAGACACGTACTCCTTGGAAGGAAAGCTATGACAAACCTAGACAGCATATTAGAAAGCAGAGACATCACTTTGCCAACAAAGGTCCATTTAGTTAAAGCTATGGTTATTCCAGTAGTCATATATGGATGTGAGAGGCAGAATATAAAGAAAACTGAACAGCAAAGAATTGGTGCTTTTGAACTGTGGTGTTGGAGAAGACTCTTTAGAGTCCCTTGGACAGCAAGGAAATCAAACCAGTTAATCCTAAAGGAAATAAGTCCTGAATATTCATTGGAGGTACTGATGCTGAAGCTGAAGCTCCAATACTTTGGCCACCTGATGCGAATGACTGACTCCTTGGAAAACATCCTGATGTTGGAAAAGATTGAGGGCAGAAGGAGAAGGGGACGACAGAGGATAAGGTTGGATGGCATCACTGACTCAATGCACATGAGTTTGAGCAAACTCCAGGAGTTGCTGATGGACAGGGAAGCCTTGTATGCTGCAGTCCATGGGGTCGCAGAGTTGGACACGACTGAGCGACTGAACTGAACTGAACTGAACATTGCATGCGGATGGATTCTTTACCACTGAGCCACTTGAGAAACCCTGGGTGATAGTAACAGTACTGTTATTCCACGACTTGGTGCAAGGAGTGAGTATTAATGCCTGTTGAAGCATGGCTTGTGAAAACCCTCCGCAGACATTGTCTGTTAGCTATTGTTATCAGTTCCCTCTTCTGTCCTGCAGCAGAAGCTCCTTCCCTGAGAGGAAGGCATGGAGGTCACATGGGTGAGATCACAGGGCCTCTCCTTGCTGGGCCAGGAGCCGCAGCCACCTCCTGCAACCCTTACCAGCCTTTTCTGTCACACCATCTCCAGTGCCACTGCCCTAAATGACTGCCCCGCTGTGGACACCACAGCACTGCCATTGAAGCTGCCACCTGTGAGACCAATCTGATCTGTCTTTGTTTTATATAAAGTTTTGCTGTGCTACCTCCATGCTTCTATTTTTATGTGTATTGTTTACGGCTCTTTTCATGCTACAACATCAAATTTGAATAATTTGCTACAGATACTGTGTGACCACAAAGTCAAAAAGAATTACTATCTGGCCTCTTAAAGCATGCTGATGCTTACTTTAGATCACTAAGAATGTGTACAATTTGAATTATGATAAACAGATAAAATACAGGGGCTTCCTCGGTGACTCAGTGGAAAAGAATATGCTTGCCAATGCAGGAGACACCAGTTCGATCCCAGGTTCAGGAAGATTCCACATGACTCTGAGCGGCTAAGTCTGTGCACCACAACCATGGAGCCCACTTGGTGCGATGACTGAAGCCCGCATGACTAGACTCTGCTCCACAAGAGAAGCTGCTGCAATGAGAAGCGTGCACACCACAGCTGGAGAGTAGCCCGCACTGCAGCAAAGACCAAGCACAGCCCAAAATAAACAAATAAATAAAAAATTAAAGAAAAAATATATAATACAAAGGTAGATCTTAAAATAGGATAAAAGCTAAAAAGCAATAAGAGAGAGAAATTTTTCAAATTAGTGCTTCAAATTTAAATAACTGGAAGCCAGGAAAGTGAGCAGACTTATGTACAGTATGGCCCACATAAAACTGCAAGCAGGAAATTCTTGATTTAAATAGGATGTAATGACAATACACAAGGAAATTTTTCTCATCAAGTCCACAACTGGAATTGGTCAACTACAATGGCTGCTGTGTCAGATTCTCAACAAACAAAGCTGTAACCACTGATCCAAACAATGAAAATGAAAGAGAAAATTATTCCTATCAAATTCATGATTCAGAAGCAGCAAATCTAACTCTGGCATGCTTGTTAGGGGTTGAAGAAAACTACATTCATAAAATCTACATATTGGGTAAGAAAAGTCAAAACCTCTGGAACTCAACTCTGTTTATTGGATGATGATTCTGGAAAATGACTGTCATAGCCTGACACAAATGAGAACATTTCTAGCAAAGCACAATCTGATTCAAATCAGTGATTACAGTTTTCCATTGGATAAATGTGAAAGAAAATTTATATTTCATTTTTTTATAGGCTGGTTTTTTTTTTAAGAGCAGTTCTAGGTTCACAGCAAAATAGAAGTACAGAGATTTTCCATAGCGAATATACACAGCCTCCCCCACCATCAATGCTCCCCTTAGTGCTACGCTTGTTATAATGGATAAATGTACACTGACACATCATTATGGCTACAAGTTCAGAGTTGACGTCAGGGTTCATGCTTGGTATTATACGTTCTGTAGGTTTGGACGAATGTATAATGACATGTATCATCAGTACTGTATCATACAGAGTAGCTTCACTGCTCCATAAATCCTCTGTGCTCCATATATTTCACTTTGAACCCAAATTCTTTCACACTGGGAAAAAAGCTGTTACATTCTAAATTCAAAGTATCTTGTTATTACTGTCCTGTGTTTCTTAACCAATGTTCATAATTGGTTTTGGCCAATGAAGATACTCATGACTGGATGTACATTCTTGATTAAAAGAACACGAATGTCAGGACTTCCCTGGTGGTCCAGTGGTAAAGAATCCACCTATCAAGCAGAAGACACAGGTTCGATCCCTGGTCTGGGAAGATCCCACATGCCATGGAGCAACTAAGCCTGTGAACCACAACTATTGAGCCTGTGCTCCAGAGCCCGGGAGCCGCAGCTACTGAAGCCTGTGTGGAGGCTGTGCTCCACAAGAGAAGCAGCTGCAATGAGAAGGCTGCACACTACAACTGGAGACTAGCCCCCACTCTCTGCAACTAGAGACAGGACTGTGCAACAGTGGAGACCTAGTGCAGTCAAAAATAAATTCATAAACTATTTCCAAAAAGAACATGAAATGTTATATGCATATAAACTTCGCAAATACTACACTGGAAAAACAGTCAGAATAAATGACAAATAGCAGATATTTTTCAACAAATAAGCAAATACAGAATGGAATACACAGCATTATTATAATGTTCTTAAAAGCATATAAGAAGATGCTATCATGGGTGTAATATAAGCACAATGATGCTTACTGCAACTCTTCTTTCAGCTTTGTGGAGGTGTAGGGAACAAATAAAATTGTGAGATATTTAGAGTCCAAGTTCAGTTCAGTTCAGTCACTCATTCATGTCCTACTCTTTGTAACCCCATGAACTGCAGCACGCCAGGCCTCCCTGTCCATCACCAACTCCCAGAGTTTACCCAAACTCATGTCCATCGAGTCAGTGATGCCATCCAGCCATCTCATCCTCCATCGTCCCCTTCTCCTCCTGCCCACAGTCCCTCCCAGCATCAGAGTCTTTTCCAATGAGTCAACTCTTCTCATGAGGTAGCCAAAGTATTGGAATTTCAGCTTCAACATCAGTCTTTCCAATGAACACCTAGGACTGATCTCCTTTAGGATGGACTGGTTGGATCTTCTTGCAGTCTAAGAGATTCTCAAGAGTCTTCTCCAACACCACAGTTCAAAAGCATCAATACTTCAGCACTCAGCTTTCTTCACAGTCCAACTGTCACATCCATACATGACCACTGGAAAAACCATAGCCTTGACTAGACGGACCTTTGTTGGCAAAGTAATGTCTCTGTTTTTGAATATGGTATCTTGGTTGGTCATAACTTTCCTTCCAAGGAGCAAGCGTCTTTTAATTTCATGGCTGCAGTCACCATCTGCAGTGATTTTGGATCCGCAAAAAATAAAGTCTGATACTGTTTCCACTGTTTCCCCATGTATTTCCCATGAAGTGATGGGACCAGATGCCATGATCTTCGTTTTCTGAATGTTGAGGTTTAAGCCAACTTTTTCACTCTTCTCTTTCACTTTCATCAAGAGGCTTTTTAGTTCCTCTTCACTTTCTGCCATAAGGGTGGTGTCATATTTAAAGTCTACCTCATGATAATTTGATATATGTATATATTGTGAAGGAATTCCTCCCATCTAGTTAATTAACACATCCATCAACTCACATATTTACACATATACATATTTTAAAACATCTAAATTCTCTGTTAACAAATTTCAGCTATGCAACATAGTGTTATCAATTATAGTCCCATGTTGTACTTTGGATCCTCAGACTTTATTCATTTTATAACTGGAAGTTTGTACCCTTTGTATTAACTGCTCCTTAACATTTCTACAAACCATGAAAACATGGAAAATTTTTGAATTTCGCAGAAATGGTTTCCAAATTTGTTAACAGAATGGCTAAGCCTGTCATATGAATAAAAAATGAAAAATATGATTTCTCTTTTGGATGGAGGATTCAAATTAGATCATTGCACAAGAAAGTCAGAGAAGAATACCCATAAAAAAGCAAATGTTACTCAGTTTAACTGGATTTCAAAAAATTATGTTGAAAAGCTCCTCAAATAAAAGTCAAATTGGAACTTTCAGTGGAAAATTTATTACAAATTTTATTTTGTGTTAATAATATTAGCAAAATATAATGACCAACAATGCAAATGAGATGTTTGTTGCATCATTTTAAAAAGAACTTTGAAATGTTTTTAAAAATTGGAGAAAATTATTTTTCCAAATTGTGAGCAACTGATGTTAAATATGCAACAAATGTGACATTTCTTTAAAATAGCAGGAAATTCCAACAAGAAATTAAAATATTTCCTGACTATGAAGAAAAAGATGTATACCCAAATGCTTCCAAAACAACTTTTTATAAAAATTATTTTCTAGCCATTAGGAAGCAAGTTATGATCTCAGTTGAACAGAGACTGGAACAAACTAAGTCACATGCTGACATTTTCACTTTTTTGGATAATATCCCAAGCATTGAAGATTCTAAAGAGAACAGTCTAAGAGATATGCTATGACTCTTGATATTGCTTTAAGATACTTTGAAAATCCTATAGGAGGGATGGACATTTATAACTACACTACTTTGACATGCTTTTGTGATAATAATTATTATCAATATCCTTATTATAATGTTTGAACATGATTTATTAATTTTCATATTCACTTCTGAATCTAAGTATTGCATTACATTTTGATGAAAAATTCTAGTTGCTACTGTCATAGAACAAATATTAATGAATAAAAAACTATTTAATAACCACAAGGACTCAAGAAACATCAGCTGATTTGGCTGCCAACAGATGCCATCCACATGAAAACAATGACCATAACAGTATAACAAGTGAATTTGCAGAAATCTTATGAGACAAATGTGTAATTTAAAAAATAAATGATTATATACTTGTGTTTTATTACTCACCTAAAAAGTGCTGGCTCACCAACTGAACACCCAGATCTGGACAGTAAAAGTTCAATTCAGTTTTCTTTGACATTTTACTCATTTTCAGTCATATTACAAACCACGGTTTCACATGCATTTTTCATTTTTACTGTTAAGAAGATATATTGGTTTTCTACATCTGTGACTCTATTTCTGTGTTGTAAATATGCTCATTTGTGCCATGTTTTTAGATTTCACATATACTGTACACTTGAAATTAACACAACATTGTAAGTCACCTATATGTCAACTACAAGTTGGCACTTGCCATGGGTACTTGTCATCTACCTCTACAAGTATTAAACAATGTGCTGTTGCAACTGCTGAACTTCAACACCTACTGAAAGGAGTTCAGGGTGGAGAGCAGAAATGAAGCACCTTGTGCTCAGGGGAAAATTGGCAGGACAGGTATTCAGATAGATATTTTCAGAAGCCAATTTTATGAGCCCAATTCTTGTAACTCCCCATATCGAGAAAAGCACTAAAATCCTTCATGGTGATGACTATTCCTTGTGATTAGCAAAAGCTTCATGAAACTAGTAGAAACTTTATAGAAAAACATGTGCTTGATTGCATGTATTCCTCCTTCACCAAAATCATATATATACTGACCTCTCCCTTACCTCTTTGGAACAGTTTCTCAGAGCTATCTGAGGTGCTGTCTCCTAGGCTGAAGTCCTCATTTGCCCCAAATAAAACTTAACTCAAAATTCCCATGTTGTGCATTTTTTAAAGTCAACATATAACCCATTAATTTAAAAAAAAAAGATATATAAGTAGGAGAATAGAACAGATTACATATTTTATGTAACAACTTGTTTGCTTGCTCTCAAACTTAAATATCTAGATATGTGGTGTGTTGGCCTCCAACAGTCCCCTCAGCTCTCAGGCTTGGGGTGGCCCCACTGGACTCATCTTCATGGCTTATTATAAGGAACTTGGATGAGATACAATGCAGAAGTGTGTTGATGACAGAGAAAGTGACATGTCTTCTCCTGCTGTTCCTAGAACATAGGGTGACTTCTCCACCCTCAAAGATTTCATATTTCCTTTCTACTTTGTCACCTTCAGGGCTTTCTCCAATGGCTCAGTAGTGAAGAATCAGCCTGCAATGCAGGAGGCACAGGAGATGTGGGTTTGATCTCTGGGTCAAGAAGATCCATGGCAGGAGGAAATGGCAACCCACTCCATTATTCTTGCCTGGAAAATCCCATGGACAGAGGAGCCTGGCAGACTATAGTCCATAGGGTCACAAAGAGTTGGACACAACTAATCAAGCATGCCTTCTTGACTGAGAAAGATGCTTTGGTTTTGAGAAAACCCACCTCTGTAGAAAATCCAAAGAACTTTGCTTGTGGATTTTTCCTCCATGCTTCCAGGGAGATTAAATGTCTGACCGTCTAAGAGAATCAGCCCTCTGTCACCATTCAGACCTATTAAATTTAACGATTTATTGTAACGAAGGCTATGCTGTTATACTTGAGCAGTTATTCCATATCTTATACGCCAAAGTTGTTAAAAATAACAAAGGACTATTATCTTGAATGTGGGAAGCCAAATCATTTTTTAAAATGTGATTAATTCCATGAGCTTGGACCTTTTAAGTACATGTGGTAAGCGGAATTCCATGGGAACTTTCTCAGCGTGTGTCCACCGATGTAAACAAAAGTTAAAATACAGCTTACACTTTCCCTGGCACTCATTAGCATAGCAAAGGAAGCAGGAACTAACCGCACTTTACATAAAAAGACTTCAGCAATCTGTGTCTGCTTGCCTTAGCCTTATTCAATCTCTGGGTGGCAACTACAGACACAATTTATTTATAGGACTATCACCAAAATGTGTTCTTCATTAATTCATATTTTTCTCAGCCTCACATTACTTCTTGAGCCCATCCAGGTGGTTTCTAAATGCTGAGGTAATTTAACACGGAGCAAAGTCACACACACCCTGTTTTGCAGGGCTTGAGAATAATTGAATGGAAATGTCCTTACCACTCATTTGATACAGTGTTTTGTCAATTTGTTTGCCTTTCATTAACCTGAAGAATACCACAAATGTGAGTGTGGCTGGACCTTGGGAGTTAAAATCCACACTGGGAAGGGAATAAACTTTGAAGGCCTGGCCAGAGATGTTTAGAAATGCATTTCTCACAAGATTAAAGCTGAAAATCCAGAGTAACTGCAGCTTATTCCAACAATACAGTTCGGTGAAACTCTGTTATATTGAACATTTCCTTCTATGTGACATTCATTAAAATAGAAAAGGCTTCATCTAAAACCTCATAAAGTGACGTTTCCTCCGTATAATATTTTCCTGAATGTAACGTTCAAAAGGGGCCATGCCTTGGAAAACATTACAAAGGGCTTTCCTTGTAGAGTCTGCGCTTCTTATTAAATTTATTTTGGGTTGTCCTTTTGGTTAGCACTTCATGGCTCTTCACAGATTCATTCAATACACAATAGGGGGAAATGCCCTGAAGTTTGCCTTTTCATTCTATTAATAGGAAGCAACGGGAGAAAGTCGACATTTCCGGACTGAAAATCCTTGAGCACATTCTTTCGTTCTGATAAAGCTTGTCACCTCTTCCATTTTTTTCCAAGGAAATGTGTCACCTATGTTGTTTTCCGCAACTCACAGAATGTTAGTAAATGATCTGAAAGCCAGAAAATCTTATTTGTGGAAAAAAAAAAAAAAGACCCCCCCTTCCCTTCTGGAGAGTAACTGTATCCCTACATTGTATTTCCATATTGCATCATACAGGCAGAACCTCAATTTATAAAATGATAACTGATTTGGATTGTTATAGTATGATTTACAGAGAAGGCAATGGCACCCCACTCCAGCACTCTTGCCTGGAAAATCCCATGGATGGAGGAGCCTGGTAGGCCGCAGTCCATGGGGTCGCTAAGAGTCCGACAAGACTCAGCGACTTCACTTTCACTTTTCACTTTCATGCATTGGAGAAGGAAACGGCAACCCACTCCAGTGTTCTTGCCTGGAGAATCCCAGGGACGGGGGAGCCTGGTGGGCTGCCGTCTATGGGGTCGCACAGAGTCGGACACGACTGAAGCGACTTAGCAGCAGCAGCAGCAGTATCATTTATCAATATCTGTTCATTTCAGTCTAGCAAATGAGTCCATTAGGTGACGAAAACATTTTTCTGCATCACCAGAGGCCTTTGAAGTTTCTAGCAACAGACTCTAAACATATGGTATGTGTGCGTAGGACAATGACATATCTGCAGAGATAACCTATTCTCTATTGCTGTATCATCTTATTGTTTGTTTTAAGCGGATATTAACCCCAAAGTATTTATTTGAAAACACGGTTTGAGCATCTACGCTCTGCTATGAGAACGTGAAGAGAGTGGGCGTCAGGGGAGGGACAGGATGCTATGGGGACAGACACCAGGGTGATCCAACCTACTTTGTGGGGGGTGGTTGTGGTGAGTGACCTTGAACCTGACACCTGAAGGATGGTGAGGACAAACTCAGGGAGGGGATGGGTTAATGATTGGGAAGATGCTCAGACAGAGGAAACAGCACGTGCAAAGGCTCAGAGGCCAGGGGTTCCCTGGTTGCCCAGGGAGTAAGGAATCGCCGACAAATGCAGGAGGAGACCGGGTTCGATCTTTGGTTGGGAAGATCCCCTGGGGAAGGAAATGGCAACCCGCTCCAGTATTCTTTGCCTGGAGAATTCCATGGACAGAGGAGCAAGGAGGGCTACAATCCATGGGGTTGCAAAGAGTCAGACACAACTGAATGACTAACACTTTCACTTTCTTTCATACGTATCAAATCATACTGTTGTATGCTTTTTAAAAATCACATTGTACAGCTTAAATACATACAATTTTTATTTATCAGTCATACCTGAATAAAGCTAGGGGAAAAAAGGGGGGGAAAAAGTAAGAAAGCATTTATCCTCAGCTAGGAAAACCCCTCTCCAGAAACCAAACCTGCTGGATGTTGATCTGGAACTTCTAGCCTCCAGAACTGTAAGAAGTAGATTTCTACAGTTTAAGACCCCCACACTGTGTTTTGTTATGGCAGGCTGAGCTGGTTAATATGTGTATGTTCTAATTCCTGGATCTGGAGATGGTCATAGATTAGTGAAGTGTACACAACATTTGTACACACTTGTTGTGTACACCAAGTACACCATGTACTCAGACACAACATGGTGTCTGAGTATCATTTTGCAATATTAATTACTTCTGCTGCTTAAAAAATACGTACATATATGTAAGTCTAGATGAAACATATGAAGCATGACACTGATTCTTTTTCCCCCTAGTTTTATTGGGGTGTAATAGATAAATAGAATTGTATATGTTAAAGGGTACAATGAGGCAAATTGATAATGTTTACACTGTGAAATGATTACCACAGCCAAGGTAATTAACACAGCTATCACCTTACATAGTCTCATTTATTTACTTACTTGATGAGCGTGCTTGACATGTAGTCTCTTAGCAAATTTCAAAAAAAATATGGTATTATTAATTATAATCACCAGGCTGTACATCAGCTCCTCAGAACTTATAACCAAACTTGGACCAATATCTTGCTGTTTTTCTCACCCTGCCAACCCCCAGCCCCTGGCAACTCATCCAGTTCTATGCGGTGGCTTAGTCACTAAGTCATGTCCGACTTTTGCAACCTCATAGAATGTAGCCCACCAGGCTCCTTTGTCCATAGGATTTCCCAGAAAGAATACTGGACTGGGTTACCATTTCCTTCTCCAGAGGATCTTCCTGACCTAGGGATTAAACCCAGGTCTCCTGCATTGCAGGCAGATTCTTTACTGACTGAATCATGAGGGAACCCCATCTGGTTCTATGAGTTTGACATTTTAGACTCCAATATACGTGAGATTATACAATGCTTGTCTTCTTGCCGCAGTCCTCCCTTGGTCTTTACTCTGAGCCCATGCAACTGGTGGTTACGGGACAGCTAGAGGGAGAGAACACTCGGTATCCCTTCTTATAAAGACACTAGTCCTGTCAGACCATGGCTCGCTCATATGACCTTATTTAACCTTGGTTTCCTCCTTGAAAGCCCCATCTCCAAATACTGTCATGTTGGAGAGTAGGGCTTCAACATATGAATCTGGAAGAACACAGTTCAATCCCTAGCAACAAGGAAAGAAATATAGACACTCAGCACTCCTGGGAAACAAATACTTTATGACTCAAGACAATGTTGTATTCATGTTATCTGATAGAAAGGATTTGCACATTCATTTCTTTTGCTCCACCTCAGTATTTTTTCCCACACTTCCAAAGCAGTGTCTGTCTCTGACATTGGCAGTGACAAAATCCATAAGCCTTCATGGCATTGGGACACTGGAGGCTTTTGTTTTGTGGATACAGGGCAAGAAAAGTGGGAAAGCATTTCCTTGGAACTGAGTGGTGTTTACAATGTACGGGATCCTCTAAAGGGTGAACCCAGGTCAAGAGTTCCTCTGGCCTTGTCTGAGGCAACCTCTTCTATAAGCATTTCCAAGATACAGGGGGAAAGATCAAGCAGCTTGCTAACCTTGAAAAAAGTCTCAGTCAGGACTAGGGCTTGGTGGCATTTTTAAAACTATATTTACTATTCATGGCAAGAGACCAATTCTTTACATAGATCAATATTAAATACATTTGGACAAGGACAGAGGTTTGAATCTCACTGAGTAATAGTACCTAGCACAGATTAAGGATCAGTGAATATAGTTGAAAAAATGGTTGAATGAATGCTTATATAACCTTACAACTTGCAAATATGAAAACACGGCAGAGTGAAAGCCAATTTTTAGTCATATAAACAAAGAAAAGAAAGGTCAATGGAATTGACCCAATAGGAATTCATAGTTATTGATTCAATATAAATGCCACATAACCCCCTGTTTGGAAAAGACTCTGATGCTGGGAGGGATTGGGGGCAGGAGGAGAAGGGGACGACAGAGGATGAGATGGCTGGATGGCATCACTGACTCGATGGATGTGAGTCTGGGTGAACTCCAGGAGTTGGTGATGGACAGGGAGGCCTGACGTGCTGCGATTCATGGGGTCGCAAAGAGTCGGATACGACTGAGTGACTGTACTGAATTGAACTGAACCCCCTGTTTTAATATAGTGGTCATTGGTTATTTTGTCATCAATATTAAAGTTTCTAAAAAGTATTTATTTATTTGTCTGCTTCAGGTCTTAGTCGTGGCATGTGAGATGTTTGATGAGTCATGTGGGATCTTTCATTGTGGCTCATGGGCATAGTTGACCCTCAGCATGTGGGATCTTAAATCCCAGACCAGAGATCAAACGCATGTCCCCTGCATTGGAAGGTGTAGACTGGACCACCAGGGAAGTCCTTGCGTCAAAATTATTAACCCAAGAAATAGTCTTCTCTTTTACATGAGGGACTGAGAAGCCTCCTGAGAAAGATTTCATCTTCTCAGTTATTTCCTAACAAATTTACTGAAAAACATGGCTTTCAGAGGAAACGAAGCATTCTGAACAGAGTGTGAGAGCTGGAACACAGCAAAGCTTTGGTGACTGAGAGTTCCGCATATCCAATACTGCCACCATCCTGAGGCTCAACTGTAGCAGCCACAGGGCCTTTGGAGGAACAGGTGTGGACAGCAGTGATGCCATGGGAGGTGTCTTGGCCCAGGAACACCAGGAGCAGTTTTGAATGCCATATGTTGAGCCTGTTTTGCCACTTATCTGGTTTCCCACCATGAACAAGAAAGTTGCTGATGCACTGGTGATGAAATTGTTCTAAATCCCTGATGAGCTCCTCATTTTTTTTTTTTTTTTTTTTGGAACTAAATGAAATAAAAATTCACTTGCAGATAACTTTTTCTATTCACTTACCAAGAACCCCTAAAACTTTTAAAGTAAGGACTCTCAAGTAAGATCCAGCTTTAACAAAATTTTCATGGTTATAAAGGGAGGAGTTGCTTTGTGGTCCAAGTGTGGACAGCAATTTTATGGGAAATTATAGCCCTTCAGAGGCTGAGTCATAAAAAACAGCCTTCCAAATCACTAAGCACTAATCATCATCATCATTTGCAAAGGGGAAATAAAAGAGAGAATCAAAGATGTTGGCAATAATGCATTGTTGTGAATTTTGGTTCCTCCATAAGAGCTCAGACCGAGACAGGTAACCACAGCAAATAAAATTAGAAATGGCTGGAACCGTGACTGCAAGAGCTAGGGACTTAATGATATTTTCTATATAATGGTTTGCTGTTTCAGGTTCCAAAAATTTAGGTCAAACTCAAATGGATCCTCTACATAATATCAGTCTAATTGAATTTGCTTTATAAATTAAGGAACTCATTTCACTAATTGAAAGAGTTTGTTTAGCTACATCTGCACGGCCAGAAAAAACACACATGTACCTACTCAGACCAAATAGGAAAACATATGTCTGTTTTACTGATTTTATCTTATTAGACTTTTAAAAGGATAAATATATCTAGACAGACTTAACAATTGTGTTAATATTATTTGACTTGTTCTTTCAAAGTATTGGGTTGGTCAAAAATTTCATTTGGACTTTTCCATAAGATGTTAAGAAAAGCCCAAACAAATTTTTTGGCCAACCTAATATTTGAATTTTAAGTGTATAACGTATGGCATTTAGGAAACAATACCCTGCCAAGAAATCTTGAAACAAGGGTTTTATCTTAAGCAAAAGTTTTATTAGATGATGTCCCTCTTAGAGGGCTTCCCAGGTGGCTCAGGGGTAAAGAATCCGAGTACAAATGCAGGCGACACAGGAGATGTGAGTTCAATCCCTGGGTTGGGAAGATATCCTGGAGAAGGAAATGGCAACCCACTCCAGTATTCTTGCCTGGGAAATCTCATGGATAGAGGAGCCTGGTGGGCTACAGTCCATGGGGGTCACAGAAGAACCAAACACAACTGAGCAGGCATGAGCTCTTTAAAAACCACACAAAATGTTAATTTTTAAAGTATTCTCAAATTCACTATTGGAAATAAGTTTTAAAATGAATTTGTTAAAACTTTTCAACTGTAGAATCGAAATGTAATTATTGCTTTTGCTAATCAAACTATGCCCAGAAAAACACTTTTAAAGAAGATGATGACTTTTATTTTGAGGTTGCAGTGTAATGTAGGGCAAAAACTCTAGTCTGGTATAGAAATACCCAGTTTCTCACTCTAGGTATGCTTTTTATACTTAGCATGTACCCATTTCCTCTTCTAGAAAATTAGGTAAACTGTCAGTGTATTAAAAAGGAGAGACATCACTTTGCCAACAAAGGTCCAGATAGTCAAAGCTATGGTTTTTCCAGTAGTCATGTACAGATGTGAGAGTTGAACTGTAAAAAAGGTTGAGTGCCGAAGAATTGATGCTTTCAGACTGTGGTGTTGGAGAAGACTCTTTAGAGTCCCTTGGACTGCAAGGAGATAAAACCAGTCAATCCTACAGGAAATCAACCCTGAATATTCATTGAAAGGACTGATGCTGAAGCTGAAGCTCCAATACTTTGACCACCCCATGTGAAGAGAACAGACATGTTGGAAAAGACCCTGATGCTGGGAATGATTGAAGGCAAAAGGAGAACAGGGCAGCAGAGGATGAGTTGGTTTGATGGCATCACCGATTCAATGCACATGAATTTGAGTAAACTCTGGGAGATAACAGATAGGGGAGCCTGGCACAGTACAATCCATGGGATCACAGAGTTAGACATGACTTAGCAACTGAGCAACAACAACTTGATCTTATAAACAACTGGCTTCAGATTCCACATATCTATCAAACTATTCGGTGTTTTTCTCAGGTATATATTTTCTTTGGCACAATAGATAAGTACCCATCTAAACACAGCCCTGAAAGTAAATGTAAGGTGGGAGCTGGCAGTACATTTGCAGAGAGAGGAGTTTCCCAGGTTATACCATGGTCAGCTCTAATACAGTTGCATAGAACTAAAGACTCACAGAGCCGGAAGACTATGATGAACACAATGTATTTTTACAAGCAAGGTACTCAAGAAAGAGGAGTTCTTGCAGCAAGAGTACTGGAGTGGTTTGCCATTCCCTCCTCCAGTAGAAAAGACCCTGATGCTGGGAAAGATTGAAGGCAAAAGGAGAAGTGGGTGGCAAAGGATGAGGTGGCTGGATAGCATCACTGATTCAACAGACATGAACTTGGGCAAACTCCAGGAGATAGTGAGGGACAGGGAAGCCTGGCGTCCTGCAGTCCATGGGGTCACAAAGAGTTGGACATGACAACTCGGCAACCTAACAACAACAACTATAACACAAGAAAGAGCGCTCTTTTACCTTGTTCTGTTACTTTCTGCCTGCAGAAGTCTCCCCCGGCCCCCTGGGAATGTATTCGGTATCTCATGGCACCTCAATGCAACACTTCTTATATTCGCGCTTAGCTCTGTACACCGTTGCTGCCTAAGAATTCTTCTGTTTCCCGCACAAGACTATACAGGGACTGAGAACACAGGCTGCCTTTTGTTGCATTTTGTCCTCGAGACCAGCAACAGTGCCTAGAACATAGCAGGAGCACAATAAATATCAGTGATATTTGCCTGGTTTCATGGTCTTTGGCAAGTGGCCTAAACTCTCCGAGTGTTGGTTTGCTTGTGGGTAAAATGAAGGTAATTATAATCCTTACTTCACTGGCTTGTTATGAGGATTCAAGTCCCATAAATGCTACTGTTGTTGCTGTTGATAACCGTGGCCCAGTCGGCAATCATTATTCACTGATTAGAAGCCATCAGACCCAAAGCGAGCTATTTATAGGCGGAGGAATCACAAGAGAATATTTCGCAACAACTCCAAGTCTGTTCTCAGAATAAGCCACAGAGGAGACCTAACTATTCAGACAGCCCTCCTCCTCGCCTGGCATCTCTAACCCACTACACCCTGGACATTATTAGAATTTTTTGAATACATGTCAACTTATTTATACACTTGTATTTAGTCCTTACTGTTCATTTTGTAACAAGCCATCAGCCAAATTTATTAGGAACCAAATAATGTAGTTTTAGTTTATGCTATGAGTTGAGATACTTTATCACACTTTGTAATATACAATGAAGATAAAAGACTCTGGTCCCTTTTCTATTTATTTTAATAAACCTCTCTGCTCCAGAGTATTGGCATTGGTCATTTCTCTTTTTAATATGCCAAGTCTGCTCCTGACTAAATCATGTCCTCTATCCTGAGATGTTAGTCAATAAAGTAAGCATATTCTTAGAAGCAATTTATAATGGATATATAGATTAAACTGTATCATTAAAAAGTCATTCTTGTGCTTAGGCTACTTATGGAAATCAAGAATCATAATACCCTTTCATATCATAATTTTAAAGACATAATTTCAAAACACACACACACAGATGGGAAAGAGCAAGTATACATGAAGTGGGCAAATCAAACCTCTTTTTAACCAAAAAAAAAAAAATCTTTGGAAAGTACTTCTGAGGTGCCAGAAGGATTCTGGAAGATAATACTCTTAAGACGATAGTAGAGATAAACAGAGAATTAAAACTATAGCTATACATAATACCAAAGCAACCCCTGAAGAAAAGAAATGCTTTTTTTTTTTAATCACACTCTTCAAAGATACATTACTTAATTAGCAAAGGCAATTCTATTCTTCTGATTAGTTTTTGTTTTTGCTTTTTTTTTTTTTTTTGGTGGAGAAAAAAGCTCATCAGCTAGAATTTAAACGTATTCCATTGAATAAAGGTATTTGACATTTTCCAACTACCAAATTAATTTGACATAAAAATCGAAGTTATTTGAACCATTAACTGGGCTTACCAGGTGACACATTGGTAAAGAATGTGCCTGCAATGCAGGAGACTAGGGTTCAATCCCTGGGTGGGAAAGAATCCCTGGAGGAGAGCATGGCAACCCACTCCAGTATTCTTGCCTGGGAAATCCCATGAACAGAGGAGCTTGGTGGGCTATAGTCCATGGGGTCTCAAAGAGTTGTACATGACTGAGCACACATACACAGAACAATTAACTGTGTAATTAGACTTTATATTTGTTTGAAGCTGTTTTTAGAAACATTAATTTGAGGGCTTTTTAAAATTTTAAATACAAAATATTATTTCAAAATGCCCAGAATGTATTTAAACGTGGAGTAAGACGTTACTTTGCCAACAAAGGTCCATCTAGTCAAGGGCATGGTTTTTCCAGTGGTCATGTGTGGATGTGAGAGTTGGACTGTGAAGAAAGCTGAGTGCCGAAGAATTGATGCTTTTGAACTGTGGTGTTGGAGAAGACTCTTGAGAGTCCCTTGGACTGCAAGGAGATCCAACCATTCCATCCTAAAGGAGATCAGTCCTGGGTGTTCATTGGAAGGATTGATGTTGAAGCTGGAACTCCAATTCTTTGGCCACCTGAAGCAAAGAACTGACTCATTTGAAAACACCCTGATGCTGTGAAAGGTTGAAGGCAGGAGGAGAAGGGGACAACAGAGGATAAGATGGCTGGATGGCATCACTGACTGGATGGACAGGAGTTTGAGTAAACTCTGGGAGTTGGCAATGGACAGGGAGGCCTGGTGTGCTGCAGTCCATGGGGTTGAAAAGAGTCAGACACGACTGAGTGACTGAACTGAACTGAACTGAAATTCTCTACTTCCAGAAAGACTTAAAAAAAAAAAAGAAAACTGAAGCCATTTTGTTGGAAATATGTTGATAATGTCAAATACACAAAGGTGAGCTTGTTACCTAAATCACACATTCCATTCTTAGCGGAGATTATAATCCTAAATCTTTGCGTTCAACAAGTTCTTAGGAAATTATAAACAAGGGTCTAGTTAATTTGACACAAAGTAAAATGTCACAATTTATTGTAAGTGATCACAACCCGGGCATCTAGACAGTGGCATGTTAAATGCATCGCTTCTTGAATTGTTGCCAGTTAACATTCATTTTGTGACATATGAATATCACCAGGGAAATTCAGAATCTTTCAGCCATTTATGTCTCATGTTAATACTCCGAAGTTTTATTACAGGCATCAGCATTGCTCCCCATTAGGGGTTGTCATGCAATGTTTTATTTTGATATTTTACTTCACTGATTTTCATCACAGTTTCCTATCTTGGATCCAGACCCTATGACTGCATTCATAAACTTGCATATAATATGCATGTGAAGTCATATTTCCTACTTGGACACGTTAGCAAAATTCCATCTGTCTGCTCCTTTTTAAACTGTTAAGTTTTCCACACTGAAAAGAGAATTGGGTTACAATTACCTACTGCAACTTTTCATCAGAATAACATTTTAAGTTGTGTATAATATTGTTCCATAACCTCCCTTGCCTGAGGAGTTTAAAACAGTTCACACACCCAGATATTTTTACAATAAACCCAACATGTGAAAGCATTTTAAAGTTGAAAGGAATTCTTAGAGATGTTTCTAGCCTAATCCTGCCATTTTTCAGATAAGAAAGCTCAGCTAAAAATAATGATTGGAGAAGAAAGATGGATGAGGACTCCAGGACCAAACTCCCTAAGTTCAAGACTGCTTCCCCCAGTGCTGGGTGCGGGATATTTGGTGACTTACTTCACCTCTCTGTGCCTTTGTTTCTATGTCATAAAATTTCTGTGAGAATTAAACAAACTAATACATTCATTACTATGAAGAACAACAGTTCTTGTCCATTTTTATAAGTTTTTAAGCTTTTTTTTATTTTATTTTATTTTTTTTTAATTTTTTATTCCTTTATTTCTCATGTGTTCCCCATCCTGAACCCTCCTCCCTCCTCCCTCCCCATACCATCCCTCTGGGTCGTCCCAGTGCACCAGCCCCAAGCATCCAGCATCGTGCATTGAACCTGGACTGGCATCTCGTTTCATACATGACATTTCACATGTTTCAATGCCATTCTCCCAAATCTTCCCACCCTCTCCCTCTCCCTCTCCCACAGAGTCCATAAGACTGTTCTATACATCACTGTCTCTTTTGCTGTCTCGTATACAGGGTTATCGTTACCATCTTTCTAAATTCCATATATATGCGTTAGAATACTGTATTGGTGTTTTTCCTTCTGGCTTACTTCACTCTGTATAATAGGCTCCAGTTTCATCCACCTCATTAGAACTGATTCAAATGTATTCTTTTTAATGGCTGAGTAATACTCCATTGTGTATATGTACCACAGCTTTCTTATCCATTCATCTGCTGATGGACATCTAGGTTGCTTCCATGTCCTGGCTATTATAAACAGTGCTGCAATGAACATTGGGGTACACGTGTCTCTTTCCCTTCTGGTTTCCTCAGTGTGTATGCCCAGCAGTGGGATTGCTGGATCATAAGGCAGTTCTATTTCCAGTTTTTTAAGGAATCTCCACACTGTTCTCCATAGTGGCTGTACTAGTTTGCATTCCCACCAACAGTGTAAGAGGGTTCCCTTTTCTCCACACCCTCTCCAGCATTTATTATTTGTAGACTTTTGGATCACAGCCATTCTGACTGGTGTGAAATGGTATCTCATAGTGGTTTTGATTTGCATTTCTCTGTGGACCACATTTAAAGTCTTTACTGAATTCATTACAATGTTGCTTCTGCTTTACATATTGGTTTTCTGGCCTCCAGACATATGGGATCTTAGCTCCCCAACCAGGGATCGAACCCACTCCCCCTGCACTGGAAGTCTTAACCACTGGGCCACCAAGGAAGTCCCTCCATAATCTAACTGAAGAGGTGGTTTAGTTTCTGAGTCGTATCTGACTCTTGTGACCCCATGGACTTTATAGTCCGCCAGGCTTCTCTGTCCACAGAATTTCCCAGGCAAGAATACTGGAGTGGGTTGCCATTTCCTACTCCAGGGAATCTTCCTGACCCAGGGATAGAACCTGGATTTCCTGCATTGCAGGCAGTCTCCTTACTGACTGAGACACCAGGAAAGCCTCAAAAGGGGATTTCCTCAAATACCCTCAACTATGACATAAGAAGATGAGGTAGAGCAGTGTAGCCCAGATCCTTTCTCTGCTTTTTTTATCCTGGGATCAGCTGCCAACAGAACACTCAACTTCTGCTCTGTTCTATTCATCTTAGGCTGCTATTTAGTGGCAAATCTGGATACTGATGTTCATGGATTCCAGAGTTTAGTGTTTGAAGCCTGTTGTTGCCACACTGTCTGGTGATAGCTTCATTAGCAGTAAAAGGGCTTCTCCTTGTGACCAGTTTTGTTTTCTCGCTCATCTAGTTCAGAACTCTGGCAAGAAAACCCACACACAAAGCAAGTAACTCACAGAGTTCCCAGAAAAGACACTGAATAAACACTGGCTGTTTCTACCATTATTTGTCTGGCTCCAAGTTGTCTATCACATCAGTTCAGTTCAGTTCAGGCGCTCAGTCGTGTCTGACTCGTTGCGACTCCATGAACCGCAGCACACCAGGCCTCCCTGTCCATCACCAACTCCCAGAGTTTACCCAACTCAAGTCCATCAAGTCAGTGATGCCATCCAGCCATCTCATGCTCTATCGTCCCCTTCTCCTCCTGCCCCCAATCTTTCCCAGCATCAGGGTCTTTTCAAATGAGTCAGTTCTTTGCATCAGGTGGCCAAAGTACTGGAGTTTCAGCTTCAACATCAGTCCTTCCAATGAACAACCAGGGCTGATCTGATGGACTGGTTGGATCTCCTTGCAGTCAAGGAGACTCTCAAGAGTCTTCTCCAACACCACAGTTCAAAAGCATCAATTCTTTGGCACTCAGCTTTCCTTGTAGTCCAACGCTCACATTCATACATGACCACTGGAAAATCCATAGCCTTGACCAGACGGACCTTTGTTGGCAAAGTAATGTCTCTACTTTTTAAAATGCTGTCTAGGTTGGTCATAACTTTCCTTCCAAGGAATATGCATCTTTTAATTTCATGGCTGCAATCACCATCTGCAGTGATTTTGGAACCCAAAAAAATAAAGTCAGCCACTGTTTCCACTGTTTCCCCATCTATTTGCCGTGAAGTGACAGGACCGGGTTCCATGATCTTAGTTTTCTGAATGTTGAACTTTAAGCCAACTTTTTCACTCTCCTCTTTCACTTTCATCAAAAGGCTCTTTAGTTCTTCTTCACTTTCTGCCCTAAGGGTGGTGTCATCTGCATATCTGAAATTGTTGATATTTCTCCTGGCAATCTTGATTCCAGCTTGTGCTTCATCTCTTCCCAGCATTTCTCATGATGTACCCTGCATATAAGTTAAACAAGCAGGGTGACAATATACAGCCTTGATGTACTCCTTTCCCAATTTGAAACCAGTCTGTTGTTCCATGTCCAGTTCTAACTGTTGCTTCCTGACCTGCATACAGGTTTTTCAAGAGGCAGGTCAGGCGGCCAGGTATTCCCATCTCTTTCAGAATTTTCCACAGTTTATCGTGAACCACACAGTCTATCACATCAGTGTCAAAATTAATATCACAACCCAGTGCCCTTGTGCAAAGATTTCATCTGTGGACAGAAAAAAAAAATAGCTTTGGTTATTTAATACCATGAAAGCGTTAGTTGCTCAGTCCTGTCTGACTCTGCCACCACATGGACTGTAGCCCACCAGGCTGCTCTGTCCATGGGATTCTCCAGGCAAGAATACTAGAGTGAGTAGTCATTCTCTTCTCCACAGGATCTCCCCAAAACAGGGATTGAACCCAGGTCTCCTGCATTGCGGATAGATTCTTTATGGTCTGAGCCATCATTTAATACCATAAGAGCATATAATTATTTCTATTTCACAGCTCTTCAGATCCAATTAACAACTATGCCCTTCTCTGAGCCAAACATGGGCCGTAATTATTTATTAACATTCCTTTAGTCCTGTGATTCAAATAATAGAAATGCATACTTACATAAAATATTTAAATCATACCTTGATATTTTGACATGCAAAAATAAGGAAGTAAATAAAATAGCCACACATTTCATTTCTCAGATGAAAATATTGCATTTCTTGGACTTAGGTTTTCAGTTTGTTAAGTCTACATTGCTTGTCTTTATAACTTTTGAGGCTATAATTTTCTACTTAAGTTTACTATGTGCCACTTCACACAATTACCCACTTATATGTGCACCCTACTTAATACCATACACATAGCTGGAATTTTTTAATTTTTAGGAAATTTCCTTTTCTGATTTCATAGTTTAATAAAAATGACTATGAATGTTTGTGCAGCAGAACTCTGAATAACAGATTTTCAGTTTCTTTAGAACAATTCCAGGATCTTTCTCACTCATCTCAGCATAAATCAGACCATGTCAGTAACCTACTTAAAACCTCTCAATGTCTTCCTATCGTGCGTGGAATTAAATCCTTTAAAGCCCACCATGAGCTGACACTGCCTCCTCCCTGACCTCACCTCCCGGGAGCCCCCTCTCCCATCACTCAGGGTGTCCCAGACACAGTGACCTTCTCATTGTGCCAGGACATGCCATGGGTACCCCCATCCCCAGCACATGGAAGTGCCCTTCTTTTCCTCTGGCAGGAACTCTCTCCTGGCAAATGTTTGCTTGGGTCTGTCGCTCACTTTGCTCAGTTCTCTGCTCAAATGCCATCTCCTGAGAGAGACCCTTCCTCAACATCTTCTCTCAGATACCCCCATGCTCACGCTCCATCTCTCCTTACTATTTCATTTTCTTCATAGCCCTTATCACTACTTAAAAATATGTACCTATTGGCTATTTACTTTTTTTGTGATCTGTCCCCCATTCTAGGAGGTAAGATCTACAAAACTAGAAATGTAATTTACTTTATTCCTGTATCTCAAGCAAATGACAGATGTCAGATACTCAAAAATGCATTGAATTAATAAATAACAAATAAAGCTTTGTGTGCCAATACCAGCACCATCCTTGGCTTATAGTGAACTGAATAAATGATAGTTGAATGTATAAAATATTTCATTCAACAAAAAATACATGGCACCCAGAACAAAAGGCATGACATACCTGTCTTCAGACACCTTAGAAACTTACTGCAGAGAGAATAATTACATGCATGGAAAACTTTTAAATGCTATGTAATGCTGTGTGAAGCTGCATGGAATCAGTTTTCTATACTACAAGAAATAATTTTTTCTATATCACTGATGCAGCTAATAAGTGCATGGCTGCCCAGGAGGTAGAGTTTGATGAAGGCAGAAGTTCTCAGCAGCTTTCACTATGTAGCAATTTGAGGTAGATCTTGAAAGGCTTGTGGGTCAGTCCTCTGTGGTGACCTAGAGGAGTAGGATAGGGGGAGGGGGAAGAAGGTACAAGAGCAGGGGGATATATGTATCATATAGCTGATTCACTTTGCTGTACAGCAGAAACTAACACAACATTGTAAAGCAACTATACCCCAATTAAAAACAAAAAAAAACCAAGAGTTGTGAATTTCAGATCAGGACATTAGGGAAGAGATCATCAAAAATAGGAAGAAAAAATTCAGTCCATAATGGAGTTGTACTTTTTATTTTCTTCTTTTTTTATTGAAGTACAGTTGCTGTAGAATATTATGGAAATTAAAGGTGTACAATATAGTGATTCACAATTTTTTAGTTATACTCCATTTATCAGTCAGTTCAGTCGCTCAGTCATGTCCAACCCTTTGTGAACCCAAGGACCACTGCACACCTAGCCTCTCTGTCCTTCACCAACTCCCAGAGTTTACCCAAACTCATGTCCATCAAGTTGGTGATGCCATCCAACCATCTCATCCTCTGTCATCCCCTTCTCCTCCTGCCCTCAATCTTTCCCAGCATCCAGGTCTTTTCCAATGCAAAGAGTCAGCTCTTCACATCAGGTGAGGTTTCAGCTTCAACATCCATCCTTCCAATGAACACTCAGAGCTGATCTGATGGACTGGTTGGATCTCCTTGCAGTCCAAGGGACTCACAAGAGTCTTCTCCAACATCACAGTTCAAAAGCATCAATTCTTTGGCACTCAGCTTTCTTTGTAGTCCAACGCCCACATCCATACATGACTACTGGAAAAACTATAGCCTTGACCAGACGGACCTTTGTTGGCAAAGTAATGTCTCTGCTTTTGAATATGCTGTCTAGGTTGGTCATAATTTTCCTTCCAAGGAATATGCATCTTTTAATTTCATGGCTACAATCACCATCTGCAGTGATTTGGGAACCCAAAAAAATAAAGTCAGCCAATGTTTCCACTGTTTCCCCATCTATTTGCCATGAAGTGACAGGACCAGTTTCCATGATCTTAGTTTTCTGAATGTTGAGCTTTAAGCCAACTTTTTCACTCTCCTCTTTCACTTTCATCAAAAGGCTCTTTAGTTCTTCTTCACTTTCTGCCCTAAGGGTGGTGTCACCAGCATATCTGAGATTATTGATATTTCTCCTGGCAATCTTGATTCCAGCTTCTGCTTCATCCAGCCCAGCATTTCACATGATGTACTCTGCATGTAAGTTAAACAAGCAGGGTGACAATATACAGCCTTGACATACTCCTTTCCCAATTTGGAACCAGTCTGTTGCTCCATGTCCAGTTCTAACTGTTGCTTCCTGACCTGCATACAGGTTTCTCAAGAGGCAGGTCAGGTGGTCTGGTATTCCCATCTCTTTCAGAATTTTCCACAGTTTATTGAGATCCATACAGTTAAAGGCTTTGGCATAGTCAATAAAGCAGAAATAGATGTTTCTCTGGAACTCTCTTGCTTTTTCAATGATCCAGCAGATGTCAGCAATTTATCTCTGATTCCTCTGCCTTTTCTAAAACCAGCTTGAACATCTGGAAGTTCACAGTTCACGTATTGCTGAAGCCTGGCTTAGAGAATTTTGAGCATTACTTTACTAGCGTGTGAGATGAGTGCAATTGTGTGGTAGTTTGAACATTCTTTGGCATTGCCTTTCTTTGGGATTGGAATGAAAAATGACCTTTTCCAGTCCTGTGGCCACTGCTGAGTTTTCCTGGTATATTGAGTGCAGCACTTTCATGGCATCATCTTTTAGGATTTGAAAGAGCTCAACTGGAATTCCATCACCTCCACCAGCTTTGTTGGTAGTGATGCTTCCTAAGGCCCACTTGACTTCACATTCCAGGATGTCTGGTTCTAGGTGAGTGATCACACCATCGTGATTATCTGGGTCATGAAGATCTTTTTTGCACAGTTCTTCTAGGTATTCTTGCCATCTCTTCTTAATATCTTCTGCTTCTGTTAGGTCCATACCATTTCTGTCCTTAATTGTGCCCATCTTTGCATGAAATGTTCCCTTGGTATCTCTAATTTTCTTGAAGAGATCTCTAGTCTTTCCTATTCTATTGTTTTCCTCTATTTCTTTGCACTGATGACTGAGGAAGGCTTCCTTATCTCTCCTTGCTATTCTTTGGAACTCTGGATCCAAATGGGTGTATCTTTCCTTCTGTCCTTTGCTTTTCACTTTTCTTTCACAGCTATTTGTAAGGCCTCCTCAGACAGCCATTTTGCTTTTATAGCCATTTTGCTGTTATACTCCATTTGTGGTTATTATAAAATGTTGGGTATGTTCTCCATGTTGCATACTAGAGCCTCGTTGCTTACTTTATACATCGTAGTTTGTACCCCTTAACACTCTTCCCTTGTGTTGCCCCTCCCCTCCCCAATGTTAACTACCAGATTGTTCTCTATCTCTGTGATCCTGCTTCTTTTTTGTTACATTTCCTAGTTTGTTGAAGTTGTATTTTCTTAACAATGCATTTTTTCTAGTGGAAGTTTTCCAATTTAAGCACATAGTGAATATTAAATTACATATCCCTGGCAATGTTGAGATTCTCATGATTTGAAGTTTAAAAGAATGAAATAAAAACCGTTCATCTCTACTCATGTGCTAAGATGCAATTATTTTTGCTTCACGTAATTTAATCAAAAGTTAGCATGAGTGCTACTGAATTATACCTGTTTAAAAATTTTAAGTGCTTTTAGAAGAAAGGGTTTTAATATATAAAAGATAAAAGAAAGTCCTGGAGTGCCTTAACATGGCCATATCCATATGCTTTTTATGATTACAAGGTACTGAAAATATTTTCAGAAATATTCAATCTCAGACATGCTCATTGTCTTATCCTGTACTTGAATATTAAGTGTCTTAAAATAGATCCATGCTTGCTTGTAATTCAATGCAATAAAGTTGCTTATCAAAGAACAGTACCCTAACGACATGAAAGAATTAGTGAGAGCCCTGAGTTTCAGGCCTATACTTCAGTGAAAGGGTCAGGACAGTGTATAATGTTAAGAATTCATATTTCATATACTCTATCCTCATACTGAACCTTTGAAGATGTTTGACATTCTTTACCAAGTTGGAATCGATATAGAATCAGCAGGACACAGCACTGCCTTCCAAGGGAGTGGATCAAACCCTGAGCAGAGACGCTGTTGCAGTGAAGGGACGCCACACTCCCTCGACCAGTTCCAACAGAACCAGTCAAGGAAAACATAGCCCGGAGGTGCACAACATCTCTTGTAAAACTGAAAAAACAAAATCGATTGAAAAATGAATCTCTTATTTAACTACAAGAATGCATTAGTAAAATAATGTCCCCACTCAAAAACTAGAGTATTTGTTTTTAATTTCTTTTTTCCTCCTCTTGCAGGTAAATATTTTGAAGTTAGAAAAGTGAAATAAACTGTATTAAATAGAAATCCGGTATGTCTGCCTTAATTTGATGTTACGAAAGGTCAAGTGGAGAAAAAGAAGGAAAGATAAAGGAAGGGAGGGAAAGAGGGAGGGAGGGAGGAAGTAAGAGAGAAAGGAAGGAAGGAGGGAGGAAAGAAAGAAAGAATGAGAAAAAGAAAATCAACCAGGTGCCTTGAGCTCCACATTTCCAGAACTGGATTCTTGATCTTCCATCCACATTGGCTTCTCCTCCCACCTCCTCATCCTCTCTGGGGGCCCCTCCTTCCCTCCAGACTTCAGGCCAAAACACTTGTCTTGACCTCAATTCCCACAACCCACATCTAACCTGTCAGAGTACCGCTGGCTCTGCTTTCAAAATACAAAAGTGAAAGTGTTAGTCGCTCAGTCATGTCAGACTCTTTGTGACTCCATGGACTATAGCCCATCAGGCTCCTCTGTCCATGGAATTCTCCAGGCAAGAATACTGAAATGGGTAGCTATTCCCTTCTCCAGGGGCTCTTCCCAACCAAAGGATTGAACCTGGGTCTCCTGGATTGCAGGTAGATTCTTTACTGCCTGAGCCACCAGGGAAGTCTCAAAATATAAAAGTATATCCAATACACCCAGTACTTCTTACCAACACCATCATCCTCTCTCTCACTCAGACCAGGGCAGCAGCCTTCCAGGTGTTCCCTCCTGCCTCCACCTCATCCCCTGTCTCTTCTCTACATAGCAAACAAAGGAGCCTTATTAAAACTTTTCAAAACACCACTGTACTGAGAGTAAGAACCTGTGACAGCAAAGACAGAAACTGACCCAAGACTGTCCTCAAAGAGCTTCCAGGCCAGCTACTGGTGTTCTCAAGAAGGAAACAGCCAGAAAGGAGGTATTTGAACAGTCCTTCAGATAAAGTGGAATTTTCCTTCCAACCACAGTTCTTTCTTCACTGGACACATTTATAAACAAAAGCTCCTGATTATCCCAACATTCTCGAATTTTCTGAGAACAGTGAGAGTCCTAGATCCTCTCTGCTTTGAAACTTTCCATTGGAAACTGCTGTGATTTTTTTTTTTTTAATTGAAGTTAGTTTCAGCACCTCCTCCACTTCTCAACTGCAGGATGCCAGCAGGGCAGCCAGCCTCTGAGATTCAATTTCTCAAACAAGATGGGACTTGGCAGGGCCTGCCCTGTCCGACCCACAGGACCACTGCAAGAGTTAACTGAGATTCCAATGGTCATGTACAGATGTGACAGCTGGACCATAAAGAAAGATGAGCACCAATGAATTAATGCTTTTGAACTGTGGTGTTGGAGAAGACTCTTGAGAATCCCTTGGACTGCAAGGAGATCCAACCAGTCAATCCTAAAGGAAATCAACCCTGAATATTCACTGGAAGGATTGATGCTGAAGCTGAAGCTCCAGTTCTTTGGCCACCTGCTGCAAAGAGCCAACTTACTGGAAAAGACCCTGATGCTGGGAAAGATTGAGGACAGGAGGAGAAGTGAGCCAAAGAGGATGAGATGGTTTGATGGCATCACTGACTCAATGGACATGAGTTTGGGCAAATTCTGGGAGATAGTCTCTGCCTGCTGAACTCTGGACCTTAAACTTCCTGGTGGAGGCACCAATGCCCACCATCCTCAACGCTACATTCCTGAAGGCACCCAGCCCACTGTCCACACCCAACATACTTGTTTTGAATGAGCAACTGAATAAACAGAGAAGAGGGAGAAGGCCTTCCAGTGCTTTATGCCAGACACATCTCAACTTCAACACCTAGTCAGCTTGCTCCATCCCTCAGGTTAGTCTTGGATTATCACCCTCCGTGTTCATTGCCATCCAAGTTCATCACTCCATAGCACCTCAAGCCCTCACTGTCTTCTCCCTCTCTCTAGTCTTACCAGTGAATGCTGCTTTCCCAAAATAGTTTGTAAGTTTCCAGAATATAGTCTATCATTTTGATTTCTTTTGTATCCCTCATAATGCACTTTTTTTGGGGGGGTGGGTGGGTGGGGGGACCTTGCCATGAGGCATGTGGGATCTCAGTTCCCCAACCAGGGATCCAACCTGCACCATCTGCATTGTAAAGACACAGTCTTAACCACTGGACAGCCAGGGAAGCCCCCTTCATAAGGCCCTTTAAATAGGAAAATCTAACACTGAATCTGCCCTTGGCCAAGAGTTCTCTAAAATGGCATGAGAGCTGCAGGGGCTGACAAAAGGATTCAAAATAACTTATCAGAAATAATTCACATAACTCTTGAATACATAATGTCTGTGACTCATACCTCATTTCAATTATGAGCCCTCAACAGCACATAAACAAATATCTTTCAGGTCCTGAATCTCACTCCTGATAATTCAGCCACATAATTCTTTGCTGAAACAGAAATGCCCCTCACCCAAAAAATATCTGACACAGCAAAAACATAAAGTGCTTTAGAAAACATTCTAAATCAACTTCAGCATTCTAGAATGCTTGCTGTAGATGCAATTGCCACTTGGGACTTCTGCCATTGGGACCATTTCTCCATCTTTAATTCAGGTTTGCTATTCTCCTCTGTGTCTTCCAGTTATGAAATTATAGATGTGGTTTTCTGAAAAACCCAGTTTTCAGAAAATTAGAGAGAAAAAACAGCACAAAATTCTGATAACAATATATTCCTAGCAAAAACTTTGGTTTCAGCATAATTTGTGTGTTTAATTATCTAATTATTTCAATGCAACTGTATCTGGGGGCCTCCCAGTTGGCTCAGTGGTAGAGAATTCACCTGCCGATGCAGGAAGATGCAGGAGATGTGGGTTCAATCCCTGGGTCAGGAAGATCCCCTGGAGAAGGAAATGGCAACCCACTCCAGTATTCTTACCTGGAAAGTTCCATGGACAGAGGAGCCTGGGTAGCTGCAGTCCAGGGGTCACAAAAAGTCTGACACAACTAAGCAACTGAGCACACACGCAACTATATTTTGTGTTGACTTTCTGAAAATCCTTCATTATTTGCATGTCTTCCAACCCCCACTGAAAGAAATACAAGTGATTAATAAATATTTTAGTAGTCAAGCTAACTTTGAAACTGATGGCAACGTGTGAACTAAAATCCTACCTAAATGTGAAGAAACTCTTCTAAAACTGCAATTTGGAACTTTGAGAATTTCTTGAGAATTTTATGACATTCCTGGGTGGTTTGTCGCCTTTCAGTTTCCCACAAATATACACCTTTGAAAAAGAAGATGATTCTGCTTAATCTGCCCTGGCTGATCTGGCTTCCTTAGAAAGCTTTTAGAAAGGAGTGAAGAGGCTTAAGCACACTTTGGGTTCATCTGGCCTAATCTACAACATTCAAAAGAACATTTAATTTCTTGCACCCTTGTCTAAGTTAGATGCTGCGGAAATACTCGAAGACCAAAAAGTAAAACTGCTCAACATAAGAAGAAATAAGTTCTAAGAGTCTTTTTGTTTTCCAAAAAAGTCAAAATCTCAGGTTCAACACATGATCCTCTATGGAAGAAAGGAATACAAATGTGTATAACCATGGTGACAAAGAATCCCAAAGGCTGTTCCATCGTGAGGCTGATTAGAATTTGACATGTTTGAACTCTCCACACACTTGCTGAACTTCCGGACAGCTCTACCCGTCATAATTAACCACTAACGAAATTTTACTAGAAAAAAAAATTACAAGCCAGAGTTGGAATCTCTTTAAGTCTGAGGGAGCAAGTGCCATGAGAATGATTGCCGTCCTATAGGAGAGACTGCCACAGAAAGGCTCCAAAACGAATCTGTCCCCAACAGCTAATAATTCACCTATTATCAAACCCTCTAGAATCATAATACCTCAGTCTCCACCGTGAGCCTGCAAAACAAAGGATGAATTGCAGCGACCGGCCGAATGGGTGATGTGCCTTGGGATTTGGGAATTCCACCCACCCTACGTGTGAGAAGAATTTATGAAGATAACATGACACACTAATATATTTTTACAGCTTAAACAAGATACTCCGTGCCATTTTTGAGCACCACACATAGTTTATCAATATAACTCCTAAGACCTTTATCCCCTTTTGTTTCTTTGCTGCCATGCATAATGTCATTATCAAAAACATTAAGACTGACTAAAGTGCAAGCATTTCGATCCTGGACAGAAGCTCTTCAAAAAAAAATAAAAACAAACTTTTTTTATTGTGGTATAGCCGATTAACAAACAATGTCGTGATAGTTTCAGATGAACAATCCAAGGGACTCAGTCATACATATACATGTATTCATTCTCCCCCAAACTCCCCTCCCTCCTTTTTTTCCCTTTCTTTCTCTATTTTCATTGTTTGTTGGTTCATTTTTATTTTTGTTGCGTTTGTTACAATTGTCTTAAACACACTCTTCAGCCATAGCAAAAACACATAAAACACTTTGCATGGTTTCAAAGTGACCTTTGAAGAACCTTATTCTTCTATCTGCTTTTAGATGGGTCAGGTGGTGTGTCAGCTCCTAATACAGCATTGGCGGGTATTCAGGCATCTTTCAGAGAGAAATCACGGTCACCACCTCCATCGGATAAAACTCTTAGTTCATAGGTAGAAAGACATCAGCACTGTCTGCTGCCCCAGCTGTCGGAGAATGTCAGCGCTGCATCTCAGGGCTATTCTCATTCTCTGAGACGGTTTGAGCAATTTACAATGGAAATGTACTTCAGGCATTCTCTGATTAATCACATTCACATTTTAATGTGATTAATAAGATATACGTAGTCTAGAAATGAAAACTGTAAATTCAATGAATAAATATGTATCAGACCTGTTATATATGTATATATACACATATATAAGATATACATAGTCTAGAAATGAAAACTGTAAATTCAATGAATAAATATGTATCAGACCTGTTACTGTCTATGATTAAAAAAAAAAAAAGAACTTGCAGCTAACGTTTGGTGAGTCATTAGCCTCTGCCTGGCACCGTGTGCTTTTCCTATATCAGCTCATTCAGCTCTAACACAACTCCACGAGACAGGAACTATTATGATGCCTGTTTTCTAAATGAGGAAACAGGCTTCTGGGGTTTACAAAAGGTTTAAAAAATAAAAAAACTTCTACATGGAAAAGCAGAAACTGAAACTCAGGTCCAGTCTACTAAAAAATCCATGCTCTTGAGAGATAGACTTACTGGTTTCTGCAAAATCCATACACACACCACTTCATGTTGCTTTGAAATTTGTCAAATATCAAATTTGCACTGGAATAAGATTTAACCATCTCACAAATCTTTTCAAATCAAATATGGATGAGTGACATCACCAGTTGTGAACAGAGTGATCTTGGAAAATTAACTTAAAATCTCAAAGCTTCAGTTGACTCATTCATATAAAGCTCCCAAGATTACTAAGGGATAAATGAGATTGCATATGAGAGAACATAGTAAGACACCACAAATAAAAGCATTTTCTTTTTTAATCCATTTACAGAGCTTCAATATTTAAGATAATTTTATTTGAAAATTAATGGATTTTCTCTTTTACACACACACTATCTCTAGTAACCTTGAATGTAGCACATAATTTCATTAATATCTATTGAAGAAAATGGAGCATTTTCCAATAACGACTCCTAGGAAATTGTTGCTTGATTGAGATTTTGGTGAAGACTTCCTCTTATTGCATTGTGTCAGCAAGAATCTGTTCACTGAACTCCAAGTGTATGCTCTCAGGTAAGAGAACATCCCATTCTGAAACTGAAACTTCAAAAAAAATCAATGTACACCACGTGACCTCAGTCACTGGCAGAAGCACCATCTTAAAAAGATGTGCAGGACTTCCCTGATGGTCCATTGCCCAAGACTGCTCTCCCAGTGCATGCAGCCTGGGTTCAATCCCTGGTCAGGGAACTAGATCCCACATGTTGAAAGTAAAGATCCAGTGTGCTGTAACTAAGATCCAGCCCAGCAAAAATAAATAATAATGAAAGTGAAAGTCACTCAGTCGTGTCCAACTCTTTCTGACCCTGTGGACTATAGTCCATGGAATTCTCCAGGCCAGAATACTGGAGTGAGCAGCCATTCCCTTCTCCAGGGGATCTTCCCAACCCAGGGATCAAACCCAGGTTTCCCACATTGCCGGCAGATTCTTTACCAGCTGAGCCACCAGGGAAGCCCAAATAATAACAACGACAAACAAATAAAATGTGATTTTTTTAAAAAGATGTGCAAATGCATTGCTTTTGAAACGTGTGCATGCTCAATCACGTCCAACTCTATGCAACCTCCATGGACTGTAGTCCACCAGGTTCCTCACGCCAAGCAGCCAAAGAAATATTAAAAAAAAAAAAAATAGGTGTCTTGGGTGTAAGAAAAAAAGAAAGAGTTGTTGAAGAGGTAGATTATTAGAATTTTGCAGTCAGCAATATCAAAAGTGAATTCAAAATTTGGTTTTGATTCAAATAAATCCAGGTGCAGAAGTGGGGGCAATTGATACTAAAATAATTTGCCTAGAGGTGAAGCTAGAGCCATGAGGTAAGTCCAGTCCACCTGACACATTAGGAAAATGTATATGAATTAAATCTGAAAAAGCTAAAGTAAATTGTCTAGCTTAATGACAGGAAGTAACAGATTTTATGCACCCCTCCATCCCTTTTTTGTTTCTTAGGATCCAAGAAGAATTTGGAAGACCTTACTAAGGTTTTTTATATCTGTGGTCAAAATAAAGATTGAAGATGCTACTGTTAGGATGTGGCTATTTGTGATGGCCACTGAATATAGAAATACTTTCAATTGGGTTCACAATTACATCAGATGATGTTTATATCCTTATGGTCTTTTTCTGTGTTAAGTGGTGTGTGTGTGTGTGTGCGCGTGTTCTGTCAGTCAGTTGGTCTGACTCTTTGCAACCCAGTGGATTTGTAGCCCCCCAGGCTCCTCTGTCCATGGGATTTCCCAGACAAGAATACTGGAGTGGGTTGCCATTACTCCTTCAGGAGACCTTACAGACCCAGAGATCAAACCCATGTCTCCTGCATCTCCTGCATTGGCAGGTGGATTCTTTACCACTGAGCCACCTGGCAAGTCCTGTGTTAAGTGGAGTTTTATAACTATCTATAAGAGACATCTAGGAACCTGATCAGATCAGATCAGATCAGATCAGTCACTCAGTCGTGTCCGACTCTTTGCGACCCCATGAATCACAGCACGCCAGGCCTCCCTGTCCATCACCAACTCCTGGAGTTCACTCAGACTCACGTCCATCAAGTCAGTGATGCCATCCAGCCATCTCATCCTCTGTCGTCCCCTTCTCCTCCTGCCCCCAATCCCTCCCATCATCAGAGTCTTTTCCAATGAGTCAACTCTTCGCATGAGGCAGCCAAAGTACTGGAGTTTCAGCTTTAGCACCATTCCTTCCAAAGAAATCCCAGGTCTGATCTCCTTCAGAATGGACTGGTTGGATCTACTTGCAGTCCAAGGGACTCTCAAGAGTCTT
This sequence comes from Bos indicus x Bos taurus, assembly GCF_003369695.1. Lineage (NCBI taxonomy): Eukaryota > Metazoa > Chordata > Mammalia > Artiodactyla > Bovidae > Bos > Bos indicus x Bos taurus. The sequence goes on along the minus strand of NC_040083.1, from coordinate 5,825,139 downwards.
CTCCAACACCACAGTTCAAAAGCATCAATTCTTTGGTGCTCAGCTTTCTTCACAGTCCAACTCTCACATCCATACATGACCACAGGAAAAACCATAGCCTTGACTAGACGAACCTTTGTTGGGAAAGTAATGTCTCTGCTTTTGAATATGCTATCTAGGTTGGCCATAACTTTCCTTCCAAGGAATACAGTACTTCAAACTTCTCTAAATTATAGATAAATGGGTGATAGGTAATGAGTTCTCACAAACATTAAAAATAAAGAAGACCACTTTGGTCCAAGATAGGAAGAACAGCAGCCTCTAAAATTGAGAGTGGAGCAGAGAGAATCTCAGAAACTACAGCACAGGATCCAGCCAAACATTCTAACTAGTTCTGACGTTTGTTTGTGCACCTGAAAGAAACAAGTCATTCCTGTTGCCAGTACACAAATATCCCTGTAATTAAAAGGCTTTTTCACTTTTTTAAATGGCAATATTTTTTCCATCCTATATCAGTCAAATGATCCCCCAGACATGTTGATTTACCCAAACCTCACTTGAGCTCTCTGAGTAATTATTCACAGATTTTGACTGGTATAAAGCTAGTCAAGAAAAAAAAAAGATACAAATAAGCAAGAAGTTCAATTTTCCACTTTTGTGAGGTAGATGAGCTATTAATCAACTGGAATAAAATTTTCAGAAGAGTTCTCTGTAAACTTCTAAATGTCTGTGAGCATCCCAGACAGGTGCACGCAATGTACAGAGATATCCGACTCAACTGAAATCATTCCATCAGCGTCAGAATCATGTGCTGAATACCTTCAACAAGGTGAAGAAGCCATATCTCAAAGGCATGTTTTCAGGAAGTAAAACATGTTTTTGTCATAACTAAGCAAAGTAAATGGAATCTGTTTAAATATATTTCCCCAGATGTGGGTTTACAGAGGTAGCAACAAAGCAAACTCCAACATTCTACAATCAAGGAAGGTTGCCCTTTTATAATCAACTAATTGCAACTATTTACTATGTACCTATTGTGTTCTGTGAGTATAAATGCTGTGGCTCAGACAGTATAGAATCTGCCTGCAGTCAGTGCAGGAGACCTGGGTTTGATTCCTGGGTGGGGAATATCCCTGGAGTAGGAAATGGTAACCCACTCTAGTATTCTTGCCTGGAGAATTCCATGGACAGAAGAGACTGGTGGGCACAGTTCACAGGGTCACAAAGAGTCAGAAACGACTGAGTAACTAACACTCTCACTTTAATGTGTGCTGTATTGATCCTTTGGGAGAAAAATTGAATATGGAAAACAGTGACTTAAAAAAAAAAAAAAGGACAGCAGATTGTTGAAAACATGCTTAGTTCATGAAGTCTTTCTGATTATTTCTGTCTACATAAGAAAATAAACATTACTGAATTCCTAGGATGTGCCAGGGCTTCCCTGGTGGCTCATGGTAAAGAATCTGCCTGCGATGTGGGAGACTTGGGTTCAATCCCTAGGTAGGGAAGATCCCATGGGGAGGGGCATGGCAACCCACTCCAGTATTCTTAGCTGGAGAATCCTATGGACAGAGGAACCTGGCGGGCTACAGTCCATGGAGTCACAAAGAGTCGGACATGACTGAGCAGCTAAGCACACACATGCAAGTTGTGCCAGACACTGCTAAGCACTGGAAGTTCTGAAATAAATAAGTTGTAGTCACTGCCATGGATGAAATCATAGTAGAATGGGACAGACACTACAGTGCTCACCAAACGGTGTGCTCAGCTCTGTAACAGCAAGATCGTGATGGACAAGAGACCAAAAGAACTGTTTCACATAATCTTGTTACTTTGGGCTTTTTCAACTCATTTTTTTAAATTGAAGATCCCCTGGAAAAGGATATGGCAACCCACTCCAGTATCCTTGCTGAGCCTGGAGGGCAACAGTCCATGAGTCACAAAGAGTCAGACACGACTGAGTGACTGAGCACACATGAATAGTTGATTTACTATGCTGTGTTAGTTTCAGTTGTACTGCAAAGTGATTCAGTTATATACATCTACATGAGTCTATTCTTTTCAAGATTCTTTTCCCTTATAGATTATTACAGGATACTGAGTTGAATTCCCTCTGCTACACAGCTCAGTTTAGTTCAGTCGCTCAGCCATGTCCGACTCTTTGCAACCCCATGGACTGCAGCATGCCAGGCCTCCCTGTCCATCACCAAATCCCAGAGCTTGCTCAAACTCATGTCCATCGAGTTGATGATGCCATCCAACCATCACATCCTCTATCATCCCTTTCTCCTCCTGCCCTCAATCTTTCCCAACGTCAGGATCTTCCCCCAGGAGTCAGTCCTTCGCATAAGGTGGCCAAAGTATCGGAGCTTCAGCTTCAGCATCAGTCCTTCTAATGAATATTCAGTACTGGTTTCCTTTAGGATTGACTAGTTTGATCTTGCTGTCCAAGGGATTCTCAAGAGTCTTCTCCAATACCACAATTCAAAAGCATCAATTCTTCCTTCGGCTCTCAACTTTATGGTCCAACTCTCATATCCATACATGACTACTGGAAAAACCATAGCTTTGGCTACATGGACCTTTGTCAATAAATAATGTCTCTGCTCTTTAATACGCTGTCTAGGGTGATCATAGCTTTTCTCCCAAGAAGCAAGCATCTTTTTAATTTCATGGCTGCAGTCACTATCTGCAGTGATTTTGGAGCCCAAGAAAATAAAGTCTGTCACTGTTTCCATTGTTTCCCCATCTATTTGCCATGAAGTGATGGGACCAGATGCCATGATCCCTGCATGAAAAAATATGCAAATTGCTTTGGGGTGTTTTAAATTTCTCATTTCCCCTGAAAGTATTACATTTTTTATATCTAAAGCACCACATCCCAATCACAAATTTTTCTCCTTACAGATTCCCCACTCTCCTACTTTTATCAGTATCTGTCATATATCTCAAAGAACCTGCCCCTTCTTCCTCCTATTCCTTCATATCTAGCCTGAGTCTCAGACTCTATTCAAATATTCACACATTCTCTTGTTAACATCTACTGGCTCTTGACTTTGTCAGTCTCTTTTATGACCCATAAAGGTTGAAAACCTTTGGATCAACCTAGCCATGGATCTACTCCGTTTCTATATCTAAGTACCATGAAGACAATCCCAGGGCCATGAAATCTGGCATCAGGAGGAAACATGGTTTCAGAGCTCTGATCAAATCTTTGAGGACAAGCAGCAGTCCTTTCTATACATATCCCTAGTCTGCTCCTTGGAGAAGGAAATGGCACCCCACTCCAGTACTCTTGCCTAGAGAATTCTATGGACAGAGGAGCCTGGTGGGCTGCTGTCCATGAAGTTGCACAGAGTCGGACATGACTGAAGCGACTTAGCATGCCTGCATGCATTGGAGATGGAAATGGCAACACACTCCAGTATTCTTGCCTGGAGAATCCCAGGGACAGGGGAGCCTGGTGGGCTGCCGTCTACGGGGGTCACACAGAGTCAGACACGACTGAAGCGACTTAGCAGCAGCAGCAGCAGTCCGCTCCTTTTCCCATTTCCACAATTTTTTACCATTTACATTTACTTCTTTTCAAACCCTATCTTTCTCATTTGCCATAGATTGTCTTATCCTTTTCTCAACATAAAAAACAGAAATCATTTAGGAAAAACTTTCTTGAAGTCCTATTTTCCTACATGGCATATCTTCATACCTACATCCCTTCTGTCACAGAGAATGAGATGTCCCGCCTCCTGCCAAAAGCTAGTCTAGCATCCCATGTCTTCCACAGCCAGTCAGCTCTGCTCTTCCCTGCCCTTGAACCTCTTCCTCTGTCCTGGATTTTACCTTCTGCGTGTGATTCAAGCCTCTTCCTTGTGAAGAAACAAGCCCTCTCTCCAGCCAGTGCATCTCTTGAGCAATCTCTCTAGGGCCCCTTGTCTTTCACGATCATTTCTTAACAGTAGTCTTTGCTTCCCACTCGGTTCTTCACTCACTGTAATGCGGTTTCTTTCTCCACCATTCTACAACTGCTTGTTTTTTTTTTTTTTTTTTTGAGGGAGGAGGGTGGTAACATGAGGCATTTGGGATCTTAGTTCCTTAACCAGGGATCAAACCCACTCCCCCTGCAGTGGAAACTCAGAGTCCTAACCACTGGACCACCAGGGAATTCCAACAACTATTCCTGATGAGATCAAATTGCTATTCATGCAGTTTCTAAATTGCTATAGCCACTGGATAATTATGTACCCTATCATACTTGATTGTTCTGTGACATTTGACACTATGAACAACTTTTTCAATCTCTTTCCTCAACCAGTTTCTATAACATGATAGCTCTATGTTTTTCTTGTACATGAAGAATGGATTGAGATGGAAAGTCATCTCCTGTCTCTCCCACTTAAATATTTGAGGTCCTCAAAGGGTCTATCCTTTCCCTGAGTGGCTTCCTTAGTGGTTCAGATGGTAAAGAATCTGCCTGCAATGTGGGAGACCTGGGTTCGATTCCTGCGTAGGGAAGATCTCCTGGAGAAGAGAATGGCTACCCACTCCAGTACTCTTGCTTGGAGAATCCCATGGACAGAGGAGCCTGGAGGGCTACAGTCCATGGGGTCACAAAGAGTCTGACATGACTGAGCGACTAACACTTTCACTTCACTTTCATTTTCAAGGCTTTTTCCTCATGGCTCATCAACTTAACCTGTTAATCCAGTGTTACCTTCTTGAGGTTTCATCTCCATTCTCCATCCTCGTCTGACACTTCTCTCTAAAGCCCACACCCTGGACTTCCTCGGTGTCCAATGGTTAAGAATCCTCCTGCCGATGCAGCGGTCACGTGTTCCAGCCCTGGTCTGGGAAGATCTCACATGCCACAGGGTTACTAAGCCCATCCACTGCAATGACTGAGTGCAGACTCCCTAGAGCCTGTGCTCTGAATCAAGAGAAGCCACTGCAATGAAAAGCCCATGCACTACAGTTAGAGAGCCCTGGCTTGCTGAAACTAGAGGAAAACTAAAAAAGTGATTTAAAAAATATATATTAAAAAATAAAGCCTACATCCTGGCATGCCACAGGCTATTTAAAATCAGTAGCATTCAATAGCCTTCAGAATAAATTATAAATTACTTGAAATGTCCTAAATGACCTACATGATCTGACCCATGTATTTTCAAAATGGTGACCTTAGACCTTGGAATCCGAGCAAGGTCCAAACCAGATTCTCTATTTGCTCTCTGTGACTTAGCTCAGTTCATTAATCACTTCAGGGCTATTTCTTTCTTTTTTTTTTTTTTTTTTTGGCAAATGGCAACAAATGATACTTTGTAGAATCAGAGTGTTAGGAGTAACTGCATTTAAGCAGTGGGCATACTTTAGTGTTTAATAAATGATGATTATTATTTTGCCTACTACTACTTTTATTATTTCCATATAGCCTGATTCTAGATGAGGGATAGTGTCTTATTAATCTTTATGTCTCCATCACCTGTGCCTAACACGTTAAAGGGACGCAAGAAATGCTTGCTGAGCCAAGAGTGAGCACAGGTGACATTTTGGTCTTCTCTTGGCAGGCCGTGGGCTTCCGTAGACCGGCTGTCGGCATCCTAAAATACATCATTTGAGTCATCTCACCTTTTCCATCTGAATCTAATAGAAAGTCTTATATCTACTGGCCATCAGAGATCACACAAAATTCTTCTGGATGTTCCCTCCATCACTTATAAATATCAGTGCCACATTGCCTGTCTCAATTTTTTTAATTCCCACTGTTCCTATTCTGGATCATACCCAATAAATCTGTTTCTGTATGGCATGTGTGTGCTTAGTCAGTCGTGTCTGACTCTTTGCGACACCATGGATTGTAGCTCGCCAGGCTCCTCTGTCCATGGCAAGAATACTTAAATGCGTTGCCATTTCCTTCGCCAGAGGATTTTCCCCACCCTCGGGATCGAACCCAGGTCTCCTGCACTGCAGGCAGATCTTCACTGTCTGAGCCACCAAGGACCTCATGTTTCTGTGAATACTTGATTATGTAACATCATACCTTCTTATTCTGCAAACATTAACATTTGTTTTCTCAGATTCCTGAAGTTAAATTGAAAATGCCTTTTTCTAACATCAGTCAAGACTTATCAACCTATTTGTATTTCAACCAGCATCTCTTAAGTCAAAAACTGATAACAAATATCAAAGTGCTTCAAAGTACAAATCAGTTACAACTGCAAGCAACCATTAAAGTCAATGCAATGCATTGTTTTGACTAAAGAAAACAGCATTGTCTCTGTAAATTTTTATGGAGTACTCCAAAGGCAGGGTTTTCTCATCATCTTCTGAATAAATGAAGTCTTAAATTCCACAGGCCAAAGAGTAGAATGAAAACAAAATTAAAAATTGACCACACACACCTGACTGCTTTGTTGTAACATATGTGTTTAATATCATGCTTTAAGCCTAGGCAATAACACGGTGCCTTGGTAAAAGTTAGTCATCTTGAATTTGCAGGTTTGATTCTTTAAACTGAAATATTGTTCTAAATAATAAATATTTCTCTGCATCGCAATTTAAATGCCTCCTATTGGCACGTTTTTCCCACTCTAATAGTATGAATTAAATATTCACTAGGACGAATGGAATAATGCTCTAGTCACAGCAACGAGACATAACATATATCTATGCAACTTCAAGAATTATTAAAATTCTAGATCAGAAATCGTGATGCTTTCACATTAGATTTGAAATTGCTGCTTGTCTCCCCACCCTGAGGTGCTAGCTACCAAAACACATTGAAACACATTGAATTGCAGTAACTTTGTGGGGGAGGGTGAACTTCTTAAATGTACAACCTTTGATTCTAGTGAACATGATGTTATGGTCTGAGTGTTTGTGTCCCCCTAAAATTCATATTTGAAACCTAACCCCAAAAGATGATAGTACTAGGAGGTGGGGGCCTCTGAGAAGTGACTGGGTCATGATGGTGGTGCTCTCATGAATGGGATTAGTACCCTTAAGAAAAAGGCTCCAATGTCTCCCTTTCTACCACATGAGGACACAGCAAGAAGATGGCCAGCTATGAACAAGCAAGAGTGCTGCCACTAGGACACAACCATGTTGGCACCTTGATCTTGGAATTCCCAGGCTTCAGAACTGTGAGAAATAAATTTCTGTTGTTTATAAGCCACCCAGTCTATGGTATTTGCAGCTTGAATAGACTGAGACACACAGAGCAATGGAAAAAATCTTTTTGGGTAATTTGAAATTATTATATTAGCAAAGAGTGAGAAATTGTACATAGAATACATGAGAATCTGAATGAAGTGAAAGTAAGTCACTCAGTCGTGTCTGACTCTTTGCAAGCCCATGGTGTACAGTCCATGGAATTCTCCAGGCCACAATACTGGAGTGGGGAGTCTTTCCCTTCTCTAGAGGATCTTCCCAACCCAGGGACTGACCCAGGTCTCCCGCATTGCAGACAGATTCTCTACCAGCTGAGCCACGAAGGAAGCCACAAGGGTGGCTTAGAATCTGAATAGATAAAGTGAAATGATTGTGAATAAAAATATTACATTTGCTATGCCCAACTCTATCACATAATAAAATATATGTTAGCAATTTGCCTTAGAAAATTTGAAGCAATAATTCACTCAGGAAAATTTACTTACATCAAGAGTAAACCATGTAACAACTGGTCTTTTAATTTTTTTATTACTTTTTTTTTTTTTTGATCATGCTGAGCGGCTTACAGGATCTTAGTTCCTTGACCTGTCCCTGTACCCTGCAGTGGAAGTATGGAGTTCTGAACATTGGACCGCCAGGGATTTCCTTAGTTTTTTCAATGTTGTCATCTTTCAAATGATCCAGATTAGTTCTCATTCAGCCTTCATTGGTCAATCAGAATGAAAGAAATTACTTAGCTATTGAAGGTAAAGAAGGTGACTTCCCCCTAAATGACACTCACTACTCTGAAATGTACTCAAAATAATAACCTGCTTAAGTCAACATCACCAAAAGCAATATGACCAACTCATAATGCAGACACCTCAACAGGGAAGTCAGCATGTAACTTTCTGTTTAATGTCACAAAAGCACCATAGTCAGTTATCGGCTCAAGTTCACAGAATCAATGTAGAAAAGAAGAAGAAAGCCCAGACACCACGTAGTATCATTTACTACTTTTTGGCCACGTTTTATCAAAGAAATTATCCCTTTTGATAATGTACAGTAGTCCTAGTTTTAATACATTAAAAGGAACTAATTTGGATACCAATAAAATTCAATTGCATTATACTTGATTTGGAAATAATGAATTAGTAAATAGTGGAGACAGATTCCTTGACAGAGCAGAGAGCTCCCAAAGAATGTAAGACATGATGAAGTGTGAGATGGGGGAACCAGAGCAGGCTGAAAGGTGATGATACATGATGATGTGCAACTGAGGACCCCAAGGAAGGATGAAGTGAGATGAGCAGTGATCTTAAGGTGGTAGACATCCATTCATAAAGTAAAAAGTTGTATCTGCAGAGTTATTCAAATAACCAGTAGGAAACTTGAAAATTCATTGCCGAGTTTTGCTGCATGGATAGTATAGATTATTAAAAGCAACAGTTGGCAACTAAATCTTTGAACATAATAGAGAAGATGTCCTGTCTTCAAATTACCTCCCATCTTCATGTGAATGTCGTCATGTGTTGTCAGGAGGCTGCCCTCAAAGACTGTCATCTGCAATAAATTAATTTTCATATGTGGATTATTCAATGTCAGAATTCAGTTTTAATGACTCCTGGAGCTCAAAGATTACTAATGCATTCTTTTATCTCAGTGTTGGTTTGTTCTAAAGACAAGAGAGTAAGCTCCCTGAGGGCATCTGAAACACTGAGCACAATATCCAGTTTACGGCTCGTGATCCAAAAACATTGAGTGAGTGAAATGAATGGATGGATGAAGTCAGTATGAATCCCTGACCAAGGAAAGCGATGACCACACCACCGGTTTTCCACACTGCAGTGGAATCAGTCAAAGAGCATAAGGCATGTCTTGGGTTTTCCTGTACCATTTTTGGTGCTGCTCATGAAGTCACCAGAGGCTGCCTAAGCCAGGGACCACATCTTAGTAACTGAAGTACCTTTAACACCCAGGTCTAGGCCAATATGTAGAAAGAATTAAGACAATCCATTGATCCATCCAGGTTCCTATTTGTAACAATGTTAAATGAGAAGACTTCATCTAAAACACAGCTCATCATAGACATGGGACTACTCTTAACTGTACTTTTCTTTCCTGAACGACCTTGATCACTTGCTGAATTATACTGGCCATATTCAGTGTAGCCTCAAAGCCAAGTTCTCAACTATATGAAGGCATCTATTTCACTTCAAAGTGTGCAAGTATGGCCTATAAAAGTATAATTCCTGGTCAATCCCTGGTTTTTCTTTTTCTTACCTTAGCCTTCCACATCATTCTCTATGCCAAAGTATCTAAGAAATTTTCAGTCTAAGTAAACATTGATTTAATATTCATAGCAATTGGAAATTACTATGGTGATAATTATTCAAAACCATACATTCTTTAAAATCTGACATTCAACTTGAAGTAGTGGTAGGGGCTTCTATTAAAAATAAAACTTTTGGCACTTCCCTGGCAGTCCAGTGGTTAAGACTTCACCTTCCAATGCAGGGGGTGCAGATTCAATCCCTAGTCAGAGAATTAAGATCCCACAAGCCTTGGAGCCAAAAAAAACCCAAACATAAAGAAACATAAGCAATACTGTAATAAATTCAGTACTTTTAAAATGGTCAACATCAAAAAGTATTTTTAAAAAATAAAATAAAATATTTTGATTAAATTATAAATTTGCTTCTCTAAGTGTCTTTGACTTTAGGTAAGCATAACCCTTCTATCTTACCAACTTTGTATTTAATGGTTTCAGATCCTTCTTCATCCCCTTCTGTTGCTATACATGGAATCTTAATATCTCTCCTTTGCATTTTCTCACTTTATTTCTCTTTCCTCAAGAAAATTTTACCCTAAGAACACTTCTGGTCACCCTATTCCTTTTCCACTTATACTGTAAGTAATGAAGACATTGTACTTTTCAAAAACAGGAGTCAGTAGAAGAAATACTAGTAAGGCATGTCCATGCCTCCTGCTAATGAAAGAAAGATTCAGAGTGAGGGTGTTATCAGGGGAAAACATTTAACTACTTTTTAAAAAGTCTTAATAAAAATGTAAAAGTTGTTTTCTGGAATGACTTTACGCCACCCAGCACCATAAAGAAGAAAAGTTAGCAGATGGGTCAGAGTTGCAAAGGGCAGTAAGAAAATCAGCAGTGGACTGAACACAGAGTAAGATTTATCAGAGATGTGGAGTTCAAAGAGACCATATCACTTTACTTCATCCCAATCCTACACGTCACAACAGAAAAGAGAAAGTGAGCTGTCACAGAGAGATAACCTTTGACATGTCACAGGCTGGTATGGGGGGGAGGCAATGACACAGTGTCCCAACGATTGCTGTGACCTGGGTGGAGGTGTCATGCCACTTCTCGGAATGCTCTTTGGTGAGCAATCATTCAGAGGGCCAGGACCTCTGGTATCTGCCCTTCAGCCAAAGACAAAAGAGGAGGAAAAAGTCCCCACCACACTCAAGGACAGGTGGCTGTCCCTGCCTAAATACAGATGGAAAAGGAAGGATTTAAGATTTACAACCTAAGCCAGCGGGCCTCATTATTTTTAAATTTAAGAACATGCCATCTGTGGCTTCTCTGGCGATCTAGTAGTTAAGAATTTGCCTGCCAGTGCTGGGGACATGGGTTCTATCCCTGATAGAGCAACTAAGCCCATGGGCCACAACTACTAAGCTTGCACTTGAGAGCCCGAGAGCTGCACTCTTGAGTGCAGGCACCCCAACTACTGAAGCCATCACAAAGAGACGCCCGTGCACACTGACAGCTAGAGAGTAGCCCACTCTCTGCCACTAGAGAAAGCCCACATGCCACAGTAAAGACCCAGTGCAGTCGATACATATTTTTTTAATCACTTATTAAAAAAATAAAAAAAGAACATGCTACCTGTAGAGGCTCTAGTAAGCAGGTGGTTTTGGGGGGAGTCTTGAGATGTACCAGGAGAGAGGTTAGGATGCAACAGAGAAGGATGGAGGCCAGTCAAGGGTATGTTTTTGAGCATGTTGCAGCCATGAGCAACAAGGGCTCCCACCCCGCTGAGGAACCAGAGGGGCAATGCAGACCTTCCCTTGGAGACCACCCACACTGGGGATACTTACCCCCAAGGGATCTTACTGCCTCAGCACCTCCGGCACAGCCTGCCCTGTGGGCCAAAGGCGCCCCGGAGGCCAGAGAAGACAGCACACAGAGGCTCGGGGCCTGCTGCTATAAGCGGCAGAGAGGACAGGCATGGGGATAAGGATGGAGCAAATACTGGCCAGGCATCACATGCCCTTGCTACATCTCATTCTCACAGGATTCAACTCCAAATGCCACCATATTTACCATCCAACCCAAAAATGAGGGAAGGGAGGGAAACAATTCTTGTATTAAGAGAAGACTGTGCTCAGTTGACTCTTTTGCGACCCTGTGGACTGCAGCCCACCATGGGATTTCCCAGGCAAGGATACTGGTTGCCATTTCCTTCTCCAGTTGATCTTCCCAACCCAGGAATCAAACCCTCATCTTTTGTGCCTACTGCATTAGTAAGCTGATTCTTTACCACTGAGTCACATGGGAAATCCATAGAGAAGACTAGAGCAACTCTATTTTAAAAGGGAAACTTCCTAACTCTAATTGTCTTGGGCCTTTTAGAAGTTAATATCATGTGAGTTTAAAGCAGGGGTTGGCAGGCTAGGGCCCTCCAGCCAAATCCAGCCTGCCAACAGTTTTCTTATGGCCCCCAAGCTAAAAATGGTGTTGCATTTTAAAAAGGTTGGAAAAAAGTCAGAAGAAGACTGTTTCATGACACGTGAAATTTATATGATATTCAAATTTCATTGTCTATAAATATTTATGGGAACACAGCCACACTTATCAGTTTACACAACGCTGAAAGTTGTGCCATGGATGGCAGGGCTGAGGAGCTGTGACAGAGACCATCTGGGCTTCTTGGCTTAAAATTTCCCTCTCTGGTCCCTTACAGAAAGCTGCCTGCCCATCATTTAGAACCAGACTCACTCTCATCAAATCTTTGAGATAAAAAAGCAAAAATAAACAGAAAATCTTCATGGTAGTAGCGATTCCTTGGGGTGGGGTGGTCTCCTCCTTTCTTTAAAGTGTTAGCCATTCAGTCAGGTCCGACTCTTTGCGACACAATGGACAATAGCCTGACAGGCTCCTCTGTCCGTGGAATTTTCCAGGCAAGAATACTGGAGTGTGTTGCCATTCCCTTCTCCAGGGGATCTTCTTGACCCAAGAACTGAACCTGCATCTCCTGCACGGCAGGCAGATTCTTTACCAATGAGCCACCAGGGAAGCCCTCTCCTTTCCTTAAGCAGGATTGAAAGTCCAAATGAAGCTCCACCAGGCAGTGTCTGAGCTTCTCAGATAAGGACGACTATTAGGTTTTCCACCCCTAGTTGATCCGAGTAGAACAAATATTGACAGTGTCTCGTTATTGCTGACATAAAACATGTGGTTTTACAGAATGAAGAATGTCATAAGGAATGAGATTGTTGCAAGCGATGATGAAAGTGGCATAAACTTTAAGATTTAGAATCTCTGTTTTATCCACTATGAAATGTAACACTTTGCAAACACCTGCTGCATGGAGAGTTTTTCCAGACAGAAATTCACACTGGAAACTCATGGTGGAACCCTTGAAAAGGAGCTAATTTTGAGAAAAGAGATGAAAAGATCCCAGACCAAGAGGTAATTCAGGACGGGGGCGGGGGCAGGGAAGGACAGGTGGGTGGTAGCAGGTGAGAGAGAGCTTCATAAACATTATATAATCATCAAGCATCAAGCTAATAAATTACTGGAGGAATCAAGGTTTATATAAACCGATGGATGCAGAGCCAAAGAACTGGTAACTTTAATCAGATCCCAAGGGAATCTGGGATGCCAAGTTTAGCCACACAGTTGCTGGTTCAGTCGTGGAAGCAGGGACAAGATATGTAAACGGGGCCCTTTCCAGGCATCACTACGGTGATCTATGTGTGCCATAAATCAGCATTTTGTTCCTGAGAACGCCGCAGTCCATTCTTGAGGCCGTGTTTACAGGAGAACATCAGTATTCTCTCGGCAGGCACGTCACAGCGAAGAGAATTTTAAATAGCACAGGAGAGAAGTGTTCCTGGTAGTCACACAGCCCGTGATAAACTCTGAAGTACAAATGAGAAGTGGAAGTGAACGTGAAACGCATGCTTCGTCCTCAAACTCAGTGAAAAATGAAATGTACGAGAAAAGTTGGATCCTTGCCATGACACCCATTACAGTGTAGACGAAGGCGCTGACCTTTCGTGTTCGACGCACTGTGTTTTTGACACATTTAGTCAATTAAAACGGGTGAAGTGTAATTTGTTTTTCTTAAGTTTAATACAGCATGTCAATAGACGTTAACCAAAATTTATAGTTGGAACACTAAAGCTGCCACATGCACTTAAACAAATGAACACAATTCATCACGGTTGAAATAAAGAGAACATCACGGGCATTTGACTTTATACTTCACGTAAGCGCGTAGCCAAATATAGGAAAGCAGGCTCCTTCTCACACTTCCAGTGGAAAAGACGTTTTAGTTCGCATTAAATATTGGTGTGAAAAACCTGGCTGGTATCCAGTCCTAAGGAGTGTTAGGGTTGGCACTTCCACTGTGTACTCTTACTATAAATTGTTGTAGCGTTTATTTGACATGGAATACCCAAAGGATTGATGAGCAAAGAGAGGAAGATTTTTTTTTATATTGCTGTATTACCTTTTTCAGACATCTATACGAAGCCTTTACATCTTCAAAGCCCAAACAAGCAGCCACCTGTATTCAATCGGTGCAAGATATTTTTCATGAAACGATAGCTTGCCTTTTTATAAACCTATAAAAGCACACATTTTCCATTTTTATGAGTCAGCAAAGCAGTGGCAGATTTAATAATAAAACTTACAAACACAGTTTCTTTATAGACAGTTTAACATTTTTTGCTTGTTTAAAATGCCACAGGAACAACCAAACCTGACTTCACAGTTTCTGTGTCTATCACATCAGACTGAGTTGGCCAAAAGGTTGGTGCTGGTTTTTCTGTAAGAAAAACCCAATGACAAGTAGCTACAATTTTGTACATCTATATTTAAAAAATTGACCCAGCACTCAGAGCATTTATATTACAGACCACAGACTCCTAAAAATTTAAGAGAAACATGATACCATGAGGGGGCAATTCTCAAGTACAACCTAATACAAGTATTAGATTTTGGCATCCATAATATACATGCTATTTACATATAGGTACAGTAATCATGCAATTTGAGTTTGTAAGAGCAATTGCGGTGCCTTTGTAAAAATATATTTGATATTTGAATAGGTTTTAAAAGTTGAGACTGGTATAAGTAAATCAAGCTGTAATATTTGGGAACTAACATAATGGCATAAAGGAACATTTTGTAAGATTTTTTTTTATTTTAAATAGAACAGGTATGTAATAAATACACAAACAACCATATTTGAAAAATACCTAGGCTGTTCTCTTTAAATACCTAGACCAAGACTTTTACAAGACTGGTTTTAATGTTTACCAAAATCAATTACATTGAACACAATCAATGGCTTCAATGTTTAACTTAAAGTTTATGTCTTTAGACTAACAGACTACCATTAGTCTGAATTATGACAAAATTATTTCTCTTAGTCTTTAGGTAGGTTCACCTGTGTCAAAGCTACAGGACTAGAATCTTAACCTCCTGAAACAGCAATTACATTTACCTTGAAAAGACCCAGACAGGTCAGGAAGAGCTTCCAAACGATGCTCTCTAAATTGACTGCCAAAATTTTAAGATTAAAGTAATCCAAGTATTTTTAAACATTGCAAAAATAGCCAAATGTTTACTGTTGAAGCAATGGGATGTATAGCATATTTTCACCTGGAAGTAGAAGCTTTCTAGCTATTTAGTCATCTGCTGGGTTTAAAGAATAAGAAAACAACCAGTTAATTAGACAATTTAACATTTGAAACTACTTCTGAAAAGAAAAAGAGCAGTGAGATGGGTATTTCATATCACACAAAGCTCTGCACAGAATTTTTTATCTTTTGAACAGCTGATGTGGCCTTCTATAGACAAACTATGGGCTTCCCTGGTGGTTCAGACAGTAAAGAATCTGCCTGCAATACAGGAGACCGAGTTTCGATCCCTGGGTCGGGAAGATCCCCTGGAGAAGGAAATGGCAACCTACTCCAGTATTCTTGCCTGGGAAATCCCATGAACAGAGGAGCCTCTCGGGCTACAGTCCATGGGGTCGCAAAGAGTCGGGCATGACTAAGCGACTGACACACACATACGTGTCACTGAAGTACTAAAATTCATGGGTTTTGTTTTATAACATTTTTCAGTTAGCCTAAAAAATACTACACATATAACACAGACACACACACAGTCTCAGTGATCATAAAATGAAAAGTTAAAGTAGCAATGAGATATCACTTCACACACGATATTGGTAAGATTTAAGAGTGGTAACACCTATTCCTGATAGAGTTGTGGGAAAGGATATAACTATATGTTGCTGGAGGAAGTATGAATTGTTATAGCCTTTTGGACAAGCACCCTGGCCATATCTATTAAAATTTAAAGTACATGCACTCTTCCCATCAGTATTCCTGTTACTGGCCATCTATTCTGTAGAAATGAAGTACTGGTGTATAAGGAAGGTTAATGCTGTTTTTCAGGGCAGAGACAAAAAAATGTGGAGAAAAAATGCATGCTCAGTATCAGGTAAAAATTTGAATTGCAGGCAAATTCTTTATCAATTGAGGCACAAGGAAAGCCCAAGAATACTGGAGTGGGTAGCCTATCCCTTCTCTAGGGGATCTTCCCCACCCAGGAATCGAACTGGGGTCTCCTGCATTGCAAAGCAGATTCTTTACCAACTGAGCTATCAGGGAAACCCCAAAATTTAAATAAGTTGGGTAAAACCATACTATGAGATAACAGGCAGCAATTGCAAAGAATAATTTCAATCTAAAATCAGTGACTGAGGACTTCTCTGGTGGCTCAGTGGTAAAGAATCTGCCCTCCAACACAAGGGATATGGGTTCAATCCCTGATCCAGAAGATCCCACAAGCCGCAGAGCAACTATGTCTGCATGCCACAACTACTTAGCCTGTGCTCTAAAGCTCAGGAGCTGCGCCTGCTGAAGCCCGAAAGCCCTAGAGCCTGTGCTCTGAAACAAGAGAAGACACCGCAGTGAGAAGCCCGCACACCACAGCTAGAGAGTAGCCCTGCAGCAACCAAGACCTAGCATAGCCAAAAATAAATAAATGAATAATAATAAATAGAATCATAAAGTCAATGATTGAAAAGATTTCTACAGCATGCTGTTAAGTCAGAAAGGTAAGAGGCAGAGAAATACAGTAATAACATATTGCATTATAATACAATATGTAATATGTATTATCCCACTTTTCTAAACAAACAATACCAAGATTTTTGAATATACATACAATTATACATGTGTATGAATATATGCAAATATATGTATGAATATACTTTTATGACCATAAATTAAAGTAAGCCAAGATACATACCAAAGTGATAACATTGATATCTAGGGTTAATTACTTGGAGAGAGGAGAAAAGACAATGAACAAAAAGAAAACTGCATTTTTAAAAGTTTATACAGTAAAGGCAGTATTACATGATGACTTTTTGATAAAATCTTTGGAAAAGTGGGTGTATATTTCTAAAATGTTACAGGAAAGAATAGTCATCATTATTGATATTTTTTCTCAATGTGCATAAATGTTGGATATTTCTCTCATTATTTTTAAAATAATGATCATTATTAACTATAATATATCTGATAAAGGGCTATTTTCATTGGAGGAAAAAACTAACAACTAAATGAAGAATAAACTAGTTTAAATTTCTCTCAATGTAAATATTACTTAGTGTACGGTAAATTTTTAAGCATTTAAGTGCAAAGAAACATCCTTATTTTGACTGGGGAAAATAAAAGAAAAAAATCATGAGATAAAGACATGGCACATGCCAACAGCTGGCCAGCTATGCATTCTCTTCTGCCATTACAAGATGATGTCTGTTTTAGCTGAACAGACAGCCACTGAGAATAAACACTACGTTTCCCAGCCTTCCTTGCCAGTAGGAGAGAAAGAATGTAGGGTGTGTCTAAGCTCCGTCCAACTCAGTGTAAGCAGAGGTGATGGGTCAGGCCTGGAGGGTGTAGAGTGAGCCATGTGCAACCACGCAGACAAAGCAAACCAATCAGAGGGTCCAAATTCACACGCAGGTAGAGCCTGTGAGTGAGACTAAGTGGTGGGGAGGGAATCAGAATTCTGGTGAGACTTGGCTTTTCCTTGCTGAGTTTAGCATTCCTGCAAGAGAAATTAATTCAAGAGAAGTATACGGGGGTGGGAGTGGAATAAATAGGGAGACTGGGATTGACATGTACATAGTACTATACAGATAAATAAGAAAATAAAATAGATAAACAAATAAGGACCTATTGTATAGCACAGGAAACTACTCAATACTCTGTAATGGCCTATATGGGGAAAGAATCTAAAAAAGAGGGGATATACGTATAACAGACTCCTTTTTCTGTACAGCAGAAACTAACACAACACTGTAAATCAACTATACTCCAATAAAAAATTTAAAAATTAAAAAAGAGAGAGAGAATTATAAGAGGTAGATTCAGCATGAGCTAAGCCTGGCCCTGTCTTCTCGAAATCATCACAGAGCTAATGGGGCAAAGATCAGGGAAGATATAGCCCCTGGCATTCCCCTCCAAAACTGCCGATTCCAAAGACCTGAAAGCAGCCATAGACAAAAATTAGCTAACTTCACTGAAGAAAAAGAGAGTAAGTACAAAGTATACAGGCAGCAAAAACAAGACCAGAAGCTGACTGTGGCTCAGATCATGAACTCCTTATTGCAAAATTCAGACTTAAATTGAAGAAAGTAGGGGAAACCACTAGACCATTCAGGTATGACCTAAATCAAATCCCTTAATTATACAGTGAAAGTGACAAAAAGATTCAAGGGATTACATCGGATAGAGTGCCTGAAGAACTATGGATGGAGGTTCCTGACATTGTACAGGAGGCAGTGATCAAGACAATTCCCAAGAAAAAGAAATGCAAAAATGCAAATGGTTGTATGAGGAGGCCTTACAAATAGCTGAAAAAAGAGGAGGAGCTAAAGGCAAAGGAGAAAAGGAAAGATATACCCATTTGAGTGCAGAGTTCCAAAGAATAGCAAGGAGAGATAAGGAAGCCTTCCTCAGTGATCAATGCAAAGAAATAGAGGAAAACAATAGAATAAGAAAGACTAGAGATCTCATCAAGAAAATTAGAGAAATCAAGGGAATATTTCATGAAAAGATGGGCACAATAAAGGACAGAAATGGTATGGACCTAACAGAAGCAGAAGATATTAAGTAGAGGTGGCAAGAATACACAGAAGAACTATACAAAGAAAGATCTTCACAACCCAGATAATCACGATGGTGTAATCACTCACCTAGAACCAGACATCCTGGAATGTGAAGTCAAGTGGGCCTTAGAAAGCATCACTACGAACAAAGCTAGTGGAGGTGATAGAATTCCAGTTGAGCTCTTTCAAATTCTAAAAGATGATGCTGCAAAAGTGCTGCACTCAATATGCCAGCAAATTGGGAAAACTCAGCAGTGGCCACAGGACTGGAAAAGGTCAGTTTTCATCCAATCCCAAAGAAAGGCAATGCCAAAGAATGCTCAAACTACCGCACAATTGCACTCATCTCACAAGCTAGCAAAGTAATGCTCAAAATCCTCCAAGCCAGGCTTCAACAGTACATGAACCATGTACTTCCAGATGTTCAAGCTGGATTTATAAAAGGCAGAGGAACCAGAGATTAAATCGCCAACATCCGTTGGATCATTGAAAAAGCAAGAGAGTCCCAGAAAAATATCTACTTCTGCTTTATTGACTATGCCAAAACCTTTGACTCCGTGGATCATACCAAACTGTGGAAAATTCTGAAAGAGATGGGAATACCAGACCACCTGACCTGCCTCCTGAGAAACCTGTATGCAGGTCAAGAGGCAACAGTGAGAACTGGACATGAAACAACAGACTGGTTCCAAATCGGGAAAGGAGTACGTCAAGGCTGTATATTGTCACCCTGCTTATTTAACTTATATGCAGAGTACATCATGAGAAATGCTGGGCTAGATGAAGTGCAAGTTGGAATCAAGATTGCTGGGAGAAATATCAATAACCTCAGATAGGCAGATGACACTACACTTATGGCAGAAAGCAAAGAACTAAAGAGCCTCTTGATGAAAGTGAAAGAAGAGAGTGAAAAAGTTGGCTTAAAACTCAACACTCAGAAAACTAAGATCATGGCATCTGGTCCCATCACTTCATGGCAAATAGATGGGGAAACAATGGAAACAGTGACAGACTTTACTTTTCAGGGCTCCAAAATCACTGCCGATGGGGGCTGAAGCCATGAAATTAAAAGACACTCGCTCCTTGGAAGAAAAGTTATGACCAACCTAGACAGCATATTAAAAAGCAAACATTACTTCAGCAACAAAGGTCCACCTAGTCAAAGCTTTTTTTTTTCCAGCAGTCATGTATGGATGTGAGAGTTGGACTATAAAGAAAACTGAGAGTTGAAGAATTGATGCTTTTGAACTGTGGTGTTGGAGAAGGTTCTTGTGAGTCTCTGGGACAGCAAGGAGATCCAACCAGTCTATCCTAAAGGAAATCATTCCTGAATATTCATGGAAAGGACTGATTCTGAAGCTGAAACTCCAATACTTTGGCCACCTGATGGGAAGAACTGACTCATTGGAAAAGACCCTGATGCTGGGAAAGATCGAAGGCGGGAGGAGAAGGGACGACAGAGGATGAGATGGTTGGATGGTGTCACCCACTTGATAGACATGAGTTTGAGTAAACTCCAGGAGTTGGTCATGGACAGGGAAGCCTGGTGTGCTGCAGTCCATGGGGTCCGAAAGAGTTGGACACGACTGAGTGACTGAACTGAACTGAACTGAACAAATACACAAAATAATACATGACCAAAGGGAAATAGACAAAACTTTGAAAATCATGCCTCCATATTGCGTAATTATATGAAAACACATTTGAAAACCTACCTAAATTTGTCCACTTCATATGAAAACATATTTATCAAATTTGACCCTGTTTTCTATTGCTGTCACAAAAATATCACAAATTTAGTGACTTAACACAATTTTTAAGAAATAATGTTTTTATTTAGTTGTGTATTTTTTAAAATTTTTATTGGAGTATAGTTGCTTTACAATGTTATGTTAGTTTCTACTGCACAGCTTAGTGAATCAGCTCTACATATACATGTATCCCCTCTTTTTTGAATTTCCTTCCCACTTTGGTCACCACAGAGCACTTAATATAGAGTTCCCTGTGCCATACAGTAGGCTCTCATCTATTGTATACATAGTATCAATAGATTATATATGTCAGTCCCAATCTCCCGATTCATCCCACTCCTTTCCCCCTAGGTGTCCATCCGTTTGTTCTCTATGTCTGTGTTTCTATTTCTGCTTTGTAAATTTTTTCCTTTGTCATTTGCTGTTATTGTAACTTTTTTCTTTTGGCATACATAATGGCTTAACACAAATGTATTATCTTAGAGTTCTGGAGGTCAGAAATCCAATATGGGTCTCTCTGAACAAAAATCAAGATGCCATCAGTCTGCTTCCTTTTCTGGATTGTCTACAGGAGGATTTGTTTCCAGCTGACTGGTGTATTGCCAGGATTTGTTTCCTTGTGGCTGTTTTCTTACCAGCTGTCAGTTGAGAGTTTTCCCTGCTTCTGGAAGCCACCAATATCCTTAGCTGATGGTCCCTCACCCAGTCTTCAAAGCCAGGTTCAGTGGATGTAGATCAAGTGCCTCTCACAGGTATCTCTCTGACCTAGAAAAAAAAAAGTTATGCATTTTTTAATTCTCAAAAGATTACATAGTTCAAAATAATCTCCTTATCTCAAGTCCTCTACCATTAATCAGATTCACACCCTCATTTCTTCCATGCAGCATAACATAGTCACAGGTCCCAGGGAATTGGGCATAGACACCTTTAGGGACCAGTATTTTTTTATTGTAAACCAGTATACAAATATCTTTCAAAAAAAAAACAACAACTTGGATTAATTTTCATGGACAAAATGGGGAACTAGCCCTTAAAAATTAGCATGTGCAGATGGTTTCACAAGGAATTCAGCCAAACCTTCAAAGACTAGATAATCCAATGCTACTTTAATTTTTCCAAGGACAGACATTTTCAAAAACTTTACTATAAACGAAATATAGGATAGATACATAAGCTTAATAAAATAGCATAGCAAAGAAAAACACAGACCAGTCTCACTTTGAAATACTGGGACAAAACAAAATCCTTTTTTTGTTGTTGTTTTAGTTTTTTTGGCCACACATGGCATGCAAGAGCTTAGTTCCCTGACTAGGGATCAAACCCGAGACTCCTGCAGTAAAAGCACTGAGTCTTAACCACTGGGCCACTAGGGAAGTCCCAGGACAAAAACATCTTAAATGAAACATTAGGAAATAGATTACAATAGCATATTTTAAAATTAATATATCATGACTAAGGCTTATTATATGAAAGCAAGAGTGATTCAATATTAACAAAATCTTTAGTATGACCATTAATTATCTTTTTAAAAAATCTTTAGAAAATTTGATTATTCACAAAGATACTGAAAAAAGTTCAATAGTTCAAAATCCATTTCTGATTAAAAAAAAACACTTTGTAAAATAGAAAATCATGGATTTTTCTTCAAATTGGTAAAGTAAATTACCTCAATTCTAAAACCAGTCAGTGACTACTAGGTAAACAGCAGAAGCATTTCCACTAAGATCCAGAAAAAGGCAAGAGTACCTACTATTCTACTGAACTATTAACACAGAATTATATTTATTAGCTAATGTAATGAAACCAGAGAAAATAACTGGAGCTAGTGTTTGCACATGATACAATACTTTACTTGTAATATCTGAATCACTGATAACGTGGTCATAAAATAATTGAGAATGTTAGCAAAATACAAAATTATGCAAAAATCTATAGCCATAACATGTATAAATAATAACCAGGCAGGAGATGTAAGGACAGGAAAAACATCAACAAAACCTAAAAATCATTTTGTGCATTAACAGTAACATATAAAATCTTCACGAGGAACAGTACAGACACTCCTGAAAAAAAAAAGTGAGGTTGAACAAATAGAAAGACAACCCTTGCTTTTCATCAAGATGACTCAACAAAAAAAATACCAGACATCTTTCTAGGTAATGGAAATGTAATGTGATTTTCCCCAAAAATATATATGTAAATTAGATCCTGGTACTAAACAGGCTCTAAAATCCACGTGTATATGTAAAATATATGCAAAATTTCTGATAGCCCCCTTATGAAGAACGAAGACAGAAGTGATTAGCACTTCTCTGTATCAAAGCATGGCAGATGAATAAAGTCAGACTAACACAACAGAAAAGAAAAAGTCCAAAAAGATCCAATTATTTGGAAATATGAAAACAGAGATTCTAATTGAGGTACCTTATCACACATGTGGAGCTTCCCTGGTGGCTCAGTGGTTAAAGAATTTGCCTGCCAATACAGGAGACTTGGGTTCAATCCCTGTGCCAGGAAGATCCCTTGACGTAGGAAACGTTAACCCACTCCAGTACTCTTGTTTCGGAAATCCCATGGACTGAGGCGCACAGTGGGCTACCATCCAGGGGGTCACAAAAGAGTCAACGACCTAGTAATTCAGTTCAGTTCAGTCGCTCAGTTGGGTCCAACTCTTTGTGACCCCATAGACTGCAGCACAACAAGGCCTCCCTGTCCATTACCAACTCCTGGAGTTTATTGAGACTCGTGTCCATTGAGTTGGTGATGCCATCCAACCACCTCATCTTCTGTTGTGCCCTTCTCCTCCTGCTTTTAATCATTCCCAGCATCAGGGTCTTTTCCAATGAGTCAGTTCTTCCCATCAGGTGGCCAAAGTATTGGAGTTTCAGCTTCAGAATCAGTCCTTCCCATGAATATTCAGGAATGATTTCCTTTAGGATAGACTGGTTGTATCTCCTTGCTGTCCCAGAGACTCACAAGAGTCTTCTCCAACACCACAGTTCAAAAGCATCAATTCTTCAACTCTCAGTTTTCTTTATAGTCCAACTCTCACATCCATACATGACTGCTGGAAAAACCAAAGCTTTGACTAGATGGACCTTTGTTGCCAAAGTAATGTCTCTGCTTTTTAATATATTGTCTAGGTTGGTCATAACTTTTCTTTCAAGGAGCAAATGTCTTTTAATTTCATGGCTTCAGTCCCCATCGGCAGTGATTTTGGAGCCCCAAAAAGCAAAATCTGTCACTGTTTCCATTGTTTCCCCATCTATTTGCCATGAAGTGATGGGACCAGATGCCATGATCTTAGTTTTCTGAGTGTTGAGTTTTAAGCCAACTTTTTCACTCTCTTCTTTCACTTTCATCAAGAGGCTCTTTAGTTCTTCTTCACTTTCTGCCATAAGTGTGGTGTCATCTGCCTATCTGAGGTTATTGATATTTCTCCCAGCAATCTTGATTTCAGCTTGTGCTTCATCCAGCCCAGCATTTCTCATGATGTACTCTGCATATAAGTTAAACAAGCAAGGTGACAATATACAGCCTTGACGTACTCTTTTCCTGATTTGGAACCGGTCTGTTGTTTCATGTCAAGTTCTCACTGTTGCTTCTTGACCAGCTTACAGATATTTCAGGAGGCAGGTCAGGTGGTCTGGTATTCCTATCTCTTTCAGAATTTTCCACAGTTTGGTGTGATCCACGGAGTCAAAGGTTTTGGCATAGTCAATAAAGCAGAAGTAGGTATTTTTCCGGAACTCTGTTGCTTTTTCGATGATCCAACGGATGTTGGCGATTTCATCTCTGGTTCCTCTGCCTTTTATAAATCCAGCTTGAACATCTGGAAGTTCATGGTTCATGTACTGTTGAAGCCTGGCTTGGAGGATTTTGAGCATTACTTTGCCAGCTTGTGAGATGAGTGCAATTGTGCGGTAGTTTGAGCATTCTTTGGCATTGCTTTTCTTTGGGATTGGAATGAAAACTGACCTTTTCCAGTCCTGTGGCCACTGCTGAGTTTTCCCAATTTGCTGGCATATTGAGTGCAGCACTTTCATAGCATCATCTTTTAGAATTTGAAAGAGCTCAACTGGAATTCTCGGAGAAGGCAATGGCACCCCACTCCAGTACTCTTGCCTGGAAAATCCCACGGATGGAGGAGCCTGGTAGGCTGCAGTCTATGGGGTCGCTAAGAGTCGGACATGACTGAGCGACTTCACTTTCACTTTTCACTTTCATGCATTGGAGAAGGAAATGGCAACCCACTCCAGTGGTCTTGCCTGGAGAATCCCAGGGACGGGGAAACCTGGTGGGCTGCCGTCTATGGGGTCACACAGAGTCGCACACGACTGAAGCGACTTAGCAGCAGTAGCAGCAGCAACTGGAATTCTATCACCTCCACTAGCTTTTGTTCGTAGTGATGCTTCCTAAGGCCCACTTGACTTCACATTCCAGGATGTCTGGTTCTAGGTGAGTGATTACACCATCGTGATTATCTGGGTTGTGAAGATCTTTTTTGTATAGTTCATCTGTATATTCTTGTCACCTCTTCTTAATATCTTCTGCTTCTATTAGGTCCATACCATTTCTGTCCTTTATTGTGCCCATCTATGCATGAAATATTCCTATTGATTAAACAACAACAACCACATACGTGAGAACAAGATGGACTTTTAAATCAAAAGCTTTGCGTGTAATCCGTTTAGAAAAAGAGCTGCCCCTCTAAATACAAAAAGAACGCTCACAGCAAGAAAGAGCATTTTTTTTTAATTTACTTTTTTCCAGTGTTATTAACATATAATTAACAGATACAATTGTGAGATATTTAAAGCGTACAACTTCTACAGCTGAATGTGAGGCGTGGGATGCTGTTATGCACGAACATCTCTGTTCAAAGTAAGAAGAACACCTCCAAGACCTTTCCCCCTCAGCAGTAACCCCCACAGTGGCCGAGGCAACTACAATCCTAATTTCCCGCACATGTTTTTCATTTTACTATTTGCCTGCTTGAAGATCCTGGAATGCAAAATAAGCCCATGAAAAGACCATAAAAATCCTTTGATATTTTAAGATAAGAAAATACAATCCTTATACATCATAATATGTATTTGAAAACTTTTAAAGTGTAGTTACATAAGATATTTTTATGAGAATAGAAGGTCCTAATTTTAAAAGTACATTTCAGTACCGTCTTTTCTTTGCAACCATGAAAGCAGTCAGTTATGTGTCTATTTAACCCTGATTTTAACTTGAAATATCTAATATGACAGTAATTGCATTATTCTTGATGCAATACTTGTATCTGCTCAGCTGTAACTACAGCTGTCTAAGAATTCTGAGCCTGGAGTCTTCCCCTATTTCTTACCCAGATGTACAGAGCTCAAGTTGTTTAATGTTATGCTTAATAATTTTGTTTGAACAAGACTATTTATTTGCATTGGTAGCAAAATTGTTGCATTTTCTCCCTAATATGTTATTCTTATCATCAAAAAGGAAATTCAGGAGAGAACAGGGTTGTATGTTTCCCATCTGACCAGAGAAGTAGTACCACTTTTGTGTTATTTACACAATAATGATGAAGGACTGGGGCATTTCCTGAGGATAGAGGGCTGCCTGGGAGAGTGCCTCGAGGCCATTAACCTGGGGCAGTCATTCAGTTTCTTAGAAAACCTGGATTGAAGTCATTATTTCTATTAGAAGATCAGTAACACATATTCCTCAGCCCCACAACTGGAAAGCTCATTGGAAATAAGTTTTTTCTGGATTTTTTTGTTAAGCACATTCAATCTGTAGGTTATTTTTCTTTTACTATTATTAGTTATAATTTCTATTTCTATATATATATTTCTTTTTATCAAAGTATTGTTGATTTACAAACTTGTGCCAATGTCTGCAGTACAGCAAAGTGACTCAGTTATCCACACACATATACATATATTCATTTTTATGTATTTTTCCATTATTCCATTTTATGTATCTTTTCCATTATGGTTTATCACAGGATATTGAGTATAATACTCTGTGCTATATAGTAGGATCTTGTCTATCCATTTTAATTGTAATAGTTTGCATCTACCAACCCCAAACTCCCAGTCCATTGCTATATTTTTAAAGAAATGATGCTGGATGCTTGGGGCTGGTGCACTGGGACGACCCAGAGGGATGGTATGGGGAGGGAGGAGGGAGGAGGGTTCAGGATGGGGAACACATGAGAAATAAAGGAATAAAAAATTAAAAAAAAAAAAAAATTTGAGTCTAAAAAAAAAAAAAAGAAATGTCACTGAAATCCTGAACAACTTAGGAACGTGACAGCCGTCATCACATGGACATCAATGTCATGAATGCTGGTGACTGTCTCCTCTCTGCCCTTAGAAGTCAAGTTAAAAATAAAGTTGCAGTCTCTCTCCCTCCTGCACTCCTCCTACTCTATTTCTCTCTCTCTCACCCCCTCGCTTCCTCTCTCTTTTCTAAAGGCTTCAGCAAGCAAATTTTCACTGAAGATATAAACCTGCAGAAGCACGATGCGGTAGGTCGCAGGATACAGATTATCGGAGACTCAGTGGAAATATGAATCTATAGTGATTTCATTAGCAGCACTTTCTCAGAAGGAAATGTGTGAGAAAACTGTTCCATTTACACAGGCATCATTTGTCCGTCACGGTCTTGTTGCTTTAAACACTGAGATCTGACCCAAACAGTAGCCCAGGAAGCCGGTCTCTTGGAGCCAAAGGACATCCTACAGAATAAATGTTAAAGAACCTCGAGAAATGCATGTTAGCATCTAATCGTATGTGGTTAAGGTACCACCACACCACACAGAGAAGGGTCCCCTGATGATTCTCCAGTACACATGTAGTGTTTAAAGATATCATGTCTCTTCTGTCTCCCCGAAGTTCCCACATTCTTTTAGGCTAGCAGTGATGTACTACTAACTTCCTAAACAGTGCTGTGCTGTGCTGAGTCACTCAGTCATGTCCTACTCTTTGTGAACCCACGGACCATAACCCACCAGGCTCCTCTGTCCATGGGGATTCTCCAGGCAAGAATACTGGAGTGGGTTGCCATGTCCTCCTCCAGGGGATCTTCCCAACCCAGGAATCGAACCAGGGTCTCCTGCATTGCAGGTAGATTCTTTACCAGCTGAATTACCAGGGAAGCCCTCCTAAACAGTAAATAAAGGAATTAAAGAAATTTCATCCATCTATTTTCCTACTCTTCAAAATAGGGATTCTGTGGATTATAATATGCTGTTCACAGACAAGGTATGATTCTGCAATGTAGTAATGATGACTGATGGTCTAGGACGCACCAGAAGGAATAGGGGAGGCAGGATGTGAAATGGAAGCCCCCACCCACCTTCTCTTCCTTGATATAATATCCATTCCAGTCCCTCCTTACCCTTGAAATAAGAAGCAGTGACACTCATATTCTCACCTGACAATGTGCTTACATCACTTCCTCGGAGACTACAGACATAGCCCCAGTCATCAGGTACTACCTCTCCTTCCTCCCTCGTCTCCTCCATTCCCACACCACTAAACCCCCACCACCACCCACAGAGTCAATGCACACACAGAGGGAAACTGTGAGTCATAGAAAACAAGAAGGAAGGGCAGGAAAAATTGGTTGGTGCTGGAGAACACCGGGGCTTGTAGACACCCATCCTTCCCTCTTACAAGGGCAAAGAAGAGGAAATGACAGGATTTCTCTGGTGGTCCAGTGGTTAGGACTTTGCCTTCCGGTGCAGGGGTTGTGGCTTAGATCCCTTGGTCAGGGAACTAATATCCCACATGCCTCATGGCCAAAACACCAGAACATAAATAACAGAAGCAATATTGTAGTAAATTATATAAAGACATTAAAAATGGTCCAAATCAAAAAAATTTTTAAATAAAATAAAATGTATGGTTGACTTATGGGTTCTGCTGCCTTCCTTAAGTTTAGGGCTTCTCAGGTGGCCCTACTGGTAAAGAACCTGCTTGCCAGTGCTGGAGATATGAAAGACATGGGTTCGATCCCTGGGTCAGGAAGATCCACTGGAGAATAGCATGGAAACCCACTCCAGTATTGTTGCCTGGAGAATCCCACGGACAGAAGAGCCTGGAGGGCTACAGTCCATGGGGTTACAAAGAGTCAGATGCAACTTAGCAAGGACGCAGTTTTTTTAAGGGTGCAAAATGCCAATTTAAATTTAAATATTAAAACAAATTGACATCTATTTTCTTTCCCATTTAAAATACACTAAATGTGATCTGCTTATGTGACCTTGTGTGACCCATGAAATATGTATGTTTGCATAAGAAAAAAAGACTACTCATCAACTGTATTATATCCAGCCCATGCAGAACAATGTGTATATATGAAAAATGTGTGTGTGTGTAAATCATTTCTGAAGAATATACAAGAAACAGGTAACAATTCCATCTGGAGAGGTGAGGTGGCAGGTTCTGAGATACAGGCAAAAAAAGGAGACTTGGTTTATACCACATATTTTGCCCTTTGGATTGTATTCCTTATACATGTATTACCTGAATTTAAAATCATTTAAGAAATTAAAAACCAGACTTGCACTAGATATTAGAACTGAGTACAGGGCCAAATTTATAGGGTGAAACAAAGTTTTTATAAGGTTTTGTTCTTGACACCAGGAAAAGTAAGTGTTTTTAAGAAAATAAGAAATACGTGGCTTATTAGTGTGTGTGTGCACGCACGTGCATTAAGTCACTTCAGTTGCTTCTATGCATTAAATAGAATGTAGTAGAAGTAAAGGGAGGTGTATTCCAAGCCCAAGGAAACCAGAGAATACAACATCCAGGAAGGACATCCCAAGGTCTTTAAAGCTTTACTAGCAGTACCACATGCTGAGCAAGGAGTTGGGTACCACACCTCTCCATGTGCTTTACAGAGCATCCCTGGGATACAAAGGCCATTGTTAGTGCCCCTGAGAGATGGGAGGAACAGGACAGGAAGACCATGGGTCTCAGAATTTTCCACATGAGAAATGTTTAAAGGAAATAGACATGTTTGCCCTGGAAAAAAATAAAATCTTAGGGACTACATGTTTGCCTTTCTCAAAGACCATTACTGAAAAGAAAAGGAGCATTTCTTTCTTCAAAGGAGCTGGTAGCAATAGGAGGAGGTGCTTCAGGAAAAGGTCTGAACCAGCTCAGCTGAAATCTCTGTATCCTTTACCAGTCGGAGACAAAAGACGGCATTGCTGCCGCGCACATGGAGAGGTCAAACACTCAGCAGAGAGACCAGGAGGCAATTCCTCAGATGATTCCTGACTATGCGCCCAACCGGAGGATTCTAATACCTCATTATCATCTTCCATAAATTTTCAATAAAACAACCTCACTTTCATCGAGCTTTATAGTCCAAAAGCATGCTTTATAGTCCAAACTTCTACATACATTATTTCATGCGAATCTCATAATAAACTTGCCAGAAAGACCAGGCCAAAGTTCCCATCTCCTCTTCCCAGAGGTGGAATCTCAGAAAAAAACAAACAAACAAACAATAACTGAACTGGAGTTAGCGCCTCACCCCAACCCAGGTCCTCTGGTATCAAGAGAAAGGCATTTTCAGATCTGTCAATGATTCTCAATACTCTCCTGCTAGATGTCAATCCATGTCACCCAAATGAGAAAAATAAGAAACTGCTTCTGTGTTATAAATCAAATTTACTCAAAATGCCATTCTTCATTCACTCATCATATCTTTCTTAACTTGGGGTATTAAAATGTACTCTCATTTATTAAGTGCTAAAAGTATGTTTTTTTAATACTCATAACTGGCAAAATCAGGAGTTAATTATCAAAACAGGTCTCCCCTCAGAAAAATTTCTGGAGATGTTTCTGGTTCATGCAAAGCACCAAAGGAAGATATACGAATAAGGTACAGTTTATCAGACTGATTGGCAACAGCAATTGGGAGAAATAATAAAACATGTTCAGTGAGGAAAACACAGAAGATGGCTATTATGACACCAGAAAAGTACGGATTTTTCCAGAAACCATCAGACAAAATTCTACTTGCAACCCCACATGACACAGTCTCAGCTGATGAAGACAGTTACCTGAAACCATTTGTTGTTGTTGTTTAGTCCCTAAGTCACGTCTGACTCTTTGCAACACGATGGGCTGCAGCACGCCAGGCTTCCTTGTCCTTCACCGTCTCCCAGAGTTTGCTCAAACTCATGTGCATTGAGTCAATGATGCCATCAACCACCTCATCCTCTGTCCCCCTCCTTCTCCTCTTACCCGCAATCTTTCCCAGCATCAGGGTGTTTTCCAATGAGTCAGCTCTTTGCATCAGGTGGCCAAAGTATTGGAGCTTCAGCTTCAGCATCAGACCTTCCAGTGAATATTCAGGGTTAATTTCCTTTAGGATTGGCTGGCTTGATCTCCTTGCTGTCCAAGGGACTCTCAAGAGTCTTCTCCAGCACCACAGTTTGAAAGTATCAAATCCTTGGCACTCAGCCTTCTTTATAGTCCAACTCTGAAGCCATAAGGTCTCCGAAAATCTGCTTCAACTGAAATTTCCTGGATGAGTTTCCAAAGTGACCTGAAATCACCTTGATTTAGGACTATCTAGAAGTCAGAATGCAGAGTCCTTGTGAAGAACAAGTTGCATGGCAGATATTAACATCAAAAGCTAATTGCTATTTATACACAAAACATGGTTTCTGACTGGCTGTCCACATACCCTCAAGACATTGAAGGTACTTATACAGTAATTAAGCCAAAGCGAGCCATCCTATACTATCATTGCTACGTGTGGTTTTCATAAAGCAAAAATCATTTCTAATTCTTTTTCCCAGTTTTCATTAGCTCTGAAGACAATCTGGCAGTGTGCAAAACCAATTGATTCCTCTATTTTACTTCTAATTTTCAGCCACAAATCCCTGGAGAAATGCTGCATTTATTTCCCCCACTTTACCTACAAAACAAATGCCCAGAGTACAACTTATTTTAACAAGGTAGATTAGGGCATGGGGTCAACCCCCACAATGACAGGGGATCCCCCGATCTGCTGGATGGAGTCCACCCCCAGGTCCCCTCACCTGTGGACACAGGGATACTTAAAGGGCAGCACAGTTAGGCTGCAAGGCGCTGACCGCACTGACACCAGAGCCCTACCTCTGCAGTCCATTCACAAAAATGAACTGGTGGTAATTAATTCATGATTAGTTCATTTCAGCTAATATATGAGCCTGAACTTTTGCTGAGTGATGTAATATTTCAAAAGTGGGGCTGTGCCATGAAATTTATTGGACTTCCTGAAATCACCGATGTAATTGTTTTTGCTGTTCACATATTAGGCCCTGTCTCCAGGGGAAAAGCTGATTCTTCTCATATAAGACTCTTTCCCCAGAGTTTGAAAGTCTGTCATCTTTCTCAATATACTCACTTCGTTAAACAGTTTACAGCTTGCAAGAGGGTCACAAAGTCTGAGTAACGGAATGACTGTCCTGACAGATTTAGACAATAAAACCACCAGATTGTTGTATAAATGTTTTTCTCAGAGGCCGTTTCTGAAACACATACTAAATGCAAATATTGAAACACCTGCATGCTAAGCACAATTCTTTTAACAGATGTTAATCCCTGTGCATTTAACCAATGGATTTAGATCACATAAATGTAACTCACCCCCTTCAGACTGTCTTGGGAAACTACCAGTTACCTTATTTCAATTTGACAAAGAGACTATTACTCTCTACATCATAATTTTGATTTTATGGTTTATAATGGAACTATCTTAAAAAGCAAGTAAAAAATACAAAAAAGTCAACTCAGACAAAGCCTCTATGAATGAGTTGTCCACTTTTAGCATAGAAAATTTACAAGGATTGATAGCGTTACAAAATTTAATATGCTTTCTTTGTGATCCTGAAAACTGAGATTCTTCATTTAATCCATCAGTAATTTTAATTTTAATCCATCAGGCCAACCTGATGAAGGGTTGTCATCTTTTTCCCTCCATCTCTGAAACCTGGTGGGTGCCCTGGGTTTTAGTTAAAATCTTCCTGCATCCCTTGGCCTATTTCCTGTTTGAGGGCTGCTTCTAATGATGTTTTTTTTAAATAGACTTTAATTTTTAGAGCACTTTCAGGTTCACAGCAAAACTGAGCAGAAAGTACAGAGATTGTCCCTTCTCCCCCTCTCCCTGCCCTTCATAGCCTCGGCCATCATCACTGTCTACTCCAGTACTACATTTGTTATTATTTTTTAAACTTTTAAATGTATTTATTTATTTTTTTTGTTTGGCTGTGTTGGGTCTTCATCGCTGCCCGTGAGCTTTCTCTCTACTTCTCTCGAGTTGGGGTGTTCGGGCGTCTCACTGTGGTGGCTCCTCCTGTTGTTGAGCACGGGCGCACATGTTCCAGGATGAGTGGGCTCAGCAGTTGCAGCACACCGACCTAGCTGCCTTGAGACATGTGGGATCTTCCCAGGCCAGAGATCAAACCAGTGTCCCTTGCACTGCAAGGCAGATTCCCAACCACTGGACCACCACAGAAGCCCCATCCGTTACTATGTATGAATCCACAACACACATCATAACCACCACATTAGTGTCCACTCTTGGCCTTGTACATCCCATGCGTTTGAATAAACATACAATGACATGTATCCACCTTTATAACACACACACACAATTGTTTCACTGCCCTGAACATCTCCCGTTCTCTGCCAATTCATCCCTCCCTTCCAACCCTTTGTTTTGTTGTTGGTTAGTCGATAAGTTGTGTCCAACTCTGCAACCCCATGGACTGTAGCCCACTATGTTCTCCTGTCCATTGGATTTCCCAGGCAAGAATACTGGAGCAGATTGCTATTTCCTTCTCCAAAGGGTCTTCCCATCCCAGGGATCGAATCTGCATCTCCTGCGTTGGCAGGTGGATTATTTACCACTGAGCCACCAGGGAAATCCTTCCCCCAGTTCTGCTCTTCTTAATTCCTCTATAGTTACCTCTCCACTTTTCCAGCCTTGAAACTTCTTTACAACTCAATTGTTTAATATTAATAATAATGAAAATTACCATTTGGGGACCCAACTGTATGTATCAGATGTACATCCACTGGGTGTTTGCCATCCATTATGTCATTTAATTCTCCAAGAAGTGGGCTTTATTTTCCGCATTTGCTGATAACTCAGCAAACTCATGTAATTTAACCTGACTCAGTGGTACAGTCCATATTTTAACCCTGCTTCCAAAGCCTATGCCGCCCATGAGGCTAAAGTGCTTCTGACAAGTCTATAAAATTGCCTTCCTTCTAATTCCATTTCAAAACATATCTTGCTTTTTCATAGATATACAGAAAAAAAAAGGAAAAATATTTACTTCGGTTCCTGACATTTCCAGTATACATACTGGTCTCAGTCTCTGCTTCTGTACCAGAAACCAAGATGACAAGACTTGCCAGTGCAGATATCTAGTTAATTTTCAACAAACATGGACTTGCTGCTTGCTTAATTAACACAGACATGAATTGTGCTCATCCACAATTTAGCCTTCCACCTTGCTGCCACCTGTCTTCTGCACATGACTGGCCCTATTTATAGAAAAAAGCTTTTGGATAAAAACAGAGCCACACTTGTCTCATGAGAGTTCCTTCCAACCCTTATGTTTAATCAGAGATAAATCAACACGAACCACCAACATGCCATGATTAAACTCCAGTGAAGCCAAGCCAAGAGTTGGCTATAGAATCTTGGCATGCTACAGCTATGAAATCATAAACACTTTGAGATTCTTAGTGATGGATTCTGTGTTTTTGGTCATTGTAGCATGACAAATTGGAAATTATGAGCAATTATTTATCATTGTGTTACCATGGACAACCTTTCCAACTGTGGCACTTTCTTCAGTTCAGTGCAGTTCAGTCGCTCAGTCGTATCCGACTCTTTGCAACCCCATGAATCCCAGCATGCCAGGCCTCCCTGTCCATCACCAACTGCTGGAGTTCACTCAGACTCACGTCCATCGAGTCAGTGATGCCATCCAGCCATCTCATCCTCTCTTGTCCCCTTCTCCTCCTGCCCCCAATCCCTCCCAGCATCAGGGTCTTTTCCAATAAGTCAACTCTTCACATGAGGTGGCCAAAGTACTGGAGTTTCAGCTTCAGCATCAGTCCTTCCAATGAACACCCAGGACTGATCTCCTTTAGAATGGACTGGTTGGATCTCCTTGCAGTCCAAGGGACTCTCAAGAGTCTTCTCCAACACCACAGTTCAAAAGCATCAATTCTTCGGCACTCAGCTTTCTTCACAGTCCAACTCTCATATCCATACATGACCACTGGAAAAACCATAGCCTTGATTAGACGGACCTTTGTTGGCAAAGTAATGTCTCTGATTTTTAATATGCTATCTAGGTTGGTCATAACTTTCCTTCCAAGGAGTAAGCATCTTTTAATTTCATGGCTGCAATCACCATCTGCAGTGATTTTAGAGCCCCAAAATATAAAGTCAGCCACTGTTTCCACTGTGATTGCAGCCATGAAGAGGAACTAAAAAGCCTCTTGATGAAAGTGAAAGAGGAGACTGAAAAAGTTGGCTCAAAGCTCAACATTCAGAAAACGAAGATCATGGCATCTGGTCCCATCACTTCATGGCAAATAGACGGGGAAACAGTGGAAAGTGTCAGACTTTATTTTGGGGGGCTCCAAAATCACTGTAGATGATGATTGCAGCCATGAAATTAAAAGACGCTTACTCCTTGGAAGGAAAGTTATGACCAACCTAGATAGCATATTCAAAAGCAGAGACATTACTTTGCCAACAAAGGTCCGTCTAGTCAAGGCTATGGTTTTTCCAGTGGTCATGTATGGATGTGAGAGTTGGACTGTGAAGAAAGCTGAGCACAGAATTGATGCTTTTGAACTGTGGTGTTGGAGAAGACTCTTGAGAGTCCCTTGGACTGCAAGGAGATCCAACCAGTCCATTCTAAAGCAGATCACTCCTGGGTGTTCATTGGAAGGACTGATGCTGAAGCTGAAACTCCAATACTTTGGCCACCTCATGCAAAGAGTTGACTCATTGGAAAAGACCCTGAAGCTGCAAAGGATTGGGGGCAGGAGGCAAAGGGGACGACAGAGGATGAGATGGCTAGATGGCATCGCGGACTTGATGCACAAGTTTGTGTAAATTCCAGGAGTTGGTGATGGACAGGGAGGCCTGGCATGCTGGGATTCATGGGGTTGCAAAGAGTTGGACACGACTGAGTGACTGAACTGAACTGAACTGAAAGGGAAAGAGGGGGCTTCCCAGGTAGCACTAGTAGTAAAGAACCCGCCTGCCAATGCAGGAGATGAAAGAGACATGGGTTCAATCCCTTGGTGGGAAGATGCCCTGGAGGAGCATGGCATCCCTGGGTTGCATGGCTACCCACTCCAGTATTCTTGCCTGGAGAATCCCATGGACAGAGGAACCTGGTGGCTACAGTCCATACAGTCCCAAAGAGTTGTGTGTGAACTGACTTAGCACACAAGCACTCAACAGGAGGAGGGATAAATTGGGAGATTGGGATTGACATATACATACTACTATATATAGAGAGAGAGATAATAGATAACTAATAAGGACCTACTGTCAGAGAAGGCAATGGCACCCCACTCCAGTACTCTTGCCTGGAAAATCCCATGGATGGAGGAGCCTGGTGGGCTGCAGTCCATGGGGTCGCTAAGAGTTGGCCACGACTGAGCGACTTCACTTTCACTTCTCACTTTCATGCATTGGAGAAGGAAATGGCAACCCACTCCAGTGTTCTTGCCTGGAGAATCCCAGGGATGGGGGAGCCTGGCGGGCTACTGTCTATGGGGTCGCACAGAGTCGGATACAATTGAAATGACTCAGCAGCAGCAGCAAGGACCTACTGTATGGCACAGGGACCTCTACTTGATACTCTATAATGGCCTTATTAGGAAAATAATCTTAAAAATGAGTGAATATATGCATATGCATAAATGATTGACTTTGCTGTAGAGTAGATACTTGGAGAAGGCAATGGCACCCCACTCCAGTACTCTTGCCTGGAAAATCCCATGGACAGAGGAGCCTGGTAGGCTGCAGTCCATGGGGTCACTAATAGTTGGACACGACTGATCGACTTCACTTTCACTTTTCACTTTCATGCATTGGAGAAGGAAATGGCAACCCACTCCAGTGTTCTTGCCTGGAGAATCCCAGGGACAAGGGAGCCTGCTGGGCTGCTGTCTATGGGGTCACACAGTCGGACACGACTGAAGCGACTTAGCAGCAGCAGCAGCAGAGTGGATACTAAACACAACATTGTAAATCAACTATACTTCAATAAAACGTTTTTTAGTTAAAATAAAATATAGGCATCAAGAAGTCTGAAAAAAAAAGCAGCTCTGAAAATGTTCATTTTCAGGGATGGATAGTATTTAGGTAGATCTAAAGAACAGGGGTACTGTCATAAGGCTGTTCTCTGTGGGCCTGTCACATTTCTGCATTTCTTACAAGAAAAGGCACGGATGGCCACTGTTTCAAACTAAGGATGTTTGTACAACTGATGACCTGGCAAGACAGAAACAAATGTCTTTCTCTTGGATGAAGAAGTAGCATGCTTACTGCCCATGATACAACATGGAGATAGGCGGGTTCCTTAAGCTCAGGGTTCCTCTCCTGTGATCAGGGGTACCCAGCCTCTGGGATCCAGTGCCTGATGATCTGAGGTGGAGCTGATGTAATAGTAATAGAAATAAAGTGCACGATAAATGTGATGTGCTTGAATCTTCCTGAAACCTTCCGCTCCACTCCCATTCGTGGAAAAATTGTCTTCCATGAAACCAGTCCCTGGTGCCAAAAAGATTGGGGACCGCTACAACCCACCGACTGTGCAGGCACCCCTCACCCTCTCTATGTGGCCTGTGGAGCTGGAGTGTGGGGAGATCCTCCGGCTGCTGCTGCTGTGAGTCATGAACGAGGCCAGGCTCACTTGTCAGCTTGTAAGTGGGGTAAGACAGCAGACCTTTCACAGTTCCTAACGGGAGATCTGAGATAGCGACCACAGTCCAAATGCTGGCCTCGGAAGAGGGATACTAAGGGGGAAATAGAGAAAGATGTGAATATCTCTTCCTGGAGTTCTCAACAGCATCGCTGGTCCCTATAACTAAACTAAAGAGAACCAGCCAGATTCTACCAAGTGTGTCCATTCTGCAGATCTAAATTGACTACACTGTGAGAGGAATTTTTTCCCAGGTGCCATTTAATGGAATGGAATGATCCATTTAGTTATGTTATCTGTGGCAGGAAAAAATCAATTAATTTCCCTCAAAATGACCACCGTGACAAGACGGGACTTACAAAGGCTTTGACCCTCTGTGACTTTTACTGCTCAAAACAATGGGGGGAAAAGCACTGAAATGTTTGCATAGTTTCTTCTCAGTTAATTAAATTTAGACTTTACCAGGTAAGATTTGGAGAAGGAAATGGCAACCCACTCCAGTGTTCTTGCCTGGAGAATCCCAGGGACGGGGGAGCCTGGTGGGCTGCCATCTCTGGGGTTGCACAGAGTCGGACACGACTGAAGCGCCTTAGCAGCAGCAGGCAAGATTTCCTTTCCAAGTCAGTCACAGGAAGTTCAAAGCCACATGGACCTCCACATTATTGACTTCTACATGAATGGTTCTGCCCTGATTCTCCCAGCTTCAATTGCCATGTAATATTTCCCCTGTCCTGACTTCCTACTACAGCAGAATTTTAACTTAATTTTACACATTCAAGTGCATCCCCTCAAGACTATTCTAGAGTGAGGTAGACTATATTTTCTGGAATGAGGTAGTCAATAAGATTTTATTAATGATTGAAATAATTATGCAAGTGTTGCTGAATCTATTAACTGCTTGTGAAAAATTTCACCTTCATTTCTCCATGTGCTTCCAAAGGAGTAAGCAGAAATTCAGTCAGATGTGCCCTGAGTGGGCAACATGATTGCACGCTTCGACTTCTAGATGCTGCAAAATAATTTTCTGCTCATTCAGCAGACAGTCAGGAGCTGGGAGAGGGAGAAAGGAGGTCAACTTAAAAAACACCTTGGTTCTTCCCCAAAGTTTCCCATGATCATGGAGGGAGAGTGCACTCTCCAGATGCTGTCTAGATGCCAGAACAACTGTCTGCCCATAAAACTGTACAAAGAAGGTGCTTATCAATGACCTGTCATATCCAGACTGATGGCATTACACCAATAACATGTCCTGCTAAATTGTACGTTTCACCTTCAAGTCTCTTTAGAAGTATTATCTAAAATCTGTTGACACAAAGTACCACCTGGTTTAATTAAATGGAAATCATTTCGGGCACGGAACGGTGCTTGGACAATTGGAAGATGCTTTCCAAATGTTCTTCCAATGGAAGTACATGGGATTCGTAAAATAACAATAATTATTTCAGCACCATAAATCAAACTAAAATATTTGTTTCCAGAAATGTCTAGTAGAATGAACACCTTCCAGACCTAAGTCACTTCAACAAAGTACAGCTGTCTGCAGCAACCCTGGAATTTCCACGTTTCTTTTTATTTCTTTTAATGAGAAAGCACCTTTTGAGGCAGGAATGAGAAGTGAGATTTACAACATCACATTTAAGAATCTAGGAAAAGGATAAATAAGAGAAAGATGACTGTAATGCTTTGGGAAAAAAAACAGGTTTTAATTTTATTTTGAGTGATCTCCAAAAGGTAATGAAGTATGCAAATATAAAAGAGACAGGGTTGAGGATGCAGGGTTTGATAGAAGGTAGGAGAGAATTCTGTTTTTAACCATTTTGTATAAGACATAAAAACAGATGTGAACACAGGATTCATTTAAGTACTTTCCCATAATCAATAAGCTAAGATCATACCTACTGAATGAAGAGTTCCAAAGAATAGTAGAGAGAGATAAGAAAGCCTTCCTCAGCTATCAATGCAAAGAAATAGAGGAAAACAATAGAATAGGGAAGACTAGAGATCTCTTCAAGAAAATCAGAGATACCAAGGGAACATTTCATGCAAAGATGGGCTCAATAAAGGACAGAAATGGTATGGATCTAAAAGAAGCAGAAGATATTAAGAAGAGGTGGCAAGAATACACAGAAGAACTATACAAAAAAGATCTTCACAACCCAGATAATCATGATGGTGTGATCACTCACCTAGAACCAGACATCCTGGAATGTGAAGTCAAGAGGGCCTTAGGAAGCATCACTACAAACAAAGCTGGTGGAGGTGATGGAATTCCAGTTGAGCTCTTTCAAAACCTAAAAGATGATGCTGCAAAAGTGCTGCACTCAATATGCCAGCAAACTGGGAAAACTCAGCAGTGGCCACAGGATCGGAAAAGGTCATTTTTCATTCCAATCCAAAAGAAAGGCAATGCCAAAGAATGAGCAAACTACCACACAATTGCACTCATTTCGCACGCTAGTAAAGTAATGCTCAAAATTCTCTAAACCAGGCTTCAGCAATACGTGAACCATGAACTTCCAGATGTTCAAGCTGGTTTTAGAAAAGGCAGAGGAATCAGAGATCAAATTGCCAACTTTCTCTGGATCATGGAAAAAGCAAGAGAGTTCCAGAAAAACATCTATTTCTGCTTTATTGACTATGCCAAAGCCTTTGACTGTGTGGATCACAATAAACTGTGGAAAATTCTGAAAGAGATGATAATACCAAACCACCTGACCTGCCTCTTGAGAAACCTGTATGCAGGTCAGGAAGCAACAGTTAGAACTGGACATGGAACAACAGACTGGTTCCAAATAGGAAAAGGAGTACGTCAGGCTGTATATTGTCACCCTGCTTATTTAACTTATATGCAGAGTACATCATGAGAAACGTTGGACTGGACGAAGCACAAGCTGGAATCAAGATTGCCAGGAGAAATATCAATAACCTCAGATATGCAGATGACACCACCCTTATGGCAGAAAGTGAAGAAGAACTAAAGAGCCTCTTGATTAAAGTGAAAGAGGAGAGTGAAAAAGTTGGCTTAAAATTCAACATTCAGAAAACTAAGATCATGGCATCTGATCCCATCACTTCATGGCAAATAGATGGGGCAACAGTGGATACAATGGCAGACTTTATTTTTGGGGGCTCCAAAATCACTGCAGATGGTGATTGCAGCCATGAAATTAAAAGACGCTTACTCCTTGTAAGGAAGGTTATGACCAGCCTAGACAGCATATTAAAAAGCAGAGACATTACTTTGCCAACAAAGGTCCGTCTAGTCAAGGCTATGGTTTTTCCAGTAGTCATGTACAGATGTGAGAGTTGGACTGTGAAGAAAGCTGAGTGCCGAAGAATTGATGCTTTTGAACTGTGGTGTTGGAGAAGACTCTTGTGAGTCCCTTGGACTGCAAGGAGATCCAATCAGTCCATCCTAAAGGAAATCAGTCCTGGCTGTTCATTGGAAGGATTGATGTTGAAGCAGAAACTCCAATATTTTGGCCACCTGATTCAAAGAGCTGACTTATTTGAAAAGACCCTGATGTTGGGAAAGATTGAAGGCAGGAGGAGAAGGAGACGACAGAGGATGAGATGGTTAGATGGCATCACTGACTCAATGGACATGAGTTTGGGTAAACTCTGGGAGTTGGTGTTGGACAGGGAGGCCTGGCGTGCTGCGATTCATGGGGTCGCAAAGAGTCAGACACGACCGAGCGACTGAACTGAACTGAACTGAATACCTATTGAGGGTGGTTGCACACTGCAGGGATTCAGAGCTACACTTCCAGATATGATAGATTGGATCAGCCAAAACTGGGTGCCTTGACTTCCTCTCTTGTTCCTGAGATGTTACTTAACTTCTCTAAGCCTGTTTCCTCATCAGCAAAATAGAGCTGGAAGGATCTCATAAAAGACACATGACACCAAGACAATGCTCAGAAAGCGCACAGAACAAGTCTGACACACATGAGACTCCACAATTGGTAAATTTTGCTATTATTACTTTTTGATTAAAGAAAAAAATTACTGCAACAATGTAGTGCCAGATACAGTCTTCTACTTATGAATTAATGGCTGTATATTTATGCGTACGTTCTAGACAAAAGTCTCCTCTGTTTTCCAGAGTGCCTACGTAAATCTGACTGTGAAATACTTACAGTGAACCTACTTTTTCAGACTGTTAAGGCTGCATTATATACTAAAAATGTGACATGGCTTTGTATTTCCCCATAAATATTTGAAGGCTGGGTTTGTCTCTATTATACCTTCCTCATTAATTCAAACAGATGACAAATCTAAGTAGGACCTTCCTAGAGATTTCCAAATGCAGAAAACACATTCTGAAAGCTTTTCAAGTGTTTAACAAATACTTAATTTTTATCATTTTTCACACATCTCAAGAGACACTTCAATATAGTCTATCTTGATATTCCACAAATAAGATACATTAAATCTGTAGGTGCTATCTGTATTTTTTTTAAATCCAGGAAACAAGATGTTTTTATAAAACCTGACTGGATGACCAAATTAACTACAGCATTTAACTACTACTTATTTTTCCACTGTGAAGTAGTTACATTTAAAGAGATAGGATTTCATCAAAACCAATCACTACAACAAATTTCAATCACATATTAAAAGACACATATATAAAACAGGTAAGTTATAGTGTAATTTGTGTTATAAAAATGCAGTGGTGCCTATTACAGAATAGCATTTGATCTAAAAAGCTGCAAAGGAACTGCAAATGAGTGGCAGAAGTCACTGCTACTTGAAAATCTATTCATAATTAAAATAAAACAGCTTTGAATTTCAATATGTCAGCGAGAATAAATGATCATATTTAGAAAACTTATGTTTACAAATAATGTAACAAGATCAAGCCATTGTACAAATTTAAAAAACATAGTTGCTTATTAATTAAGGACAGAGTTCCTATGGATTATCGAACACATTTATTTCTGTTTTATGTTTTGGTTTTTGACTATGAGGCATGAGGGATCTCAGCTCCCCAACCAGGGATCAAACCTGCCTCCCTTGACTTGGAAGGTGAAGTCTTAACCACTGGACCACCAGTTCAGTTCCGTTGCTCAGTTGTGTCCAACTCTTTGCGACCCCATGGACTGCAACATGCCAGGCTTCCCTGTCCATCACCAACTCCCGGAGCTTGCTAAAACCAATGTCTATCGAGTCGGTGATGCCTTCCAACCATCTCATCCTCTGTCGTCCCCTTCTCCTGCCTTCAATCATGCATCACAGTTCAACTCTCACATCCATACATGACTACTGGAAAATCCACAGCTTTGATTATACGGACCTTTGTCGGCAAAATAATGTCTCTGCTTTTTAATATGCTGTCTAAGTTGGTCATAGCTTTTCTTCCAAGGAGCAAGCGTATTTTAATTTCATGGCTTCAGCCACCATCTGCAGTGTTTTTGGAGCCCAAAAAAATCACTGGACCACCAGGGAAGTCCCAATTGAATACCTTTGTTTTCTCCTCTTTCACAAGGCTAATTGCCTTCGGCTTGACTCCCTTTCATGTTGGTTATAGTTTGGTATCAGGGATCCATACATTTTCTAACCAGAGCCAGAAGTAAATAAGCTTCACAAGTCATATAGCCAGTGTTACAATTATTCAGTTCTACTGTCATAGAATGAATGCGGGTATAGACAATATTCACATACAAGATATAATCAAATGGGAGAGGCTGTGTTCCAGTAAAACATTATAAAAACAGGCATCCAGACAGATTAATTGACTCTTCATCTTCCTTCTGCTGGCACAGTAAGAGATAACAACTCTTCCCTGGCGGCTCAGTCAGTAGGGAGTTGGCCTACAATGCAGGAGACCTGGATTCAATCCCTGTGTCGGGAAGATCCCTGGAGAAGAAAATGGTAACCCACTCCAGTATTCTTGCCTGGAGGATTCCATGGACAGAGGAGTCTGGTAGGCTACAATCCATGGGGTCACACTTTCACTTTCTTTTCTCCCTTCTGCCGAGAAAACTTTCTAATCTAATCTAAGTCAAAGAAGGAAAAGGAAATATATATGCAGTGTAGACCATCTGACCCAAATGTTCACTCAAGTATTGATATCTGAAGATCAAGATGAAGAACTGGGTTAGATCAACTGACATCTAATGGAGGTGACCATCCACCTCAAATGTAAAAGCAGCCCTAAGCTGGAATCAAGACTGTGGGAGAAATATCAATAATCTCAGATATGCAGCTGACACCACCCTCATGGCAGAAAGTGAAGAGGAATTAAAGAGCCTCTTGATGAAAGTGAAAGAGGAGAGTGAAAAAGTTGGCTTAAAACTCAACATTCAAAAATGCACATCATGGCATCTGGTCCCATCACTTCATGGCAAATAGATGAGGAAACAATGGAAACAGTGACAGACTTTATTTTCTTGGGCTCCAAAATCATTGCAGATGGTGACTGCAGCCTTGAAATTAAAAGATGCTTGCTCCTTGGAAGAAAAGCTATGACCAACCTATGTAGTATATTAAAAAGCAGAGACATTACTTTGCCAACAAAGGTCCATATAGTCAAAGCTGTGGATTTTTCAGTAGTCATGTATGTATGTGAGAGCTGGACCATAAAGAAAGTTGAGCACCAAAGAATTGATGCTCTTGAACCGTGGTGCTGGAGAAGACTCTAGAGTCTCTTGGACGGCAAGGAGATTCGACCAGTACATCCTAAAGGAAATCAGTCCTGAATATTCATTGGAAGGACTGATGCTGACCTGAAGCTCCAATACTTTGGCCACCTTTTCCAACTGACTCATTGGAAAAGACCCTGATGCTGGGAAAGACTGAAAGCAGGAGGAGATGGGGACTACAGAGGATGAGATGGTTGGATAGCATCACCGACTCAATGGACATGAGTCTGAACAAGCTCTGGTATTTGGTAATGGACAGGGAAGCCTGTGCAGTTCACGGGTCAGAAAGAGTCAGACATG
This sequence comes from Bos indicus x Bos taurus, assembly GCF_003369695.1. Lineage (NCBI taxonomy): Eukaryota > Metazoa > Chordata > Mammalia > Artiodactyla > Bovidae > Bos > Bos indicus x Bos taurus. Next base: position 5,780,906 of record NC_040083.1, on the reverse strand, counting down.
ACTGAGTGACTGAACTGAGCTGAATCTCATGATAAGTCTTGCTACTCAAAGATTTCTTTGCTCTTTGGATGTGTAGATTATACAAAGATAGATTTAAAAGCTCTTCCTGAGACATTTTCTCAAAGAGAATATATCTGAAATACCTGAAGATTTTTCACTTTCTAACGCAAGAAGCTCTTTTCTCCAAGTGACAGAAAAGATTAAACTTGCACTCAACAGGTTACTTTTTAAGCTTGGTAAAGGCAAAATTCAAGCTGTGGTACAGAAAAAGAAAACACACGCAAATGCTTTCACGTAATGACAAATATGTTGCTCTAATTCAAATGTGGATTGGAACTAGGGTAGTCTAAGAAAAGTAATATAAGGTAGTAGTAAGAGCCTGTTTTCATACACATGTTCATTTATTCTCTTCACAAGTATATATATCGAGTGCCTACTCTGTGCCAATACCATTCGACTAGAACACAGTTGTGAAAACAGACCTTACATTCCAGTGAAGACATAAAAATGACAAAGTGAAAATGTGAAATGTATAATGTATTAGATAATGTAAGTATATACAGAAAAAGCAATGTAGCGAAAGAGAGTAGGAAAAATAGGCTCTGGGAGTTAACAATGTCACAGAAAACAGTAGGGGAAATTCTCATCAAGAATGTAATACTGGAGTTCAGACCTGAAGACAGTGAGGGGAAGAGCCAGATAAGGAGGAAGAGCAGTCCAGGCAGTGGGAACAGCAAGTGCACATGCCCTGAGGTCAGAGGGTCCCCAGTGTGTTGCAGAAACAGCAAAGAGGCCAGTGCAGGGAATGTCTGCAGAGAAAGGAGAGTGGAGGGCTTCCCTGGTGGCTCAGTGATTAAGAATCCACCTGCCAATTCAGCAGACGAGGGTTGGATCCCTGGTCCAGAAAGATCCCACATGATGCAGAGCAACTAAGCCCAAGCTCCACAACTATTCAGCCTGCACTCTAAAAGTCTGCGAGCCACGACTGCTGAGCCCGCGTGCTCCAAAGCCCCTACTCTGCAACAAGAGAAGCCACCACAATGAGAAGTCTGTGCCCTGCAACTAGAGAGTAGTCCCTGTTCACCGCAACGAGAGAAAAACCCATGTGCAGCAACAAAGACCCAGCACAGCCAAAAACAAATAAATAAAATTATTGTTTTAAAAAAAAAGTGAGCAGAGGATGACATAGGTGGGTAAACCATATAGAAAAATAAAGAAATGATTAGCACAAAAAAATTCAGGCAAGTAATGACCTCCATGAAAGAGATAGGGACAGAGGAAGGCTTGGCTTCTAAGATAAAGAAATATTCTATTTTTCAGCCAGGCAGTGGGTAGGCATTATATTATTGTTCTTTAAACTGAACAAATGTATGACATTTCATAATAACTAAAGAAAATGTGCACTCTAAAAACTGTACAAAGAAAACAATAATCACCCAAAACCCACTGCCCAGAGTTAAGTATTAACAACCTTCAAGTCATCTTTCTTTTTATACACATGCACCCACATGCACGTGCATAAAATTTTATGTCTACGTAGAATCATATACCATAAATACAGTTTGCAGCTGGCTATTTATCTAACAACACACCATATGCATTGTTGCAGAATGAACCCACGCTGCTTAACTGAGTGAGAAGAAATATTGTGAGCTAAGAACTTACACAAAAAGGGACATTCCCACCCAATGTGATTAAACACATTTCTCTCAGATCTCCAGCAGTTCCATGATAAGAGAATTTTATAAGTTTCAAACAAATTTCCAGAGATGCCACACAAGACTGACCTTCCCTAAGAAAGTGAACTTAACTCTACAACCATCTCTTTAATCCACAGTCGAAACCAGACTTTTTTGCTTCTAAGCTAAATATTGTATTGTTTTTTGTTGTTTAGTCCCTAAGTCATGTCTGACTCTTTGCAGCCCCACAGACTGTGGCCCACCAGGCTTCTCTGTCCATGGGATTTCCCATGCAAGAATACTGGCATGGGTTGCCATTTCCTTTTGCAGGGGATCTTCCCAACCCAGGGATCAAACCAGCGTCTCCTGTATCGCAGGCAGATTCTTTACCACTGAACCACCTGGGAAGTCCATCAAATACTTCTGTATTATGGAACAAATGTGATGAAAATGATATAGTTATCATTTTCAACACTGAAAAAAAATAACCATATTACATCAGAGGCCATAAAATATAGAAAATGGAGGAGTGAGTTTTCTCACTTCTGACATACACATCATGAATAAGACATAGACATTCAGCATTTCAATTCTGTTAATGACAGAATTGTTTCCATTTAAGACCCCAAATGCTGTCTCAATCATGGCAGCATTTATGAATGCTATTTGCCAGTTTCTACCACATTAGTAAACTATTGTTTTAAGCTGCTATGTCTTCTGGACCAAATTATTCCCTCGATCAAACTTCTTGTTAGCCAGAGCCTCAGTTAATATTTCCTAGGAACTTGACTTTTTCAATGCAGCAATCCACAACTGGTAACCATACACTTCACACTCATGGCTTTCTATAAATGTTTTAGTTTGAAATAATAAATGCTTTTAAAAATACCTCCACTTTGATAGGAAAACCCTGTTCACCTCACAGCTCATTCCCACTTTTTAGTAATTTTTCTCCCATCAAGTTGACTCAAATTGAAAACATATCACCAAGAACTGAGCCACAGAACAGCCTGACATGGGTTCCAGAATTGGGAGTGAGGGAAGCCTGAGAACTTAAGGAGGAGAGGGATTTTTCTTATCAAAACATGATCATGAGTTTGGAAATGTGCTCGCAAAAATAATTTTGGCTGCAGCAATTCCATACTCTTCCAACCACCCCCTTAAGAACACTTTACCAGTCAGAATGGTTGTAAGACTCCACACCTACAATGCAAGTTTCTCATTTCCTCCTAAATAAACTAAATTGATTTTCTATAGCTGGAGCTGTTTGAAAGGATTTTTCCTTTTTAAGTGAATGCAATGTGCACAGATAGTCCCAATGCACTAAACCTCATAGTTCACAAAGCAGGAGACTTTCAGAGCAGCAGGAACACACTGAACTTTATGAGATTTAAGGCAAACATTGTGATCAGGGTAAGAAAAATACCTCAGTGCAATTAAGAAAACCCAGTTGAGGAATTAGAAATGGAACAGATTCACGGCTGGACTCCGCTGAGGACTGTAAGGGTTAGATGACCTTCTTGGTTCTGTGTTGTTACAGAGTCTCGGCATCTGCCCTCAATAAACCCATCTGTCCAAGGACACACCACCTGGGAAAATGCAAAATAGCTCACTGAAGCCATTTTTAAAAAATTTGTCCTACATATATTAATAGATGACCAATGGGCACATGAGAAGTTGCTCAATATCGCTAATTATTAGAGAAATTCAAATCAAAATTACACTGAGGGATCTCTTCACACTGATCAGAATGGCCATCATTAAAGTGTTTACAAATAAATGCTGGAGAGGGTGTGGAGAGAAGGAAACCTTCCTACACTGTTGGTGGGAATGTAAATTGGTGCAGCCACTATGGAGAACAGTATGGAGGTTCCTTAAAAAACTAAAAATAGAATTTCCATACGATCCTGCAATCCCACTCCTGGTCATATATTTGGAGAAAACCATATTTCTCAAACATGCATGCACCTCAATGTTCATAGCAGCACTATTTACAATAACCAAGACATGGTAACAACCTAAATGCCCATGAACAGATGAATAAAGAAGATATGATATTTACATACAATGGAATATTAGCTATAAAAAGAAAGAAATAATGTCATTTGCAGCAACATAGCTGCACCTGGAGATTATCAAACTAAGTGAAGTCAGACAAATATTATATCACTTATATGTGGAATCCAAAAAATAGTGCAAATGAATGTATTTATAAAACAGAAACAAATTCACAGACAATAGAAAACAAACCTATAGTTACTAAAGGGAAAGGAGTGGGAGGGATAAATTAGGGGTTTGCAATTAATAGATACACATACTACTATATATAACAGAGGTCAACAACAAGGACCTACTGTATAGGACAGGGAACTATACTCAACATCTTATAATAATAACCTATAGTGAAAAACAAATTGAAAAATAATACATATGTGTATAGCTAAAGCACTGTGCTGTACACTTGAAATTAATACAACATTATAAATCAACTATACTCCAATTTAAAAACCTGTCCTGCTTAGAAATGAAAGGTGTTTATGGGTGGATCCAAAGCAGGTAAATTACAGAGCCAACTAAAAAGGAGGTAAACTTCATATTTCTGTTGGATGACAGATAGCCACCATTATTATCAATTTCCATCCCAGTTCCTAGTTCGTATGTGTGGTCAAGGTCCTTCATGCTGAAATTGTATAGATTTACACATAATGATTGCAGATTATAAGAAGTCTGTGAGTTTTCTGGGCCTTAGCTAATTTTTTTCCACTGTCTAATTTCATAGGATACTCACCACCGTGAGCTGAACAACATTTACGGATCCACAGACAAAGGAGCAAACTGCATGGAAGTTGGAACGTATGTACAAAGAGAAGAGACAAAAAAGGACATCTCCAAGTCAGAGCAGGTAGATCTGCTTCCCTGGCGGAGGAAAACATTCGTGTTATCACCATCACATCAATTGTTTTTCATTGCTATTTTGGGACTTCCCCGGCAGTCCAGTGGTTAGAACTTCGCCTTCCAATGCAGGAGATGTGTGTTTGATCCCTGGTCAGGGAAGCTAAGATCTCATATGCCTCATGGCCAAAAACACAAAACATAAAACAGAAGCAATGTTGTAACAAATTCAATAAAGACATTTAAAAAAACACCCTAAAAAAAAGCCATTTTGCCCATTCAATTTTTCTCTTTGCATTTTCATATGTGGAGCTATGAAGTCCACCCTCTTTCAATGAAATGATCGTTTATTTGTTATTAAGGAGATATGGGTGATGACATTTTTCTGTTTTGGGAAACAAGTGTCATCTTCAAAGAAAAATAAGACTTAGTCCAAAGGAGAATTACTGCCAAACCTTAATAAACTCTTGCTATTTACTACATTAAGAAAATAAATATATGGAGAGAAGTCCTGTTCACATGTATATCTGGAGCCTGTTCATTTACCAAGCAAGACATGTGCCATGAAATAGGGCCACGCCTTGGGCACACGGTGGCTTCACACTTGTTTTCGTCCCCGTACAAAAGCAGGGGCAAACTGCTAGACAAACTGCAGTGTAAGGATTTATGCTAATGAACTTATGCTAATGATTTATGCTAATGAGTTGTTAATCACGAGCTAAAAACGATCATTTTTAAAGATATCTTGGTATTTTAAGAAGTTCTCTTTCCATTATTACATTTGCAGACCTAGATCCAGATTCACAAGTCACAGAATTCAAAGGGAATTTCCCCCAAAGAAAATTCCTCGCAATAAACCAGCAGGAAGCATAGTCCCACTTACTTAGGATGCTGTTCCTATAAATTTTACTTTTAATGTTTTACTGCCTTTCTCCCAGCTAATCGGTACTCGGTCATTCATCCTGAATGTTTCGTAGTCAGCTTCACCATACTTCGAAGCAACATCTTTCATATTCTTTGTCAGCTATATTATTTTTTAAACCACCACTCAAACACAACTCTCCTGTCAGAAGCTGACCTCTGTCACGTGATTATGGTATCTCCATTCAACAGGCGATCAGAATCTCCCCACACCTCCTCAGGCACACCTTCCCAAGGATCACATCTCTTCTCACATTCCTGCTGGGTTCTTTTCCCTTATTTGAAGTTATGCTCACAACTCTGAGCAATGCAATCATTGCCTCTCCCACCCACAAATAGAATCCATTAAGTGAAAATTCATTCCAAACTCAGCTTAGGGTAGTGAAGAAGACTTGGTAAACCCCCAAAGGTCTAGAGGTTGAATTTCATTTGGAAAACTACCCAGAAGTTCAACGGCTTATCCAGGGCTTATCCTAATTCAGAGAGTGGCCTAGGGATGTGCTGACAGGAAGGAATTAAGGTTCCACCAGGCACCAGGGAAGCCAGTTCTGCAGCCCTTTCGCAGCATCCTGCTTCTGAAGAGGAGGCGGGAGGGTGGGTGAAGCTGAGGGAGGAACAGATCAGGAAACTTCACTCCATCCTTTCCAGAGCCTTGCAGAAGGAGGCTCCACGCTGTGTTTCCAACTGAGATCTACTCCACCTATGCATTGCTCCTGACAAATAAAGAGCTCATTTTTGAGTCAAGTACCAGGCTTCCCTGGTGGCTCAGTGGTAAGGAATCTGCCTGCCAATGCAGGAGACATGCCTTCGATCCCTGGGTTGGAAAGATCCCCTGGAGAAGGAAATGACAACTCACTCCAGTATTCTTGCCTGGAGAATTCCATGGACAGAGGAGCCTGGTGGGCAACAGTCCATAGGGTCACAAAAGAGTTGGACATGACTGAGTGACTGAGCACTTGCTAAGGTAACACTTCCAAAACATTGGAGCTAATTCTGATAGAAAATCAAGTGTCTGGGGAAACGCAATTTCTCCTAGAGCTCCTAGGAGACAACTTTGTGTAGGTGATGGAAAGGTCGTTTTCTTCTGAAACTCATATCAAGATTCTTGTGATCCTTTCTCCCCTGAAATTACAGAATCTCAAGAACCCAGGAAGTTACCTGGAAGGGGAGCAGAGAAAAACAAGAAGGAACACTGAAGTATAACATTTAACATGGAGGGAGAGAAGATAACAATACATGTTTCAGGAATAGAAGCAGCTTCAGCACAAATTGTGCCATGGTAACTACTTCAAGAAAGGACCAGGATCCTCTCCCATCAGCAGCAAAAGCAGTAACTTAGCAACCGCTAAGCTAAGCCTTCCAGGTGCATTGCCTCAATCCGACTGGTGGTACAAGGTCACAGGCTAGGGACTTCACTTGCGGTCTATTAGTTGAGACTTTGCCTTCCAATGCAGGGGTCGAGGGTTTGATCCCTGATTGGGGAGCTAAGATCTCACATTCCTCTCAGCCAAAACATCAAATCATAAAAACAGAATCAATATTGTAGCAAATTCAACAAAGCCTTAAAAAAAATAAATAAATAAAGAGCAGGGGCTATAGCGTCACATAGCCTGTGTTCACATACTGAGCTCCACCATTTTTCTTCCATGACCCTGAGCAAATTTCTTGACTTCTACGCTTCAGTTTCCCCATCTGTAAAATGAAAATGAACACAACAGAAACTTCATAAAATTGTTGGGAAGATTAAATGACATAAAGCATATAAAATGCTTCTCATAGTGCATGGAAGATAATAAGCACCCAATCACCACAAGCGAGCGTTTCTTTTCGGGAAGATCCCCTGGAGAAGGAAATGGCAACCCCCTCCAGTATTCTTGCTTGGGAAATCCCATGGACAGAGGAGCCTGGCGGGTTACAGTCTATGGGGTCGCAAAGAGTCGTGCACGTCTGAGTGACCAAATAACACAAATCTTCTCCCTGCTTGCTTTGTTTCTACTGGAACCCTTCCCCTTCTTTCCCAGCTTTCCTTCCTATCTTTACCTCTCTTATTCTTCCTTTCTCAGCACTCCACCCCCTTCCTACCTTGGCGATCAGACAAAGCCACTATCAAACTTCCCTCACTCCCTTCCTCCCCCTCTGTATCCTTCCTGACCAGCTGATTCCGGAGAGGAATCCGATAACTTATCAATAGGCATAGGTTGCTCCATAGGAATATTGGCCAGCCTAGGAAACAGCCTTTCTTTGAAGGATAGCAGATCAGAATTTCTGACTCCATGCGAGAGTGTTTTGTCCTAAATCTCCAGTAACTGTGGCCACTTTCCATTAAATATACCCAGATTCACTGCATCCTGTTTTCAAGGAAACAGATTCAGTAACAAGTTAACAATGCTGGCATAGATATCTGTGTACTCATTTGTCCTTCTACCTTTGTGACTTTTTTGATGGTGCCCATCAACTTAGTAGTTAACCATTCAGAACAAGATATATTGGAAAGAGAAATAGTCTTCATTTAAGCAACTCTTACATTAAAAGGTGTCCATCTGCACTGGATTTCTTGTTTCTCTTCAACATGCAAGTGAATTCCATTTATAACACACTTATTTAATTAACATTTTAAAATTCACAATGCAATCCTTTGGAATTGTTGGTCAATTTTCATCATCTTATATTTAAGTTTTTATATACATTCTGCCCATAGAGTTGTCTAATATGAAAATCTGCTTAAGTAATTATAAGAATGGAAAACATCAAATTGAAATAAAGCGTAAAATGGACTGGACTAAAATATATAAATGAAATATAATTCAAAGGATTTATCTTGCAGCTTGCCTTTTGATTCATTTTATACCTCTATAATATTCCATCATCAAAAAAAAAAAAAAGCCAAAAAGTCAGTATTTCCATTTCTAAGCAAATAAAAATGCTTTGTGTACACCCGAGAATTTTCTTGAAGGATGCTTTTCAAGAAAACAGTCCTTTCTTTGCCATTTGGTAGTTTCCACAAAAACCAACTAAGATATGATGACCTTGTTTTTAATAAGTCAGATTTGCCACCATAAATATGCGTCAAATTATAAACAGGACATTTTGTGAGTTGCTGGGCATGCGAAATTTGAGGGAAGGGATAAATGCTGTATACGATCATTACACATTGAGTTAAGAGTTTTCTAAATATTTCATAGCAAATTCACTGGCCTTTCTGCTTACGATAATGATCATTTAAGGTAATATTACTGTGAAGTCATTCACTGGATGGAAGCACTTTTTTTTTTTTTTTGAAAAGGGAAAAAAAAAACCCATATAAAATGAATAGCATTGGCAAATGTTTCTAATCATTTCCTGAAAATACCAAACCACCAAACATTCTTTTTATTTACTACGTTTTGCTTTTGTCCATAAATCAAAGGACAATAACAAGCCTAATGTCAAAGAAACTTTTTGACACTTCATACATTTGAGCAAGCTTAGCCGATAAACAGTTTAGATGAAGTTATGGTTTGAAATACGTTTCCCAAGAGGATTGTGGTTCATAAATTGCTATCAGGCTACCTCTGTCATTATTGATTTGAGACCTGCTCAAGGTACCCACAGCTATTACTAAGTCTAACAGTCTTACTTGACCTGCTTTTTCAGAAAATGATATTTGGTTATATAAGGACAACAAACCATCCATCCTAGAAGAAACACACAGTCTGCTTGTCATCATATATAAAAAAATATTAATATTGCATTCTATCTGAAATTTTGAGGAACAATTAAAACAGGAGGAAATCCTTTTTTCACAGATTAAATAATTTTCAGAATCCTGAGCTGGTGTGAAACGAGATGCTTTATAAGAACTGTACCACAAGAGCTTAGAAAAATGAGAATTTTTATAATATGTCAAACAAAAGAAATTTGCATCTCAGCATTTTGTATGTATGTATGATCATTTATTACCTCTGTGTCTTCTTTAAAGTTAAGGAGTTCTGATAAGCTTCTTAAAATTATATCTACAGTCACATCCAATGAGTTGCCTACTATATGCTTATGCCTTTCCCTGCCAGCAGAAACCAACATGCCTGTGAGCCCACAGTGAGGGACAAAGTATGGAACAGTTTATGTGCCCCAACCTGTACTGTGCCCTCAGCCTTGGGGATTTGGGAAATGTCAGAAAAAGATCAGAGCAAGCATCCTGCTACTTTTTATTTAGATTCTAGGGTCTTAGCCTTCAAGGAAACACTTAAAGGTTAGTTATGACTTGATGGCTCTGCATTGCACTTGTCATCGGTGACCCGGCTTCACAAAAGCACAGAACCAAAGGGTTTTAGAAACGAACCTGACAAGGGCCATCCACTACTAGAGATGTGACAAATTTATGAATTTTATCAGCCTTGCTTTTAAAAGTGCTGGTAAGTTAAACAGTCAGAGGTGGAAGTTCCCTGCGAGCCCCCTTAATCATCTGAGAAGCTGTCTGACTGTGCACCATTGGAGGAGAGCCGGACAAATAAAAAAGCTGGACCACATCACTTCCACACTAAGAAACCCACCAAATGTAAAGCAAAAGGTTTGGCTTTCTTATTAAAAAAAAAAAAAAATACATCTATATCTCCCTGGAACTGAGTGATCTGAAGCACTCTGGATAACTCATTCAAGGAAACCACTTGCCCTGGTCGCCGACACTTGCAGGAAGCTTTCCAGATGATTCCATAGTAACCTCTGCTAATTTTACACAATCACCTACTCAGCTATCTGAATGAGAAGGTAGGTTTTGCCAAAGCAAACTTGAATTTACCTCGGTTTTGACCTTTGGCTGGCATCACTTAGGAACCAGAATGTCTACAGAGAGCAAAGATCTCTCGTCTCATTCATTATTTCCATGGCACTGAGTTTGTGGAAACAGTGCAAATCCTACAGAGCAAGGGAAAAGGATCACTATCAGCACTTCACTCACCCACTGTTTTCACCCAAAATAAAATCAAACCACTTTGTTTTGGATCATTTTAAATAGGAACGACCAGTCCTTTTCTAGTTCATATTCAAATAATTCAAAGATATTTCTAGTGAAAACAGAGTCCCTTAGTTGCAGAGGATCTTTTTTAGGTTTTAAACCAAACTTTTCTTTCATAAGGATGTTGGGAAACTTCCCCAGAACTGGTTTACTCCTCTAAGAAGTATCTAAAAACGCCAGGGCGTTTCACTCTGATAAAGCCCTCGTAACACACTATTAACCTTTGAACAACGGGGCTCCATCTCCTTCTTGGTCGACCTCTGGTCCCACGATGCTGGGCCGTGACTCTGGCCTCACTTCAAAGACCTGCAGCTGAGAGGGGCTGCACTTATTCTATTTATTTCCTTTTTCCTCCCCCATTCCTTCCCCCGTGTTGCTCCCTCTTTCTTTTTTTCACTTTCTTCTTACAACTTTTTTGTCTTTGATAGAAAAATGCCTAATCTCTCCATCTCCCCACAGCTTTACAGCTCTCCTGACAGTGCGCCCTGCTCTTCTATTTTCTTGTGCGAAGTCGTGTCCAGCTCTTTGAGACCCCATGGACTGTAGCCCACCAGGCTCCTCCGTCCATGGGATTTTCCCAGGCAAGAGTACTGCACTGAAGACCCACTGCCTCCTCCAGAGGACCTCCCCCCCACCCAGGAATCGAACCCACATCCCCTGCATTGGCAGGCAGATTCTTTATCACTGTTCCACCTGGGAAGCCCTTTAATTCCTTGGTTCCAGGAAAAGTCCAAAATCTTCCTCTTGTTCTTGTAAATGGCCCAGTTAGTCTCAATGTGGGAGCTATCTCTACTTTGCAGCTTGGAATGATACTATTTTAGGCAAAAATAAAGAAAACTTGACCTCAGATTAGTAGACACATTGGATTGTTACATGATACGAAAGACAATGCTTTCTTTGAATCAAAGGATGTAAGAGCTGGAAAGAATGCTGGAGGTCTGTCCAAGGGCCTCTTTTGAAGATGAGGCCCACAGAGGCTACATAATTTGTCCAAAGCCACAGGGCTCTTGGTGACAGAGGTAGAAACCGCCACTGTGGCCCAGCACTGTCTGTGGTGACACCCGCATCACCCTGTGGTGTGAAGAGACGTGTCCTTTGCCCTAGATGGTGGTCTCTGGGGGACAGCAGCCAGCCCTCCTCTCTTTTTAGTCTGGGAGGATGTGAACTAAATGGATCTGCATCCTGAATTCACTCAGAGGCCCAGCATTTAGGATTAGAACTGTCTGTTTCGACCCTTCTTTTCTGTCTCTTTTCCCTTCATTCTGAGAGAAGAGGAACATAATCAGTTTTCAAAAAAATATTCAACGTATGCTTTTAGGACCATGGAATTTCAAATCTGATAGAAAGCTTGCGTTCTCAGAGTCCATGCTCTTGATCTCACACTCAAGATAATTGGGCTTCGGGTTAGTTATCTGGTTAGCTGAGAGCAGGAGGCCATGTTTACGACTCTACCAAATGTGTGCTTACATGTCATTGGGAATATGCATGTTACTGGACAGGAGTAGTTATGCCTTTAATTCACCATCTGTGGGTGAAGCTCACCTAATTACTTTTGTATTTCAAGGGTCCGTGATATGTCTCATAAATTCACAATCACTTAATTATTCCTAAAATCTGTTGATAAATATGACTCCTTCTGCTGTTCCTCCAACTATCTCACATATAAAATATCACATTTACCACTCTTCTGGGCAATGGCCTAAGTGTATAAAATTTCTTCTGTGCTGGATTTTAAGGAGAAAATGTCCACTTCAGCTTTTTCACTTTTTTTCCCTTTGATAACCATAAGGCAGTATTGATTCCGTTTATTTTCAGAAACTTTCTGATCAATGCTTTCAAGGAAGGTTTAACAATTTTTAAGGAAAGCAATTTGTCCTCCATTTGTGTTTGTTTTCACCTTTAAGAATAAAGTTCCACAAGTCCGAGTTTATAGTCAATCCAAAAAAATCTCATGAGTCTCCCATTTTATTGGTAGAACAGGGACCTTTAATTTTCCTGGAGGCTTGGCTCTGGGGGTTATGTAGCACAGAACTTCCTCAACACTGGTAATCAGACCTGCAGGGTGCATGTTCACAGTTCCTGACATGTAAAACTACCCACAGTATCTCAGCTAATAACACGGTGGCAGACACTTCACTTCTGGAAAGCAACTATTGAAACCAATTGTGTCTGTTAATTGACCCTCCTTGCTGAAACTGAAGCTCCAATACTTTGGCCACCTGATTCCAAGAGCCGACTCCTTGGAGAAGATCCTGATGCTGGAAAAGATTGAAGGCAGGAGGATAAGGGGACGACAGAAGACGAACTGGTTGGATGGCATCACAGACTCAATTGACATGAGTTTGAGCAAACTCTAGGAGACAGTGAAGGACAGGGAAGCCTGGTGTGTTGCAGTCCATGGGGTAGCAAAAGAACTGGACATTACTGAGCAACTGAACAACACCACCTCCCCCTAGATATCAGTGTAGCTCATTTCAATACTGTCAACATTTTATCCCCAAAATAGTAGCAAAAAGGCTGAACTATAGAACTGAGTTAGAACATATACCCTCACTGGCTGATTAGCAATGATTGCCAACCCAAAACACATTTGGGCAAAATCTCATTGTGGAGCCCTACAGAAGCATGTAACTGATGAAGTTTCACAAGAGCTATTAGCTTCAAAGAAAATATTATTGAAAGCTAAGTTACCATCAGCTGCATTGATATTTCCATGTAAAATATTAACATTTAATTAATCACACACACACAACAAAGCTTTAGTATAAATGTGCTTGTAGCATTTGCTCTTTCATTAATAAACAAAGACTTTGAATTGGGGGAATAATTTTCTATTTCTGGCAAAGTCCACTTTGAATTTTAGAAATTAAATGCCTTGAATGGGAAACAGAAATAGAGGTGCTCTCACACTCATGTCTGGGCTGCAGCCAGTGGTTACTGGGTTCAGCTTGATTCCAGTCATAGAGACTTGGCTGTAACAGGGAGCAAAATCACCCATCCTAGGGTTTTTGACCCTTAAGCTAGAACAAGAAAGAGTCAGCCATTTCCCATCTAAAAAGTATGTTTTCGGCTTGGATTCCTGTGTTTGGTGAGCTGAAGTCTGATCTTTCTCATTTTTTACTTTAGATGATTCTATAAGTCTAATTTTTAGTACAAAGCATAAAAGGTAAAAACATCATTTGCACATCAGTATTTCACTAAATGATGGCCAAAATGCAATTCAACACGGAACTTTTCAGAATATTTCTACCATTTGAATAAAATGAAGATCAACTTTTTAAAAGGTCAGAGTAACACATTAGTGCATATTTGCTTACTGAAGTCCAGATGCTGCCCTCTCATTTTTTAAAAAACGTGTCCATACTAAGAATTTTGCCAGATATGAGCACATTTTCACCAGATTTTAACTCTTTAAAACTTGACCCTCACTGTGGGGAATGAAGCAGGGATAATTTGTAATCAAGTTTGAGTCTGTTATACAGAATGAATTAAGTCAAAAAGAGAAAATCACACATCACGTATTAATGCATATATGTGGAATCTAGAAAAATGTTATTGATGAACCTATTTTCAGGGCAGGAATAGAGACATCGAGAACAGATATGTGGACACAGTGGGAGAAGGAGATGGTGGGATGAATTGAGAGTGGAATTGACATATACATACTATCGTGTGTAAAACAGATGGCTAGTGGGAAGCTGCTGTAGCACAGGGAGCTCAACTCAAGTGCTCTGTGATGAGCTAGATGGATGGGATGGGGGAGGGGAGGGAAGGCGGTCCAAGAGGGAAGGGATGTATGTATACATACAGCTGATTCACTTCATTGTACAGCAGAAACTAACACAACATTATAAAGCAATTAAACCCCAAAAAATAAATTAAAAAAAAAAGAATTGCTTCCCTGGGAAGCTGTGGAAATAAGGAGGTGTTGATCAAAGGGTACTGTACAAATTTTCAGTTGTAAGAGGACTACGTTCTCAGGCTCTAATGTACAGTATGGGGATTAGAGTTAACAATATTGTATTATATACTTAAAAGTAGCTAAATTTTCTTGCCACACACAAACAAAAGTGGTAACTACATGAGGTCCTATATATACCATTTAACTTGATTCTGCTCATCACTTCGCAATGTATATACATATGAAATAATCACACTGTACACCCTTTTAAAAAATCATATTGTATAGCCTAAATATATACAATTTTTTTCATTCATACATCAATCAAGCTGGAAAAAATAATGAAATAAATCAGTTTAAAGCATTTCCCATAAAACATAATAATAATATAGAAAGTTAATACAGATAAGTAAATGCTAAGTAATAAAAGCTCTTAATAAATATGTACTAATGGAATGAATAATAAGTACATTTATTTAGCACTAACTGTGCCAGGCATTATTATGCTTATATATGCTACCCTGTATAATCTTTACAATGACCTGATGAACTAAATATTATTCTTATACCTGTTTTACAGATGAGAAAATTGAGGCAAAGAGTAGTTCAGTAACTTGTTGTGAGGGTGGGGGCTAATCCAACAAGTCTGTGTCCATAATCTGTGCTCTTAATAGTTGTTATAATACCTCTTCAGATCAGGCTTTCAACAAAGGTAACAGAAATTCTCCAATTAATGCAATTTCAAAATAAATATACAGTTGGTTGGAATTTTCAAAATAATCCTCCACCTCTCCTAAATTTTAGGTCAAAATATATCACAATTTCATTCTTAATCTTAAAGCTTTAAATCTGGAAAAGAGGACCCCTTTTCCAAAAAGTATTAATAGATACACGTAGACAACTCTCCCCAAGGTACATAAATATGTATGTTTACTCCAATACTAATCTTGTCAAGATAGGACCTGGGAGGGTTTTGTTTGGGGTACAGAGGTAAATCCATACAACACAGAACTACAGCTATATAAAGTAAGGTCGCTCAGTCGTGCCCAACTCTTTGTGACCCCGTGGACTGTAGCCCACCAGGCTCCTCTGTCCACAGGATTCTCCAGGCAAGAATACTGGAGTGGGTTGCCATTTCCTTCTCCAGGGAATCTTCCCGACCCAGGGATCAAACCCAGGTCTCCCGCATTGCAGGCAGACACTTTAACCTCTGAGCCACCAGGGAAGACCTATATAAATACAGCTATATAAATAGACAATCAAATCAAAACACCAGAATTTGATGCTTTGGAGGGCCAGGTGTGCTTCTAGTGGTCTGAAAGAATAAAACATCTGGAAAAAGTGAAACTGTTAGTCGCTCAATTGTGTCCAACTCTGTGACCTCATGGACTGTAGCCTGTCAGACTTCTCTGTCCAGGGGATTATCCGTGCAAGAATACTGGAGTGGGTAGCCATTCCCTTCTCCAGGGGATCTTCCCGACCCAGGTATTGAAGCTGGGTCTCCTGCGTTGCGGGCAGATTCTTTACCATCTGAGCCACCAGGGAAGCCCGAAGACTCTGGAGAGATACCTGACTGACAGCCACAGAACAGCTTAATGAGTGAAAGACCCAAATGCCTGGTGGTCCATTGAACTGTACATTAAAAGGCTGGTGGAAATAGGTCTCAACCAACCAATCCTTATGATAACAAATGAGTGGCCTTTTATTAGGGAGGAAGATTTTATTTATTTATTTGTTTATTCCATTTTAGTTATCTTGGTAAGACTTTTTATTGAATGAAAAATATTAATTTATATTAAATTCTATAGTGCTTTACAATTTTCAAAACTTTCACGTGCATGACTTCATATAATCCCGTAGTAATCCTTTTCCCTCTCCTGCTATGGTGCCCTTCCTCCTTCTCTTACCCCACTGGTAACCACTGATTTGTGCTCTATATCTGTGAATCTAATTCTTTGTTTTATTCACGAGTTTGTTGTATTTTTCAGATTGCACATATAAGTGTTATCATACAGTATCTGCCTTTCTCTGTCTGACTTATTTCACCTAGCATAATGCCCTCCAAGTCCATCCATGTTGATGCAAATGGCAAATTTTCATTCTTTTATACGGCTGAATACTATTCCACTGTATATATGCTACATCTTATTTACCCAGTCATCTGTCAATGGACACTTATGTTGCTCTCAGGCCTTGGCAATTGTAAGTAGTGCTGTTATGAACACTGGAGTGTGTGTATCTTTTCAAATTAGTCATCTAGGGTTTTTGGAAAAACACAAATGAGTGTGTTTTGAGAGGTGGACTAAACAGCTTTGTAGAATATGCAGCGACTACGAAAAAGGCTTACAGACACATTAGAGTGAGTGGACGCTGTCACAAACTCTAACTTCCATGTTCCCGTTTTCATTGCTGCCACTGAATCCTGTACTCACAGCAACTGGAACAAAATGTTTACATTTTACCAGTGTTTTATTTTCAATTAAACATCTCAGCTGCTATTTACATAGTTGAATGGCATGGCATTTATTCTGTGCAATTTGATGTTATTTCTTTGTAAATATTTCTCCAGCAAGGGACCTAAGTTCAAATTAGCTGTGAAAATGTCACCAAAAGTAAAATAAACTTTCATTTAACCTTGATCACAAACAATTGTTAAACTCAAGCTGAAAACCTGTGAAAATTAAAAATGGAAGGCCAAAGGAATTAACTGAGTTGTACATGGCTCAGAAAGCCTCTTGTTCTGGCACTGCCTGGGCCTTTAAGGACTTAAATTGAGTGACTTCAGCTAACCGCAAGTTACAGGGGACAGTGAAGGTTTCAAGAGCTTGGGACAGTAACGAAGTGGGCTGTGCTCCTAGCTCTCAGCTCACCCCTCCCGCCTGCTGGTCCACCCTAGAAGTCACCACTGGAATGTTTCACGTGTCTTACTCACAGTTGCCATTACCCGACCTGCGCCTCCGTCCAGGGTAATTCATCATGATCTCCATTCTGTCTGTGTATGTACTCCCAGGGCCAGGCAGGTCAGCATCAAATTCAGAATGGAAACTGAAATGTAAGAGGGTCTGCCTAGCTTCTCTGCACTGCTGCCCCAGAACATTCTCTTCCTATTCACACTCTCTTTAATGCAGAGAGGACCCTCGCGGAATAGGTGATGTTTTAGACTACTTTTTTGATATTTACTTGTGAATTTCTTCCAGTTTTTCTAGATTTTGACAATGAAATCTGAATATAGAAATATAGGCTTTGGGACTTCCCTGTCAGTCCAATAGTTAAGACGCCACACTTTCAAAGCAGGGGGCGCAGGTTCAATCCCTGGGCAGGGAACTAAGATCTTACATACCATGCAGCCAAAAAGTTTAATGAATTAATTCATGAATGAAATTGTTTTTTTTTTTTATTTTTTAAATAGGTTTTTGGATAGGACTTGCCTTATATGCTATACACTCAGTGTCAAAGTCAATCACTACTGTATAATGTGACCATTATACCAATCATACTATTAGCAACCCCCCCCCCCAAAAAAAATATTCCAATGCCTGGCAAGATACCAAAGATGATGATGGGGTTAGCGTTCTCCTTTAAACTCCCAGTAGCTCTAGAGCGCAAACCATCATTCTGGAGTCACCCATTTACAATTCTGCGTGGATTCCCTTGTGAAATCACTGTCCTCCGAGAACGCTAAATGAAATAAATAAAACAAGAATTTTATAGGAAAGGGGGAGTGATCATTTGAGGGCAGGAGTGATATGACGTCAAAGAAATCCAACAATTTACCAAATTTGTCAATTTACCAAATTTTCCTCATTTTGGAGAAATAAGATAATCATTTCCTATTTAGTCAGCAAACTCAAATTCCCTCAGCAGTTAATGGGCAACATAAATTCCACAGAATCATTCTGTGTCAAGTAGAGGAGGGTGTCTGTGATGAATCAAGAAGTACAAAGTTCATCACAAGAATTGAAAACACAAACACAAAATTATTAACAATGTGAACAACCAGTTAATATCTGTAGACAGCTGCTGGTTTTTTGAAAAAAGTACAATCGCTTTACAGTGACAGGGAAGCCTGGCATGCTGCAGTTCATGGGGTTGCAAAGAGTTGGACACCACTTAGGGACTGAACAATAACAAGTTGTTTTACAATGTTGTGTTAGCTTCTACTATACAGAAAAGTGAATCAGATATACACATATCAGGGCCTACCAGGAGGCTTGTTGTAAAGAATCCACCTGTCAAGGCAGGAGACGTGGGTTCAATCCCTGGATGGGTAAGATCACCTGGAGGTGGAAATGCCAATTCACTCCAGTATTCTTGCCTGGAAAATTCCATGAACAGAGGAGTCTGGTGGGCCACAGACCATGGGGTCTCAAAGAGTCAGACATGACTGAGCCACTGAGCACACACACACATATATATATAATCCCCTCTTTTTTAGATTTGCTTCCCATTTAGGCCACCAAAGAGCATCGAGTAGAGTGCCCTGTGCTATACTGTAGGTTCTCATTAGGTTATCTATTTTATACATAGTGTGTGTGTATATATATACATACATACATATATATATACACATATATACATATACACATATATACATATATACATACATATATATATACACACATATATATATACACATATATATATACACACATACATATATACACATGTCATTGCAATCTCCTAATTCATCCGACCCCCTATCTTTCTTCCTTGGTATGCATACATTTGTTCTGTTCATTGGTGTCTCTATTTCTGCTTTGTAAATAATATCATTTACACCAATTTTTTTCAGATTCCACAAATATGCATTAATACACCAGCTGCTAGTTTTTGATCCATAATTTAGTTCAACCTGAATGAAGTTCTTATGCAAGAAGGATATTATTCAGGGGATTAAATTAAAACACAGTTCAGTACCTCATAGTTCAGTTCAGTCGCTCAGTCTTTGTGATTCCATGGACTGCAGCACAGCAGGCCTCCCTGTCCATCACCAACTCCCAGAGTTGACTCAAACTCATGTCCATTGAGTCAGTGATGCCATCCAAGCATCTCGTCCTCTGTCATCTCCTTCTCCTCCCGCCTTCAATCTTTCCCAGCATCAGGGTCTTTTCAAATCAGTCAGTTCTTCACATCAGGTGACCAAAGTATTGGCGTTTCAGCTTCAGC
Organism: Bos indicus x Bos taurus; assembly: GCF_003369695.1. Lineage (NCBI taxonomy): Eukaryota > Metazoa > Chordata > Mammalia > Artiodactyla > Bovidae > Bos > Bos indicus x Bos taurus. Next base: position 5,761,357 of record NC_040083.1, on the reverse strand, counting down.
ATCAGTCCTTCCAGTGAATATTCAGGACTGATTTCCTTTAGGATGGACTGGTTGGATTTCCTTGCTGTCCCAGGGACTCTCAAGAGTCTTCTCCAACACCACAGTTCAAAAGCATCAATTCTTCGACTCTCAGCTTTCTTTGTAGTCCAACTCTCACATCCATACATGACCACTGGAAAAAGCCATAGCTTTGACTAGACGGAGCTTTGTTGGCAAAGTAATGTCTCTGCTTATTAATATGCTGTCTAGGTTGGTCATAACTTTTCTTCCAAGGAGGAAGTGTCTTTTAATTTCATGGCTGCAATCACCATCTGCAGTGATTTTGGAGCCCCCAAAAATAAAGTCTCTCACTGTTTCCCCATCTATTTGTGATGGGACCAGATGCCATGATCTTAGTTTTCTGAATGTTGAGTTTTAAGCCAACTTTTTCACTCTCCTCTTTCACTTTCACCAAGAGCCTCTTTAGTTCTTCTTCACTTTCTGCCATAAGGGTGGTGTCATATGCGTATCTGAGGTTATTGATATTTCTCCTGGCAATCTTGGTTCCAGCTTGTGCTTCATCCACCCTGGCATTTCACATGATGTACTCTGCATATAAGTTAAATAAGCAGGGTGACAATATACAGCCTTGACGTACTCTTTTCCCGATTTGGAGCCAGTCTGTTGTTCCATGTTCAGTTCTAACTGTTGCTTCTTGATCTGCTTACAGATTTCTCAAGAGAAAGGTCAAGTGGTCTGGTATTCCCATCTCTTACAGAAGTTTCCACAGTTTGGTGTGATCCACACCATCAAAGGTTTTGGTATAGTCAATAAAGCCTTTTGGCATAGTCAATAAAGCAGAAGTAGATATTTTTCTGGAACTCTCTTGCTTTTTCAATGATCCAGCAGATGTTGGCAATTTGATCTCTGATTCCTCTGCCTTTTATAAATCCAGTTTGAACATCTGGAAGTTCACGGTTCACATACTGCTAAAGCCTGGCTTGGAGGATTTTGAGCATTACTTTGCTAGCATGTAAGATGAGTGCAATTGTGTGGTAGTTTGAACATTCTTTGGCATAGTGTTTCTTTGGAATTGGAATGAAAACTGCCCTTTTCCAATCCTGTGGCCACTGCTGAGTTTTCCCAATTTGCTGGCATATTGAGTGCAGCACTTTCATAGCATCATCTTTTAGGATTTGAAAAAGCTCAAGTGGAATTCCATCACCTCCACTAGCTTTGTTCGTAGTGATGCTTCCTAAGGCCCTCTTGACTTCACATTCCAGGATGTCTGGTTCTAGGTGAGTGATCACACCATTGCGATTATCTGGATTGTGAAGATCTTTTTTGTACAGTTCTTCTGTGTATTCTTGCCACCTCTTCTTAATTTCTTCTGCTTCTGTTAGGTCCATACCATTTCTGTCCTTTATCGAGCCCGTCTTTGGATGAAATGTTCCCTTGGTATCTCTAATTTTCTTGAAGAGCTCTCTCTTCTTTCCCATTCTATTATTTTCCTTTACTTCTTTGCATTGATCCCTGAGGAAGGCTTTCTTATCTTCTTGCTATTCTTTGGAACTCTGCATTCAAATGAGTATATCTTTCCTTTCTTTTCCTTTCCTTTCCTCATAAATGCTCCTTAAATCAAGAGAACCTCGAGAGACTCTAACAGAAGGGTAGTCCCGAATCGCGTTCTCTGATTCGTATACATTTTCCCATGACGATGATAGCAATTCATCTGATTGCTCAAAGAAGTCTCATGTTAGGCAGAAAGAATTGGCAGCGTCTGCTAGAGTTGCCAGGAAAAGGCACCAGCTTAGATATCTGGAAGCTTAGAACTAGAAAGTAAATTGTTCATTAGCAGAAGCAAATAAGCACCACTTTCCATTCTTTTGTTTCCATATCTGAGAAAAGAATAGCATTCCCAGTGCTTCTCTCTGAGTGGTATTATGAATATTAATCATGTAAATGCCTTGCAGGTACTTTGAAGATGAAAAAGACGAGTTAGTTTCAAGCCACGAAGTGACAGCCAAGACATCCATAATTATTAGAGCAAAACAGGAAGGAGGCACCCCTAAGACTCTTGGAAGCAAGACAGCAGTGTATTTGTTTGTGTGCAAACCTTTTAATAAGGAAAGCCTCTGAACTCCTCTTCAGATGAAAAGAGGCTTCACTGTGTCTTTAATTAGATCATTCTATTGGAGCACAATATAGTGATAAAGAAGATTTAATAAAGCATTTTATCTTTTTATTACTGTGATTTGATGCAACGTATCTACTCATCCAAGCAAGATGTTTAACTTCAAAAGAAGTTCTGTCCACCCTCCCCTTCTGGCCAATAAATAACTCCAAGGGGGAAAAAAGAACAATATATTTAGAGGATCCCATGATACTGAGTGGTGAAAAGATTCATCATTTCTTCTACCATGACATGGGTCTTTAATTAGACCTTTAATTTTCTTTCAGAACTGGGAGAATGTGTAAGACTTTAAATCTTACTTATTATTGATTAAAACATATGGTAATTTGGGGGAACAAAACCCTAATTTGCCAACAACCATGGTAAAACTTCCCTATTTAAATTATCTTGCAAATGCCCATTAGACTGGATATTTTAGGAATAAACAAAATCATAAAACTGTTGGCATAGAATCTTCTGTACTATGACAAACTTGTTCTAAGTATCTTTTTATACATATATCTATAATTAAGTTCAGTTCTTGAATCTAAAATTATGGCCAGGCTAAGACTAAAAGCATAAATAGAATGTTTAAGAGTTTAACAAATTGACTTTTGAAATTAGTTTGCCTTTTTAAAAAATTCATCTTAACAATGATATTAGTACAGATGATCCGTTTATCCAGACAGCCATCCTGAGTCTATATATAAGAAAACGTTATTAACACAATATTGTAAATCAATTACACTTCTATAAAAAAAAAAAAAAACCTTACACAAACCCACATAAACTCATAGACATTGACTGAACAGCCTGAATAAAATGAGAAGCAAAAGAAGAGCAAACCTCAGCAGGGGAATAAAAAAAATATCACAAGAGGGAAAGGAAGCAAGCCAGTCAGTCAATTGTCTTCACTGTGTAATATCATTAAGCCACTTGGACATTTTTGCACACACACACACACAAAAAAATGCCTGCATTAATGAATCAACTGGATCTCTTGGAAGCAGCTTAAATCCTCAGGTGAGCAAACAGAGAAGAAAAAAAAGAAGTGTCTCAGACGAGTCTGCAGGCTACAATTTTTAAGCACTGTTAACCTCTAAGTGGTTTCTTAGAACCTAAATTTTTGCATGACACAAACAGATAAAAATAGACATTCCAACATTTCCATAAGAAAACCATTGATTTCTATAGCTCCCACCTAGGGTTCCTTCCTACTACCCTGATACCCAAATTCAAACTCCACAGGGGCTCCAGTTTCCTTATTTATAAAAATGGAAATAATAAGATGGGCTGCATGTGGTTATAATGAAGATTCAATGAGAAAACCATGTTAAGATCTTGGAAAACAGCAGGCTCACACAGTTAGTCACACCCACCCACACTCACTCACATGCACACATACTCTGATTCCCAAGGCCAGCCATGTCCTCTGAGCTAGGCCCCTGTACCAGCATCTGAATACTCATTTGTATACTCTCCTACCAGTTTTTCTGCAGTATGCAATTTTTTCTGGTATGACTTCAAGATTGCATCTAATAAACTGTACATGTCCAGGTGAAAACTTGTTTCCTTATCTACACTACAAAAATTTCCCAAATGCAATGTTTCAACTACAAAGAAAGATCACCAACTCAGGAACAAACCAGCAATCAAAACAGCCTGGGGCTGAGCCTGCAGCCGTAGAGCCTCCTCCACCACCTGCCTGCAGTACAGGGACAACCTTAGAGCTGAGCCTGCAGGGGGAACCACTGTAGCCCAGCTGTGCAGGAGCGAAGAGGGCAGAGTCTTAGGAATCAAACTGATGCTCCCAGCCCTCACTTTCATTTCCCAGAGCAAGAATGCAAACAGAGGCCCCCATGTCATATGCTTAAATATTTAAAGTTACTCCTCAAGTTTACAAACAGACAAATAAAATATAGTTTATCATCTGGCCTTGACAGATGTTCCTTTGTAATGACTTGGAAGGCCAGCTTGCAATGGAGGATCTTCAGCCTCCTGTAAGATCCATATTGGAGGGGACTTCCCTGGTGGTCCAGTGGTTTAAGAATCCACCTTGCAATGCAGGGGACACAGGTTCAATTCCTGGTTAGGGAATTAGGATCCCACAAGCCATGGAGCAACGGATTCCACACACCACAACTAGAGAATCCATGTGCCACAATGAAAGATCCTGTGATGCAGCCAAATAAATAAATATTTTTTAAAAGGATCCACATTGGAACATAGAGAGCGAGCCCAAGGGCCACTGCCTTTTCATCCACCCCAGGCCTCTGGGAGGGGCCTCACCGAAGCACAAAAACACTCCATCCCACACTTCCAAGTTTTGCCCACATCGCTCTCACATGTCAACTCATCCCATGTGACCAATGATAGAGAAGCACAGACCCTGGAAATGGGTTGTTCAGGGAAGAGAATGTCAGCATCCCAGGGACCTGCAGGGATTCTCAACCTCAGGACCACGGACACTTTGTGCCAGATGTGTCTTTGTTGTCGGGGAGGGTAGATTATAGGACGTCTAGCGGTGTGTCTGGCCTCTTCCCTCTAGATGCAAGTAACTTTCCCCTACAAAAAAACTGTAACAACCAAAACAGTCTCCTGACATTTTCAGGTGTCTCCCTGGGGACAAATAGTTCCTAGTCTAGAATCACTGGCCCAGAAGGAAAAGGTTTTCGTTGTGACCAGCAGCAGAGCTGGAATAGGAACAAAATGGGGTGGGGGCTCTGTAGAGCATGGGGACCCAAACAGAGGCTGCCAGGCTTTGCGCTATTTTCCCAGAATTCTTTCCTCTGATCCTTCTGACAACTCAGCAAGAAAGTACAATTCACCCATTTTACAAATAAGAAAACTGAGGCCCATGGAATGAAGAAGCACCTTGGTGAATTTCGCACATCTAGCAACTGGCAGGACCACTCATTTAGGTTGGGTCTCTCAGGAGCCAACCAGGCTGGGACTAATTTTATCTGAAGCTAATCTAGAATGTCAGCTTCCAAGTGATCCTAGTATCAAAGGGACCTGCTTTTCTATGAGATGTGGAGCAGATTTGTCACTGCTCAGGAAATGGTACATGATAAGAAAGAACAAAGCAGAAAGTGTTTTCTCCTGCTCAGGAAAATATCCAAGAATGAAGAGTTTATTCCTGATTTTTAAGACCAACACTGTTTAAAAATACCATGGAAAAAAAAAAAAAAGAAAGCATTAGTTGCTCAGTCATGTCCAACTCTTTGTGTCCCCATGGACTGTAGACCGCCAGGCTCCTCTGTCCATGGGATTCTCCAGGCAAGAATATTGGAGTGTGTACCCATTCCCTTCTCCAGGGGATCCTTCCCAAGGATTGAACCTGGGTCTCCTGCATTGCAGGCAGATTCTTTACAGTCTAAGCCACCCGGGAAGACATATCAAAGTGAAAAGGATCCATATCCTCCAGTCTCTAGTTCATTTGTTTACATGACTTTAACTAGACAAGAATCTGCTTTTTGTGATTTTGTCAGTGCAGACAAAGAGTAAGGTGAGATTCATACAAGTTAAGGTGCAGAGCCCCATAAGCAGGACCCTAAATCACAAGGCTACATTCTTTAAAGGCAAGATGCACCTCTTCTTCCTACCAGATCTAATACAGTATGTGACACAAAAAGCATTTGAGAAATTTTGCTGAATGAATTTGGCTTTGGGCTTCTCTAGATAGTTCCGGAAATACACTCTTCCACCCACAGGAAGTTTTCTGGATAATGGCCTTGACTTTTATTTAGCTTTAACTCTATTTTTAAAAAAAATCTAAGAGAGAGTCTTGGAGTGTATCACACTGAAAAGTTTGAAAACAAACGTTGCATTTGGTGCGGTGCCATTCACAGAAGCAACACAGCCAGCAGAATGAAATAAGTATGTGTCATCAGAAAGCTGAAATGCATTAATAAATACATTTGCATCCACCGGACCAAGGGTAACGGTACACAAGAGCAAAGGTTAAACAGTTGGAGGCCCTGGTTTAATAGCAGACCTGAACTGTTATTTAAATGTCACAAATGTCAGTGTTCGTCTTCAAATGGTATTACAGTAGGATTAGTGTCCTAAGCCTTGTTCCAATTTATGGAGAATCAGGGAGAATGATTCTCATCAACTTGGTCCAAAGCAGGAGAAGATTGATTTTCCTGTACCACTCAGTCCGCTTTTATGAGTTTTCCAGACCCTACCTTTCCCAGCCTGCACCATAGACGGGAACTGCCAGGCCTGCTTGGAGGCCATATGTGAGCAGTGAATCTGAAAGAGTTATGGCTCCTTGAGAAACCAACGGAGAAAAGCCTGCCACTGGTCCCCCACTCCACACCCCCGCCCCCCGACCCCTGGCCAGGCTCTCTACACTTGTTCAAACCGCAGCAGTTTAAACCCATGGAGCAAGGGTAGGACCCAAAGAACCCAATGCAGAGCCACCAGAACCCAGAGAGAGGGCTCACCCCGCCTCTTCACCAGCACCAACCCACCTGTGTGCAGCCTGGAGAAGGGGCATGATGTTGAAGCTCTTCTCATTTGGATAAGAACTCATTTTCTGATTATCTGAAGTGAAACATGTATGGGAGCCCTACAGTGTGCCAAGTGCAATGGACACAGCATCTCAGCTCACTTAACACTCACAGGTGAGTCAGGTTCTATTGCTGCTGCTGCTGCTGCTATTAAGTCGCTTCAGTCGTGTCCGACTCTGTGCGACCCCATAGACGGCAGCCCACCAGGCTCCCGCGTCCCTGGGATTCTCCAGGGAAGAACACTGGAGTGGGTTGCCATTTCCCTCTCCAATCAGGAAAGTGAAAAGTGAAAGTGAAGTCGCTCAGTCATGTCTGACTCCCAGCGACCCCATGGACAGCAGCCTACCAGGCTCCTCCGTCCATGGGATCCTCCAGGCAAGAGTACTGGAGTGGGGTGCCATTGCTCCTCCTACTTTAAATAACAAAGAAAGGGAGTGGGGTGAATTGGGAAATTGGGACTGACATCTGCAGACTTTTGATACTATGTAGAAAATAAGCAACTAACAAAAACCTAGTGTATTGCACAGGAAACTCTACTCAGTGCTCTGTGGTGACCTAAATGGGAAAGAAATCCAAAAAAGAGGGAATACACGTATACATGTAGCTGATTCACTTTCCTGTACAGCAGAAACTAACACAACACTGTAAAGCAGCTGTACTCCAATAAAAATTAAACAAATAAATAACAAAGATAAGAATAAAGGTTGCAAAACATGGTAAGGGTTACCTGAGTTCCAGGTACTGCCCTTTGGAATATAATTGGTTTACAATGTTGTATTAGTTTCTGCTGTACAGCAAAGTGAATCAGTTATACATATACATATATCCACTCTTTTTAGATTCTTTTCCCATATAGATCATTACAGAGCACTGAGTAGAGTTCCCTGTGCTGTACAGTAGATTCTCATTAATTATCTATTTTATATATATAGTCTGTATATGTACATATAGTGTATATACGTATATATGTACATACAGTGCAATAGACATAGCAAATCCAAATCAGGAAAGGTTTCCAAATCGAGAATGGGCTACATCAAGGCTGTATATTGTCACCCTGCTTATTTAACTTCTATGCAGAGTACATCATGAGAAATGCTGGGTTGGATGAAGCATAAGCTGGAACCAAGATTGCCAGGAGAAATATCAATAACCTCAGATATGCAGATGACACCACCCTTATGGCAGAAAGTGAAGAAGAACTAAAGAGCCTCTTGGTGAAAGTAAAAGAGGAGAGTGGAAAAAGTTGGCTTAAAGCTCAACATTCAGAAAATTAAGATCATGGCACCTGGTCCCATCACTTCATGGGAAATAGATGGGGAAACAATGGAAACAGTGACAGACTTTATTTGGGGGGGCTCCAAAATCACTGCAGTTGGTGGCTGCAGCCATGACATTAAAAGACCCTTACTCCTTGGAAGAAAAGTTATGACCAACCTAGGCAGCATATTAAAAAGCAGAGACATTACTTTGCCAACAAAGGTTCATCTAGTCAAGGCTATGGTTTTTCCAGTGGTCATGTATGGATGTGAGAGTTGGACTGTGAAGAAAGCTGAGCGCTGAAGAATTGATGCTTTTGAACTGTGGTGTTGGAGAAGACTCTTGAGAGTCCCTTGGACTGCAAGGAGATCCAACCAGTCCATCCTAAAGGAAATCAGTCCTGAATATTCATTGGAAGGACTGATGCTGAGGCTGAAACTCCAATACTTTGGCCACCTGATGGGAAGAACTGACTCATTTGAAAAGACCCTGATGCTGGGAAAAATTGAAGGCAGGAGGAGAAGGGGATGAGAGAATAAGATGCTGGGATGGCATCACTGACTCAATGGATATGAGTTTGAGTGAACTCCGGAAGTTGCTGATGGACAGGGAGGCCTGGCGTCCATGGGGTCACAAAGATTCAGACATGACTGAGCAACTGAACTGACTGTACATATATATGTATACATATAGTATGTATACATCAATCCCAATCTCCCAATTTATTCCTCCCTCCTTTCCCCCTGGTAACCATAGGTTTGTTTTCTACATCTGTGACTCTATTTCTGTTTTATAAATAAGCCCCCTTAACAATTATGTAAGTGGTACCTGCTTAGTCACTCAGTCATGTCCAACTCTTGAGACCCCCATGAACTGTAGTCCCCGCCAGGCTCCTCTGTCCATGAGATTTTTTAAAGACAAGAATACTGGAGTGGGTTGCCATTTCCTTCTCCTGGAGGATCTTCCCTACCCAGGGATGGAAGGCAGGTCTCCTGTGTCTCCTGCATTGCAGGCAGATTCTTTACCCACCGAGCCATCAGAGAAGCCCTATGTAAGTGGAGTGGCTTCCCAAGAAGGAAGAGATAAAAAGGCCTCAAATCCAGAAAGCTTCATCCCTTACATTACCATCCACCATCCACCACCGGCAAGGGGTGATCCAGCAGCAGAGCCGTAGCAGGTCAGGCCTCAGCCTCCACTAGGATGCAGACTTGGGAGGATGGAAGGAGGCAGGGACCAGGCCATTCAAGAAGGAACAATCCCAAGAAAATACAGTGCCTATCTTGACAGTTCTTTCCTTGTCAGTGCTTGGATGTACCATAGGACTGATTTTCAAATAAAAGCTAGAGCCTCTCTTGTGACAAAGAGGACACAGGATGTCCAAGGAAATAGAAGAGCCCATACCACGGGGCTCTTCAAGCCATCTGAGGGGATTGGCAGAAAACACAGGTCTGGTGAACAAAGGAAAGAGCCATGTCTCTGATCCAGCACTTCCCATCTCCGGGTCTTTGAAGGTCACTGTGATTTTAGCAAAGAAATGAACTTCTGCTTGTACTGAGGCGTGGCTGTGTGGTGGGGGGAAGGGGTGGGGGAGGCAGCATGAGGCCCCGGAGGGTCCACAATAAAAACATGTGAGCACAACAGGTACCGAAGACAAGGAACTAGACGCACATTAAGACCTCCAGAAGGAAAACTCACAGGGCAGCCAGGCGCCCCAGCAAGTTTTCAAAGAGGTATCCTGTCTCACTCCTTTTTTCATTTGAGGATGATCAGATGCCACAAATATACAATAATATGGATGTCTGCTGTTGGAATACATTTGACTATTAATGAGATATCCCCGAAATACTTTGACTGATGCCACACTGCAAAAAGAAACAAAACAAAACAAAAAATAGCTAAATATTTAATTAGTAGTAAGTAAGTGTGAAAACATAAAATGTACTGAGCAGTGACTGCGTATAAGGGACAATATTAGGTACCTTCAGGGACTTCCATGATGTTAAGACTTTGCCTTCCAACGCAGGGGGTGTGGGTTGGACGTTTCATCAGGGAGCTAGTATCCCACATGCCAAAAAACCAAAACATAAAACACAAGCAATATTGGATCAAATTCAATAAAGAGTTCAATAATAGTCCACATCCAAGAAAAAAAACATAATGGGGGACATTCACATATCGAATCCTTTTCCTCACCATAGACCTGGAAGGTAGGTGCTGTTCACCTCTTTTATAGAGGTAACAATCGTGTCTCCAGGAAGCCATCTGACTTTTGCAAAGCCCCGAAGCTATAAGATTCAGAAATGGGGTCTTCTGATCCTAAAACTCACGCCCTTTTCTGTTCACCATGCTGTGTGTGTGCTAAGTCAGCTCAGTCGTGTCTGTTGCCTGATTCTTTGAGACCCCATGGACTGTAGCCCACCGGGCTCCTCTGGCCATGGAATTCTCCAGTCAAGAATACTGGAGTGGGTTGCCGTGACCTCTTCAAGGGGATCACCCTGACCCAGGGATTGAACCTGCATCTCCTGCATTGCAGGCAGATTCTTTACCCCTGAGTCATCAGGGAAGCCCCATTCACCATGCTGACTGCTCAGCAAACCAGTCCACATGGTGAGTTGCAAAGAACAGAATTATGAAGGAGTTGTTATTCAACACAGATTTTACTCTGACAAAACTTTGCCAAGGTAGGTTCAGGTTGCAGTACTGTAGTGCCCCTTGCCCAAACACTTTCAGTTGGATTGACATTGATGAAATGAAGACTAACCTTCATGCTGTAAAAGTATTACTGAAGGGACTAGAATTTGGTACCAAGATCCACCACTTCCCAAGTGGTGCAGTGGTTACAAAAAAAGTCTGTAGTGTTTGCAGAAATAGCCTGCAGGAGATGCAGGAGACTCAGGTTCAATCCCTGGATCAGAAAGCTTCCCTGGAGAAGAAAATGGCAACCCGCTCCAGTATTCTTACCTGGGAATTCATATGGACAGAGGAGCCTGGTGGGCTACAGTCCATGGGGTCGAAAAGAGTCGGACACGACTTAGTGACTAAAGAACAAAAAACAACCGAGATCCACCACCATGCCATTTTCTATAGTCCTATTTCACCTGATAATTATGAAATCGCCTTCTATTTTGTTTGTGTGGACAAAACCTTACTCACAATGATAATTTCTTCCTTTAATTAAAGTCTTGTTTTTAATTGTTCATGCATATACACAAGTCCTACACACACACACCAATAAATTGGATTTGAGTAAGAACAATGGACAGTAGAATTTTAAAAAACCCTTATTTTGTGTTTTTAAGGTAGGAATTAAACCATACAAATTTTAACTCCACCTTTTTGAAAAATTAGTTTCCAAGTATGAACAAACTTTGAACCTACTGTGCCAAAAAATTTCCACAAAGAGACAAAAAAATAATAATAATAATACAACCCCAGACATGATTGGGGGAAAAAAAAAAATTCTTATTTTACTCTGGATATTTGTGCTAAGTTAGGGAAAAAAATGCTATATATTTTTTATCATCTTGAATAATTTTTTCTAAAAAAAATTATAAAAGTCTGCTAAAGTCCCCACTAAGGTTGTAAAACAAGCAGACTTTTATCCTGGTATATATTCCAGAAAACTTTAGGCTCTCATCATTTTCCCTCTTTTGCTATCATTTAAATAAACATCTGCATCCCCCTTATAATGTTTGGGAACCAGTTGGTCTTGAGAAGTGCATCTATACTATCTGACCAAGGAGTCACTTTACTGAGGAAAAGGAGAAATGAAGGAGTAAGGGAGCCTCATTTGAGAGGAGAAGGATGCTGGGGAAATGGTGGTAGGGAGAGTTAGAACCCAGGGGAAAAAATGTCTTTGGGTTACAAAAAGTCTTTTCAGATTGTAACAAAAATCCAATTCAACTTACAAATTAACCTTCTCTTAGTTCACCAATAATCTGAAAATAATGTCTACATTAAGCAAGGAAGTAAACCCATTCAATTAAGGAATTAAAAATATCAATCTGAACTAAGAACTTTCTGATGGTAAACGTATAATGGCTCTTTTGTTAGCTCATAAAATAAGTCCAGGAAATATTTTGATAGATTAATACTCAAATGAGCAGCAAGTTAAATTTTTCCAGCGCAGTAATACAGTCTGCTTTATTGAGCACCCAACAGAAAGTTGCAAATGTACCCAGAGGACAACAATCTCCACACTGTTACATGTTAGCAGGTGGAATTCCAGCTTGCCAAAGACTCGAAATTAGGAAACTGCTTGTCCAGCCATCTCCAGACTGCCAGCTCTTTATTTGGTGAGCTAAAACTGTAGAAAGATTGTCCTGAAGTATGTGATCAGATCTTGAACCAATCTTTTGTTTTTCTATTACATTCCAAAGAGGTCTTTATGCCTTGCAAAGAACTCAACGGTATATTATAAAGTGGATAAAGAAGGATGATGGCACATCAGATGGCTCTCAGTATCAGATGCTGATACAGAGAGTTCTGAAGACGGAGTATTGCTTCTGCATATTCATCTACTTTATCCAGAAGGCAATAATGAGAATTACTAGACACATCAAAGAAAGGAGGCCCCTTTATTGGATAGAATAAAATAAAAGGACTAAGCTACATATGGAGATTTACTTTACTCGTGTGTTTTCATGTGTTTTCTTCTTCTAAGACATCTTAAAATGTTTCAATTTAAATATCATATGCCATTTTATAAAGAGTTGCTTTATCAGTCCTGGACACAAAGATAGCCCTAAGTGTTATATTAACTTGGTAAGCCATGAAGAGATGAGCTGTAAAACATTTAACGTAGGACCACAGTTAGTTCTTCACAACTGTGTAATGAGCTGCATGTCATATGGTGCTTGATAGTTATCTGTGTTGCTGAAGTTATAGCTGAGGAATTATTGGGCTCGCTTATCTGAAAGACCAAATGTAGTGTGAGATCAAAGGAGGCAATAATGTTCAGGAAACAACATCTTTTAAAAAATATTCCTCTGAGGATAACAAACTGATTTATAAAGTTCAAGGTTAGTAAAGAACAGAGTATCATTTTAAGTTATCCAAACTGGACCAAACATTTTTAGCAATATTTCTTTTCTTACCAGCATTGATATTACTTTATTTTTCCAACTATTGTAATTTTTTTATTTTAAATTTTTTATTTGTATTGGGGTATAGCCAATTAACAACATTGTGATAGTTTCAGATGAACAGCAAAGGGACTCAGCCATTCAAATATATATATCCATTTATTACAGCAATATTTCTAATAGATCATTTGTAGCAAGAAGAGACACTGAAATGTTACCAAATTGCCAAGTCAGAGATCCCTTCCCAGGACTGAAGAAAACAGAATGTGACACCACTCAACATGGCATAGAAAAAGTCTGCATAATAAATGCAATATGGTTACATAAGTATGTTTCATTGGAAAAAGGAGATGACTCTTGAAGTCCACTTTGGAATGCCCTAGACAAATCAGATCTCCATATGCCAAGGAGACAACGGATATTTTCTCATCCCTGCCAATTGATGACAGTGTTTTCTGAAGTGAAAGCTCTGAAGACACAAGCATTACAAGTTCTTGGCGCAGACTGATGGATGGTTCATATCAGCAACTAGACAATGAATAAAGTACCAAGCCAGATAATTTTACCCCCTTACCAAAGCATGCCAACAAAGAAAACTTTTGGAACTTATTAACATTACAAGACATAATTTATTAACACCCTTAAAGACCTGCAGAAGTGGAAAACGCTGCATGGGTTTCCCAACTGGCTTGGGCTCCCCTAACAAAAGTCACTCCCTCAAAAAAATTCCCCAGTCAAAATTCAATTAAGGTTAAGTGAAAAATTACGGTACAAAGCTCTCTACAATATTAAGTAACTAAATATTTAAAAGTAGGTTTTGGAAAGAAAGGAAAAGGAAATTAACATGGGCTGTTTCTGAGTGAGATGAAGAGTAATTTTTAGTTGCTTTTGTTTATTTTTTCTTTATTTTCCTGGCTGAATACATCAAGCACACATTACCTTTATAAAGTAAAAGAAAGGAAAAAACTTGGAAACATTTATAATGTGGATATTTAGATTCTAGATGATTTTTCATTCCCCATTTTACTTATAATTGTGTCTCTTTTCTAAAGACAATCATGTTTCTAATACTTTCCATTTCTCTCTGTTGACTCTTTGGAATGTTCTATGAGCACGTGGGTCTCATTTGTTTTGCCTACCAGTGGGAAAAAAAAGACTCTAGAAATGCTGTCATGCAACCCCAGGTTCAGACTTTAGTAAATCAAGTAAGGATTTGGTTTCCTGGCTATGTCTAAAAGATAGGAGCCAATACTTTTCTCCTGATTTAAATAGACAGCCTCCCATGACTATATTACTCTTCTGTGATCTAACAGCATAGCTTTAATACTAATTCATTCTATATCAGTGCCACTCTATAGGAAAATAATCCAGAAACAAACTTTCCTTTCACGTCTTAAAACTCCAGAAACAGTATAAATGATCCTGGTGATAACTGAGCATGTGTAATCAATACAAAATGCAAGAATGCAAAGTCAGCCATGGAGCAGAAGTTTGCTTCATATCAACCATTGTTATGTTTGTTTGTTTGTTTGTTTGTTTGTTTAGGCCTTGTCCCCTGACATTTGGGATCTTAGTTTTCTAACCAAGGATTGAACCCATACCCCCTGCGCTGGAAGTGTAGTCTTAACCACTGGACCATCAGAGAAGTCCAACTACTGTTACGTTTGAATGTCATCTTTTACCTCCTGTGTTAGAGACTTCAATATAGGTTAAGTCTATAGAAATATATATTATATTAGAATATATTCTAACATATATTTCAGAAAATTTCCTGTTTCCTCAACTTGACTGTGGGTTCTTTATGACACTTTGCACCTCCCTCACCAACTACCCCCCGATAGTGCATGCCACCAAGTTCAGCACGTATCTCATGGTTAGTTGATTTGAAGGACCTAAGCTTGATTTCACTTTTTAAATCTTCCAATCAACCATCTTGTAACTGGGTGTGGCTACAGCCCTGCCATCATAACTGGGAGGCGACATGGTGGGGCCAAAAGTCCACCAAACTGGGGGTCAGGGCATCAGAAGGCCAGCTTCCAACTCGGCTCATCAATACCCATGTGCAAAACCCTTGAATGAGGCGTGCTACCTTTTGGGTTTCAGTATTCCCATTTGTAAAACCCCTCATTTGTAAAATCAAAATGCCAGACTAGGTAAACTTTAAGGTCTATTTCAGCTCTTAACTAGTCCTATATATTCAGAATTTCCAAGAATGGCCTAGAGCTGGGCTGTCTAATATAGAAGCCACTATTTCATATGTGGTCATTTAAATTCAAATTTAAATGAACTAAAATCAAACAAATAAAAAAATTCAGTTCCGCACTTGCTGGAGCCCCATTCAACTGCTCAATAGCTATTGGGTTGGCCAAAAAGTTCCTTTGGATTTTTCCATAAGATTGTATGTGAATTGTGTGAAAGTGTTAGTAACTCATTTGTGCCCGACTCCCTGTGACCCCATGGACTGTAGCCCGCCAGGCTCCTCTGTCCCTGGGATTCTCCAGGCAAGAATATTGGAGTGAGTAGCCATTCCCTTCTCCAGGGGACCTTCCCAACCCAGGGATTGAACCCAGGTCTCTCGAACTGCAGGCAGATTCTTTACCATTTGAGCCACTAGGGAAACCCATAAGATCGTATAGAAAAATCGAAGAACTTTCTGGCAAACCCAATACATGTGACGAGTGGCTACTGCATTAGCACAAACATGGAACATTTTATTGACACCATTTGTCCTGTTTCTTCCACTTAGAATTATTTCTCTTTCCTCCTATGTCCCATTCTAAGTCCAAATTCGTCAAGATCCTTTCCATAGTTATTCTGTGGCAAAACTGGGAAGAACTGTTCCAGATAGAGCCACTGTGGCTTAGCAATAGGAGTCAGGATGGATAAAGAGGATGCATAAGGGTAAAGCCTGGGAAAAGCCCAGTACCACACTGCTCACCTCAACTTGTATCTATCTAATATGGGATTTCCAAAAAAGATGGTAGCTAAGATCACACCAAAATACACTCTAAAAATAGCAGGATACAATCAACCATAAAAGAAAGAACTTTTGGGTCTTTGAGCAACAAATGATGTAGTCTGCCCCTCGTGTACATCTGGAGAAATGCCAAGATCCTCTGTCCAACAGCCCACCCAGACCCAGTGGGCAACATGAAACCAGGTTATGCAAGTGTCTGGAATACCAGGGAAGGTGGGCAGCTAGGAAGCCATCTGTTCATCAGTTTCTGAGAATTTATCCAATCAATGCAGACTTTGAGTAAGTCACTGCATTGTCAGTAAAATCTACTATGTTCAGATTTTGCTATTCCTATTATCCTGTACTCCAGGCCAAATGCCACCATCTCTTGCCCATTGAAAGTAATGTCTTCCTCTCTGGAACTGCCTTTATATCAGTTTATGTCATTCTTGCGGTATTTACCACGGACCCTTTCATTGTATCCTGTGTATTTCTTAATTTCCTTACAAGACTGTAAGGTATGATCTGTAGTTTGTACTTTTTATATTTTTCCAGAGTTTTAGCATGATTTGCACATCCAAAGCCAAGTAAATATGGAATCTGACAGGGAATGAATGAATAAATGAATTGAACGGATTTATGAATGAATGAATACTCTACAACAAATCCCATTACTATGGACCCAAAATAACCCAGGTGTTAATGTGTCCCACCTTAAACCAGTCTTCCATCCATGACTTCCTTAAATTCCCTGTCTTTAAAGGGAAGAGTCACATTGATGACACATAGAAAGAAATGTCCCAAAACAGCATTAACTACAAGTATATGTAAGGTTGACAATTTTTGAGGAAGGCATTTTGGGGCCATATTTCCTAAATTCTACCTTTTTTCTACTTTTTATTTCTTAATTTAAAATAATTCTTAGACTCAATCATATCATACTTGCTGCTGCTGATGCTGCTAAGTCACTTCAGTCGTGTCCGACTCTATGCGACCCCATAGATGGCAGCCCAACAGGTTCCCCCGTCCCTGGGATTCTCCAGGCAAGAACACTGGAGTGGGTTGCCATTTCCTTCTCCAATGCATGAAAGTGAAAAGTGAAAGGGAAGTCGCTCAGTCGTGTCCAACTCTTAGCGACCCCATGGACTACAGCCTACCAGGCTCCTCCATCCATGGGATTTTCCAGGCAAGAGTACTGGAGTGAGGTGCCATTGCCTTCTCCAATATCATACTTAAATGGGTATAAAAAAATTACCTGGATATATTACATTTTTAAAATGGTACATACTAATATTAATCATTACTAGCACTAACTTTTATCTCATAAAATTCCTGACTCAGTGACAGAAGGATTTTTCTCCACTTTCCTCAGCTAATAGTATCTAAAAATTATCCATAACAGAAAAATATTATTCACAGCCAAACATTTTATTCATGCAGTTAGCATGGGCTTGCACTTCTCATGTAAGGCATTTTCTATAATCTTTAGTAGGCTACCTAGACTTTTCTAATTTCAGACTTGTATGGCTCTAACACTGCCTAAAAGGATAATAAATGAAAATACTTAAGTATTAGGTTATTTTACTGTCTGCAAAAATAAGATATTGGAAACTCGATGTCCACCAAAAAGGGACTGGATAAATAAATCATGATACAGCCTTTCAATGGAGTGATAGGCCAATGTTTAAGAAAGACTGGTAATGCATTCTCAAGTAATTTATTACTTTGTTTTTTTGTAATAAAAAACATAAGAAATCCTATCAAGGTCCATCAATAAGTAATTATAGTACTGAAAACATCCTTTCAATGGAATAGTATATAGTAATACATACTGTAGTATATGGCCTGTGAAAACCAAGGCTACCGTGCCCATAGGGGAAGATATCTGAAATACACTGTTAAGTGACAAAAGCAAGATTAAGAACCAGTTTATAGCGTGCTTCCTTTTGCATTAAAGGAGGGGAGGTTTTCAGATATATTTGCGTAAAGAAATTACAGACAAGACATGAGAAACTAATAAAAATGGTTCTACATGCAAGATGGGGAAAGGAACCAATTTCTTCACAATGTCTCATTTTATATTTTTCATTCTTAATCTTGTGAATGTACAATCTACACAAAAATGTAATATATGTCTCCATTATCACTGGCCTAATGTTTGTTTAATAAGTGGATTTTAAAAGAATTACCAATATGTTACTCTCCCTCCTCCTCTTGCCAAGTTTCCTTTTTATCCTGTGCTCTCCTCTTTTGTGCATCAAATGGATTTTCAGTGCTCACAAAGATCGAACTGAGGGAAGAAGCTAAGGCAGAGTACTTTGGAATGGAGCTGACCTTGATCCAGTTTGAAATCTAACAAGACATGATGCTAAATAATGAAGTAAGTTGGGGAACATATTTGCATAGAAATGAAAGATGGGCTGTGTGGGCTGGGTGATGGCCCAAGAGTCGAATAATACAGAGTGAACTGTGCCTCCCTCTTGCTAACATTTTAGTGATCTAATTACAAGAATGTTTAACTAAAATGCTTTCATTCTTAAATGAAAAAGATGATTAGCAACCACTCTCTGAAAGAACTAATGAATTTTTTTATTTCACCAGCTTAAATAGATTTTAAAAATCAGGGGAGACAACTGAATAGCCGTTCTGAAATTTCTTTTTTCATGCTAAACCAACTTTTCAAATATTCAATCTGTGTTTGGAAATCTCTAATTATCTGAGGTCTTATACAGCCTTCCATTTATTAGAGAGATGAATCGACACCAAAAACGCAACAGTGTTTAAATGGGATGTTCAAAAGACCCTCTCAGCAAGAGGTATTAAAATGTCAGCCTCCTGAGAATGAGACATTTTTGACCCCCATTAGTAGATGTTTGGCCCCCTGGGTGGTTTTCTGTAACAGTGGTGATGGATTTGCTCTTGTCCATCTGCACACTCCTGCCGTGTCCTCTTATGACCCGGGGAAGACATATGCTAGACAGCTGGCTCAACCAGGTCTGTGGCCACTGAACAAAGCAAACCTTGCTGACCCACACAGGGTTGAACCTGTGACCTTGTTCTCATTAGCTCAATGTCCTAACCACCTGAGTCAAACAGCCACCAAAAAAAAAGTAGACTGAACACTAAGTCAATAGATGTCTCTGTGGAGGGGTGTCAAAACCGGGTACATAATAACCTACAATACTGGACATAATACTGGTATTTAGGTACTAAAGGAGGTGTTTTGTCCCCCTGTAAATTATATATCTTGTAATCCACACCATTTTCCAAGATGAGAACCAAAACATGATCATCTTATAAAAGAACTGTGTGAACTTTCCTGGTGGCTCAGACAGTAAAGCATCTGCCTACAACACGGGGACACCAGGGTTCAATCCCTGGGTCGGGAAGATCTGGAGAAGGAAATGGCAACCCACTCCAGTATTCTTGCCTGGAAAATCCCATGGATGGAGGAACCTGGTAGGCTACAGTCCATGGGGTCACAAAGAGTCGGACACAACTGAGCAACTTCATTTTCACTTTCACTTTTCAGTTCTATACCATAATTCAATATGGTATGAATCCTGAAATAAAGAAAATGGCCACTGAAATAGTAGTTAACCATTTGGTAGGAAATCCAAGACAGGAATAGATTCCACAGCTCATTTGATCTGTGATCTGCTGAGTCTTGGGCTTTAAAAAGGGGAGTAAGAATAGTAGTTGATAGGAGCAGAGCTAAGAACAAGAGTCAATAATTTGTGAGTAGAAGACACAGAAGCTGTTTATCCCGGCAAAACGTCACGAAGAAACATCTGTATTCAGTCAGTCTACAACTTTTGGTTGAGTATCTGTGTATTTTGTGTGTCACAGGGGCTCTGGTTACAGAGATCTAGCAATAGGGAGGGGAATTCTACTTGTGGAAGACAGAATTTTGGAGAAAGCCCCTGACATCTGCATCTCATGTTGTCCTTCACCCTGAATAGACAGTGACCCTGGTGCCAACCTCTAAGTGTCATCATGACTACAGGTTCAGTGCAATACTCACTGAGTGTGGAAAATCCCGGATTCAATGAGAAACTTCACAAGTACAGTATGAGCAGTTTCAGTGGCAAGGTTTTATTTCAAGGAATGATATGAAGTTCCACCCATGAGCTTTTCCTCCTCATCCATCTGAGTGGACTCCATCACAGGACCCTGGTCAAGGAGCCGGCAGGCTCATTAACCCCCAACCACCCAGAAACAACAACTGAACTTACATCTTGGGGCTCAAGAAATATATTCCAATTAACCATCCAAAAATACCACTTTCAGGACTCCCTGGTGGTCTAGTGGTTAAGACTCCAAGCTTCTGATCCAAGGAACATTTGTTCAATCCCTGGTCAGGGAACCTAGATCCCACATGCAGTGTGGCGTGGCCAATAAAACACTAAAATACAACTTTTAAGCCCCTCCCCTCTCAAAAGATGTAGCTCCCTGTGGGATAAAGTTCCAATTTCTTATGTTGAGATCCAGTAGAAATTCAAGGCTCAGTCCTTTTTTTTTTTTCTTTGCATCCCATGCCTAGGGGAGGGCTTCCCACATAAAAGGAACTCAATCCATGTTGAATGAGGAGACGAGTGGAAGACTCTGATCCTGTTTTATCTTTCCACATTGTCTCACTTCAATGCTCTTACTTAATCCTTCCCTCCAAGATTCTCAGTAGTCTTTTCATGAACCTGTGGACATGGCCAGCACTCTCCTCACCCTGTGCTTGTTCAGAACATTCTCTCCAACTAAGGGTATTAGCAATTACTGAGTGCTTACTAGGGCTTCCAGGTGGCACTAGTGGTAAAGAACTCGCCTGCCAAGGCAGGAGACGTAAGAGATGCGGGTTCAATTCCTGGGTCAGGAAAATCCCCTGGAGATGGAAATGGTAACCCAGCCCAGTATTCTCTCCCATGAACAGAGGAGCCTGCTGGGCTACAGTCCACAGGGTTGCAAAGATTCAGACGTGACTTAGCAGCACCCACAACTGCTTATTACGTATCACTTTGTATATGTTATCTCAATGAATTCTAAAACAAAATTCAGTTTAGTTCAGTTGCTCAGTCATGTCCGATTCTTTGCGACCCCATGAACTGCAGCACACCAGGCCTCCCTGTCTATCACCAACTCCCGGAGTTTACCCAAACTCATGTCCATTGAGTCCGTGATGCCATCCAGCCATCTCATCCTCTGTCATCCCCTTCTCCTCCTGCCCCCAATCCTTCCCAGCATCAGGGTCCTTTCAGATGAGTCAGCTCTTTGCATCAGGTGGCCAAAGTATTGCAGTTTCAACATCAGTCCTTCCAATGAACACCCAGGACTGATCTCCTTTAGGATGGACTGGTTGGATCTCCTTGCAGTCCAAGGGACTCTCAAGAGTCTTCTCCAACAACACAGTTCAAAAACATCAATTCTTCTGCACTCAGCTTTCTTTATAGTCCAACTCTCACATCCATAAATAAAAAAATAAAGTCGGCCACTGTTTCCACTGTTTCCCCATCCATTTGCCATGAAGTGATGGGACCAGATGCCATGATCTTAGTTTTCTGAATGTTGAGCTTTAAGCCAATTTTTTCACTCTCCTCTTTCACTTTCACCAAGAGCCTCTTTAGTTCTTCTTCACTTTCTGCCATAAGGGTGGTGTCATCTGCATATCTGAGGTTATTGATATGTCTCCTGGTAATCTTGATTCCAGCTTGTGCTTCTTCCAGCCCAGCATTTCTCATGATGTTCTCTGCATATAAGTTAAATAAGCAGGGTGCAATATACAGCCTTGATGTACTCCTTTTCCTATTTGGAACCAGTCTGTTGTTCCATGTCCAGTTCTAACTGTTGCTTCCTGACCTGCATACAGGTTTCTCCAGAGGCAGGTCAGGTGGTCTGGTGTTCCCATCTCTTTCAGAATTTTCCACAGTTTATTGTGATCCACACAGTCAAAGACTTTGGCATAGTCAGTAAAGCAGAAATAGATGTTTTTCTGGAACTCTCATGCTTTTTCGATGATCCAGCAGATATTGGCAATTAAGCAGTCACTATTATACCTATTTTCCACAAGATGCCCACAAAAGTGGAGTAACTTCCCAAGATTCCAGAGCTGGAGAGCCATGGAACCAAGATTTGAACTCAGACCTCTCTGGTTTCAAAATGAAATTCTTCTCCCTTCAAGGGTATGCTACTCCTTCCAAAGACCCAAATTCTGCTTTTCCAAAATTGATCTGACTCTCAAGGTTGAATGCAAGCTTAAGGAGAACTCTTTCCTGTCCACTTCATCCCATAAAGGTCTCTCATTCTTTTAATTTAGTGTTATTAACAAAATGTCCCAGACAATAATCAGGGACTATCTCAGCACCCCCTATATTATTCCTGTCTACTTTTTCTTGTAACTTTTCTTTAATCCATTTCTTCACAGCCTCAGTAAATGGTTGGTTCAAAGCTCAGATTCTACATGCTATAATGTACTGTATCTCTTTACAAACATGGGAAACACCTCCATATGTGATAAGTACCCAAAGTAACTGACTAAACACATCCTTCCACCAAGAATTTTGTGCATCCTGTTGCTGTTGTTTAGTCTCTAAGTCATGTCCAGTTCTTTGCGATACCATGGACTATAACCCACCTGGGTTCTCTGTCCATAGAATTTCCCTGGCATGAATACTGGAGTGGGTATCCACTCCCTACTCCATGGGATCTTCCTGACCCAGGGATCAAACCCATGTCTCCTGCATTGGCAAGCGGATTCTTTATCATCTGAGCCACAGTGGAAGCCTATTGTTACACAAAAGCACTCCTTGAAGTGTTTCTCTCTCTCTTTTTTTAATCTTTTTTTTTTTTTTTTTTAAACACAAGTTGTTTTTGTTTAGTTGCTAAGTCATGTCTGACTCTTTTATGACCCCAGCCCGCCAGGTTCCTCTGTCCATGGGATTTCCTAGGCAAGAATACTGTAGTGGGTTGCCACTTCCTCCTCCAAGTATTTCTCTCTTAAGGTTATTGTAATAAAGAAAGAAAACAGGAAAACTTGAAAAATGAAACAATGTTTACAAACTATTTTAAAGTCTTTAATTATTAACCTTCTGCAGCATCTCTGAGATGCCTACCATACCCTGTTAGTGAGATCCTCTTGTTAAGATTTTCCTTGTTTCCTTCAAATACTCTCATATTCAAAGGTTAATTACTTGGTTGTAAAAGTGCACTCCAGAATGAAATTTAACCTACAAGCTCTCCATCTTAAGGTGAATATTTTTAGCAGTTTTTTTCAAACACAGAAAGCCATCTGTTTAACCAATTTAAATACACTCTTACAGAAGTATAAAAAAAAAACAAACAGAAATACAGAGGTTCATGGATTTTTAAGCTCTTTTGAGTATTTGCAAAACACATCATGACTTTTATGCTTAGAAATAATATGAAGGGGTGCTTTCAGCTGGAAATCAGCACCAGTAAATAAAGGTGGGCGCGAAGTAAGGATATCTTTGGGACAAAATTTTTTGATCATCCAAAAAATTGATCATTCATAGGCCATAGAAAAGGAGGTTTTATTGTTTTGAATATTCAATTTTTAGTAAGATAAAGCACACATAATTTGAGAGAATATCAAATAGAAATGTGGTTCTTGTTAATATCACATAACCTTTCCTACAAAACTTCTGCGTTTTCCAGCCTCGCTCCCATTAGAAGCAAATGAAACATGTTGACAGCTCCAACTTAGGAAAGTGTTAGGCCAACAGTCTCTCCTTTAAAGAAACTGGGTCATTAATTCTATATCAGATTACTAGTTTTCTTCATAAACCAAATGCAAAGGGACAGATTCTATTCTGTAGGGTTTAATCACACATAAGTGGCAAAACCACAGAACACAGCTCCTAATCTGCTGGACCTTCAACCGGAGACTCACTCCACACACATATGCCACTTCCATTTTCATGAGTATAATAAATCTCTAATTCATTTCACACTTTCAGAAGAAGCTGGGTCTCCATGTTAGTGATTAGATATGTTCTCATAAAAAATATATTGTGTCACTTTACCAAATGTGTTTATATGAAGTGAAGTTGCTCAGTCGTGTCCGACTCTTTGTGACCCCATGGACTATAGCCCACCAGGTTCCTCCATCCATGAAATTTTCCTGGCAAGAGTACTGGAGTGGGTTGCCATTCCCTTCTCCAGGGGTTCTTCCTGACCCAGGGATCGAACCCAGGTCTCCCGCATTGCAGGCAGATGCTTTTACTGTCCAAGCCACCAGGGAAGCCTGTTTATATGTATAAGTATGCTTTATCATTGAATATTCACCTCTACAGCAGATGAAATATTGTTTTCTGAACAATCTGTGACTTATTTCCTTTTCATCCTAAATACTCATGTAAATCTAAAGATAGCATTTTTTCTTGTATGTATGTATGTGTATATGGAGAAGGCAATGGCACCCCACTCCATTACACTTGCCTGGAAAATCCCATGGACAGAGGAGCCTAGTGGGCTGCAGTCCACGGGGTCGCTAAGAGTCGGACACGACTGAGCGACTTCACTTTCACTTTTCACTTTCATGCATTGGAGAAGGAAATGGCAATCCACTCCAGTGTTCTCGCCTGGAGAATCTCAGGGACAGGGGAGCCTGGTGGGCTGCCGTCTACGGGATCACACAGAGTTGGACACAACTGAAGCGACTTAGCATAGCATGTATGTGTATATATATAGGCCATGCCAAATGGCCTATGGGATTTCAGCTCCCTGACTAGAGATCACACCAGTGCCCTTTGAATTGGAAGCTTGGAGTCTTAGCCTCTAGACAACCAGGGAAGTCCCCTAATGTTAGCATTTTGTTTTTAAAATCTTTAAGAAAGCCAAAACGTCCAGGACCTTAAGTCTGACGTGTTTTAGGTCTTGTATACAATGTTGTTGTTGTTGTTTAGTCAGTAAGTCATGTCCTACTCTTTTTCGATCACATAGACTGCAGCCCACCAGGCTCCTCTGTCCGTGGGATTCCCCAGACAAGAATACTGGAGTGGGCTGCCATTTCCCTCTCCAGGCAATCTTCCTGATCCAGGGATCAAACTCATGTCTCCTGCACTGGCAAGCAGATGCTTTACCACTTAGCCTCCTGGGAAAGCAGGCACACTGAGTGAAGAATGAATGAATCAATTCCAGCCGCCTAAACTGGGGAACCCAACCCCTCTACCTTAGGGAATATTCCAGATGGAATTCAAGATAAAAGTCCCCCAAACTAGGCTCAGCTATACCTCCTTTCATGATTCCACTTAATTACGAGTTTGAATCCCAGAAAAATTGTCTTAAGATTTCCAAAAGATCAAGGTAGAATTGCTTAGGCCCAGGTCCAAGATAACAGATGTGACTGGATCTCCAGAAGAAGTAGCTTGGACCTTCTTTGTCTAAAAGAAAGCCCTTGGAGTTTCTCTAAATCCCTTCCAGAGGCCATCCCTGAGTGGGTGACCCCAGAGTCACTTTTCCAGAATCTCTGGTTATACCTCAAAACAAAGTTTTTAATTAAAAGTAATGCATTTGGGAACTCTCTGGAAGTTCAGCGATTAGGACTCTGCACTTTCACTGCTATAGCCGGGGTTCAATCCTTGGTGGTGGAACTAAGATCCAACAAGCTGCATGGTATGGCCAAAAGAAAAGCAATGCATTAAAAGATCACCGGGCTCCCACCTCTGACCCCTATTGCCCTGTTGCTGATACAGTCATGTCCAGGTGGGATGCCTGCCCACCTAGTCTGAGACATACCTCACAACCCAGTGGAAGGAACCACTCATGAGGAGCAGAAGGAAGAAGACAACCATGGCTATGTGGGTAAGAGGTGAGCTCCCTGTGTTTACCAAGGGGCTTAGATCAAAATCACCATGCAAACAAACACCGATGAATAACTTGTCATAATACCAAGTTCTTTACACAGTGAGTCATTAGCCTGTATGCGCCATAGGTGAGAAGCTGAAAGGAGGCAGAGCCATCTATCTGTATACAGTGAAGTTTGCCTACAGAAAGCCCAATACCTGTCTGCATTAGATGGTCAATAAATACGTAGAACCTGAGTGAACGGCAGTGGATAAGAGTGGGTTTCATTCCTGCATGGACTTCACTAGCTGTGTGATGCAAAACATCTTTGAGAGGCAGCTTTTCAGGTATAAAATAGGGATAATAACTATATCTTAGTTGGTACCTATGAAAAATGTGTTAATATGGGAAATGCACTTTAAACAGGATCTGGCACATAGAATTATTATATATCATCAGCATTAGTATTATTATTACACCTCTAATTCCTGGTGTAGGATCCAACTTCCAGGATTCCATGTGGTGCTCACTGCCCTGTGGGGACAGTCACACCTACAGTAAGTCATCCTCCTTTTGTGAAGAAGGAAGAGAAAGCTCACAGATCAAAAAAGTGAATTCTGCAAAAGTCCTAATGCCTTGCAATGTTTAAAAAGATCTTCCAGAGTGAGAAACTTATAACCACTCCTGTCCTTCAGTATTGTTTTTAAAGTTATATCCAAGTTACTACCCAAGGTCCATTGGTATTCATCGCAAAAAAATAACTTCCTAAGCCATACAGCAAATTCCCGTTGGCTATCTATTTTATATATGGTAATGTAAGTTTGCATATTACTCTTTCCATACATCTCACCCTCTCCTCCCCTCTCCCCATGTCCATAAGTCTATTCTCTATGTCTGTTTCTCCACTGTTGCCCCGTAAATAAATTCTTCAGTACCATTTTTCTAGATTCTGTATACATGTGTTAGAATACGATATTTGTCTTTCTCTTTCTGACTCACTTCACTCTGTATAATAGGTTCTAGGTTCATCCACCTCATTAGAACTGAGAGGTGGGATGGGGAGGGAGATGGGAGGGAGTTTCAAAAGGGAGGAGATACATGTATACCTATGGCTGATTCATGCTGCGGTTTGACAGAAAACAGCAAAATTCTATAAAGCAATTATCCTTCAGTAAAGAATAAATTAATTTTTTTTAAAAGACAAAAAAACCCCAACTTCCACACACTGCCATAATTTGCACAAAATCCCATCAGTGCCATTTTGACAGGAACAAGGAGATCCCTGATGTTGCTAATTGTTCATTGGGCTTGACCCCAAACGTGATTCAGCTAACTGCTATATTGGGTTTCCCATCTCCACACATGCTGCCCCTACGGTCATCCTCTGGGGGCTTCCGGGTACTTTGGATGGCCCGGGTGCCTGGGTGTGTGTGTCTTGGTCACTGTGGAGGGTTGTGTGAGCGAATCAGGAACTGGAGCATCTTAAAACGAAACAGCTGTGGCAGGAGTGGTACAGGCTTGGGTGCAACACGATAGCTGCTATTAAACTTCACTTTGAGCTTCTCTTGGCTTTGAGGATTTCTTTCTTCCTCTCCAAAGTTTATCATTCTTTTCCTGACCCCAAGTCAAGCTCATAAAAGCCCAGTTTTTGTTTTGGCTTGTATTAAAGTTTTCGTTGTGTTGCTGTTGGTTTCAGGAGTTTGCTTGTTTTCCGTTTTTGTTCTGTTTTTCCTTTATCTATTTGATCTGGGGAAACTATGAAGTGAGGTGGCCCAGACATTCTAAAGTCTCTTGAATCGAGGTGGAATTAGATGTGAAGCTTTTGTCCCCTGCCTGGTGTTCACCTGTCTCACACAGCCCTTGCCGCCTCCCCCATGCCACTTCCTCCTGGTAAGCAGCTGGAAATGTCCTTTTTCTTTTTTTTTTCCAGGCTTTGTGGTACTAATCAACTTTCTTGGCATCCCTCATTCCATGATGAACTAGTTGAGTTAAAATGATTCAATTTCAACATCCAACGATGGCATCCTTGAATAAAGTTTATTGTTCATCATTGTAGTAGAATAAATGCATAAATGCATTGTTAGAATTTTCAAAAATCATTTTCATTCTGACAGCTAAAAACTGAATGCATGTTTAAGTTCCTCAGGAAAGATGTGTTATAGTAATACAGTCATGGAATTGGAGAGATTGTCAAAAGGTCTCTTCCTTTGCCACCACTACCAGGGAAATCATTTAAATGAACTCCAAATATCGTTCCCTCGATCCCACCATTGTATTTTGCATAATCTTTTCTTAAGATGATAACTTATAAGGATCACTTAAAGCCTACTTAATGATGCTGAGATGGAGCTGAGATTCAAGTCAGCCAACTATTGGGACTTTTTCCAGCTCCCAACGACCACCTGGGATTCATCTCAATTCTCTGATTCTGTGTTTCAAATCAGCCACTCAAAGATACTATTTGCTGTCAGCAAGTCCCCTGATTTATTTAATCCTTCCCCAAAATGTGTCCTGAAATTCTCACAATTTAACCCCTATTTGTCATGAAGGCAGCTCCTCTGCGGTGACTAAATCACTCTCCAGCATTGTCAGGTGTTGGTAGAGGCCCTGGGACCACGCTGGTGGCCTGGGAAAGCCAGACCAGCCCCCTGCAATACTGCTGTTACTTATATTCTCCACAAACCATCAATAGGCTTTTTGTTTTAGTTACAATCTCACTACTCCTCTCCAAAAGAAAGAGCAAACAGGCATACTGCAAACATATAGTACTGTCAGAGACTCAGTTTATCTCTATATTTCCCATTTTAAGAAGGATATTACTGGGACTTCCCTGGTGGTCCAGTGGATGAGCTCTGTACTCCCAATGCAGGGAACACAGGTTCCATCTCTGGCTGGAGAACTAAGATCCCACTTGCCACAACTAAGCAGGCATGCTGCAATGAAGACTGAGCACAGCCAAAATGAATAAAATTTTTGTTAAGGACATTGCTAATTCCATTTATAATATGCACACGTTGTTTTCCAAATTACATAGTACAATATGGGGAACTACGGGGTCAAATAGTAATAGAAGAAGGAAAAAAGAAAAATAAGCAGAAAAGAAAAAAGCAGGGTAATAAAAACTCTTCTCTGACTTAAACATAGATTGAGACAATCAGTCTGGTTTCATCCTCTAACGTGCAAATCCCAATAGATTAAAAAATATATATATACCATGGTTTACAAAGCAGAAGTTCTATGATAAAAAAGATGGCATCTTTTGCTCCCCTAACACAGCAGTAAGAAGGAGAAGGCAATGGCACCTCACTCCAGTACTCTTGCCTGGAAGATCCCATGGACGGAAGAGCCTGGTAGGCTGCAGTCCATGGGGTCGCTAAGAGTCGGACACGACTGAGCGACTTCACTTTCACTTTTTACTTTCATGCACTGGAGAAGGAAATGGCAACCCACTCCAGTATTCTTGCCTGGAGAATCCCAGGGACAGAGGAGCCTAATGGGCTGCTGTCTATGGGGTTGCACAGAGTCGGACACGACTGAAACGACTTAGCAGCAGCAGCACCAACACAGCAGTAAGAACTCATTACAGTCAGTAATAAAAATCAAAGGGAATGGGTTTGGAAGAGTTTTCGTGGTGTCACATTGTCATCCTTCAAGTTCATACCTCACAGCTCAATCTTCCTCAGTTTGCAGGTGATCCAGAAGGCATGGGATTGAATTCACTGACGGGCAGCCCACTTTTTAACTTTATTTTATTCCCTCCATTCCTGCCACTCCTTAACCCCTAGTTACCACAAATCTTTTCTCCACTTCTATAATTTTGCCACTTACAAATGTTATATAAATGGAACCGGACAGTATGTAACAATTTGGGGGTGACTTTTCCACCCAGCATAATTCTTAGGAGATGAATTTGAGTTGTTGAGGTGATCAATAATTTATTCCTTTATATTGCTGAGTAGTATTTCACAGTATGCTTCCCAGGTGGTGCTAGTAGTAAAGAACCCACCTGCAAATGCAGGAGATATAAGAGATGTGAGTGTGAACCCTGAGTCGGGAAGATCCTCTGGAGAAAGGCATGGCAACCTGCTTCAGTATTCTTGCCTGGAGAAATCCACAGACAGTGGAGTCTGGCAGGCTACAGTCCATAGTGTCGGTCACGAGGAATCAGACACGACTGAAGCAACTTAGCACACACACATGCATTCCATGGTATGGATGTACTATGATTAACAGCACATACTTGACTGCTAACAAAATGGTGAACCATTTGAGTGTCCTTTGAAGGTCCTCTGAGTTGTTTCCAGTTTGGAGCTACTGTGAATAAAGCTGCAATAAACAATCTTGCACAGGTTTCAATGTGAACCTAAGTCTTCACTGAGCTGGGATACAGGCTTAAAAGTGCAATTGCTGAGTCATACAGTAGTTGCACGTTTACTTTTTATTAAAAGAAACTGCCAAGCTGTCTTCCTTCGGCTGTCCCATTTTTCTCCCCACAAGCAGTGTAAGAGTGATCCAGTTTCTCTGCATCTTCATTAGCATGTGGTATTGGCATAGTTAATTTTTAGCCAAAGCCAGAGATCCAGTTTAGGGCAAAAACTGCTGGCAAGTCTTCCAGATTTAACATATTTTGTTATTTTTAACATTACAAGGGATTAAATATATATATATTTGGCATATATATATGCCAACACACAAATATATGTTACATATATCCATATATATATCCATATATTTTAACATCAGCTTACTTTTGTTTAAACTCTGCAACTTAAACATACAGGCATACTGTGCATATTAGACAAATTACTTAACATCTCTGGACCTCAATTTCCTGATATGTAAAAACTAACTCTTTCAAGTAAAGTAATAATGTGTATATAGAGCACAGGAAAGGGGCTTCCCTGGTGGCTCAGTTGGTACAGAATTCATCTGCAATGCAGGAGATACCGTTTGATCCCTGGATGGGGAAGAACCCTGGAGGAGGGCGTGGCAACCCACTCCAGTGCTCTTGCCTGGAGAATCCCATGAACAGAGGAACAGAATCAGACCTACTTTACCTGCTTTCCAGAGGTACTGAGTTCAAATGAAAGGGCTTCCTTGGTGGCTCAGACGGTAAAGAATCCACCTGCAATGCAGGAGACCTGGGTTCGATCCCTGGGTTGGGAAGAGAGTTCAAATGAAAGAAATATGTAAAAGCAATTTGTAACATGTTGATGTGGCTAGTAGAGGAAGGCAAGTTATAGAAAACAAAGTCCAGGACACTAAAGGGTCTCATTCATTCTGCCATCAGACGTCAAGGTAGAAAAATGGCAGGAACCACAATGACTTCGGAGTCTAGGACGGTGATGCCCCAGAGAAGGGGGTGCAAGAGGACCAGAACACAAATTCCCTTTGTATTTGTTTTCATATAAACAATCAGAAATGAGTTCACCAACAACCTCACTTGGTTCTCATCAACAGTTGCCCGAGGCACCCAGGGATAGGGGAGATCTCAAAGGCAAAGGGGCTAAGAGTACCCCCACTGTAATACAGAACAAATCTGACTCCATATTGGATCTGTTTCTTTTCCTTTAACATTGGTATCCTATTGCTTTTGCCTACAAGTTAATCACTAAAAGAATGTTGCCTATAGCCAAGAGATACTGGATAGCCATCTCAACGCTCCGATCTTTTAAGGTATAACACTTTCCCCCTCATATAGAGATAAGAAGTTGCAGAACAGAGAATAACATTTGCCTTGTTGAAGGTTTGTAGGAACATTGTGACCATACCTAGGAGGACAGTTGAGGAACAAAGGATTTCAGCAGCAAGAAGTTCACAACAGCCAGGTAAACACCCCTTCCCTTTTAGTTAAAGAAGCCTGAATTCTAACTCAGGTAAGATGGCTCTTTGGGACACTAGTCCAACATTCTGTCTGCTAATGTGCCAAATAAAGTCATTATTCTTTGCCCCAATAACTGATCTCTCAATTTATTGTTCTGTCCCGTGGTGAGCAATATGAGCTTGGACTCAGTAACACCACCACAAGCTCACATGGACTGAGATAGGTTATGGTTTATCTGGCTCAGCTGGGTAGAAGCAGATTATATAATCCAGTTTTAACTAAACTAAACTTCAACAAAGGGCTTTAAAAGATTCCTACAAGGAATCTTTGATTGAAGATAATTCAAAGTGCTGCTGCTGCTGCTAAGTCGCTTCAGTCGTGTCCAACTCTATGCGACCCCATAGACGGCAGCCCAACAGGTTCCCCCGTCCCTGGGATTCTCCAGGCAAGAACACCAGAGTGGGTTGCCATTTCCTTCTCCAATGCATGAAAGTGAAAAGTGAAAGTGAAGTCGCTCAGTCGTGTCCGACTCCCAGCAACCCCATGGACTGCAGCCCACCAGGCTCCTC
Source organism: Bos indicus x Bos taurus (assembly GCF_003369695.1). Classification (NCBI taxonomy): domain Eukaryota; kingdom Metazoa; phylum Chordata; class Mammalia; order Artiodactyla; family Bovidae; genus Bos; species Bos indicus x Bos taurus. The sequence goes on along the minus strand of NC_040083.1, from coordinate 5,729,203 downwards.
CATCCATGGGATTTTCCAGGCAAGAGTTCCGGAGTGGGGTGCCATTGCATTCTCTGAATTCAAAGTACACAGGCATAAAATATCAAGGAGAAAATGAGAGAATTGATACTGCTCTTTCTCTGTGTTAAGCACTTCAGTCCTAAAGCTATGAAACAAGGCAAGCACAGACAACATGAATCCAACAGTAAATCACCAAGACTATTTAAAACGTAGATTTTCAACCACAGCTGTAAGGTTCAATCTCACCTTAAAATATTTAAACCTATTGTTTACTTTATCTTGCTCTTTCTTAGTTTAGCTTTTGTAAGAGAAGACTGTGCTCAGTTTTGTCCGACTCTTTTTCAACCCTGTGGACTGTAGACTGCCAGATTCCTCTGTCCATGGGATTTCCCAGGCAAGAATACTGGAGTGGGTTGCCATTTTCTTCTCCAGGGGATCTTCCCAACCCAGCGATAGAACCCGCATCTCCTGTGTCTCCTACATTGGTAAGCTGATTCTTTATCACTGAGCCACGTGGGAAACCCTTAGCTTTTGTATGGGTTTATAATGTATATAACGGAGATGGCAATGGCACCCCACTCCAGTACTCTTGCCTGGAAAATCCCATGGACAGAGGAGCCTGGAAGGCTGCAGTCTATGGGGTCCCTAAGAGTCGGACACAACTGAGCGACTTCACTTTCACTTTTGTCTTTCATGCATTGGAGAAGGAAATGGCAACCCACTCCAGTGTTCTTGCCTGGAGAATCCCAGGGACCGGAGAGCCTGGTGGGCTGCCGTCTATGGGGTCGCACAGAGTCGGACATGACTGAAGCAACTTAGCAGCAGCAGCATAATGTACATATGATGTCAGTAAAGTAGTACAGATACATGATTTGCCAATAAATGTACATGTTTTACTCTTGGGGTGCACAACTCAAACAGGCAGGAGACCATTGAGTTAGGGTATCTGACTTCTTCAAGGTTTCGTTTTCCCCAGTTTAGACAGCAGTAGACTACCACACGTGGCCAAGATGGCATTAAGGTAGATCTCCTCTGCTAGTTTGACGGGTGCTCTCGCTAAGACCACCTCCTCATACCTTTCTAGAGCCTCTAAAGACAGACAAAAGTCTTTACCTTCACCCTGTCAACCTTGAGGTCTGGAAGCCAGTGCAGACCCCTCACACAAATCTCTGTGAAGTCCATGGGCTGTCAACACTCCCACATTCCATGACTTTCAGGAAGGTACTTGGCATGCCACTCTTTAATGTTGTATGGCTTTACCTAGTGCTTATTAAGCATTTACTGTATGCCAGACCCTCAGTTAAGAGCCTCATATAATCATCTCACAAGTTTTATCCACCTTGTACCAGATGGAGTAACTGAAGCTAATAATGGTTCACTAATTTTCTCAAGATCATATGCTGACAGCTGCTCTAGTCAACATGCAATTTTGTGCCTCCAGGGACTTACCTGGTATTCCAGTGGTTAAGACTCTGAGCTTCAAACGCAAGGGGCATGGGTTCAATCCCTGGTGGGGAATCTAAGACCCCACATGCTGAGGGGTGTGGCCAAAGAGTTTAAAAAAATAAAGGGTCTGCCTACAACTCCAGAGACTCAGTCTTAATCACTATATTATGCTACCTTACATGCATAATAATAGCTTTTATTTGTATGTATTATTAATAATATTTCTTTACAAGGTATTCAAACTTAATTTCTAAAACTTGTCTCATTCCAAATGTGACTTTGCTTCATCCTGGGATCAGATATTTAGAGGAGTACTTCACTGACATTGTAATAAACCAAATAAATTAGAATTATATTTATAGGAGCTATTTTTATAAACAGATTTTGTGAAAATTTTATCGTATCAATCCTTGAAAAAAGACTGCTGTAAATAACATGAAGCAGGGTATAAATAATAATACAATAAAATGAATCTGGCTTCCTATTTGCCCAGATGTATCTGAGATTATAAGTTAAACCCCCTGGAATTCAAGGCAATGAGAAAAATTCAGGATGTGATCTAGTTATTTCCACATATCAGATAGTTCCTGCCTGTGTACATTAAGGATACTTGAGTTCTCCAATGTTCTCTTTTTGTGATTTTAAAAACACTACATTTACAAAGCACAGTCTACACCACGTGGACTCAAATGCTATTTTCTTGATGTGGCTATTTTATCCCTGATAAACTATCATATTTATCCTTATAAACACTTCATTAAACATCACTCTATCTGAAAAAAGAAAAATTCAGCAAAGAAAAAGCACTTCAACAGCCCACATATAATTTATATTTGTAATAAAGCAAAAATAACCACTTGATTAGATTCTGTAATTTTATTGCTGACATCATCTTGAACAGCAAAAGATACAGAGAACTTAACAATGTTTGGAAAAGCACAAAGAGTTACTGGGAATGTAAGGAGGCAGTTTCTTGCTTTTTTATCTCAGATTAATAACAGTCAAAGGTGCCTGGTTTCTTCCTGTAAAGGTTTTTCTTTTTTTTTTTTTTTTTTTCACCTTTTTCTCCACAAGTAGGAATTTATGGAAATCATCTCATGGATATACTTTATTACTCCAGTTTTACACCAATTTGAGGGGGGAAAGACATGCTTTTTGACACCAGTTGTGACAAAATGCATTCATTTAGGGAAAAAACAGTGGTATAGTGAGTTAAAGATCCTTATATTTTAACCCAATATTAAAAATTAAATAGTGGGACTTCCCTTGGTGGTCCAGTAGACAGGACTTCGCCTTCCAATACAAGGGTTGAGGGTTTGATCACTGGACAGGTAGCTAAGACCCCATAAGCCTCTTGGCCACAAAACCAAAACATAAAGCAGAACCAATTGTGACAAAATCAATAAAGACTTTAAAAATGGTTCACATTCAAAAAAAAAAAAAAATCAAGACAGCTAGAATTTTCTATACCAAGAATTTACCTCCATTCTTGGGGGCTTCTTCACTCAGTGAAAAATCTATCTTAGAAATCACGGATTTGAAAAACCAAAAACAAAACCCAACCTATTTGGTTATGTGGATGCAATTTATGCCTTTTCTGTTTATAGAGAAAGCCAGACCTTGCCAAAGGAAACTTTTCTTTTTCAGATTTTATGTTTCTGCATTCCTCCTGTCTTGTCTTTTGTATCCCTCTTTAAGCCATCACTTCATAACTGTCATGAGAAAAATCACTCACTCATTTTCTCTGATTTTACATCTTCATAGAATTTTTTTTTTAGATGGACCACAGCCATCTTAGAGGAAAACTCCATTTTCTGGTGGGGGCTGCAAAGGGTAGAATCTGAATGTCCAGTGCGCTGTTGGTCACCCAGCACAAGGAGGGACTCGTGTTACCTACAAAGGTATTAGGAAAGTGCTCCCAGCTGAAAGTATTTATCCAATTCCAATTGTTTGGAAGTCTAAAATACGAAAGGGTAGTACTGTTCCAGGAGCTACTGTTTAAAACAATGCAATGCCTGTTTAGAGGCAAAAAGTCAGTACTTGAAAGTCTGAGTTGGTTTAAAAAATAATAACTATGCATCCAAAAAAGAATTCTTAAAGAAACATTTATATGCCAGGCACATGTTTTTTATTTTAATAACATTAGCTAAACCAAATAAATATGTAGAGTCTAATAATTATTTATATTTTTATATTATTCTATTTTAGTGAGTTTGCAAAGAAGCTAATGAATAACAATGAAAGAAAAACATGTATCTGTCAGGACAAAGTTGCTTGTGGTTTGTAGGCAATGCAAAATGTTGTGTTGAAAAAATGCTGTGTTAAAAAGTCATTGAAAACTGCTCTGATTAAGAAAGAAGTGAACGCATATCCCCATAGGATAATGGCAGATAAAAAAGTAATTGTGTTCCCTGTACAATTATGTTCGCTGGCATTTATGTAAGTATAATAATGCTCTCAGGGTATTTTCATAGTTGTTCACTTAATGTGGGATTAACATCAAAATCTTTATAATTATCTGAGATCACGAATTTGAAAGTGGAGTGGTAAAACATGTTAATGGTTAAAAGACGCTAGCAGTTTTAATACCAAACAGATTAACACACATGAAAGTAATATAATTTGTGCACTGAATAATATGTCAGACCAATTCTTCTGGTGAAGGAAGAATTCTTATGAAATGGTACCCTTTCTAGCTAATGCTTTGTGTTTCTTCTAGAAATACTAAAGCAATCTCAGATAGAAAATTGCATGAGATATGCATTTGGGTGTGCATAACTCATGGACTTGAAACATTATTCTGTGACTTTGCATCACACAATTTCATGAAACCTTCATTTCTGAAGTTTCCTTTCAATAAAGTCGAAAACCAAAACATGACTATAGGAAATTAATTTTGAAGAAGGAAGGTATGGTTATAAACAACAACAACAAAAAAATAGAGCATAAAAGAGATTAATTGGCAAGAACAGCTATGAATTTCTTTTATAACCACTCGCAAATAAATGTAGAGTCTTATGCATTTTTAAATAATACAGAAGCATATTTTAACATGTACCTCAGAGTTTTATAAAACTATTTCTCAGCCTCAACTTTCTCACCTGGACAGGGGTAGGAAAAGGGTAGTCATTTAGAAAGTAGTATGAAGCTACGGATTAATTGCCTGGCATGCCCATCTTTCTAGAATCTCGGTGAAAATGGACCTCACAACCCAGACCTAATTATATTATAATCCCTGTTGCACTCAGCTACACGGGTTAGGATGGGATGTGAAACCTTGGAAACTATACTGAACGTGACAAACCCAGGTACCTCCCCCCCAACACGGAGAATGTGTATTAAAAGCCGGTATCTGTGTAACTTCAGCTGCGCCTGAATTGGGGGCAGTGGGGCGGGGGCGGGGGGGGCGGGGTGGTGTCCAGGAGTTAAATCATGTGGTTTCCACTTACGCAGAGAGAATCCATAAAAAAGAGATTTATTATCATATTTTCCTTTGGAAATGTAGTATTTGTTTTTGACTTTAAAAGTGCTCCTCGGTATAAAACAGGGGTAAATATTACAATTTTATGAAACAGCAGCCAAGATTTAATTGTCTGTGAAATATCAGGCTTAGGACCTGATTCGAGTTAACTACTGTTCTGCTGAGACCAGCTCGCTGGCCCGCTGTGGCCCAAGGCGCAGGTTGAAGAAGGGGTGGGCGGCCCCACGCCCCCGGGAGCACCGCCAAAGGCCTCGGAGCCTCATCCTCCTGCAGCCGAGCTAAAGTGACTTTGCGCACAAAATCAAACCAGAATAAGTGGCCAAGGAAAACGGGACCGAGTAGGCTAGCGAGAGAGAGAGAGAGAGAGAGAGAGAGAGAGAGTTAAATCCGGTAACCGCCTAGAAGTGCAGGAGGAAAACTGGATGGGATGCAAAAAAGTGGAGCGGAAGAGGGGAGAAAGGAAGCTGGGCAAGTGGAGACACTGGAATCCACGTGTGCACTGTCCGGCGCGTTAACACCGCGTGCGCCCCAGCCGCTCCACCGGGAAGGAAAAGCCCCAGAGCTCGGCCCTGCAGCCCCGGCCCCCTCCCCGCATTCTCCTCGCCCCGCGCCGGCTCCGCGGGTCCTTCCTCCGCCGCCCGGTGCCGAGAGAAAGCGGGCGGCGGCCGATTTGCCCCGGTGGCACCGTAGCCAAAAGCCTGTCCGTAATTGCAAAGCAAACAAGGCTGAAATATTGGGTCGGTCTCAATCGTGACAAGATCTACGCTTTTGCCGCCAATTTGTTTGTGCAGCTCTATTTAAAGGCCCTTGATTGAGGAAATGTTGAAAATAGCGCGGAGGGTTCCCTAATGAGACTTCGGGAAGAAAGAGCTGGGGCGGGAGGGCGCGGGCGGGGGAGGGGGAGGGGCGCCTTTAACCCCTTCCTACCCGCTTCAGGCAAAAGCCCTGGAGCCCAGAGAGGGTAGGAGGGGGAGCAGGGATCCGTCCGGTCCCGCCCCGCGCGGCGAGCTCCCCGGCGGCCGCGGCCTGAACTCCGCCCGCGCCCGCATCTCCCTCCTCCCCTCGGCCCCGAGGCCCCGCGGCGCCCTCCGACAAAACCCCCGACTGGGGGTCCCAGGCGGCTGAAAGGGAAGGCTAGACACTCAAGAGGCGGGAAGAGAAAACACACACACACATTTATTGTGCGTAGAAAAAGCCCGTGTGTTCAGCGTCCAGCCCCGTGCGCGCCTTGGTCTCATTCAACTCCGAGCGCATCCTCGCAGCCAGCTTCAATACCCCATTGCTCAGATGCGGACACCAAGGCTTAGAGAAAACCAGTCCTTTGGGAGCCTGTGCCCGCTCAGCGGGCTCTGGCTTGGCAGCTCAGGAGGTGGAGGGCCCAGGGGAGGCCAGGCCAGGCTGGTCCCCCTCTTCTCCATCCCACGCCGGCGTCCCGGAGCCCTTGGATACGCGGTCCATCCAAGCAGCTTTCTCCCCGCTTCTCCCAAGGACTTGGTGATGAGGTCGGTTCCCTGCGAGACGATGTCCGCCTCCGGCACTAGCTCTGGTCGCTTTCAAAACAAAGAAAATTGCAATCCGATTGCCATTGGGATACGCGAAACTCATCCTTTACACAGCTGTTTAAGCACACACTGGATTCAGTGGCTTGACTGGGTTCTCAGGGAACCCACAGTCACAGAAGGAGAAAGGTGTGTGCCCGGAGAGCTACCAGAGCGAAGATGAGGGGGGGAGGGGCGGGGAGGGTTGGGTACCAGAACAGAGTTCAGAAGGGAGACCTGATTTGCTGGAGCAGAAAGGAGGGAAGCCAAACCTGGAAAGGCTTCCTGGAGGAGGTGGCATTTACGCTGGGTCTAGAAGAAACCAGGAAGTGTGGATTCTTTAACATGGGAGAGAGATAAGTTGTTTGCCAGCTCTGCTGGCAAGTCAAGGGGTGCCAGACCTACAGCTGGGGACAATGTGGGGGTCACCACCTGTTGATCCCCGGCTGCCCCTCTAACGTAGAGAATGTGAGTTAATCAAGTCCTGAGCCAAAGTTTCAGTCTCCCTTAGGACTGAAAATCTAGGGCTTGCAGGTGACACCAGAGGCAAGACTTTGACCCTTCAGGAGGCCTGGACTTGGGCCAGCAGGGCCTGTTAGGGGCAGGCCCAGCAGGAACATGGCATTGGGGCACTCTCCCCAGGGCTATTAGTGCCACACATTCCCAGTTTTTCCCGAGGAATCTGGTCAGAGATGTACCTTGGCGCATCGGAAGTTTGTCTTTCTGGAGTCCCAGGCAGAGGTGGACTGGGAAAATGGAGACCCTCGAGGGGCAGGGAGAACTGGTTTCGGTGGTACTTCTCCCAGAATGATGTGCGCTTTCTGTCAGCAAAACAAAAAAGCATCAGTCACAGGCGTCCAGTGGAGCTGCTCAGTGTTTTCTGAATGGAATTCTGCTTTTTCTGCATGCAACCAATTCCTTCGTTTGAAGTTGGATGTTTTGCAAAGCAGAATGCAATTCCATTTTTTCGTTCCTCGAGGTTTTGGCCTGTGTTGACTTAAGTGGGCACTCACACAAGTATTAAAAAGAAAAGCGTTCTCTTCTGGAAAATGGAACTAAGTCGCACCTCTCCAGTCACGCGGCAGATGTATAATCTGTAACAACAAATTCGCCTCCTTGTGCTGCGCATTTCCAGCAAGCACCCTGCCTTCTCTGTTTATAACTTTTCTGCCTGCAATTATTTTTATTTTAATTTTCTGTCACTTTAACAGAAACCAGAGCCTTTTCCTTTAATGTTTTGTACACAACATGTTCATTTGGATAAGATGTTCTTTTCTATCCTCTTTTAGCTTGCGTTTCCTAGCCTGGCGTTCTGTATCAGGAGTTTCTAATATTTCTCCTTCTCTCTCTTTTTTTAAAAGAACTTGTCCCTGTCTTGCTTTATTTGTTTGTGTGAAATTTAGTTTGAAAGGAGATCAGAGAGAGCAGGAGGGGTTTGTAATAGGAGAATGACCGAATGACCCAAAGGCTGATTATCTGTCATTAACTGGAGACTCGGTGTACCCAAATTACCAGGGAGACCTCAGTCTGCTGGATCCAAAAAGGCAAGCAAGGAATGCAGAGCTGAACAGGCTCGTGGCATTGCAAGTGAAGACACTCTGCCCACACATTTTCTTAAAGAGGCTTCCTTCAAACCACAGCTCACCTTCAGTGGACAAGTGTTTTAGATTCTGATATGTTGTACACTGGTATTTTTTTTAAAAAAAAGAAAAACACTGCTGAAAGACTACTTTCAACGTTTTCGATCACTAACTTTTTCTGTGTCATTTCATTAGGAGGAAAATTGCAGTTAATTGTCTAAGCTCCAGAGAATATTGAGAAATTAAGCCAAGCTGCTTTTGATCTGCTAAACCCAAGCCTTGTAAAAATCGAGGTTTGCCATTAATATTGACGATAAAACGGTTTCTTTTTGTTAACCTGAAACTCAGCCATCATGGTGAGCCCTCGCCTAGAAGCAAAGGCCCTGGAAGAAAGAAGCAAGGTTTTGGAAGAAACTGCCAGAAATCTCTTTATGAACTTGCAAAGGAGGCTTCAGAACAGGACTTCCTAGGAATGCGAGCCATACTGCAGTTAGCACTGGGAATGCACTGGGGCTGCTAACAGATCCTTCAGTCACATAAGTGGTTTGTCCAAAGCCCCGAATGTTAAACTGACATTTGCTTTCAAATTTTATTCTGAACCCCAGACTGTCTGGCAGACTAGTTGAAGTCTATTCTTTACCGTTCCCTTCGAGTGTGTATGCAAAATTACAATTACTTCCTCTTCTGAATGTCGACAGCTTTCCTCCCGGCTTGGAAGAATATATTGCTTGTATGTGTAGGTGATGTGATTGAAACAAGAATGTGAATGAGCAGTTAACATAAATCCTGTGCGGTGTATTTTCTTACACCACTTTTGCTCTCACCTCCACCTCTATTTACAGACTAGCAAAGATCAAATCTGTCGTACTTCTTTGGATCACCAGAATTTCATTAATAACACTTCCCACTTATATATCATGCAGCCTGGAGGGAGCCCCCTTCACGTGCATTATCTTTTGTTCCCTTCAGTCTGAGTAAGGAATTTAGCTTTACAGACAAACGTGGGCAAATGTGGGTACCCAGCAAAGGACTGAGTTCCCCCGATCAATAAAGACCCTCCAGAGCATCAGCACACTTGCCAGTTCATATGAAGATCTAGTCAGAGATTATTTGGAAAAGATGCAATTCCCACTGTCTATATAGTGGGCATTCAGACGTTTCCTGTACAGTGTCCACCTTAAGTATTGTACACAATGTTATATGTCAATTATATATCAATTAAAAATATTTTTCTTAAAGAATCTGACTTAAGGATGAAACAGTATCTTGCTCTTCATCTCTTTCAGCTTCTGTGACACCAAAAAACCTTATAAATCCAAGCATTGCTGGCAGACAAATTAGTAAGGAGGAAAAGAGAGAAGGGGGAGGAGGTAAAGAGAGAGGGAGAGGAAAGAGAGAAGGGGGGGATTTACAAACACCCAGCAAGTTCCAATTTTCTCCACTGACTTAACTGTTTCCTAATCAACAAGAAGCCATGAGCCCCACCACAGTTGGCACTGCAGCTGCAGCAGCCTCTCCTGCCCCGTCTGCACAGCTCTGCTCTCTGCTCGGATGGAAAAGAGGAGGGATGAGGGCACCCTCACCAGATACGCCATCCCCGCCCCAAAACTCAACAAGAAAACGCTCAGAAGAAATGAAACCTGAAAGGAGCCAAGGGCAGCCCTTCCTGCCCTTCGTTTCTCAAACAGACATGAGTCTGAGCAAACGTGATTCCACTTTGGAAATGTGTACCAGGAGCACCACCACGTTTCTGGGCCCACTGTTACTTGGCAAAAGGTAAACCAGAAGGTGGGGACTACAAGCCCCTCCCTGTTAGAGGGGGACTCTTGCCCACCATTTGGACAATGCGCCTTGTTCTAGTGGTTGGGTCTGGGGCTAAGTGGCTAGTATGCACCATGCAACCACACCCTTGGAGGGACAGAAATGCAAAGCAGTCAGGGTGTCAGAAGAAGCAGCACCCTTAGACAGGTGAGGCCGGGGGGACACCTTCAAGAATACATTGTTTTTTCTCCCATCTTCTGGGTTGGATGTTCTTTCTGGGGTTCTTGGCATGTTCTGGGGTTCCCCTCCCATAATAGCATTATAGAGATTAACAGGAATGCCCAGAGTCACTTCCACTACGTCGGTTAGGAAAATAAGGTAAAACGAGACTTGAAAAACACTGAGGCGAATTGAGCCATAATTCCCGTAAACATAAAATGTGTGTTTATGGCCCTCCGGCCTGGTTCTTTTCAGGTCCAGTTTATTTTGAGTTCTCATGAGCAAAACACAAGATACAAACTGCCCTTGCCTTTGAAATAATAAATACCTTGAAAAGATCTGTATTCTCCCTTAAAACAGACTGAAGTTTTTAAGAAAATATTTAGTTTAAAGCAGATTGATTTTTAAAGTAATATCTCACAAGCCCAGAATGTTTGCCAGGGCATCAGTGCCCTCCCCCCCCCAACCCTGTGCCCTTGGACCCTTTTCTAGGCAAGGGGGTGGGAGTGAGGGGAAAAGAGACAAGAGACACAGGCCCAAAATAAATGTTGGACCCCAGTTCTGTCTGCTTAGCTGAAGAAGGCAGTTGTGATGTGCAGCTCGGTGGGTATATCATCAGTTACAAGGATCTCAAACATTCCCCCAAAATCAGGGCTGTGCCCCCAACCCATGAATTGGTCTCCCCACCTTGGAAAGACTCGCTGCATCTTAGCTCAGGGCCTCAGAGGAAGGCAAGTAGTTAGCACACCCCCACCTTTGCAGGATTCCTCCTACAGGCAACCCAGGCGGCCCCAAGCCAGCAACTTCTTAGCTGCTTGGGAGCCCCTGGAGCATGTGTCCCCTTTCCCAGAGCAGAACACCAGAGGCTACCGTAGAATACCCCAGGATGGGGTCTGGACCAGGAAACCAGGAACTTCTGCCTCCTACCTTTCTTCTCCCACTGCCCATCCATCACCACCACTACCATCATCTCCATCACTAGTGCCCCAGAAGGCACGAGGCGTCTAAACTGGGGGCACATCTGACGTGGCATCTTTGCCTCGCAGCTTTTCACGGCAGCAGAGTAATCTAGCAGCTCACCAGAGAAGCAGCAAAAAGTCCCAAAGAGAGACGGAGAGAAAAAAGTGGACTCAGTTGGCTGTATACCCAGAGTGGAACTCAGCCCCTTTGGGATCCTAGAGTTCTCCCACTTGTCCCCTGCTTCCGGGGCCATACGCCTCTGCATTTTGGCTTTCTGAGATTCATGAAGTCCTGGACCCTTGGATCACATTAATTAACTGATAATGACACTGTCAGGGAGGACCGAGGTTCAGATTAGCATCTTTTACGACTTTTTTTTCCTGTCCCATGTTGTCCATGTCTTTTATCACTTGCCAGGCTCTCTGGGACCATGAGGGGTTTTGTCCATTTTTTTGTTTGTTTCGATTAAAAGAGCACGAGGAAGGCTGGAAGTGGCGAGTCCAGATGCCTTTGCCACGAAGGCCACTCATCCCTGGTAGACACTGCACCTCAATCCCCAGCTCAGCCCTCTGCCTGGCCTCTTCCGCCTCCTTTCAATTTCCCAAACTCCCTCTGGCCGGAAAGCCTGTGTTTTTTTTATCTGGGTGCAATCACCTTACTTTTGTCTATCTGCTCTCAAGGCCTAGATGTGTTTTTATAAACAGACTTCTTTATTTTAATGTATCAAATGTCAGAGAATTGAACTACCAGTATTTACACATTCAGGGTTTACCTTTCTGGTGAAAATGCAGACCGGACCCTGACCACACTACCCATATTCTTTCCTTGAAGAACAAGGTCTTTAAAAGACTGTCCTTGTGCTCCAAACTGCAGACCTGCCTAAGGTGGAGGTTCGAAGCTCTAGGCGGCTTTTTGTTCTGAGCCCAAAGGGCCCAGCATACCTGGTTTTAGCCACTCCCCACCCCTATTCTCGGTTTCAAGACCTCTGCTGGGGGCATCCCAGAAAACTGACCCTTTGCTGAAGGGACAGGATGGGCCCTCATGGTGACGCTCAGCCAGCTTTCTACAGCCCCCTCTGGGTTCCTTTTCTTCTCCTACAGCCTGGCCACAGAAAACCTAAAACATGTTTGTCAAAGCTGTGCCCAGGGCTCTGGGTACCCCCAAACCCTGCCCTCTATTCCTGCAGACCAGGCCTTCCATCCCCAAGCCTGTACCCACCAAAGAGTGGGCAGCACGCAAGCAAAGGACTGTCCTTACCAAGTCCTTGGAATGGGACTCTGCAGCCTGGGGCCTGACTCTGCCTGCCTCCCTGGGACGAAGCCCACGGTGGGGTGCTTGGTCTCCTCCGGTAGAGCCTGGCAAGGCCCAGCAGCGAGTCCCAGGCCGCAGCGCCCGTGCTGGCGCAGGCACACCCCGCGTGGGCTCCCTCTAATTTACGGCCCTTGGGCTCCTGTTGACACTCTTTTCCACACCGACCCTTCGGGCGGAATCTTCAGCTCCACATCAGCCTCGGTCCAAGGCTGCCGGCCAACCCCCGGGATCATTTCAGCTCCTGCCATCGTCCACCCCCCTCCCCAATCCCCAACCTCTTCTCAAAACGGCTGAAGCCACTCGGGCGCCGCGGTCCCGGTGCCCTGCGGCCCGGTGACTTACAAGTGGAGATCCATTTTCCGTTCTAATGTGTTCAAGATCACCAAGGCCAGCAGTCTAAACATCCACGAGCCGTCCTCCCGGCCTGCCTCTTAAACTGGTGTTTAATGGTTCCCCTCCGATAACTAAACCTGCTTTCCACACATGCCCGCTTTTATGGGAGAGGTAGGAATGCGGAGATGTATTTATATGTTTGTTCATAAAAACTGAAAAATAAGCTCTGAACACGCTGTAAAAAATATTCAGTTACTTACCAGACAGGCTAGTTAAACCTGGGGAACACCGATACCGGCCACACAACAAATTCGGGGAATCGAGGTGCCCTGCGCTTTGAAACCGCCCAAGGTCTGCGCTAGGGCTGGCGTCCCTGCAGAACATCGAAATAAGAGTATTTACAATCTTGACCGTTGGTCCCGGGGTCTTCACCACGATTTCCAAAAGTAGCCACTATAACACAAGCTCCCCAAGAGGGCCCTGGCCTGGGTAACGAGGTGGGTAAGTCCAGCGACGCAGAGACGCGCGTTTCCAGTCTGTGCCCAGGTCAAAGCCGCAGCCTTGCCCTGCGCCCCGCGCCCGCCTCGGCCGGCCGGAGACGCACCTCCCGGGGGGTGGTTGGGAGGGGGGCCGCCGCCCTCTGCCTCTCTCCCGCCCAGCACAGAACTGCGCCTGCTGCTCTGCTCTTGCCTCTGTTACCTACAAAACACTTCGAAAAGCAATATCTGCTTCCTTTTTTTTAACCAGAAAAGAAAGCGGAGTAATACCGTACCTGGTTTAAGATTCTTCAGTATTTGAGACCTGGGGGGAAAATATTTAATAGTGAAGCATCTGTTAAACACTTGCATTAACCTCCGGCTGATAAAAAAGTTTTTTTAACCCTGCTCCCCCCACCCTCGTTTTAATTATCTTCTGGTTATGAAGGGGCAGCCAATCCTGGACGAGGACCTCGGCAATTAGCAACAAGAACATCAAAAAGTTTTATTGCGGAGAGCGCGAGGCGCCGCCCCCGCCGCCCCGGGATTGGCGTGAGGAGCCTCTGACGACATATATTAACCCGAGCGGCCCTAAAGATGTAGCTGTACATGGAGATCTTGCTGGGAAAATCCGCTTCCTCCCCTTACGGCGTCCAGTACCGGAGAACTGCCGCCGCCGACGCCGCCGACGCTGTCCGGGAGCTCCCACGGCCGCCGCGCAGAGCCCTCCGCGCCGTAGCCGCCGCCTTCGCGCTCCAGGGGCCTGCAGGGCCCAGATCCTTCCCCGGAAAGGAGAGGATCTGAGAAAATGGATGCACTGAGACCTCTCTGAAAACCCTCCGAGGGAGCCCGAGAGGAGCGCGGAACACGTTATTCGCAGCTAAAATCACGTTCAAGGACCAAAACAACAACCAAAAATTTCATTAAAACAATAAGCGCACAAGAATCCAGATCAGGCTGGTGGGGGGGAGGGGAAGGGGCGGGAAGAGGAGGGTCGCATGGAGGTAGCTTCACAGTGAGCAGCCGACCCTACCGCCTCCTTGCAGAGCCGGGCCGGCTCCTCCAGCCGCGGCTTTGGACTCGCCCCGGGACTGCGAGTAGCCGCGGCGCCGGGCACGCGGCCGGGGCGCGGAGCCCGGCGACTCCACCGAGCAGCCCCGCGGGAGCCGGGGCACCTTTGCATGAGCTCCAGAGGACTGTGCCTGCCCGCAGCCGCCCGGGAAGCAGGAGTCTGCGCGCGGGCCGTGGAGCAAGGCGGGAGCCGGCGGCGGCGGCGGCCAGGGGCGCACGGTGCCGGGACCAGCTCGCCGCGCCCTATGGGGAGCCGGCGGCCGCGGCGCTGCTGAGGCGGGCCCGGCGGGCCAGGCGGGGGGCCGGGGCCCGGGCTGCAGCAGCCCCCTCTGCGGCTGCCGGGCCGGCCCGGGCGCCCGGGGGCTGGGGGGTGGGGGGTGGGGGAGGCCGCGGAGCGCCGAAGCGGGGGCCCGGGCCGAGGGCGCGGCAGGGCTGCGCGCACGCTGGGGCGCGTGGAGGGGCGCGGAGGGCGAGATGAGTCTGGTGGGGGGCTTCCCCCACCACCCGGTGGTGCATCATGAGGGCTATCCGTTCGCCGCCGCCGCCGCCGCTGCTGCCGCCGCGGCCGCCAGCCGCTGCAGCCACGAGGAGAACCCCTACTTCCACGGCTGGCTCATCGGCCACCCCGAGATGTCGCCCCCCGATTACAGCATGGCCCTGTCCTACAGCCCCGAGTACGCCAGCGGCGCCGCCAGCCTGGACCACTCCCATTACGGGGGGGTGCCGCCGGGCGCTGGGCCCCCAGGCCTGGGGGGGCCGCGCCCGGTGAAGCGCCGGGGCACCGCCAACCGCAAGGAGCGGCGTAGGACTCAGAGCATCAACAGCGCCTTCGCAGAGCTGCGTGAGTGCATCCCCAACGTGCCCGCCGACACCAAGCTCTCTAAGATCAAGACTCTGCGCCTGGCCACCAGCTACATCGCCTACCTCATGGACCTGCTGGCCAAGGACGACCAGAATGGCGAGGCGGAGGCCTTCAAGGCAGAGATCAAGAAGACAGATGTGAAAGAAGAGAAGAGGAAGAAGGAGCTGGTCAGTACCAGGCGGCAGAGGGCAGTGGGGTGCGGGGGAGCGGGGATCCCGGTCTCTTTCCAGCTGGGCTGAACGATGGCCCGCCGCGTTCTCTGGCAGCGCCCTGAGCCAAGTTGCTTGCACCAGGTTGTGGTCAGAAGGTCCCGCAGAAGCAGAGAGGCCGGGGGAGGGTGTCAGCATGCGGAGGAGGTTAAGAGGGATGTTTTGCGCTGGCGATCCTCTTCCCGGGTTATCGCCGCGCCCCCAGGCACTTAGGGCGGGCCTCGCGAACTCCAGCTTGATCTTTCGATCGTACTGGCCTGGACCCCTCTTTCCTCGTCCTTTCGAGCCTTCATTCGGCCTCCAGTCCGCTCTTGCTTTCAGATGTTTGTAAAATAAGTTGCTCAGAAGCACTTGATTCCAGTTATTTCACTACTGGTTGCGTTTCCTCTTCTTGAGAACCAGGCAGCCACTGATTCTAAGAGTTTTTGCTGTGGTTCTGATTACTATGCCGGGAAGACGTGAAGGTGAACATAAGTACTTCAAAATTCAGCTCAGTTTCTCTCTGGCAGTGATGTTAAAACGTGACTTCCCAGATGAGGATTCTTCCTGCGTATTTCTGCTTTTGTTTGCATGGGCCTTTACATTTTAAGACAAATAGTAAATATTATCATAGTCATTGTCATTGTTCTGAACAGTAACACAAAGTTATAACTGAAAATCAGTTTTCTCAGGTTCCTGACCAGGTGCCCATAGGTGGTGGAGTTTAGAGCAGGGCTACTGCCATGAAGAGCCTGGAAAATAATTCCATTTGTCGAGGTTTTCTTCCTTGGGGCCTTTGGCGCTTTTGTTGCTGCAAAGTCGAGGGATCTCCTGTAGCCCGGGGTTTCAGAGGCCTTGGAGGAGGCCTAGGAGGCTTTGGGCGGACAGGCCCAGGCCGAGGCCGAGGCACCTCTCCCCATCTGCCTTAGAGCGCGGGTCTGGGACTGCGATTGAAAACAGGGAAACCAGACTGAGCGCCGACCCCCGATCGCGCCCCTACGTCTGGAGTTAGAGAGAAGGCCCCCAGTTCCTCCATAAACGACTTGAAAACGGGTGGTTGTTTATAAACTCGCCGACCTGGGAGTTGAGTGCTGCCGCTGCACGTCGGCCTGGGCAGTAACTAGGACAGCGCCAGCCTTCCTAGCTCTTCTGCAGGGGCTGGGACTTGAGGCCACCCCACCCGCGGTCCCTGGCTGGCTCTTTCACTGTCTTCTCTGGCCGGGAAAGCGTGGGGGTTGCGTGGGACCGGATCTCCTCTCTGATTTTCTCTTTCTACTTTTCTCCCCCTCACCTCACCTCTTCTCTGCCCAGAATGAAATCTTGAAAAGCACAGTAAGCAGCAACGACAAGAAAACCAAAGGCCGGACGGGCTGGCCACAGCACGTCTGGGCCCTGGAGCTCAAGCAGTGAGGAAGAGGAGGAGGAGGAGGAGGAGGAAGAGAAGGAGAGCTCCAGCAGGGCCCAGGAGCTGGATGCAGACCCAGGACTCCAGGCAAGCTCTGCGTGCTCCGCTCTGAGGACTTCCTGCATTTGGATCATCCGGTTTATTTATGTGCAATGTGCCTCCCTCTCTTTGCCCCCCTTCGAGGCATCCGATCCCCACCTTCCCCTCCAAAAAAAAAAAAAAAAAGTGGATATTTGAAGAAAAGCATTCCGTATTTTAATATGAAGAGGACACTCCTTCGTGGTAAGGGATCCCGTCGTTGTCTTGTAGAGTCTCTGTTTGTGAATGTTTCCTCCTGCTGTGTAGACACCAGCGATGCTCCCTCTCCACTTACCTAAACCCTTCCAGATAAAGACAGCGGGACACTAGTGTGTATGTGAAGTGTATCTTTAATACTTGGCCTTCGGATATAAATATTCCTGGGGATTATAAAGTTTTATTTCAAAGCAGAAAACGGGCGGCTAACACGTCCGTTTGGCTTTCCTGTTGGCTTGGCGGTAAAGAATCCGCCTGCCAATGTAGGAGACTCGGGTTCGAACCCTGGGTGGGAAAGATCCCCTGGAGAAGGACATGGCAATCCACTCCAGTATTCTTGCCTGGAACATCCCATGGACAGAGGAGCCTGGCGGGCTACAGTCCATGGGGTCGCAAAAGAGTAGGACACGGCTTAGCAACTAAACCACCACCATTATCATGTATGTTGGGGGTAAGTGTCTAGCGCCACATTTCCACCTGATGTGGTTCCCACTTTGAAGATGTTTCCAACAGCTCCTTGTTTTGTCCACTTCCGTCCTCTAAAATTAAGTGGAATTAATATTGAAGGTGTAAACGTTGTAAGTATTCAATAAACCACTGTGTGTTTTTTTTTTTTTTTACAAAACCCCTATCTTTTAATGGTTGATACCTCAAGAGAGTTTTGAAAACAAAACTGTTATATTTGTTTTCATTATATTTAAAATATTCAGAAGTAAACTAAATTATCGTGATTGCCTCTAACTTTGTTTGATACAGTCAGTGGTTCGGATCAGTCATCAACGTGAGCAACCTTGAAGGCAGGGCTGGCGAGGAAGCCCTTTAAAAAGAGATGTCCTTGGTGAAAGTCCTGCCAAAGGGCCTGGGCTCCATGAGTCCTGCCTCCTTCCCTCTGTCTCTGCGTCCAGGAAAGCACCAAGTGGTCTGTAGAAGGAGAGTCTGGGCCGCAGAGAGGCCTAAGCCGTATGCTCCAAAGGTGGAAAGTTGTCCTGGTTGAAATCAACCTGAAATCAACCAGACGCCATGCGGTAGGGGCTTCGGGTTTTGTTGGAGAAGCCATTTTCGGTGGAGGAGTTTTGGGGAGGAACCTAGCCCTTATTGCAGCCGCAGGAGCTAGTCTAGGGTTTTTAATTCAAAATACAGGGCTTTCATCCAAGTAAAGGGGAAAAAAGACCAGGAGAAAGGAAAAGAGGAGGTTTTTGCTGGTCGTCTCGATGTGGGGTAGGTGGAGGGGGCGGGGGGGAGACTCCTCTGAGCCGCCCGGGGGAGGGGGAGGGCCCTCGGAAAAAGTCCATGATTAGGTAACAAGGAATTCTACGTCAAGTAAGAAATCGCGAACTCGACCGAGGATTTAAAGAGGGGTGAAGCTGGCGCTAGATTTACAAGGCGTTATAGGGAACTCAATATTAACCGCGCGGTGTCTGTAGTCCTCCCGGCCGCAGGCCAGTCCGCCCAAGGGCTCCCTCCCCCGCTGCCAGCCGCCGGGGCTGATCCCGCGGCCGGAGGTTCGGGCTCGGGGAGTCTAGGCACCTCCCGGGAGGAAGTCTCCAGCCTCCTTCGCCCGCGGGCCTGGTCGGAGCGGAATCTCTGCTCCAGGAGCTGGAGGAGCTCGAGTGCCGTAAAGGGCTCGGCAGGCTGGGGAAGGGGAGCGGAGGAGGAAGCATTGGGGGTACGCAGGAGGGGAGAGAAGAAAGGCAAAACGTATTAAAAAGCGGTTTTGTTTCATGAGACGCCGCGCGTTCAAATCTGTTGTGAGGGCGGCTTGCCAGAGGGTTTCCACCTTGGAACCCATCCTCAGGGTGATGTTCGTTCGCACCCCGGCCCCGGGCACTGACTCTCCCCCTACATCCCAGGGGTCCCACTCCGGCCGGTGCCGCCTCTGAGCCCCTCCCGGGCCCCCGGCGAGTTCGCTAGAGCCAAGCTGCAGACTTTCCGAGCGGCGCTGCGGGGTTCTTCTGCGGGCGGCGGACGACGTGAGGGCGCGGGGTTAGAACAACTCGGCCAAAGCGATCTGAACTTTCTCCCCTCGGGTCAGCGGGCGCTGGGCCGACGTGGTGGGCGCAGGGTTGTGTTTACAGACACTTGCCTTTGTTTATAGCGCTGGGGGGCGGA
This sequence comes from Bos indicus x Bos taurus, assembly GCF_003369695.1. Lineage (NCBI taxonomy): Eukaryota > Metazoa > Chordata > Mammalia > Artiodactyla > Bovidae > Bos > Bos indicus x Bos taurus. The sequence goes on along the minus strand of NC_040083.1, from coordinate 5,710,169 downwards.
GGGAGGCGCGCCCTGATTTTCTATTACTCTTGGGATTCCTGTCCGTTTGACCGAGTGGCTCCCTCCCTCTCCTGCCGCCCTTTGCGTCTTTACGCTAATCCGTTCTAGAGAAAAGATGCCAGAACCTACTGGTGGAGGGAAGGAGTTTTTACCAAGGGCGTGGAATGTATGGTGGTGGAGGAAGTGAGGTTTTCAAAACAGGAGTTATCTTCACGTGCCTGTGTGCCCGTGCGGGCCTGGGCTGGCTGGTCTTCCTTGCCATCTGGGCCTTAACGCATTTCTAGGGGGTTTAACACGTTCTCTGGTCTGTTAAAAGCCAGCAGAGGGAATCAGAACACCCCGGCAGCACCGTTGCTACGAGGCCGCGGGTTGCTGCACGTGCGTTTAAACCCGCGCTCCAGAAAAGCCTCTTTTGTCTGGCCTGGGCCCCCGCGCTGCCCTCCTGCCCGCTGGCCGCGCCTCTTCCTAGGGCTTTGCAGCTCCAGTGCTTGGACACCTCCAGCACTTGGACCTTCCAACCCACCGGCAACCCCAACGGGCCAGACATCCAGCAGACCCGATACCCAGGGGGGTGCCGAACCCCCTAACCTGACGCTTCAACTCGCAAGACACCCCACATGTGGTCCCACGTTGTCAAGTCCCAGGGCACCAAGTGGTGGACTAGGCAGGCGATTCTTCTACGCTTCCATGCTTTTCTCTTCTACACATTTCTTTCCATTTTAACTCCCTTTCTCCTTTGCTTCCCAAAAAAAAAAATATTTCCCCCCAAGCTCCTGCCTTGTGGGACTGGCTAAAAGGCCTCTGTTTTAATTGCTTGGATAATGTGGTTGCTGCCATTTTGTTAAAAGCAATCACTCCTGCAGCGAAATCACAAGCTCTCTAGACAGGCCGGAGCCGACAAAAATGCAGGATTTGACGTTAAAAGCTAAATGGGAAGCTGGGGCGGCGGAAGGTAAATTGATGGTGGATCTGGTTGTCAGGGACGGGCCCCAGACCGCCGCGCAGGCCGAGCGCCTGATAACCCTGGAGCACTGCGGGCCGAGGGCTCGCCGCCGCGGGCGCGCGCCCGCGCGCGTGTGTCCAATAGACCCATTCTCAACTTCTTGGGTAGTAATTTGGGAAACTCGACAGAGGGGTACCTGACCACACACCCTGTTTCCAGCCGCAATTTTCCAGAACTTTTCGCCAGGACAGGACACTTACTGTGGCTTTCAGAGTTTTTTTCAGGTGGAAGTGCCAAGAAGATGACAGCAAGATCACTTGGGAGTTCTTGCCTTCTTAATCCCAGGACCACGCTCTAGGGGGTCGGTGGGCGACCCCAGCCACCCAGTCTGTTAGCCAATAGGTCTGGGCACGTAGGAAAGGTGAGCCTCTCACCTAAGCTGCCCTTCTTTGGGCTAGCATGACCAGGAGGCCTGGTCGTCCCCGCCCTGCCTGAAGTGGGCGCAGCCTTGGCGCCAGGGACAGAGCCTGCAGGCAAGCCCCTTGGAAAACAAAATGTGCGTTTGAGTCGGGGCTGGAGGGCGTCTGGACTCCTGCCCCTTCACCTGGATCACTGCTGGCCGCCATCCGGGACTGGCCGGCGTGGTTGAGGTCGCCAGAGGAGTGAGTTGTGTGCACCCGGACTTCGCTGGATAGGGAGCCGAGGGAAACAGTTAGATGCAAAGCCATACAGAGTCGAAGGAAGCATGTGAGCTGCTTCCGAGAGACTAGTTTTCCAGAGAAAACCGGAGCCAGCTGCTAGGGCCCGAGGCGCGTGTGTGTGCAGCGGCAGTACACTAGGCACGCGGTACCACTCTGCGTTTGAGCCGTGGCTCTACAAAGCGCGGGAAACAGCTCAGCGTTTCCTGTCTTCAGCAGCGCTAGTGGCTCCCGACTTCCTCCTCCACTGCCGCGCGCGCTCTCCCTCTGCGCGAGTCCCACCCACGCGCCTGCATCTGGACACTGGACTGGCGGTAGGTGACGAGCCGAGTGGCCCAGGAGAGGGGGCGCGGGGCCTGTGCCCCAGGGAGGGCTGCATCGGGATCCTAGGCGCCGCCTGTCTTGTCCGAATCTGTTGACCTGAGGAGACCCATTCGCTCGACCGGGCTTGACTCCTTGGGTCCATCCACATCCTCGCGCGAGGAGGGGGCGCCGAAGAGGGCCCAGGCCTGTGGAAGCCCGCGCACCCCTCGGAGGAAAGACCCCGGAGAGGCCCCGAGGCCGGGGGCAGCCCGCTTCCCCGGAAGCCCAGCCGAGCTGTAGGATTTACGTCCACGGGGCGGAGGGAGGGGATGAATGGGGGAACCAAGTGTTTAACTGGCAAGAGAGGGGCAGCTCTAGGAGAGGAAGACTGCGAGCGCGCACAGCCTGCAGCGGGTGTCCCGGGGCCAGGCTCAGCTCCCTAGAGGCGGCGGCGGGTCGGCCGTCCAAGGACGCGGGGCAGGAACTCCCAGGCACACGGAAGAGCGTCCTCTCCTGTCCCCTCTCACCCTCCCCAAGCCAGCCCCGGTGCAGGAGCGCGCCCCCGCCTCTCCGCTGAACCGACTCCCCCGCTATACACACACGCACATTCCCTTCCAATTCTCCCAGCAGTTGGGCCGCTTTGATGATCAGATGGTAGAGCCCTGATTACAAATTTATTCCCGGCCGCTCCGTCCGTCTTTATCTCCGCTATTAGGGCCATCTGGGAGTGATTAGCGCCGCGCCCGCGCCCAGCCGCGCTGCCTATCTCGCCGCGGCGCGGCCGGAGCCGGGCTGACGTCAGGGCAGACGGCTCGGAGCCATCCCAGCCAAACTGGGTGTAATCGGCGGCCGCGTGGCCAAGTCCACCCGGGCCAGGCCGGCAGCTGGAACGCGCCGCCCGTCTGTGCGCGGGGACTTTCTCAATATGTATTTTTAGTGCAGAAGACGTTCTTGTTTTCTTTTTTTTTTGAGATGAGGTGGGGCCGGTGAACGCTTCGGCGGGGCCCGTCCCCACTTTAAATTTGCCAACCCACTGCGTCTGATGCTTCTGGCCTGGGAAAGGCTCCAGCCTTTGGTCCTGACCCGACCGCGCGCTCCTCCGCTATCCCTGCGCTGAGGTGCTGCTCTCCTACACCAACGGCTGCGGCCCCTGCAGCGGTGCCCATGCAGGTCGGGCTGCCAGGAGGAGGTGGCTCTTAGGGGTGGGGGGGGGACGGGTCGTCCTCCTGGTACTGGGACCCGTTTGACCCTTACACCCCTCGAGCCAAAATAGTGAGTTTCTGCCCAGCTGGGCGGCCTGGGAGACGCTGATGATGGAACTGAAGGTCTCTCCAGGCCTCCGTCTTTGCACCTGCTATTACAGCCCAAGGATCTGAGGCTCTGGACTCTCTCCTGCCTCCCCTTCCCCGCGCAGGAGATGTCCTTGACACAAACCCTGACAATTTGCCAGGGAAGGATGCCTTGGGCAGCTTTGTTCCCTACTATGTCAGTGCCCAGGGCAGAGGCTGGGTATATTTAAGTAATTCCTGCACCGGGAGGAGGATACCCCTGACCTCCCACCCTCCTGCCCTGTGGCACTGGCCTGATCTTTGGTGTGAATCCAACTCTAGAACCCTTTAGGTTTGAGCTTCCCATCCTAGTGATCGGAAATCTCTGAAGAACCTGGTAAAATTATACATACAGCCCCACCTCCACCAGAAATTCTGCTTCAGCCAGTCAGGGTAAGACCTGAAGTCTTCAGCTTTCAAGACACCCCCAGGGAGTTAGGGAACCTGTACCTAAGGCCACACACATTCACTGCAACCAGCCCCTCACCCATGGCACTCTGGAGGGCCCACATGAAACACTGGACAATTGGTGTGGGGATGGCTTTCTCATGGGGGAGGGCCAGGACTGCATTATTTAAAGTCTTTCCTGGGACAGAATTGGCCATATCATGGATCAGCCCCACACCTTGATTTAACTAAGCAAAGCAAAGATTCAAAAAGCCAGAAGATGTGATTTATTTCAGCACAGGCTGCAAAGGCCAAGCTGAGCATTTACTTAAAGGCTACAGATAATTTAGCCAGAGGGAAAAGAAGTCGTATCCTGTGATTTGAGAGTAGTGATGAGAAGATCTATTGGGGGACTAAGGGTATCTAAAATAAACAGAAGATGCAGTTGAGAAAATTTCCCAAACGTTCACCTCTCTTCAATTCTTCCAGGCAACTCAGTACAGCAAACTCCAAAGTGGTCTTGTAATCTAGAAGGGAAAAGAACCATTTCCTCCTAGGTTGGTGAAAGCATTACACTGAGAGATTGGCGCCCCCTCCCACCCACCCATATCCCTAGCAGAGGGGAAAGGAAATATGGGGGTGGTGTGGGGATAGAGAATGAAGCTTTTAGAGATTGGATCCTTAATAAGTGGAGAAGAGTGTACCTATCTGTGCTTGAGGCCACACCAAGTAATTCCCCACAGTGCTGGTTAGTGGCTTCTCCAGGTTCTGCCTTAATAGTGGAGACAGGCTGTGTTCTGAGTCATTCAGACCACTCACAAACAAACAAAACCAAAAACACATCACTTCTTCCTGTGATACTGTCTTGCACTTAGCATGCATCAACTTTTACTTGAATTAAATGGGATGAATCAATGTGGCCCACAGGCCCAGAGAATGAATCCCTGTTTCCATTTCTAAGCAAAGGAGACAGGATTGCAGGCAGCTAAACCATTTACAGAAAGGATCACAGGTACTCACCAGCCCCCACCCCAACTTAAAACCCAATTTTTTCAAATAGTATATTTAATGCACAACTAATCCTGAACAACCAGACTCAACCTGATATTTCCCTGTGACCAGATGGAGGGTTTCTGAATGTCAGTCCTCATTTTAGCACCAAACCATCTTTCAATTCGTTGGTGAGCAAGAACTCAGGAGTCAGGGAGACGTGCAGTTTTCAGTAGGACGTGGGGTCATTTGCTGTTTGCTTGTTTGCTGCTCTCCCTGCTGAAAGAACTTAGAGCAAATAGTGCACTTACTCTGGCAGAGAGTTTTCAACCTTCATTGCCTAGAGAAGAGGCCAAAAAAGGTATCATTCTAAATTAAGATGGCAGTAAATACTTCTTTCCTTCTGGAAAGAAGTAAGCCACCATGCCAGTACAGGATTCCCTTCTGTTTAAAGTGAGTGTTGTTGCCTTGAGCTGACATTTTGTCTTTAGGGTAAGGCAGCCACACAGGAAACAAAAACTGTGTGTTGCTTTTATTTTTGAAGAAGAAAACTCAGACTGATTCTGTGAGTAGAACTTGGTCATGAAAGAAACCTGATGCGGTTTTACTGGGAGAAAGTGGCCGCGGAGCCGCCTGACCATCGCCTTCACTTTGCAAATCTGGTTTTCATATTCTCGCTCAGTAATCACCCAGAGCCATAACTGTCTCTGAAATTATTCATTAAAGTCATTTTCAGGGATTCTCACAGGATGACTCTTTTACGTTTATGATCTTCTGAGAGCAATGACATCAGCCTCTGTCTCTTTTCCGCTTTTAATGAATGTGCTAGGGAGACACGAGGGGCCAGGGCTCTGTCCGTGGGGAGGGAGGGGGCGGGCGGGGCGGGGGGTGGTGGTGGAATTCACCAGCCGCTCTGCTCCCGGCGCGGTCAGCTGAGCCCGGGCGCGCGCAGACATCCTTTGATTAAGGAGGGTATTCCGGGGAGTGCAGGCTGTGCAGAAGATCACGGCGGTGCCCTGTGGTGCTGTCAGCAGTGACAGATCCCAGATGGGGCCGCTACTGTATGGCAGATTGAGTTTCTCAGCCGAAAACTCACCCTCCCTCCTAAACGTCTTCAAAAACCTTCTCCAGATACTCCAGGTCGCTTCGTGTGAAACTGAAAAAGTCCAACACCAAAGTTGGTTTTGCTTGCTTGCGTGTGTGTGTGTGTGTGTGTGTGTGTGTGTATTAGGCTCCCCCCGCCCCGACCCCTTCCTTTTCTTTTTTCTCTGCACGTCCTCCTCCTCTGAGCATCTTAGACCGGCAAGGTTACCAGGCTGCTAACGGCGCAGACTGGCGGCCCTGGTCGTTCGTGTTCGCCGGGCCCAGCGCCGCGCCGTCGACTCAGCACCCAAGGGCCCCGAAGGCAATCCGGTGGGTAGGGGCGCGGCGTCGGGGACGTGAGGGCCCCTCCGAACACCCCAGGCAGCCGGGGTGGACTGCATGGGGAGGGCGGGAGACTGAACCTTAGGAGGAAGCAGAGCCGCTTGGCCTGGCCCCCAGCTTCCCTCCCGCGTTTTTCCCGGGTGGAGCGCCGTCCCGCCCGCCGGGACAATTTCAGGGGCCGTACAGAGCCTGGGAAGGAGGCGGGGGCTGCCCTTCGGGACCGGGAAGGGCGTGCGGACGGCCTCGAGAGCCTCTGGGGCTCGGCGTGAACCCGGGCAGGTAGCGGGGACCGGGGCGGCAGAAGGTGGACCAGGGCATCTCCCAGGTGAGACGCGTCGCAGGGAGACCCAGCTCTCCAAGCCATCAACATCCGCCCGCTTGAGAGCTGCCAGTCTGGGCCCCAAGTTTCGTATTCCTGGACACACATGGAGTTGGAAACTCCTTTGCAGAAACTACTCGACTTACTTTACACTTTTATCTAACAATTAAACAGCCCCTTCGCTATCTCTTCGGAAGCGATGGAGATTCCTTCCGAGGTGCTGTCCCCTCCCAAGGGTGCCCAGGCGGAGGGGGGTGGGGGGAACGGGAGAGGGTGAAAGGCGGAGCGCGCGGAGCTCCCTGATTCTGCTCCGATTTCTCGACCCCAACCATCCAGACCTCTTAACTCAGGCACTTGGCGTGCTCCCACGGGCCTGGGGCGGAGGCGAAAGAGAGAAAAGGAAGGACAGAAACCTGGAGAGAGCGAGTTGTGCTTTAAAGAAGGCATTGGTCTCTCCTTCAGAATACCCTTGCAGCCGCCTCCACCTACTCCCACACCCCTCCGAGTAAGGGCAGCTTGGAAAGTCTCAGATCCGCTTACAAAAGAGTCTCTATGGAACCCGGAGAGGAGCTAAAAATACCGCAGACGCCAGGCCCAAGGTGCTGGGGGTCGGAAGAGAGCTGGCGGCCTCCCTCAGCCCCGGCTTGCCCTGGAGGCACCGCCTTCTGCACCTCGAGGGTTGGCCGGGGCTTATCTGGGCGCCCACCCGGCAGCCGCTGGGCGCATTTCCCCAAGTCTTTGCGCCCTGATGACCTGGGCCTTTTGTAGCCGAATCTTCCGGTGCAACTTCTGATGAAATCAGAGGTCATGCTTTAGACTCTCTTCGTTCTGCCCCCTCTGCAAACTCAGAATAGAGGTAGGACCACTACGTCCTATTTTAAGTCAGTAATAACCCGGTCTCTCAGTATTCCCTCTACACTTTGTATAATGATCTGTATGGATATATGCAGCTGATTGCAGTCCGGGGACAAAAGATGAGAGAAATCTGTGAACCCCCTATTACAACCCTCTCTTGGGGAAAAACAATCTGACAGTTCTTTCCCCTGGTCATCAGGTAAAATCACAAAACTCTTTATATAATAGCAAAACACACACTGAATTTCAAAACTCCCGCTTGCCCTCTTTAGAAGGCAGCTTTTATTTTCACGGCCCACGCTGGATGAAAGTGGTTTATTTTGATTTTTTTTTTTCTTTCTTGTACCCACATGCCTTGTAAAAGGTTCCTGTGCACGGGCCTGGCCCCCCTCTGATGACCGCAGGGGCCTTGCTTCCAGACAGCAGCCCCCCGTCGTTCGGTTTTTAAGTCCTCGCCTGGAGCCGAGGTGTAATTGCGACCCCGCCCGAGCCGCGAGCCTCCCGGGGGGACGTTTGGCCAGGCCTGTGCTGGGGCCGGGACCTCCCAAGTGGCGGACCTGGGAGCGGGGAGCCGCACGGCCCTATCCCTCCCCGCCTCCTCCTCCCCTCCCTCCCCTGCGGACTCTGCTCCTTTGCTCTGGGTCTCGGTCCAGGTTGCCCTGGGCGCACAGCGTTTCTCTTCCCTCCACTTTTCTGGTTTACTCTTGCCCTTTTCCTCTCTAGCACCTTTTTACCGCTCTCCCCGTCTCCTTCACGTTGAAATCCCAGCCCCAGAGAAGTAGAGTGGGGATTTATCGGAATCTGGAGAGACTAACAGAGCCTCTGGCCCCGCGGGCGCCGAGGCGGAGTCGCAACCGGGCGCGCTTCTGCGTAACGTCAGCGCGCGGGGTAATTTACCTTCCCCGGGCGTCTGTCAATATGACTAATTTCCACTGGGGTCAAAAAGCCTTTCTCCGGCAGTCCATCTTGGAACGCTCTCTTACGCGGCAGACCGGGTTAGTTGTTTTGTTTCCAGCCCTAGAAATAAATACTCTTGGGGGCGTCCCTGCGTGGGGAGTCCGAGAGTAGCAGAAGAATATATACACGGTGTCAATTAAAGGCAGTTTTCCTTGAACTACGAACTGTGATTGGGCTTAAATGACAGCGACCTGCTAGCCTTTTAGTTCACATTACCTAACTCGTCCTTGATACCAGTGCTTTCTTTAGAAACAGGAAATCAGAAAAGAGGGAAATAATTATTGCTCCAGTTTCCCTCTGCGGCATGTAGATCCCTACTGAAACATTTTCTTCGCGTTTCGGGGTGTGATTTAAACATAATGTATGTGCGCGTGGCTTGTTAATCTGGCCTAGACAGACAATATATCATCCAGGTGGTATTATACAATAATTTCAAAATTGCTACCGACTGCTTAAGAGTGAAATCAGTGCTGCGGGTTGAAACGTCCTCCAGGACTCGATATAGGCGGCGAGTTGATGTCAGTTGCTCTTGGAGAAGTGGGCTGAAAAAAGCCAGGGTGGTGGATGGTGACGAGGTATGCACGTCTGCAGACCCCAGTCCTGTCTGGAGCAGGGCACCTAGTCGCAGTTCTTGGGTGCTGGAGGAGGTAAATCTTTCGAATCCAGGTCTACCGCGAAGTGAAAGTCGCCAGCAAATCCATTTTCCTTCTTCCTAGGCTCTGGCACAGAGGCCCCAACAAGGAAACTTTGCTGAGTTAAAATGTTTAACAAAATCTCTTGAAAAAGCATGTCAGCCCTCTACCCACTTTGTGGCCTGTAGCGAGTCAATGCTTGGACCTTGGGCAGTTAGGAGCTTCGGTGGACCCACCGGAAACCTAAGAGCTAAGGCAGAAGAGAGGAAGGCTCTCCTAGGGCTCCTCCACTCTGCCTGCGGGAGTGGGCAGCGGGCACCCTCGGCCAGGATCCCACCTCCTAAGACCCGCTTATCCGCACCCCCAAGGCAAGAGGGCGTGCGCGTGCGCAGACACACACATACCCTCCTTGCCTCTCTCATCTGTTGGTGCATTTATGACCTAATGAAAGTATATCCTTTAGGGAAAAGACTGTCTATAAAACGTGAAATATGAAGAACCCGTTTGGATATTCCCACTCCCAGCCAGACCTGATCTTGCAGTCTTTTTTTAGCACAAACACCTTGATTCCTTCTGTTGCTTCCATAACCACACTGTGAGTTTTACTAAATGATGATATTTGGCTCTAAAAGTGACCTCTGCACATTCCCAGCAGGAGGAAAACTCTCCAGCCTGAAGACATTCATTTGGAGGAAGACCTGCCTGGAGGAGGGGGTGGAAGGAGGAGGGGGTAGAGGGAGGTGGGTGTGAAGGGAGGTGGGGGAAAGAATTGTACTTTCTATTCCTTGTCTTTGGAAAACCCTGACTCCACGTGTTCAAACTGCCGATAACAGCTGGAGAAACCAAGGGCTCTTTCAACTCCCTTCCCTTCCTGCTTCACTGGTTTCCCCAAATGCCACCTTTTGGGGTCTCACAAACATTGCCCTGTTCTTTCTCCTGGCCCCCCTGCTGAAATCTCTCCCATTTTCTGACATAACCAAGTAGTACCTCCTTAGAAATTACACAGATGACCACCTGTTTTCCTGGGAAAAGAGGGTCTGAATCTGTGTTTAGGGGAGGCTTGTTTATTAACATGAGTGAGTAGAGCAGAGATAATCTCCCATGTGGTTTTTCTATATACCGTACCTTTACATAAAAGTTTTTAAAAGTCCCTTTCATTTTGCAATTCACCTTTGCCACAGGAATGGTTTCAGTTGTTTACCATCAGGGACTGTGCCCCCAGAAAAGCTACAGGCGGTGTAAGTTCCAGTGTGAGCTGATGAGATGGGTTGCCAGTTGGGGTGGAGTTGTTTATTTGCACATTTAAAAACTTTTTATTGAAGTATAGTTGATTTACAATGTTTGTTCATTTCTTTCCCATTATGGTTTATCACAGGATATTGAATATAGTTCCTTGTGCTATACAGTAGGTCCTTGTTGTTTATCCATACTTTTTAAAGCGCATGGCAGTTCTCACTAAAAGTTTTTTGGCATCCAGGGACTATTTAATGATCTGGGGATGGAGTGTGGGTTGGTTACTCAATTCACTGCTTCGTTGATCCGTTAGTTTCTGAGTTAATATCATTAGATATTCTGAGTTAATATCATTCCTCTAAAAATTTTTACTCTCTTGTTTGGTGTAGGCTTCCTGAGTAGAATTAGCCTAACAAGAATCTTGCAGTTGGTTAAAGCCTAGGGCAATGGCAGATTGCGACTGTGACGTGTTCAGCCCACCCTGAGAAGGGTAAGAGTGGGAATGTGCTGACAGGCAACCATTTCTGAGAAAGGGTATCCTCTTCCTTATACAAGAAATTGTCCATTTTCAAACATTATTAGGAAGTGTCAGTCCTTCAAATGTGTTCTAGCTCAGCCTTTCCCCTTGGCACTGAGGGTTTGGTCAGTCCTTCAAGTCAGTGTTTGTAGTGATCTGGCTTAACTGGATGAGTCAATGGCTTTCAATTGGCAAATATTCATTTCTGAGAACAGGAGAGGAATTACCTTCTGCCTGACCTAAAGTTCTATACTTCTATGTGTGTGTGTGTGTGTGTGTGTGTGTGTGTGTATGCTCAGTCGCTTCAGTTGTGTCTGACTCTTTGCAACCCTAGGGACTGTAGCCCTCCAGGCTCCTCTGTCCATGAGATTCTCCAGGCAAGAATACTAGAGTGGGTTGCCATTTCCTCTTCTAGGGGATCTTCCCCACTCAGGAATCGAACCTGTGTCTCCTGCACTGCAGGCCGATTCTTTATCGTCTGAGCCATCAGGGAAGCAGAAGGCCCCTATACTTCTGCATTAAAATACTATTTTCTGGTCAGATTTCCAACTTACAACCCATGGAACAAAACAGAAAGTTTATTACATGTTTTTCAATCCAATATTCTCCATAAATGGACTCTAGATCCTCCTACTCGAGATATGATATTATGTCTAATAGTATTCAGCATCTAGCATCTATCATATATATTCCGAGATTAATTTCTCATGAATAGGCAGTACACTTTCACCGTCCAAAAATATACAAAATGTGTATGTGAATAGTCTTTCTCTTATCAGTCCAGTTTCTTTCTCATTGTTATTAATTTCTTTAATAGTCCTCCAGAGCTCCCTACTGCATAGAAAAGCAAATAGGAATGGAATTGCTATGCATCCAGAAGGCTGCAGTTTAATCCATTTGTATCTGTTCTGCTGATCAGGAGGGCTTGGGGGATGGGGGCAGATCCCTGGAAGCTTTGAAGAACTTAAAGAGGCTCACATCAAATACAATCTGGTCATGGTGTGAGATGCCTCCTGACTGTAATTTTAAAGTATCAATGAAAGAGAAGACATGGCACATGCAGAACAAATGATCCCTAAGGCTCCAAACTGTGTTGCTGAATCCAAACAGTAAGGGGAAAGGGAAGAAAGAAAGGAAGAAAAGCAAACAGAAAGAGTGAGGTAATCAAATTTAGAACTGAAAAAAAGTGGTTTCTCATTTTTTGGTGTGTCCCTTCCCCCCAGTTAAATTTCAAAGGACTAAATTGTTAGGCATCAAGTAAGTCACAAATACACTTCCTCCTACTTTCAGAAAGGTTCTGTAATGTTTTAGTCTGTAGATATTTTGTAGGGGTTACAAATGGAGTGGGGTGCAGGGGTGAGATTGGTAAATGCACATGTATTTTAAAACAACTGAGATAAATTCTGTAGTGTAACAAGTTAGTATATGTAGATTTGATAGACCTCAGGTATTTTGTCCTCTGAAATCTAAAGAGACAAAAACAAAGCCAGAGTTGACAGCTCCCTATACAAAGCAGATGGCACCTCCAGCTACATCAGTTACATTAGGGCAGCTCTCAAAGAGGCTCAGGGGTCTTACTGTCCCCGACCATTTTCTATCTAGGAGTCAGATGCAGATGGAGAAGAAGACATGCCTTGTAGGAAAAGTGCCATACACAGGGCCCCCTGCCAGGGATGGGGCCAGTTCTGCTATCTGGGGTGTTCTGTGACTTTCTGGTACCTGGCCAGAATTGCAGCTGCTAAACTGGCTCAAGTCAATGGTGGAAGCCTCCTCACCATGCTTTCTTCCCTTATCCTTGTCAGTGGGGTTGAAAGATCTTCAGCTTCTTGATGAAATATAGCTATTACTCTGTAAGTGTGTGTGCACGCATGTGTGCGTGTGCATGCGCGCGTGTGTGTGTGTGTGTGTGAGGGATGGAGTTATTAAGAATTCACTCTTTCTATTAATGCCAAAAATCTCTCTTCTTTCACTTTGTTATTCTTCCGGCCCCTGTCTCATAGTAATACGAGATGCCATAATGACAACAAAAGCTCACTGCTGATTCTCTTGTCTGCCTCTGAAGAGATTCTTGCTTGTCCCTCTTAGGGACCCACTGCCAGGTTTTTAGCCTTAGTTACTGTGGTTAAGCCACCTTCCGAAGCAGGGGTAGCTTTCAGATCACCCACTGAGTTCAAATGATGTTCTGGTAGGACTAAAGGGCATTGGTAGGTGAAAAGGACCCCAAACCCCTGCCCCCGGCAGCCCCGGAGCTGTTCATCAGACTGGAAGCCTAAGGCTCACATAACTCTAATTAGTGTGCGCATATGTTGGCTAGCCTCTTGGCCAGTTTTATGAGGTTTCACTGGCAGTGCTTGAATCAGCGGGTCAGATGAGGATTAAGGGTCCTAATGAATCATGTGACCATAAGTGGTCTTGGATGGTGGCTGTGATCAGACCTACCCCTGGTGTTCTCCACCCTGAGGCTCTTTTCATTCCTGGAAAGGAAGGCTGGTCTGGGAGGAACCAGCCAAATAGGGCATCAGCAGAAGTTTAAAATGTCCTTATCTGTGTCTTGGCACAGAACATTACTAGAATGTGTATGTATCTTCAGTCGTTTGGAAATTCAGAAGAAAAGTTTTGTCTTAACTGTATAGAATTTCAGAGTGGAAGTGGGACTTTGGAGTTCTAACCTTTTTCACAGGTGAGAAGACTCAGGCTCAGAGATGCTTCTGGTCCCTGGCCAGCACAAGCCACTAATGAGTGAAACTGGGGGTGGTGGGTTCCTCTCCTCGCCTTAGTTATTTCCAGGGGTCTCCTATTTAAGAGAAATAAGGAGGAGATGGCGGACGGAAAAGTTTTGAAGAAAAAAAAGGAAAGAGATGTGGAGACTGAGGCGGGAAGAAAGGTCGCCAGAGAAGTGATAACCTGGGGGTGGGTTCCTGGAGGCCGGTCTTCATATTTTTTAAGAGTCTTTACTGGACTCCACGACAGCTATTGGAGGCTGTTTTCACACATACTTTGTCCTGTGTGTGTGTGTGTGTGTGTGTGTGTGTGTGTGTGGTGTTTAAGCCAGTCCAGGAAAACACTCTTCTCTCTTGGGAAGAAAGAATGATGTTTCCAAAAGCGAAGCAGTGAGGCAGCTCTCATCAAAAGCGCTGGTGGATCTGGTGACAACACGGACACGCGCTTCGCTTAGAGCCTGGGAGTTGTCAGGCGGCGCGGATGCCGCGGGGGGACAGCCGCAGGGCCCCACGGTGAGCGTGCCTGGTGCTGCTGCGTCCCTGGCCGGAGAGAGGCGGCGACCGGGCCAGGGAACTAGCGAGGATTCTTGGGGAATCGCGGAGGAGGATGTGGATCAGAGAAAGGCGAGGTGGCGACGAAGAGAGCACAGGAGGAGAGATTGCGTGGTCAGGAAGCCCGGCTGCTGGACTCTGCGTGGAATCAGTCCACCGCACGGCTGATGCGGTCCACTGTCCTGGCTAAAGATTCTGCTTGGGCGCCTCTCTGGGTGAAGGCACCACCAGGGTGGCTCTTGGTTTTGCAAAAATTCGCGCTTTTAAAAACAAATGTTATTTCATTCTTTGAGCGTGGGTTTCGGTGGGGTCTGAGGCTGAAGATTCTCTGGGGCCTCAGGAGCCATCGGTGGTCTTCCCTTAAGCCTCAGAAACAGAACTGGACAGAAATAAAAATCAGCAAGGAAACTAAACAGCCCCCACAAACCATCCTTCCAGGGCTGGGGAGCTGTATTCTGGCCTCAGCGGTCAGGTTCGAAATTAATGGAGTCCTGGCTTGAATTACACCCTGGGGACAGCATTTTAATGTAAATATAAGATATGCTTGTCATAATCACTTGCGGGCTCCGAAGCACCACTAGAATCTCCGTTTAATTAAAGGGGCAGGAGAGGAGAATTACCAGCCAATTAAATCTGAGCCTATTTGTAATACTCTCTCCGCTGCTGCCGACTTTAAAATGCAAAATGACTTTGTAAACGTGCCCGCATATCAAATTTTTGAACACAGGTGAAAACTAAGGGAGTAAACCAGGGGGCCAGGGATTGGGGGCGAAAGAAGGACGGGGAGAAACTTAGGCCTCCGGGCCGAGGCCGGGTCGCCAGGCTGCCTCTCCCCCGGCGCCTCGGATCCCCACGCTACGGCCCGCGCTCGGAGCTGGACCACGAAGGAGGCCATTTCCTCTCTTGGCAGAGGTTTCGACTTCTCTTCTCCCGACTGATTTGCCCGCATCTCGCGCATGTCTCCCACAGCAGGCCGAGCGCCCCAGGTCCGCTCGCTGGGGAGGAAGTGAGCTCACGGGGCAGGCTGGCCCGCGGCGCCGAGAGGCTTGCGGAGCCCGGGGAGGAGCTGCGAACCCGGCCTGCCCGCCGGGGCCGCGCGCCCGGACGTGGTCTCAGTCGCGCACTCGGTTCTTCACGGGTATGGGTGCAGGCGCGGGGAGTGACTCGCGAGGCGCAGGCCTCCGGGACAGAACCCAGAGACTGGGGCCTCGTGAGCACCGGGGTCCAGCAGACACGACCGGGTCCGTGCTGCCCCAGCCTCCAGCCGCGCGGGTGCGTCCCCGGCCGAGCTGCGCGCTCCCGCCCCTGCGCGCCCACCTCCCCTTCGCCTGCACGCGCGCCCCTGCAGACGTCCGGTCCTGGGGATCCAATTTACCTTGAGAACTTGGAGTTTTTCTGGGGCCACCGTGGTCACCCACTCGTAAACACGCTGAGTCCTCGCGCTTCAGAAGAATGAGCTGCGGATCCTTCTCCCAATCTTTACAGTCTTCCACCGCCAGCGCCGGCGCCCCATGGCTCCGCTGCAGTCCTCTCTGGAAACGCGGACAGAGCGAGGCAGGCTGTCTCGGCCAGCACGAGCCCCCGAAAGCCCCGAGCGAGCCCTACGAGCGTTTCCAGGCTGACAAGGCGCCTGACGATGCAGGGGTGCCTGTCCAAACAGGGCCTTAGCACCTCGTCCTCCGGGCCGCGATGCTGCTCCAGCCGAGGTCGCGGAGCGCGTTTGCGTCGGAAGAGCTGGCGACAATCCGGAACCCAGCTCGGAGCGGGTACCTCTCCGCTGTGCGGGGAGAACGGGACCCCGGACTTCCTCTAGGCCTTGCTGGAGGGCCCTGCTCTCATGCGAGGAGAAGGTGTCTGGGTGGCATGCAGCGCCGGGCGCGATCCGTGGCCTGGTTCCTGGTGGTTCGGACGCCTGACAGCGTTTGGGGGAGGCCCAGGAGCTGTGTGTTGGGGGTACGGGGTTATGGTCAGACCGCGAGGACCGGTCCGCGTCTCCAGGGCACAGTGGGAAAGCTTGCCGGGTTTGTGTGCAACTGATTTGGAATCGATTGGAGAAATTTACATCAACTAGGACCTCGCCTTTTCGCCTCCATCCCACCTCCTGCAGAAAACACCCGCACACCTCATCTCTACCCAGTGGCTGGATAGGTTGTCCCATAAAACCAGTAAAATCTTGTTTTCCACCTGACCTACCACGTGCTGGTTATCTATTTTAAAACTCCAAGTCTTTCTCTGTGCACTCAGTAGGGAGGTGGGGAAGCCGCCTGGTGTCAACCTTGGCAAGTTAGGAGGGGAAAGCGTCATCGAGATTTCCTGGGTGTGCTACCAGCTGACCTCCCCCCACCTCCCGAAGTCTCGATGCGCATCCCATCCCCTCTCTGGTCCCTAATCTCTCCCAGCAAGTCCCCTCTTTGGTCCCTGGCCACTGCAGCGCCTCCCGGCGCAACGCACGGGGCAGCCAGACTCCGACTCCGCCCTGCAGGCCAGGCCGCCACGGAGGGGCCTCGCTACTGGCTTTGGAAACTCCGTTTTTCCCACAGTATTTCACATTCATATTACTTTTAACACCCTGTTAGGCAGTAATAACACTGAACCTGCTAAATACTTCCATGCACCAAGTCAGCCCTCCCTCAATCACAGCCTTCATGGGCCTTCTCCTGGTGAGGAGATGGCTTTCTCAGCCCGTGGCCTTGTTGGCTTCCTTCTCTCCTCTCCTGAGATCTATCTTCAGACCCTAGGAAGGCAGTCCTGGTGGTCGCTGCTGGGAGGGAGCACACAGGTATGGAAGAGGTCTTAGCCCTGGCCTACAAGGGCGGAAGAGGGGATGGTTGTTGGGGTGGGGGGAGGAAATGGATGTGGGGACTGTTCCAGGTTTTGATAATTATGTGCTGCTAGCTGGGCGATTGTTCAATGAACAAAGCCTTGCTTCATACCAGGAGCAAGACAAGAAGTAAAACCTGGCCTGCATAGTAAGTCCTGCCTTCCCTTCAGGAGCCTGGGGCCCAAGGGGTAGCTTCTGGGCACTGAGGGGCCTGGGGTGGGGGTGGGGCTAGAGCCCAAGACCAGGCCTAAGAGCTTCAGAGCAGAGGAGAGGTCAGGCAGGTGAGGAAGCCCGGCTCCCTGCACCGAGTCACTCTTTGGCTGTTGGGTGGCTTCTGTGGAGTGGCACTTGCTCCCAGAGGAAGGGCAGAAGGAGCCTTAGAGTCCAGTGACAGTGCCCTGGACCCCACTGGGCACAGTCAACAACGTGGTCCTGGCCCTCCCCTGTGTCCCAGGCCTGGGTTCCCTGTGTGTGCTGCAAGGTGCAGTGAGGCGGCACCAAAGCAGGACTAAAGCAGAGGTCCTGAGCTTCAGTCTGAAGAGTCCAGGGAAGCTGAGAATGATCTTCTGCTGCTCCTCAGGATCCCACCTCAGTTCTTCCATCAAGGGAAGCGATGATACCTGCTTTGGTGGGGGTGGGAAGGAAATAAGTTCTAAGGAGAGCCCCTTATGTGTGAAGCAGTTTGCAGGCTGCATATTGTTTCATCTTCACCAACTGTA
Organism: Bos indicus x Bos taurus; assembly: GCF_003369695.1. Taxonomy (NCBI): domain Eukaryota; kingdom Metazoa; phylum Chordata; class Mammalia; order Artiodactyla; family Bovidae; genus Bos; species Bos indicus x Bos taurus. The sequence continues at coordinate 5,692,770 of NC_040083.1, read as the reverse complement.
AGAGGAGTATTTCCAAACCCTGTGTGTCTGCAAGGAAGCTGAGTTGCAGAGATGAGATACCTGGCCAGAGCCATGAATCTGTGCCTCCAAACATACTCCAGGCCCCCTACTACCATTCAGTAGTAGGTAGTTCTTCTACTACCTACCTACTACATTCTTCTAAGGGCCAAGTCTCCTGGTGACCTTGACAGGGAGTTGAGCTGCCTTCCATGAGCCTCTAACATGCATTCCTAGAGGCTGATTGAGGTCATGGGAAATTCGGGAGTGGGATCTTGAAGCTTTGGGCACTATACAAGTTGTAGTGCTTTTCTACCACTTCCTCCAAAAAATCCAGGATAGTGGAAGTTCTCAGACTCTCTTGCTCAACTCAGGAGCCCAGCATCCATCACATATATTCCTCAGTGTCACTTATTATGCCCCACCACACCAGCATTGAGATTGAAACTCTAATTCACTGGATTAGTTTCTGCTCTCCCACTAATATCCAACGTGAGCCCAGAGCTCTCCCCTCAAGACTAGAGAGGCCTGGGAAGGGATTCACATGGTTCCTAACTTCCAAGGGCTGCCTAAATTTTTTCTCCACTTGCCAGGGCTAGAGTTTAGAGTTGGCCCAGTGAGCAGAAGGGACCACCCACCCCTAAGCTGGGGGAGGAGGACTGAGTGTGGGGCCTTGGGAAACCGTGCATCAAGTTTTGGTAGTGAAACCCTGGGAGCCCCACCTCCCAAATATCGTTATTTGTGTGTGTCCACCTCCCAGCACTTGTTTGGTGGTTGCCTCCTGGGGTCCTGGGCTCCCCTTTGATCCACAGAGAGGCAGTCTGGTGACTCTAGAGAAAATACTTTAGATTCTGGATTTGAGGCATTGTGGAAGTTATGATGAGCCAGCAGGCAGGGAAGGGGTGTGTGCAGGCCTGTGGCAGGAGATGGTTGTGATTTGAGAGTTGCTTAGGGAAGCCATTTTTTTTTCCTGTTTCCTTTCACAGAGACAATCCCAGCCCAGAGCCTCTCCATTCTCTATTCACTTTCTCCATTCCATTTTTCTTTACTCTCCAGATGCTGAGCCTGGGAAAGGAGCATTCTGGAGCAGGAGCCCACATCCTTCTTTTTAGGGCAGTCAGCGGCACAGAGGAGTGATTCCAGGTGGGCATTAAGAACAAATTGTTTTAAAGAGCCCCTGAAGCCATACTCATCCCTGTTAAGCCCTCTTTTCCCTTCGGGCATGAAAAGGAATTTCTGGAGCAGTTCCTGAATTTCTGCTTAATCTAAGAGCTCTGGACCCTCATTTCCTCTGGAACACTATTCCAAATCTGGAGGCAGCTAAATGAGTGGTCCTTTAACAGGACTTTTAAAACCCTACAGGGTACGTGAATTCATTTTACAGTCATGGGGGAGTGGGAAAGAGGGAGTGACTATAGTGAGTTCCTAATTGTCAACTAGTAACTAGCCCCCCTACCCTGCGATTTTGTTTAGTAAACAGTGATGTATTATCTGACTCTGGTGAGAACAAGACTGATAGACAAGTACAAACCAAGTTAGGGTGCCGGAATGCACACTTGGATTTCTCCTCTGTCATCATTTCCACCCCTACTTGTGGCGGGTTGGCCACATTCAACTTTAGGAACACCAAATCCAAGAGGCTGAACAGAGACTGGGATTAGGTCGCCAGTTTGAGTTGAACTTGGTTTTTCTTCCTCCGACCAGAATGCCCTAACCCGGAAGTGAAATCTCCTCTCCTTCCAGGGACTCAGTCTGCAAACAGTAAATATCAAGGCATTCGAGATGGAAATGAAAAGGACCAGAAACTGTAGGAAGAGAAAGGAAAGGGGAAGTAATTGTGCACATTCGAAGAGCTTTCGGAACTCTGCCTGAGTTACCAACAACCGAAGCTAAAGCTTGTTTGTCTCCACTTGGCTCGGTTTCTCCACACGGTTTCTAGAGCGCACTTCCCTAGCTCAGTATTTCCGGGGTTCTTCGCGTGGGAAGGGCACTTGCAAGCGGGGCTGCTCTCCTTCAGGGCCCTAGTCACCGGCGGTGGTACAGGAGGGGCGCCGCGCCCGCCGCCTCAGGGGAGATTCTGGGCTGCTCACCGTTCTGGAATACTCGGACCAGTGATATTATTACAGTTTTTCATGACCAAGGTGATTCTTAAGCCAAAACCAAAAAGAAACGGCTCCAAATGAGAACACTAGAGCAGCGGGCTGTGCGCGCTGGCTGAGTGGGGATGGCGCCAGCGACAACGCCCCCAGCTGCTGCCTTGGGTCGGTGCCGGCCGACAGGCGCACGGCAGTGGGCATCGAGGCGCGGAGGGTGCAATGGTGCCGGCCTGGAAGGCAGTGACGTGAAACGACTAGACTAAGAAAACTCCTGGCTACTTAAGGAGACTTATTACCTCCAACTTCCTCCCAGCGGCAGGTTTAAGGTAAGTCTCTCCTTTCCTAAGGATGATATCCCTCCCCCAAAGCCTTCAAGGGTTCAGACAGTTCCAGGACTCTTGTAATATTAGGAACGTCGCAGTGAACCCGCTTGAGCTCTTTGCCAGCGGCTGAGTGGCAAGCGCCTTAATGCATTTCGGGGCCAGGCACGCCTGGGCTGAGTCCTGGCTTCTGGACTTGATTTGAGCCAGCATCTTGGCCTCGTGAAGTTTGTTTTTACGTTTGAAAAACTGGGACCTATGCCCAATAAGGGTTTGAAAGTGCCGCTTCTAGCCCTGGTGAGCCTTATCGCTGTGTATTTGTCTTGGGGGAAATCCCCGTCATTTTTTCTCCCTAGAAACGCGGGATGTGAAACGCGGGATGTGATGGAACTCCCATCCCCTCTTTCCACGAAGTGTGGCTTCCTAGGCGACCCCCTGCCTCCCCTAACCGCAGATTCTGGGGTCCGTCCCTTCCGTCTCACAAGCGATTTGTTCCGAAATTTGCATTCTCCCACCCAGTGGGCGAGACCTGACCCTTGCATTCTTGCGACTGTGTTCCAGTCTATTATTACCCTCTCGCTGTAAGTCTCAGAAGCCAACATTAGACGGCCCCACATTAGACGGTCCAAAAGGACCAGAACCTGCGCAAAAACCCAGACTCCTGATGCCAGTGGAGCAAGGTCTCCTATTCACCTGCCAAACGAGCCAGGCCCTACATGCATGACTAGGGGTCTTGGGAGTGGAAATGATGCAGTGGCTAGCTGGCCACAGGGACCAAGGGGCGACAACAACTGGCCCGTGGAAGAACCCAGGGATTTGAGTCCTAGGAAGCCGCCTAGGCTTGGGGTCCTTAGCCCCTCCCCCTGCCTTCACCCACGCAGAGAAGGGTACTGGGCCCCTCTTACCGCTTGCTGCTTCCAAAGGAATCCTGCATTGTGCGTCAGGCTCTTTTTAAATTTTTTTCACTAAGGAAAATTAAACATTTTGCATATATTTCCATAATGGTCAGGCCCTAATTACGCCCAGGAGGGTGCTGGGACCATGGAAGACGCTTGCAATTATACATAAAAAGAAAAAAAAATAAGTTTAGTTTGGACCGTTGTAGAGTGTCCAGAACCGACAGGTTGGCCACTCGAATGGGGGCCCCTGAATCCATTCCAAAAAGGGAGCCTCTGTGTCACCTTGCAGTTGAGAGCTCGAGAGGCAATAGGTCAGTGAGATGGAGCTGCCTTTCTTGGACTCCTTCCTGGGCCCATATTTGGCCCGCACCACATTCAACTGGGACCCAGTAAAAATCTCTTAAGTTTGCAGACTTGGAAAGAGAGGAAGGTTGCCAGGCAACAGAATTGCGGAAACATCCTCTCGGTCACGTGAGATTTACTGCAGATCAGGAAGTTATCTAACTGCCAAAAATCTTCTGACTCCAGAACTCCAAATGTTGACTGTTTCTCACACCTCACCACCAGGGTCCAGGGTCTGCCTCCTTGGGCGTTATCCAGATTGCCTATTCCTTTTCGGCTTCAATCTACTCCCACCTGCCCAGTTGCATTTGGAGATGATTTCCTTTTCTCCATTCCGGAGACCATGTGGCTCCCATACTTACCTGGGCTGGCTCTTCCCCCACCCACCCTCCGTAAGGGGAATTCCAGATCTCTTGAGGAGCGAAAGCCGGGTTGAGGAAGGGTCAGAAAAAGGAAGCGGAGCTCAAGTCCAGGCATGAAATATTATATTCTTCTCTGGTCCCTTTGATTCATTCCAGAAAAAAGTGCAACAGAAGAAGTAATTTTAATGTGCCCCCTCCCTTTTTTCTACTAACGCACTAATACCCAGTTCTGAGCCAGGTTCACGGCCAGAAAACTGGCCTTCTGTGGCCTTGGATCCCTGAAAGAGCTGGTAAAGATCTGAGCATACAGTAGGAGCTGGAACAATAGATCATGGTTGACAGACGGATGTTCCGAAGGAAAAGGAGCAGTTGTTTGAGAGCAACTGTAAATAAAGGTGGACATGTGTGTAGCCTGTGCCTATCCAGTTAATTTCAAGCTCATAAATGAGATCGCCTCAGGTAGATCAGCTCCTACTTTCAACACAGCACCCAAACACAAGGGGGCCCACTCCAGCTGACCCACTGAATGGACAGGGCATCAGTGTGATTTCTGCTGACAGTGCACCTCTCCTGACCAGAGAGTCTCTAGGTGACCTGAGCCCGCCCGCCCGCCCGAGTTCACCCTCAGGCCAGATTCACCCCAGACAACCAAGACCTTCCTGGAAGCCAAAGTGCATAAAGACCGTGCCTCGTGAAATTCACCCTAACTAATGGGGCACTCGGGCCCTGCTTGAGTACTTGCGATGACAGGTGGGGCAGGGATGCTGCAGCGGCGCCCTGGTCTTCCACTTCGGATCCCCCTTCTCTGAGCAGACGCTAACATGCTTGAGAACTGGGGCTTGATCATGACCAACTGGAGAGGCTATAGTGTCACCCACCTGGATGTTACCGTAGGCTAAGATAGTTTACTGCTCTCTTTTGGCTCTAACCTTCGCCTTGAGTATTTGTAATTAACCACAGGCACCTACAAGAGAAGGCAATGGCAACCCACTCCAGTACTCTTGCCTGGCAAACCCCATGGACGGAGGAGCCTGGTAGGCTGCAGTCCATGAGGTCGCTAAGAGTCGGACACGACTGAGCGACTTGACTTTCACTTTTCACTTTCATGCATTGGAGAAGGAAATGGCAACCCGCTCCAGTGTTCTTGCCTGGAGAATCCCAGGGACGGGGGAGCCTGGTGGGCTGCCGTCTATGGGGTCGCACAGAGTCGGACACGACTGAAGGGACTAAGCAGCAGCAGCAACAGGCGCCTACACAGTCCGCACACCCAGAAGTACTTGCAGAGACCCGGAAGTGGTGGGAGCTCTGATGCAGCTGCTCTTGTTGGCCAGCCCTCTCCGCTCCGCCCACTCTCGAGGTGCTGGGATTATTGAAGTCACTTCCGGGACTGCTCTGCCTCTGGGTCGCGGTGGGTGGCGGCCTGGCCCTCCCTATTGCCAGGAAGAGCCCTATCGGATTTAGGGCTCCTAGGAGGTTACTGCACAGGTAGAGGGAGATAGAGGGAGGCAGTGGGAAGGAGGACTTGACAGTGGGCGCATGAGAGCCCATTTGGTAACTCCTAACTGGGTGTTAGGAGTTAGATGACTGGGTGACGCCTAACTCCTAACTGCCGTCGGTAGGACACCTTGGGTCCAGCCTGGCTGGTGTCCACGACGGGAGAGCCCGGGGCCGAGGGTGTCGGGGCAGCGACTCCATCCACGTGGCCGACCTGCCAGGGGCCTGTGGCCCAGCCTCGCCGTTTCCCTGTTTGTGGGTTCAGGCGCAGTTGGAGAAAGAATAATGTCTCTACTTTCAGGAAAAACATCAAAGACCGGGTCTGCGCAATATGGAACACATATGGAAGGGCTCGGAGGGCCGGGCCTGCCAAAACACGTTTTGCAGGATTTTCCTCCTTTTTTTTTTTTTGTCCATCCCTGCCACACCCCCACTCTAGTCTACTTTTTTTTTTTTTTTCTCCCCCAAATGGGAGGGAGCCACGGGCTTGGGTTCCCCAGGAGTCGGGCTTTCGCTTGAGGCGGCTGCGGAAGATCCACAAGGACTTTGGGAAGGTGACTTTCACCCAGAAGGGACTGTAGAAACCGCAGAGCCATGACTCCGCCAGGAGCCAGAGCAGAAGTGCCAGGTCGATTTTAGCTTTTTACCTGGAAAAAGCAGGTGAGTTTCCTGCTGGTAAGCACTCCCTTAATGCCAAGTCACACCAGCTGAGTCCCAGGCCTGCCTTAGCGCATGGCTCCTGAGATAAGGGCAATTCAATACTTGAGTATTGAAGCGAAGGGCGGCCAGGAGCCTGCACACCTGGCTCCATTTTACTTTTTTATTTCTGTCTTGCGCGACTTCACTTTCACTTTTCACTTGGACGCATTGGAGAAGGAAATGGCAACCCGCTCCAGTGTTCTTGCCTGGGGAATCCCAGGGACGGGGAAGCCTGGTGGGCTGCCGTCTATGGGGTCGCACAGAGTCAGACACTACTAAAATGACTTAGCAGCGGCAGCAGCAAACAAGATTTGGGGCTTCCTAGGTGGCTAAGTCGGAGAAGGCAATGGCACCCCACTCCAGTACTCTTGCCTGAAAAATCCCATGGACGGAGGAGCCTGGTAGGCTGCAGTCCATGGGGTTGCTAAGAGTCAGACACAATTAAGCGACTTCACTTTCACTTTCATGCATTGAAGAAGGAAATGGCAACCCACTCCAGCGTTGTTGCCTAGAGAATCCCAGGGACGGGGGCATCTGGTGGGCTGCCGTCTATGGGGTCACACACAGTCCGACAGGACTGAAGCGACTTAGCAGCCAAAGCAGGTGGCTTAGTGGTGGAGAATCCGCCTCCAGTGCAGGAGACGCCGGCTCGATCCCCGGGTACTGAAGATCCTCTGGAGAAAGACATGGCATCCACTCCAGATTCTTGCCTGGAAGATCCCGTGGGCAGAGGCGCCTGGCAGGCTGCAGTCCATGGGGTCACAAAAGACTCACACACGACTTAGGGACTAAACAACAACAAACAAGATTTATTTAACACATGCAAAGCTCCTCTTCCTCAACAGCTATTTTAACATTATTATTACTACTGGATAATAGTAACTATCACAGCTTTTTCAGTTACCTTGCCGAGAGAGGCATGGGACAATTGGCCCAAAGTTCAGGCCGTTTGCTTCAGGAATTTCTCAAGATAAAATCTCAGCATGCAAGGGGTCATTAAAATGATCTAGTTTCGGCTTCTGAATTTCCCTGAAAATGAGCTGAGACCTAACAAGATATCTACTTGCCCAGGGCACATACTAGGATGGAACTGGGGAACATGCTCTCTTTGACCTAACTGCCCCTCAGTTGAAGGACAAGCTGGGTAGTTTCTTCCCTCTTCGCTGCTGCTGCTGCTGCTGCTGCTGCTAAGTCGCTTCAGTCGTGTCCGACTCTGAAGCAAAACTTAAAGTCAGCACCTTGTCACTTGTGCTGTTCTTTTAAAGATATCAACTCTGTTGTGTGAATTTTGAGCCCATAAGGACCTTTGGGACAAGGTTATAGTTCCTCTACTGAGGATACAGTGACAAGTCTCACTTGTTTTAGAGTGTTGAATTCAGTGTAAGAGACTTAGAAATCCATGATCAAATAAAAAAGCAACATAATAATTAACAAATTTATAAAGTAAAATCAATGTTAAGAAGTCATCCTTCTGCCTCACACACAGACTCCCAGATTATCAACAGTAGGGGCAGGTGGAAGAGCTAACAAAGGAGTTATTCACTATTAATGAAAAGATGGTAAAGCTGCTCTTGCTTGCTTTGGGGAAGCACCTTCTAGATGTGAGATATGATGTGGGGGACTGTCTGCCATGTTGGAAATTAAGTCTGGGCGCTTTCTCCTGTTTCGATTGACCTTGATGAGCCTGGCTGGAATCCAGGAGTATGTAGTGCAACAAGCAGTTTCTCTGCACTGAAGCAGTCTCTGCCTCTATCACCTGCAGGCTGGGAGACCTTGACAACTTGGAGGCTGAAAGAACCCCACACAGCACTAGGGCTGAGGGGTGTCCCTCAGCAAAGACCTTACATCTGTGGGGATGGGCTGCCAGCCCAGAAAACTACTCCTGGCTATTGTCCTGGAGCAAAGATACTCACCTTCCATGTTTGAGTCTGGCTGATTATGTAAGGTGTTCATTGCAACTCTAGCTAGAGCTCCAGCCCCTCCTTGTAAACCTCATCCTCAGGGTCCTGTTCTAGAACTTTTTCTCTGCTGATATGAAAAGCTCTCCCTGGGAGTCAGTCTAATCTAATCTCAGGAGTATCCCTGAGGTTGTTATAAGAACTAAATGAGAAAATCTAATAGTAAGTACTAGATGCATGTTAGCAGTTATTATCATCACTGTTATTATTTTTTAGCCATTCTGTGGTCACAGATGATGTTGATGGCAGATTTTCCTACAATTCAAGCCTTTTCTAGGAGCGCTAGACTTGAATATCCAACCCTGTACAGGAGGGCATTTCCATATCCTAAGTAGATGTACTTAGATTTTTAAAATTCACCATTCTCAAGATGGAATATAGTTGTAGTCCCTTTTGCAACTCATTGTCTGGTCTAGTCTCTGTGAATGGCACTGATAATAGTCAGGGGCTAGGCCAGTAACCTGGCAACCATCGCCAGTTCCTCCTATTATCTTTCAAATCTGCTTTCTTCACCTACCCCCACCTCCTGCCTTAGTAATGACAGGTACTGACCGTGCCTGCATCATTCCATCATTTCTCCTCCCGCCAGTGTGCACTTCAGTTTGTCCTCGAAGCAACCAGAGTCATCATTATATAATGTAATGTGATCATATCATTTTCCTACTGTAAATCTTTCGTTCACTTCCCACAAACTTTCAGGAAAATGTAAACGTGAGCGTGTGATGCTCCTTACATAACATCTGTTTTCTCGTCACTTTCCCTTCTCACACGTGGAAGCCTGGCTCTGCTGAACGGTGATGGACACCAGTGGTTTTCTGCCTTCCTGTCTCCCCATGTGCTGTCTCCCTAGGCTGTGCACACCTCCTCCCTCCCCAACAAAGTAAAAGTGTGTCATTCTATTGGTCCTTCAGGATTCAGCCTGGGTGTCTTCTCTTTTAGGAAGTCTTCACTAAGCCTTAGGCTGATTACGGAGTTTATATTCTACAGGATTGTAATTTCTCTCTCTTCTGCCAAGTGTGCGTTCCCAAGGGCAGTAGAACAAGTCTTTAATCTTCACGGCCACGGTGCTTTACTGGTGTATAGAAAGTGTCCATCACATATTTGCTGAATATGAGAATGGCCTGGAACTAGAATAAATATATTTGGTTTTATAGCTGCTTTTATTCTGATTCGAAGCCATTCTCACTTTCAGGAAATATGTGATAGACACCAACACATTTTTCTCAAGCTGCAGGTTTTTCACCTGTAAAATGGGGACTAATGATGCCCCCTAATGTTGTGAGGATTAATGAAAAGTGAATGTAAAAGTCTGCTATAAAGTGTATAGCACGGTACCTGAGTCATTATAATAAATGCAAACCCACATCTCCATGCATGCACGTAACGTGTGCGTGTTAGATGCATCCATGTGTCTTTTGGTGCACCTGCATGCTTACTTGGAAAAACAGCTTCCAAAACCTTCACTGGTCTTGATCCCCCCCGAACAGACCTGCTGAAATAGGTGGGTAGATAATTTTGATAAGCAGTCCAGGTTTAATAGCAGTGCTGTCCAGTTACCAGTCCTCTGAATTCATCACACCCATACACACAAATTCAAACAGTGCAAATTTATAGGGCACTGAACAGGTATTAGAATTCATTACAGCTTTTATTACGGCTGTTACTGCTTTTTCTACTAAAGCCTTTACGTTGAAAGCACTTCCCAGCCGGGCTTTTGTTTTATTTTCACATCAGTTACTGAACGTGTGGTTTTCTCAGTTTGCATGCCAAGGGGGTCCGTTCGACAGCCCTTCCCTTTTCCAGTGCTCAGCTGGGTGGGTAGCAGAGCCTGTCGTCTTTCCGTTCCCGGAGGTCGATGGAGGAAGTTTGTGTAGAATAGGTAATCGGTAAAATCCGGCAGAACCCATGAAGGCGTAAATCGACCGGTGCTTGTTTATAATGCTTTGAGTTGCCACCATTATGTCTGCGCTTCGGGCCTGCCCTAATTGTGGAATCTGCTCTTCTAACGTCAGTAGCAGGGGAAATTCTTGGTCTTTCGTTTCCCAGGAGGGTAATTGCCTCTCCTTCCGCAGCGCGAGTTGCCAGCTGCCCGGCTGCCCCGGGGCTTTGAAGTGGGAGGCGCTCCGGGGCGCCTCGCCTCCTGGGTGCCCGCAGCCCCTCGCCCACCTCCTCGACCTCCTGCCTCCCGTTCTGCTCTGAGAAGCCAGGTGGCGCCAGCCCGCAAGCCCTGCCGGAGTGGAGGGCGCGGACTTGGAAGGAAGGCAGGCTGGGCTGGCGCTCCCTCCCCTGCGAACCCCTGGAGGGATACGAGGTGTCCTGTGTGCCACATGCAGCTTGGGGAATGGAAGTAATTAAAGCCGTGAGGTTTCTAGCTTTTCACGGTGTTTTCGGTGGGTTTTGATTTGGGGAAGGAGGGCGAGGAGTGGGGCAGGCCTGTTTCAGTCTCGCAGTATCCTGTGTCCGCCTGTCTGTGCTGCAGATGACGCGCGCACGCACGCGGGCAGGGTCGGAGACCTGGTGTCCTCAGCCAGGCATAACTGTGCTGAGTGACAGAGCCCTGAATGCAGGTCCTAAAGAGGCAGACCCAACCCAGCTGTGGAAGGAGGGCTTTGAGCTTCCCTCACAGGACAGCTGAGGGTCTGGCTCTATTAGGGAAGGCACACGTTTCAACTTTCAAACCCCATTCTTTATCCTTGAAGTGTTTCCAGTCTTTGAACTACTGTCATTTAACAGGGAGAAGAGAGAAACTCCATTATGCGATTATATAGATTTACTTGATTTAAACCAAACTTCATTGAACAGAAATGTTTGTTGAAACTTAGAAAATAACCACTTACCTGCTAATGAGAATTTAGCCATCTACACGTGCTGCTGTTTCAAATCATCGCCAAATTTTAAGTTAAGATGAATCCAATAAAAGTAATTGTTTGGTATTTATTGGAAAACTAGGAACACAGAGTTGGTATTATGGCCTGTAGCAATTTTAGAACTTTAACAGAAATGACAGTAACACATATGCAAACACACAGAGCTCTCAGCAACGCGGGTCATGGTGACAGCGTGCTACTAATGCTGCCTTTTCTGTGATGCTGGTGGTGTGTTTGTTCCAGGGTGGACTTCAGAACAGTGTTTTTCATACTGCAGGTTGCTATCCATTAGTAATTCATGAAATGAGTAATGTGAAATTTGACTAGCAGTTTTAAAGTGGCATAGAAAAGAAGTTTTCCCCATGTGTATGTATACATGTATACTGCGTCACAATGCAAAATATATTTCTTGTCATGGATTACATTAAAAAGTGAACGTGATAGTGGTAGAGAAATCCAAGGGCCCCATCCGTGTTATGCTCTTGGAGTTTGGGGTGCAAAGTTGGGGCTTCTGCTACTCTGTGGTGAACTAGAGGGTATGTGCCCTCTTGCAGACCTGACACTGAGCATGATCCTCAGAGAAAATGAGATTGGGAGATGAGGATTCAGTTTTTCAAATCTCAGCACTGTGGGTTTTTTCCTGGTTATAAAAGTAATACATGATAAGAGATCATGTCAGACCTCAGGCCCCAGGAAAAAGATTGGCATGGAAGAGTGAGATGGACCCCCAGGGGGGAAGGTGGCAATGGGAAGATGGGGATATAGCAGAAGCCTGCTTATTCAGTCTGGGTGTGGAGGGGAGGGTATCTTATCTTAGCAGGGGAAGGTAGAAAGAAGAGTCTTAAACCAATTCTTAAACCAATTCCCAAGCTCGGGAACCGACCCTGGGGATGAGGAATGCTTCTGTCCCTGATCTTCCTCTCTGCCCCAGTGTCTAAGAGGAGCAGAGAGCACCCTGATTAAACCGTATGTACTAAAGGGCAGGTCTTGTGTGTTAAGAGTCAATCTCCTGTTTCCTGGTATAGGAGCCTGCCCTGTATGACACCAGGCATATCAACCAAGGTTCTCTTTTTCCACTCCAGATACTTGGATTGGTTATCTGAGCCAGACACACATTGGATGTGGCCTTCCTTCTCTGTCTTCCTTGCATTCGTGCTGGTCATGACTTTAACCCTATCTCATGTGGTCAGCCAGAGGGAAAGAGGACATAGGCTTAGACTTTGGGGTAATGGACGCTAGCCCAGGCTGTATCTGAGCCTGACCCGGACCTCTGCTGAGGTATGTGCTGTGTTCACCACTGGTAATCTAGAGGGCCTTGTTTCCACTTTCTATTGCTCCAGAAATGCCTAATTTCCAACTGCAGGGGTTCTCAAACTTCAGGATGCAGCAGAATCAGCTGGAGGGCATTTTTAGGTTACAGATTACTGGGCTCCACTCCCGCTTTGATGCACCAGGCCTGGGGTGCATTTCTAACAAGTTGCCAAGTGAAACTGATGCTGCTGGCCCAGGACCAGACCTTGAGAACCAGTGGTCTGTAGACTCTTGGGAAGGGGGTTGGGGGAGAAGGTGACTGGCAGAGCAAGATGAAAGCCCTCCTGAGATCTTGTCCTTACCACCTTAATTCCATGAACCCTGCTCCACCCCCCGACCCCAAGCCAATCCCCTAACACTCAAGGCTACTGGGGGGATCAGATCTGGAGGAGGGTGACTCAGTAACACTGGCTCTGAGTGGTGTATCTGGGGACTCTCCATCTTGAGAGGACTCCGGAGGGTTCCAGACATCTTCCTCTTGGCAGGCCACTAAGAATGTGGATGACTGTCCCTGGAGGAGAGCCTTGCCCATGCCTGTGGTACTCCTTGTGCTGGGGACCCAGGGTACACGGTCTAGAATTCCCAGGACATCTGCAGCAAGAGGCAGGATGCAGGGCAGGTTCTGACAATGAAATGCATTCACATGGCATTTGAAAGGCAGACAAGAGGAAAATACTTGTCTTTCCTCAGCTGTGGGGGTGCCTAGGAGGGCTCTGGAAGGTGGGCGTTTGGGCAGTGGCCCCATCCCACTGCCAACTGCCTGTTCCCCAGCCTAGAGGGTGTGGGGGCTCTCATGGTGGCTGTTCCTCCAGCCCTTCTATGTCTACGCTACTTAAGAGACTGTATTTTTGATTTTCAGCCTGAGGCTAAACAACTAGTTACTTGAGCAAGTTGGCCTGGCTCAGTGTGAACTGGTTGCTAGATGGACGATGCGGATCCCAGCCACAGTGGGGCTGCTTCCTCTGTCTACCTTGCTGCCTAAGCCCCACCCTAACACCCTGAACCTGCAGATAGTATTCTGGATTTGATTCTCTGGCTCAGCAATTCTTCCTGAGCACAGGCAAGACTGAATCTGTCACTTACTAATTTTTTCCAGAAGGACTTGGTTGCTCTGCTACTGTCCCACTGCTCTTGGGCACAGTGCCTCTCCCTGTAGGGGGAGACCTCCCCACTGTGCCATGCTCTGGTGTGAACCTGTGAACTGGCTCCTGCCAGTGAAGTGGGAGTGGGACTGACTGCCCTTGATCTTTAGTCCCTCTGACTGCAGGTCAGCCATGATGCAGATAGAGGCGGCTCCCCACCCAGGGCCCCAAAATGATGATGCTGCTGCAGGAACCCAGGAGGGACATGGTGCTAACACTCTCAAAAAATACTAATTCTCTAGTAGTTAGTTGAGTTCTGTGAAGTAGTTGGGATTTTAGAGGCCTCATAGGTTGTACCTCTCACCCCAGCTAAGGTTTGGTCCAAAAGAGCCAGTGGTTCTTCCAGACACACCCATGGGCTAGGTCAGGAAAGGGCAGGGAGTTACTCCAAAGGCAGTCCTGTTACCTGAAAACTCTGGGGTGGGGAAATAGGGGTTTCCAAAGGGATTTCATGGCTGTAGAATTATATCACTCTCAGTATCTGAAAGGATTCGCCAGAAATAGAAATATAAGGAGAGGCTATAAACGCGTTAATTCTTGTCTCATTTTCATTCTTGCATATTTGAAGGCCTAGGGAGACCATTCAAGTGACGGATCAAGGCATTAAATAAAATTTTAAGCAACGGTAATCCTATCCAATAGAGTTTCAGCTCCTTACTAGGTGAACTGTGGCCGGAACATTAACAGGGTGGACTCTCTGCCAAGACATCCCTGGCTCCTCGTTAACTGAGGTCTGTGGCTCCCAGAACAGTGCTCTGCCCTGGCTGCCGAGACTCGGGAAACTGGGTTGTTTTGAAACCCAGTGCTCTTAATGAAGCAGTTCCTGGCCCTGAAATGTGCGGAAAAATATCTAAAAGTGCGACGAAAAACTGGTCTGTTGAAAAGCTAATGACCTTTCCAGGGTTGATTTTTAAATAACAGATTTGTTTTATTTGACACTTTGGTAAATGATTTAATAAAATATAACAAGGTCAGAGAAATTGCTCAGTGCATTTCATGTCCTGAAGCCTGGAATATCTGAACCCTGTGCTCGCAAACGAGCATCATTATTAGTGAAAATTTTGTTGTAAAATTTTGCATGGACCGTTTTGGAGTGTCAGACTTCTAGGCGCTATCACAGAGTTGGCAAGGTTCAAGAGATCTTTTTTTACTGACTTAATAACATTTTTCTTTATTGTCTCCATAATCACCTGCTTTATGAACTGTGGCTAGAGCAGATGTTGCAACTGGTAATTTTCTTAGAACCCAAATGCATTTATATTTTTCCATCTTTTGATTTTCATCATTTCTGGGAATTGTTAGTAGATGGAAAAAAAGAGAATACATTATAAACAATTCAAAACACTAAAAACAAAATTCCTTGGACCTTTTACAGATACCACACATGCAAATAAATGTGGCTTTGCATTCCAATGACATTTGAGTGGGGATTACATTTTCCTCATTAACCTCTTTCTTAACCAAACAGTATTGTTTTTCAAGTCTGTTTTATTGAAATCAAGTTTGACATTTTAAATTAATTCACATTGACTCAGTTCAAGTGAAGAGGCAGAATGTCTTCTTTTGATCCCAGTCATTTGTGCAGTTCTGGTTGAACTGTGCAAAGTAGGAATGCCTCCTGGTTTAGGATGAAATTGGGAGGTTGATTGTATTGCTTGCAAAATCAAAACATTAGGGTACTAAGTATGTTTTTTTCTCATCCTACTAAGGAGAGAGGTAGAAAAAGCAATCATGGATGCACACCTCAGATCTGAGGTGCTTATTTTCTGAAAGTGAAAGTGTTAGTTGCTCAGTCATGTCTGACTCTTTTTGACCCCATGGACTATAGCCTACCAGGCTCTTCTCTCCATGGGATTCCCCAGGCAAGAATACTGGATTGGGGTGCCATTTTCACCTCCAGGGGATTTCCCAACCCAGGGATTGAACCCAGGTCTCCTGCATTGCAGGCAGATTCTTTATCATCTGAGCCACTGATGGCAAGCTATTTGTAAGATTAATATACTTACTTCTAATCGAAGAAGCACCCAATCTGTCTTCCTTTGGTCATAACCAGTGATTTCTCTGCTAATAAGTGGACTTAATTTGAAACAGTGGGAGTCTTCTCTTTTCTCCAGGAAAAGTCAACAGAGTTGTTTAGAAAGACTGCACAATTTCGGTAGGAAGAGAAATCTAACGAAGTTTTATTTAAACTTGTATAAACACTTAGGCATGTATCTGCAATTCTTGCCCTGACATAGAACAAAGGTATACATCATTTTCAGTGTTGATATTTGGCAGTAGATGGTGAAATATTTTGGAGTAGGAAATCACAACCCGCTCCAGTACTCTTTGCCTGGAAAATTCCATGGACAGAGGAGCCTGGTAGGCTACGGTTCATGAGGTCACAAAGAGTTGGACGCAACTGAGTGAGCATGCACACACGGTGAAATATTTGTGGGTATTTAGGTATTCTAAGTAAAATGAGAGAGGTTAAAATAAGTCTGGGTCTGAGACACGCACCAATTTTAGGAAACCTTGTAGCAGTTGTCTTCGCTCCGCTGTTTGTACTCTCTTGTTTTGTCAGGGTTTCTTTTTCATTCCTCCATCTTCTCATGCATTGTTTTTAGCTCCTATAATCCTAGCTCAAGATGGCATGAGTTAGAGTTGGAAAGAGAAGCAACAATAGTTTTCTTAGTGTCCACAGTTTCAGAACACACCCTTTCATGATATTTGACACTGTTTTGTACGTGTGTGCTTTCTCTAGTGGAAAATACATTATTGAGAGTTTGTCAGATGATACCGTATTGCAAAATGTTTGCAAAACTGAATTGTTGACAAAATGCATGTGATTCTGAAAGGGCCTGCTTGATTGAAAGCAGTTGATTTCAGCATGAGAATACTGCTCATTCTTTTCTGCTGTTTTTCTCTTTTGGATTTTACAAAGCATACCCCTGGACTTCTGCTGGCCACAGATAGCAGTTTCTACACTGATAACTTAGAACAGATTAGAGCTAAGGTTTCAGAACTCTCTATGCCTTCTACTCCTGGAGTGAGCATTCAGGAGAATCGCTCTCCTACGATCAACTCTGGAATCAATCTCCTATGACCAATTCATAGGAAGCTGAAGTCCCCTGCATGCCCGCAGTGTCTCACACCACCTACTGAGTGACGTAATCATGAGAGGGTAGTCCTAGCATGTGCTTTGGTCATCATGATACAACTGTGCCCTCAGTAGGTCCTTTGAGAGATGCTCATTCAGAACTGATTTGCTGTTCACACCTTAGCACCCAACCTGGCTGACACTTAGCCTATGTCTGCGAATGAAACTAGAATCAGTTCTGCCACTAATTATAATAGAAACAAGGCAATTCCATCATGAAAGCACAATAGCCTCATGAAAAATTGCATTTGAATACTTGGGGATAATAATTGGGATGTTTAAAAAATTTTTTAAGCCCCAAAAAGTAGTGTATGTGATATATGGTGAGAGAGAATTCTTCAAAAGTATAATGTATTTTACATCTCAGTTGTCTTTTGGCTAACAAAGAATTAGCATCCTGAAAATTGACCAAAGAAGGAGAAAAAATATTGCTATATTTTTTCATTTTCAATACACTTTGTCAAATTACTCTCTTAATTAATAAGGAAAACCATCCACAGCAGTGTAGTTCATGTTTATTTGGAATTTCAGAAAAGTTACTGTCCCCAGCTGTCTTCTGAACTTTTCAAAGAACTTTTTTGCTGTTGAGCTTCGTCTTGTTTAAAGATGTTAGAGCTGCATTGAAATTAATATCAACAATCAGAAAGTAATATCACAGTTCTGGTTGTCATTATCCTGTTTAGACATGCTAGAACTGGATTGCCTGTGTTAGCTTAATGGGTTAGAGAAAAGAAGCATTAAGATTCATCATGATGGGGGCTTCAACTACCCTGGCATTGCCAGATGCCTCATTTTCTAAACTCAGAACAGCTGATAAATTCATAATTCACCTTAATTACTGTTCTCAGCCATATCTGGCTGTTAGAATTATCCCATAATTTTTTTTTAATGGGTAGGGTAGGCCCCACCCATTCTAATTAAAGCAGAATCTCTAGGAGTGGGGCCCCAGACATTGTTTGTTTGTTTTTTAAATGTCCCTGCCCCCAAGTGCGGAGAAGGCAGTGGCAACCCACTCCAGTACTCTTGCCTGGAAAATCCCATGGACGGAGGAGCCTGGTAGGCTGTAGTCCATAGGGTCACCAAGAGTCAGACACGACTGAGCGACTTCACTTTCACTTTTCACTTTCATGCATTGGAGAAGGAAATGGCAACCCACTCCAGTGTTCTTGCCTGGAGAATCCCAGGGACAGGGGAGCCTGGTGGGCTGCCGTCAGACACGACTGGAGCAACTTAGCAGCCCCCAAGTGATTCCAGTGTGCAGCGAGGTTGAGAATCACTAACCCACATGATAATTCCATCTTTCAGAAGGGAGAGGATTAACACTCTGCTTCTAATTCTGGCCAACTCAGAGGCCCTGCATGGAAAATCAGAAGTGACAGGAATCCTGGAAGAGGGCCACCTGGCCATCAGAAAATTCCAGAGGGATGTGGTCACTGCCAGACACACTCAGTTTGAGTTTTAAAATATCTCAGGAAATTATAAAAGCTTGACTTTGACCCTTTGGTCTCCCCTGGTCTGAGAGTCCAAAAAGAAGCAGGGGAGAGTCCTCAGAATGAAATTCTGATGCTACAATTGTGAATGATCCAAAGCAAGGGCTGGGGGCCAAGGGGAAGAAGAGAAGAAAAGGGAAGGGGGCAGCCAAAAAGATTTACTATTTTTGTGTAGGAAGCTGGCTGCTGAGATCAGATATGTTTTTCAATAGTGTATATAAATGTGAAATATGATCTGAGAAACAAGCATGGATACAAAAAATCTGTCAAGAACATGTGAGAAAAGAGTCAGAAAGACTAAATCCAGAAGGAGTCCACCATTCCCGATGATGAAGAGGGTCATTTGACAAAAAGCAACTTCGGGAGCCACACAGGGCTGGATGGCATTTCAGCCATGTTGTGTCAGCAGGAAAGGCACAGGGTGACCACACCCTCAAACTGTTTCACACTTTAGAAAGGATGGGACAGAGTTTGGTTAAAAGGGGTTGAAGAATAAGATCACTTGAGAGCAAATGCTTGCTGACCTAAATAAGTTCAAACACTTATATGGAAATAACAAACTGGAATATTAATATAATTTTCAGATGAAATTGCTTTAATCTTTAAAAATAAGAATGTAAGATGAGCCTGAGGACTGTTCCACATTTTTTTAAGAGGAAAGTAGAAAACACCTTTGAAGTATACACTCAAAGACTTGCTGATTCTTCAGTTCAGTAATTCTAGGACGTACTTTAAAATGCAATTTGAATACATGACTTGCCACATTAAATCATACCAATGATGTAGTTAACAGAGCAGAGACAAGGAATTATAACCTTTTAAATAATCGAATTCAAATTCAGAGGTTCAATAAAGAGAATTTTATAAAAGCTGAAAACCCTCTTGGAATAGTTAAATAATACATTATAACTGACCACCCCAAAACTCTGTGGCTTATAACACTATTAATTTGCTCACAATTCTGTTTTCCTGGGCCCAGCTGGCTAGTTTTGTCTGGTGTCCCTCAGGCAGCTTCAGTCATCTTCAGCTAGACTGAGGCTGGATAGACCAGGACAGCTTCAGCCACATGTCTGGTGGTCATTGCTGGCTGCCAGCTGCACTACAGCTCTGCCTCAGGGGTGCAGGGCTCGTTTACATGGTGGCAGCCTTCCAAGAGAACAAGGGCAGAAGCTGCAAGGTCAAGGCTTACAGGTCACATACCATCACTTCTGCCTCATTCTGTTGCTCAGAGCGAGTCACAAGGCCAACCCAGACCAGGGGACAGGGAATCAGATAATACCCTTCAATGAGAGTTGTTGCAATTTGTATGTCTTATCTACCATTCTCTCCTCAGAGAAATGCTTCTACACTAATATGCAGGAAATAGTTTACTTTCAGGGGATCCACAGACCCTTGCAATCCATGTTAAGGGTCTTTATTCTAACCATTGGCCTATTTAAACAAGGAAATTAAAGTCCAAAGACACTAAGGACTGTTTGTATAGGACACAGCATTGCAGAGTGGGCTGTCACATAAGTTTCATAACTCCCAAGCCTGTGCTATTTTCATCCTGCCCAGTTGATAATCACCTCATTATTATCGGAAGGGAATTTTAGTGATTTCAGAAGTCAACTTTGACTCCCAAATCTGGACAACAATTTTACTGAAATGTATACAGTAGAATGTAAGTATTGAATATTTGATCTCATATTCTACACGTACATCCAGGGAGGAAAATTGACTGGCTAAAATAGATGTGGGGATTGAATCTGCCTCCAATGCAGGAGACTTGGGTTTGATCGCTGGGTCTGGAAGATCTCCTGGAGAAGGAAATGGCAATCCACTCCAGTATTCTTGCTTGGAGAATTCCATGGACAGAGGAGCCTAGTGGGTCCATGGGGTCACAAAGAGTCAGACATGACTGAGCAACTAACACTACACCACTATGCTATTATTTTATTAATTTGTAAACTGGCATAACTTTATAAGTTATGGGCAGTTCCTTACATGTGGTTCTTTTTTTACTGACAGCTGTTCTTTATGCTTCAACTTACTCATGCTGAAAAGTTGATTACACAGATAATTTGAGATTAGCAAGATTCTTTTCACTTTTACACCATCTATTTTAAAATGCACTCATTAACAAAAACAACACATTTTCAGTTATATTGATATTTACCAGGCACTGTTACCATTCAAGTTTTTGTTTTTTCCTCATAAAGACAATTAAAGGGAAGTTGATGTGGTTTAAATTACTGCCTTTTGTTGTTGCCAGTGGATGACTTTATGTGAAAACTGCAGATTTTACTTAAAATTTATATTAACCATTAGTATTTTATTCATTATTTTATTTTTTGGTAAATTTGGCAGGTGGATCTGGTCCAGATGGATGGAGAGAAATGAATTAGTTTTGAAACATCTAATTTTCAGAAATTATTGACTCATGAAGTTATGGGTTTTTTTTTTTTTAAAGCTTTTTATCATAAAATATTCAAGCATGAAGAGAAATAGTAAAAAGTACAATGGACACTCATAATCCCATACTTTTAATCCATAATTGTCATTATTTTGCCATCTTTGCTTCATCTGTGTTCTGTTGTTATTAGGCCATTTTAAAGTCAGTCACCCCCAAGCACTTCAGCATACATCCCCCCGAAATGAGAACATCCCCTTACATAATCCACTTAATAAGTTAATTCCCATACCTAGTCCATATTCAAATTGTAACCTGGGCTTTATAGAATTTTTTTTCCAATTTAGAATCCAATCAAAGAGCACATGTTGCAGTTGGTCTGTCTTCAGTTTCTTTTTATCCAAAATAGCACACACACACACCACTTTCCCATGCTCCTGACTTTTAGAAGAGGCCACGCCAGTTGTCTTTTAGAATGCCCTAATTCTGGGCTGTTTGGATTCTTTCTTCATGTGGTTTAACACATTCCTTCATGTTCAATATGTCCTGTAGAGTCTCTATGAGGCTCAGGTTACACATTTGAAGAATACTCCACACACGCGAGCATGTGCCGCATCGTGCGTGACGCCAGCTGGGCACTAAGCCTGGCCGCCACACTATTACTGATGTCCGGTTTGACCCCTGAGTTAAGGTGATGATAGTCCCATCTCTCTCTATTTGTAAGGTGGGTTTTCTCTTTGTCAATTAGCAAATCATCAGTGGAGCCATGAAAATATCCAGTTCCCTAAAGTTAGTCTTTTTTTTAAAGCATACCTCACTGTACTTTCTATTTTAATAAAGAATTATATTTGGTTTTTCAACACTTTCATTGAGTTGGTATATTCACTTAAAATTATGAAAACAAATCAATGTCTGCATTAAGCCAGTAGGTAATTATTCATTCTCTCCCTCCTGTCTTTGTCATTCTTGGCACCATTCTGGCTTTCAGTGGTCATGCATACCTGGGCTAGTACATTGGCCATCATTTGGTTCCCGGAGCTGAGTGTTATAGTTTCTTCATCCACTCTTGGTATTTTATGGTTGCTCCATGCCTGTGTTCAGACCTAGAGCAATGTAAACTGCTGTAGACCTGAATGACATATTGTCCTGAGTAATGAAATGAGATCCAGGCAGGACCCAGTGACCAAGAAGGTGGGCTTTCCTGAAGGTATACGATGGCTGCTGGACTCTGACCATCAGTGAATTGAGCCACACACTGGATTTGAAATGGAGGTCCCTCCAAGTGACTTCTTTTTTTTTTTCTAACAAGGTCAAAAGACATGAATGAAAGCATAGCAGTAACCAAACATGGGGGTATGAAGCCTAATTAGGAATAGAAAATGATTTCTAAAATCTGTGTCTGTTCATTCTCTTTCTTCATTTGTTTTTGTTTCACTCTCATCTGTGATCCATTTGCCTTTCGTCATCTTCTACCATGGCTTCTGCAAGAATATCCATCTTGAAATGTCCAGCACGGCTCGCACCCACTTCAAACATTGTTTAAAATCTCATTTATTATTTTGTACTGCGGTCTCACTTAAAAGCCAGGTTACTGAAGCTGCAGAGCACATACCTTTAATTCCCAGGGTTAGAAGGAGAAAGAGAGAGCGTGGGAGGAGGGGATGAGCTAAAGCTGTGAGACGTTCCACAACAGACATGCCAGGAAAATAAGAAAAGTCAGAAGCCTTACAGGCAACTAAAATCTCTAGATGCAAGGAAACTGGGAAGTGCTCAAACCTGGGCTCAGTAGAGTATAGAAATGTGATGAAGACCAGGACTGGTATTTTTTTTTTTTTCCCCAACAAGAGGTTAGTTACTTAAGGACCACATTCCCAGGATTAGAAGGATTTGCCTGAATAGCCAAGGGAACACTTATCTGCAGTTGAACTAGTGAAATGAAGATGCAGATTCTGTGCAAGCTGCCTGTTACAGGAGACTATATTTAGAACTTGAAATTGGCACTGGGAATAATCATATTAGATTGATATGAGCAGATGAAAGCTATATTAAGTAGGAATTATGTTTTGTAATTAGCTTAAATTTTCAGATACTAAAATCCAGGTGTTTGGGGGAGCCATTAGGGTTTAGCATTTCCTCTAAAGAAAAACAAACACAAGACCATGTGGGGACATCTCAGGCCAGGAACTTAATCATATTCATTCAGCTTGGTTCCTTCCTTCGTGCCCAAATAGAAAACAGGGACCTGCAGTAGAAAACTGGGCTTCTCTGGTGGCTCAGTAACAAAGAATCCACCTGCAATGTGGGAGATGTGGGTTCAGTCCCTGGGTCGGGAAGATCCCCTGGAGAAGGAAATGGCAACCCACTCCAACATTCTTGCCTGGGAAATCCCATGGACAGAGGAACCTAGTGGGCTATAGTCCATGGGGTTACAGAGAGTCAGAGACGACTTAGCGACTAAGCAAGAAATATATAACATTGCATTAGTTCTCAGGTGTACAGTAGAATGATTCAATATTTGTATATATTGCAAAATGCAATATATTGCAGAATAAGTTCAGTTAGCATCCATCAACATACACAGTTACAATTTTTAAAAATTTAACTATAGTTGATTTATAATACCGTGTTAATTCCAGGTATAAAACTTCAGCTTCTTTTCCACTACAGATTATAAGATACTGAATACAATTCCCTGTGCTGTACAGTAGGACCTCGTTTATCCATTCTGTATATAATAGTTTGCATCTGCTAACTCCAAACTCCCAGGTCATCCCCCTCCTCTCTCCTTGGCAACCACAAGTCTGTTCTCTGTGTCTTGTTGAGTCTGTCTCTGTTTCACAGATACGCTGATTTGTGTCGTATTTTAGATTCCACATATAAGCGATATCACATGGTATTTGTCTTTCTCCTGTTGAGCTACTTAGTACGACAATCTCTAAGTCCATCTGTGTTACTGCAAATGACATTTCATTCTTTTTTGTCACTGAACAATATTCCATTGAATATTGGTCAAGATTATTGGTCTTCAATGACCAATTCATTGAATATTGCTCAAGAAAAGCTATGAAAAACATAGACAGCATATTAAAAAGCAAACATTACTTTGCTGACAAAGGTCTGTCTAGTCAAAGCTATGGTTTTTTCAGTAGTCATGTATGGATGTGAGAGTTGGACTATAAAGAACGCTGAACACCAAAGAACTGAGGCTTTTGAACGGGTGTTGGAGAAGGCTCTTGAGAGTCCCTTGGACTGCAAGGAGATCAAACCAGTCAATCTTGAAGGAAATCAGTCCTTAATATTCATTGGAAGGACTGATGTTGAAGCTGAAACTCCAATACTTTGGCCACCTGATGCAAAGAACTGACTCATTGAAAAACACCCTAATGCTGGGAAAGATTGAAGGCAAGAGGAGAAGGGGACAACAGAGGATGAGATGGTTGAATGGCATCACTGACTCAATGGACATGAGTTTGAGCAAGCTCTGGGAGTTGGTGATGGACAGGGAAGCCTGGAGTGCTGCAGTCCATGGGATCGCAAAGAGTTGGACACGACTGAGCAACTGAACTGAACTGGGAACTGAATATTCCATTATATGTGTGTGTGTGTGTGTATTTGAATTACAGCTTTGTCTGGATATATGCCCAGGAGTGGGATTGCTGGATCATATAGTTTTAGGTTTTTGAGGACCTCCCTACTGTGCTCCATAGTGTCTGTACCAGTTTACATTCCCACCAACAGTGCAGAGGGTTCCTTTTTATCCACTCCCTTGAGCTACTTCACTTTTACTTTCACTTTCCAGCATTTATTGTTTGTAGACTTTTTAGTGATGGCTGTTCTGACCAGTGTGAGGTGGTACTTCATTGTGATTTTAATTTTCTTCTTTCTAATAATGAGCTATGTTGAGCTTCTTTTCATGTGCCTATTGACCAACTATATGTCTGCAATTAAATAATACTCAGATTAATATCATTTTCTTGTAAGGAAAAAAGACAAAGCAAAAGATGCATTTCAATCAAGACGAAAAATTTTGGCTATACCTCCCCACAAACAAGAACACAAACAGGCAACCATCTAAGAGAAAATACATAAGAGTTGAATTGAAAATTTTTTTTCAATTTATAAAATTAAAATTTTAAAGTCACTGACAGCACCAGATGGAGTCACAGGTGAAGGAAGACCAGCCACATTATTCTGGAGCTTCCATGCAGGAGTCCTTGCCT
Source organism: Bos indicus x Bos taurus (assembly GCF_003369695.1). NCBI lineage: Eukaryota > Metazoa > Chordata > Mammalia > Artiodactyla > Bovidae > Bos > Bos indicus x Bos taurus. The sequence goes on along the minus strand of NC_040083.1, from coordinate 5,668,042 downwards.
GCAGAGTCCCTGCACCAAGACACTCTTTACCTCTGGGTCCTTGCTATGTGTGGTTTGCAGCAGTTTCCGAGAGAGGGCCTCCTCAGCCTAAGAGCTGGGGAGCCTGACAGGGGACTCAGAACTCTCACTCCTCTGGGAGAAGCTCTGCAATATAATTATTTTCATTTGTGGGTCACCACCCTGCAGGTTTGGGGTTGAATTATATTGCACAAGTGCCCCTCCTACCATTTCACTGTGGCTTTTTTTGTGTTTGGATGTAGAATCTTGGTTTGGTAGGCTCCAGGCGTTTCTGTTCATGGTTGTTCAGTAGCTAGCTGTGATTTTGGTGTTTTTGTGAGGGCATGTGAGCTCAAGTCCTACTTCACCATCTTTTCTCTACCTCCATTCTAAAACTAACATGATGTTGTATGTCAGTTATATCTGGGGAAAAAATTAAAAAATCAACTTTACTTCCTAATTTATGTATTTGGCTGCCTCACCTGCTGGGCAGGACATTAATTCCTGGCTGACAGGAGTGGGTTTCTCTCCTTTGGAGTCTGAACACCCTGCATCTGGCACAGCGCCTGGCACAAAATACATACTCAACTGAACATGTGTGCATGGTTGATAGATGATTTAATGAACTAGTTCAGTCCAGTTCAGTTCAGTCACTCAGTCGTGTCCGACTCTGTGACCCCATGAATCGCAGCACACCAGGCCTCCCTGTCCATCACCAACTCCCAGAGTCCACCCAAACTCATGTCCATCGAGTCGGTGATGCCGTCCAGCCATCCCATCCTCTGGAAAAGACCCAGCATCAGGGTCTTTTCAAGTGAGTCAGCTCTTCTCATCAGGTGGCTAAAGTATTGGAGTTTCAGCTTCAACATCAGTCCTTCCAATGAACTGATCTCCTTTAGGATGGACTGGTGAAGTAGTTAAATAGTGGCTAATATTTGTAGAATTGTTTTTGGTGAAACAGTAGTTTTTCAGGGAACACTGAAAAGGCCAACTAATTTTCCCTTAAGATGGCTCATTGAATCTTCAAATGCTCTATAACTGTATACTTGAACTTATGTTGCAAGCATAATTTTTTAAAGTAAATCTATTAATACTCATTTAATCTTATAATTGAATCTCACTTGCTGTGATGGTTAATTTTATGTGTCAGCTTGACCGGACCAAGGAGTGCCAGACATTTGGCCAAATGTGGTTCTGGGTGTGTGTGTCTGTGAGCAGGGTTGAGAATGAGATTCACATTTGAGTCAGTAGATTGAGGAACACAGTTGGCCCTCCCTCATGTGGGTGAGCCTCAACCAACCAGCTGAAGGCCTGAGTGGAAGAAAAAAGTCTTGACACTCCTGTGAGTGAGAGAGAACTCTTCCTCTCTGACCGCCCTTGAGCTGCTATATCAGTTTTTTCTTGCTTTTGAACTAAAACCGAAACATCAGCTCTTTTGGGATGTCAGACCTGCCAGTTTTTAGACTGAGATCCTACCATCAACGTTTCTGGTTCTCAGGCCTTCAGATTTGGACAGGAACTGCATCAGTTCCCCTGGGTCCCCAGCTTCCTGCTGCAGATCTAATAACCTCAGCTTCCATGATGGTCTGAACCAGTTCTTTATAATAAACTTGTACGTACACACATGCATGCACGCACGTGTGTGTCCTGTTGGTTCTGCTTCTCTGGAGGACCCTGGCTAATACACCGGCAAAAGGAAATCTAGTTTTGTCAGGTTCAGCCATAAAGTATCACAAAACTTCACATAAAAATAATACTTCTAAAGTTAATGTACTGGAGCTGCAACTTGTAGAGGAAAGCATATACAGTAAAGATAAAATATCCATGAGCAGCCAAGCATTAGACATTAAATTTTATTTTTCTCTTTTCCTCCTTAAAAGAAAGATTCTTCCATGATAAACTCTCCATATAACAAATGAAAGCTTTTGTTGAAATTAAGGAAGAAGCAGGGAAGAAAAGGAAGAAGCAGAGGTAGTAAGAGGCAGTATGATTTCCACTTTCCAAAGTCATTTCCCACCCCCACCTCCAGGAGTTAGTGCCTCTCGTGAGCAGGGGCTTGCAGAAGCTACCAGGGTAACCAGGGCACTGCAGTAACCAGGCAAGTCAATCCAAAAACTGGTTTGCCTGATTTTTGTAAACTCTCAAATGGCCATGAAAACTTTTAAAATTGATGTTAAATACTCATTTGAGTATAAAATAGTGTCTTGTTGAGGGAGGGTTTGCTTAAGAAGAGACTGTTCCAGTTTTCATATTGAGCTGCCCTGTGGATGGGTGATTCTCATCCAGAATCCAGGTCAGGACGCATAACTACAATCAAGAAACCAAGAGGAGGGACTTCCCTGGCAGTCCACTGGTTTAGACACCATGCTTCCACTACAGCAGGCACAGGCTCAGTCCCTGGTCAGGGAGCTAGATCCCACATGGTGCATGCTGTGCCCAAAGAAGAAAAAAGAAGCCAAAAAGAGTCTAAAAGACTTTTTAAGCATCCAACCTAAAAGTGCAATGTTTTGTCCCAATGTACCCAATATTTATTAAGAACCTACTATGTGTTTGACATTATAGAGGCTGATTTTAATTCTTTGCCTTCTCATGAATTTGGAATTTATTCCCCTAAGTTCAATCAGCTGATTTCTTTTTTTTTTTTTTTTAATTTCCTTTTCTAACTGAGTCTGTATTGCATTTCAAATCTCAGTATCCAGGACAACTAGACTTTAAAAACTTTGTGTGTAGTCAATATTATTTCATCACATGGGCCAAGTTGCGATGTTTCTTTTAATTTTCATAATATATATAACATCTTCAGCTTTTATTTCTTTGTAAATACTTAACCTTCAAAGGTTAAAAATCATCACAGTTTTGAAATTTGATTTTAATCTTACCCTTTGACCTTTGGGAGAAAATACATTTAAAATCTATTGCTCACAGAGGTTTTTATTTTTAATGCCATATTTCCTGGAGTCCACTGATACTTCATGAGATTTGTTCATTTTAGTCACGTTTTGGTATTGAACTATGGCTAACTTTAAAAGCTAGTAAGTAAAACTTCTTAATAAATGGTTAATAGGGTAGTTGTTTCTAAAAATTCACATAATGCTACAAAGTAACAATCAAGGTGCCAAATCCAGATAATTTGAACTATATTAAAAAGAAATAAAGACAAAAGTTATAGGGTTTCTTTAATGTTGTATAATGCAAAAACTCAGTAAGCAAATGTTCTTATGAACTACATTTAAAACAAAATGGTTTTCCCAGCACCACTTATTGAAGAGGCTATCTTTGCCCCATTGTGTATTCTTGCCTCCTTTGTCAAAAATAAGGTACTCATAGATGCGTGGATTTATCTCTGGGTTCTCTGTCTTGTTCCATTGGTCTATATTTCTGTTTTTGTGCCAGGACCATACTGTTTTAATGACTGTAGCTTTGTAGTATAGTGTGAAGTCAGGAAGGTTGATTCCTCCAGCTCCATTCTTCTTTCTCAAGACTGCTTTGGCTAGTCAGGGTCTTTTGTGCTTCCACATGGATTGTGAAATTTTTTGTTCTAGTTCTGTGAAAAATGCCATTGGTTATTTGATAGGCATCACATTAAATCTGTAGATTGTATTTGGTATTACAGTCATTTTCACAACATTGATTCTTCCTACCCAGGAACATAGACTATCTCTTCATCTGTTTATGTCATCTTTGATTTCTTTGATCAGTGTCTTGTAAGTTTCTGTATACAGGTCTTTTGTCTCTTTAGGTAGGTTTATTCCTAGATATTTTATTCTTCTTGTTGCAATGGTGAATGGTATTGATTCCTTAGTTTCTCTTTCTGATTTCTCATTGTTAGTATACAGGAATGCAAGTGATTTCTGTGTATTGACCTTGTATCCTGCAACTTGTATTGCTGAATTCACTGGTTAGCTCTAGTAATTTTCTGATAGTTTCTTTTGGGTTTTCTATGTAGAGTATCATGTTATCTACAAACAGTGAAAGTTTTACCTCTTCTTTTCCAATCTGGATCCCTTTTATTTCTTTTTCTTCTCTAATTGTTGAGCTAGGACTTCCAAAACTATGTTGAATAATAGTGGGGAGAGTGGACACCCTTGTCTTGTTCCTGATCTTAGAGGGAATGCTTTTAGTTTTTCACCACTGAGAATAATGTTTGCTGTAAGGTTCATATATGACCTTTACTATGTTGAGATAGGTTCCTTCTATGCCCATTTTTTGAAGTGCTTTTATCATCAGTGGATGCTGAATTTTGTCAAAGGCTTTTTCTGTATCTATTGAGATAATCATATTGTTTTTATCAATAAGTGGTGCTGGGAAAATTGGACAGCTACATGCAAAAGAATGAAATTAGAACACTACCTAACACCATACACAGATAAACTCAAAGTGGATTTAAAAACCTAAATGTAAGACCAGAAAGTATAAAACTCTTAGAGGAAAGCATAGGCAGAACACTCGATGACATAAGTCAAAGCAAGATCTTCTATGACCCACATCCTAGAGTAATGGAAATAAAAACAAAAATAAGTAAGTGGGACCTAATTAAACTTAAAGGCTTTTGCACAGCAAAGGGAAGTACAAACAAGGTGAAAAGACAAGCCTCAGAATGGGAGAAAACAGTAGCAAAGGAAACAACTGATAAAGAATTAATTTCCAAAATATGCAAGCAGCTCATACAACTCAATACCAGAAAAGCAAACAACCCAGTCAAAACGTGGGAAAGGGAGCTGAAGAGACAGTTCTCCAAAGAAGACATACAGATGGCTAACAAGCACAGGAAAAGATGCTCAACATCACTCATTATTAGAGAAATACAAATCAAAAATACAATGAGATACCACATCACACTAATCAGAGTGGCCATCATCAAAAAGTCTGCAAACAATAAATGCTGGAGACGTTATGGAGAAAAGGGAATGCTCTTGCATTGCTGGTGGGAATGTAAACTGATACAGCCACTAGGAAAGACAATATGGAGATTCCTTAAAAAGCTAGGAATAAAACCACCATATGAACCAGCAATCCCCTCCTAGGCATATAACCTGAGGAAACCAAAATTGAAAAAGACACATGTACTCCAATGTTCATTACAGCACTGTTTACAATAGCTAGAACATGGAAGCAACCTAGCCGTCCATTAACAGATGAATGGATAAAGAGCTATGGTAAATTTGTACAGTGGAATACTACTTAGCCATAAAGAAGGAACACATTTGAATCCATTCTAATGAGGTGGATGAACCTAGAGCCTATTATACAGAGTGAAGTTAAGTCAGAGAAATATAAATATCATATACTGACATATATATGGAATCTAAAAAGATGGCACTGATGAATTTATTTTCAGGGCAGCAAAGGAGAAACAGACCTCGAGAACAGACCAATGGACATGGGGGGAGGAGAGGAGGGGGAAGGGGAGATGTATGGAGAGAGTAACATAGAAATTTACTGCACCATATGTAAAACAGCCTGTGGGAATTTGCTGTATGACTCAGGGAACTCAAACAGGGCTCTGTGACAGGCTGAAGGGTGGGTGGGGAGGGAGACAGGAGGGAGGGAACCTGGGTGTGCCTATGGCTGATTCTTGTTGAAGTATGACAAAAAACCACCAAATTCTGTAAAGCAGTTATCCTTCAATTAAAAAAATTAAAATTCAAAGGCAAATTCGGAATGGTAAAGGCTGGAATGGCTCTATGAACTGTGAGATGTCAGGATGATGACAAGGATAAAATAAATGTCAGGAACTTCTCAAAAAAAAAAGGTAAGTGATCCAGTTTGGATCTTTGTTATTTAACAGTTAGCTTTGGTTGAAAGGTAATTTGTATTTTTTTGTTGTTGTTGTCTTTGCTTGCTTCTTTTTTCTACAGTCTTTACCATCACTTGCTTAGCAACCAGTCTACCTGACGCATTAACATGATTTAAACACCAAATCGCCTGTGAGTTGATGTTGGTCATTTAGACTGTGAATGCCAAGTGGGAAAGACGGATCAGACCCATTCATCTTGCACCTCACGTCCCTATGACCAGCATGGTGGAATGCTTATACACTGGAGACACTCAGTTAAAAGCCTTTTAACTTCTACTATAGACAGAGTGCCTGATGAACTATGGACGGAAGTTCATGACACTGTATAGGAGACAGGGATCAAGACCATCCCCAGGGAAAAGCAATGCAAAAAGGCAAAATGGCTGTCTGAGGAGGCCTTACAAATAGCTGTGAAAAGAAGAGAAGTGAAAAGCAAAGGAGAAAAGGAAAGATATACCCATTTGAATGCAGAGTTCCAAAGAATAGCAAGGAGAGATAAGAAAGCCTTCTTCAGCAATCAATGCAAAGAAATAGAGGAAAACAATAGAACGGGAAAGACTAGAGATCTCTTCAAGAAAATCAGAGATACCAAGGGAACATTTCATGCAAAGATGGGCTCAATAAAGGACAGAAATGGTATGGACCTAACAGAAGCAGAAGATGTTAAGAAGAGGTGGCAAGAATACACAGAAGAACTATACAAAAAAGATCTTCACAACCCAGATAATCACGATGGTGTGATCACTCACCTAGAGCCAGACATACTGGAATGTGAAGTCAAGTGGGCCTTAGGAAGCATGACTAGGAACAAAGCTAGTGGAGGTGATGGAATTCCAGTTGAGCTATTTCAAAACCTCAAAGATGATGCTGTGAAAGTGCTGCACTCAATATGCCAGCAAATTTGGAATACTCAGCAGTGGCCAGAGGACTGGAAAAGGTCAGTTTTCATTCCAATCCCAAAGGCAATGCCAAAGAATGCTCAAACTACTGCACAATTGCAGTTATCTCACATGCTAGTATAGTAATGCTCAAAATTCTCCAAGCCAGGCTTCAGCAATATGTGAACTGTGAATTTCAAGCTGGATTTAGAAAAGGCAGAGGAACCAGAGATCAAATTGCCAACATCTGCTGGATCATTGAAAAAGCAAGATAGTTCCAGAAAAACATCTATTTCTGCTTTATTGACTATGCCAAAGCCTTAGACTATGTGGATCACAATAAATTGTGGAAAATTCTGAAAGAGATGGGAATTCCAGACCACCTGACCTGCCTTTGAGAAATCTGTATGCAGGTCAGGAAGCAACAGTTAGAACTGGACATGGAACAACAGACTGATTCCAAATAGGGAAAGGAATACGTCAAGGCTGTATATTGTCACCCTGCTTATTTAACTTAAATGCAGAATACATCATGAGAAATGCTGGGCTGGATGAAGCACAAACTGGAATCAAGATTGCCAGGAGAAATATCAATAAGATATGCACATGATACCACCCTTATGACAGATAGTGAAGAAGAACTAAAAAGCCTCTTCATGAAAGTGAAAGAGGAGAATGAAAAAGTTGGCTTAAAGCTCAACATTCAGAAAACTAAGATCAGATCAGATCAGTCACTCAGTCATATCCAACTCTTTGCGACTGCATGAATTGCAGCATGCCAGGCCTCCTTGTCCATCACCAACTCCCGGAGTTCACTGAGACTCATGTCCATCGAGTCAGTGATGCCATCCAGCCATCTCATCCTCTGTCGTCCCCTTCTCCTCCTGCCCCCAATCCCTCCCAGCATCAGAGTCTTTTCCAATGAGTAAACTCTTCGCATGAGGTGGCCAAAGTACTGGAGTTTCAGCTTCAGCATCATTCCTTCCAAGGAAATCCCAGGGCTGATCTCCTTCAGAATGGACTGGTTGGATCTCCTTGCAGTCCAAGAGACTCTCAAGAGTCTTCTCCAACACCACAGTTCAAAAGCATCAATTCTTTGGCGCTTAGCCGTCTTCACAGTCCAACTCTCACATCCATACATGACCACAGGAAAAACCATAGCCTTGACTAGACGAAACTTTGTTGACAAAGTAATGTCTCTGCTTTTGAATATGCTATCTAGGTTGCTCATAACTTTCCTTCCAAGGAGTAAGTGTCTTTTAATTTCATGGCTGCAGTCACCATCTGTAGTGATTTTGGAGCCCAGAAAAATAAAGTCTGACACTGTTTCCACTGTTTCCCCATCTATTTCCCATGAAGTGGTGGGACCGGATGCCATGATCTTCATTTTCTGAATGTTGAGCTTTAAGCCAACTTTTTCACTCTGGTAAATATATATTATGGTGCTTACCAATGATAAACAGATTAGAGAGACAGAAAGGGGAAAAAGAAAGGAAATGGACAGATCACTAATATGAACTGTAACCCTGTTCCTAACTCTTCCTTGCTTCTCCATGTGGGCTGGGCCAGATGCTCACCCTCCTGAAGAAGGTAAGACCTCTGGAAATGCTGTCTCTCATGTGCTAGAGAGACATGTGTGCAGGCACAGAGCCTTGGCAGCTACAAGGCAGCATAAGCAACAACATATGCCTCTTACAGAGTCCGTTGCCATGTGTAGACAGTCAGGCTGCAGGAGCGAGCCTCCCCCTGGGTTGGAGGGCAGCTCTTCCCTACCTACACCCAGAAGGCCAGACTCCACGAGCCCCACCCCACCTTCCCCCGCCTCTCCTTCCTGCAGGCTGCTTTGTTGGTGTCTGATGCTGACAGAGAAATTCGCAGGTAAGAATTTATTATTCACTCATTTATTCAGCATTTTCCCTCCAGTGAGAAGAGAACTGCTCATATCCAAAAATATCTAATCCCAATAGGGAGTTTGTGTCCTATCAAAGCAAAATCCTCAATACATGAAATCTGAGATCTCGCCCATTTAATGAATTCCTTATAATTTTTAAATAGCATATATTATTTTAATGCTTTACCCAGTTGGAAAGTTACTGAGGGATAAATTGGCAGCACCTCTGTTTTCTTTTGAGAAAACAAATTCATAAAAATAAAGGGTTCAACATTTATTTTGTGTTATTATTTTGGCAGCTTTCTTTTTATGACCAAATTCTGAGTCGTCTTATGTTGTCTGAATTCTAAAAAGATTCAATTGATCACAGAAAAATTTTCTTAAAGATTTGCTTTGCCATTTTTTTCTCTGGCTAATCCCTGGGTGGTTTTATGCAGTACTTACTATTTAAAGGACCTAATTTATTTTTTATGGCCCATCACTAATATCCAAGATAGTATCCAATTCCTTAATTCTGAACTCTGCCTTGAGTGACAGCCAAACTAAACGAAATGAAAATATCTTGGGCAGTCTTTGTTTACATACGGTGGCAGAATTAACTCTAAGTTACACGGATCACTGCACTGGGGATACTCCGAGTCGCTGCTCTGTATGTGCCTGCCAGAAGCCTTCTACTCCCAACACTTCAGGTAAAACAAGACATTGTGAGCACCTGCTCTGAGCAAAACATGGTGCCGGCAATACACAGGTGGGTCAGGCTCAGTGCCTGATTTGACGGGCCTGGTTGGAATAGGGTCTTGACCTGTGCTGTCCCTGCTTACTCTGTCTCTGGGGGCAAAGAGTTCTCGCTTTTGCTGTTTTCAGGAGACAGACTCCTATTCTTGTCCAGTACATCTATTAAATGTTTATCTTCGTAGGTCTGTCTGTATTGCTGCAGATGGCAAAATTTCATTCTTTTTGATGTCTGAGTTATTTTCTATTGTACGTATATATGTATCACATCTTCTTTATCCATTCATTTGTTGATGGACATTTAGGTTGCTTCCATATCTTGGCTATTGTGAATAGTGCTGCCCTTTCGAATTAAGAGTTTTGTTTAGATATATGCCCAGGAGTGGGATTGCTGGATCATACAGAGTTTTAAGGACCTCCACACTGTTCTCCCAGAGAAGGCAATGGCACCCCACTCCAGTACTCTTGCCTGGAAAATCCCATGGACAGAGGAGCCTGGTGGGCTGCGGTCCATGGGGTCACTAGAGTCGGACACGACTGAGCGACTTCACTTTCACTTTTCACTCTCATGCATTGGAGAAGGAAATGGCAACCCACTCCAGTGTTCTTGCCTGGAGAATCCCAGGGATGGGGGAGCCTGGTGGGCTGCCATCTATGGGGTTGCACAGAGTCCGACACAACTGAAGCAACTTAGCAGCAGCAGCAGCAGCATACTGTTCTCCATAGTGGCTGTACCAATTGACATTTCTACCAACAGTGTAGAGGGGTCGGTCCCTTTTCTTTGAATTTACTGTTAATGTGCATATAGTACAATTCATTTTGTGTGTGTACATTTCTGTACACTTTGAGAGATGCACAGAGTCATAGATGCACCACCATGAGGACCCAGAAGCAACCACTCCATCCCAGAGAAAGCTCCCGCTTTCTCTGCCCTTTGTCGTCAGCTCCCTCCTTCCCACCGACCCCTAGCAACTGCCTCCTGTTCTCTGTTACTGTTGTTTTATCTGCAAAGTTTGTGTTTATCAGTGGGTTTCAGAAGGGAAGCATCCACTTTCAAGTCATGCTTTGTGTCGTTAGTGTGCTGGGCTCTCCACAGTCAGGGTCGTTCTCTGATGTCTGTCAGTTGGAAAGGGGAGAGCCATGGAATACTCTAAGGACCTTTTAAGTGTCAGTCTCCTTCTTCTGGATTATGTAAGAGTGTCAGTGGGAGAGATGCGAGGGCACCAGGTGGCTGTCCATGTCTGGCTGGAGCTCAGAGAATGGCTCTGGGAGCAGGGCTATCGCCCTCACACAGAGCATTGTCTGGATACCCACCCATGTGCTTGGCACATAGCACACACTATGGAAAGGTTTTCATCAGTGAGGGATAAGGGGGAGGAGTTTGTGGGCCTATTGGCCTAAAATATGTAGGGAGCATTGACTTACATCATTGAAATAATCATTGATCACTATTGATTTTTTAAATAATTCCATTTTTACAAAGCCTTAGTTCCATTTGGGTTCAATTATTTGGGGAGAAATCTCATCTCCCACCTTCTTGTAATTAAAAAACATGTTCTTTTTAGATGATTTCAAAATGTTCTTCTCCAACTCCCAAGCTTGCTGGCTTGGCTGACTTGATGTGACTCCGCATCACTGGAATAGAAGAACATGTGTGGCTTTGGGAATTCAGGTGAAGTGGAACTGGGAGCAGATTAAGGCAGCATAGAGACACTGAACCTTGGAGGACCATTTTAACAGGAGTGTTTTAATGCTAATACTTAGCTCCAGCTGGGAGGGGTTACAAGAATTATAGGCAAATGTCCAAGTTATCGTTATGAAATTGTTGGCAGGGTTCTCCCAAAATAATCCAAGGCAAAAAAATTCTGGCCTTTGGTGACTAACAGTTTTTGTCAACAAATTCGAGTTTTTCCAGCTTCCTCTCAGTCACGTGAACCCAAAAGGCAACAGCTGGTAGGTCATGGGTCAACTGCTGTGCACCTGTGCTGGCTTGTCTCCTGGGTGGATTCACTGATTTTTAATCTGTAGAGACTTGAGTAGTCAATTAGGTTAAATTCTAGTGATTCTTTTGCATAATACAATAATGCCTAGATTCTAGACCAATGCCAAAAACTTGGTCATGTGATTCTTTAGTACAACAGGAAAATACCTTTTGTCAGTAGCCTGTTTACTCACATCCAAATAAAGAACAGACTACATTAACTTGATAAATTATAATTAAGAAAAAAATTTTAAAGCATTGTTTCAATTCATTGCATATTCCATGAGAAATTTTTTGTTAGTCCACATGATCCAGAAAATTCCCAGCTTCCTGGAATTGTAGATACATATGTGTATAGATACTACCCTTCTGTAGTATTAATATCAGGCCCACATTTGGAAGAGGGGGACAACTCATAGCTGATAATAGTTCAGAAAGTAGAGAAACTAGTTTATAGGCTCAGTTCATTTTTCCTACTGTGGACATTCATGGTTAAGGGGGCTACATCAGGTCTGTGAGTCAAATAGAATACTGGCATTTCCTTAAAATCTTAGATAAAGTAAAAGAACATCATATTTCAGAATTATACATCTTAAGTCTGTCATAGCCCTCAAATTGATGTTCATTTTTCCCAGTTCACAGTGTACAGTTCCATTCACAATATAGAGTTCACTGCGTTTTTATAGTTTTGCATGTTAATCCCATTATTTTGTCACATATTACAGAGTTGAATGCTAAAGCATCATTAGACCAAGCACTTATCTCAGGTGCCTGGGACAGGGCTGAGTTAAGCCTTTGCGCTGTTCCATGTCTGTGTCAGGCATTTACCAGGCCTGCCTTGTTGTTTTTTCCGTCTTCTTTACCTTCTGAGCCACCAGGGAAGCCTGCCCTAAGTGAATGTCTTGTACCAAAACTCAAATTGCCTTCTGATTGGAATCTGAGTCTCTCCTCACACCAACACAGTGTTGGGTCCCAAATTGTATACCGTTACAGTCCTAATTTTTCCATTTGACTACATCTGTCTAGGTGGATCTTCCCTGTAACTCAGATGGTAAAGAATCTGCCTACAATGCAGGAGACCTGGGTTCGATCCCTGGGTCAGGAAGATGCTCTGGAGAAGGGAATGGCAATCCACTCCAGTATTCTTGCCTGCAGAATCCCATGGACAGAGGAGCCTGGCAGGCTACAGTTCGTGGGGTCCCAAAGAGTCGGACACAACTGAGCAGCTAACACTGCTACACTGCACTGCTCTAGGTGGAAGATGATGGAAAAATCTTGGGAAACTCCTAATGAAAAGCCTCGGAGGTTTTTACTCTCTGCACACTGAACAACTGCTTGCTGGGAATTGTTCCTTGGATTCCCTTCCTGGGATAGAATGTAACATATTCCAGCTGGCACTGTTCAAGGCAAGAAAATAGATCATGATTAAGTCGATGAATGACTCCGAACCTCTCACTGCTTCTTGGGAATTCTCCCTTTGAGCACACTGCCTAGGACAAGTCTATGTACCAAGTAAAGAATTTGTTCCATTTGACTGCAAGTGTAGTGTGTTCTCAGGGAAGGCGATGGCACCCCACTCCAGTACTCTTGCCTGGAAAATCCCATGGATGGAGGAGCCTGGTAGGCTGCAGTCCATGGGGTCGAGAAGAGTCGGACACGACTGAGCGACTTCACTTTCACTTTTCACTTTCATGCATTGGAGAAGGAAATGGCAACCCACTCCAGTGTTCTTGCCTGGAGAATCCCAGGGACGGGGGAGCCTGGTGGGCTGCCGTCTCTGGGGTCGCACAGAGTCGGACACGACTGAAGTGACTTAGCAGTAGCAGCAGTAATGTATTCTGCAGTGTACAAGGTTTTCTCCTCCTCCTGCTTCCTCTTCTCTTTTTAACCTGTCTCCCCACAACCTCTTTTTTTTTTTTTTAAACTTCAGATTGGCCATTTCCTCCATAAATGTTCTTTATGCCAGCCAGATATGGGCCTGGCTAAGGTAGCAAGCACCAAGTCTCCCCTATAGCTGATTTTCCGGTGCGCAAAGGAAGATGTGAGGAAAAGAAAAGGACACCCTACACATCTGGGAAGACAGAACACTTGCCCCACACACAGAAGACAAGGTCAGGACAGTACATGTATTGTCTGTGTCAAGCACCACTGACACCACACACACACACACCCCACAATCTTGGACTAAGCCTTTGCTGTCTGGTATGGAAGCCGCAACCTTCATATAGTTATTGAACCCCTGAATGTGACTTGTCTGAATTGAGACTCACCGTAGGTATAAAATGCATGCACACTAGGAAGACTAGCATAAAATGTGAACTTTTTCCCAAATAATTTTATATTGACTGCATACTAAACTGATCACATTTTCAGTATATTGGGTTAAATAAAATATAATGTTAAAATTAATTTAACCTATTTTTCATATTGCTACTAAAAAAACATTTATGGGCTTCCCCAATGGCTCAGCAGGTAAAGAATCTGCCTGCCAATGCAGGAGACATGGGTTTGATCCCAGGAACATCCCCTAGAGGAGGAAATGGCAACCCACTCCAGTATTCTTGCCTGGGAAATCCTGTGGACAGAGGAACTTGGTGGGCTACAGTCCATGTGGTCACAAAAGAGTCAGTCACGACTCAGCAACTACATACTAAAACATTTAAAACTCCATACATGACTTGCATTTTACTTCCATAGGACAAGTGGAGCACTAAACAGTTGCTTACCTACTTTTGTTTCCCTGACTGGACTCACTTGTACGCTTTTAAACTTCCCCAAAACAGGGTCAGCTCGGCTGTACTCCCCTGCTACACCCCAGCCCCTAACAACCTATTAGGAGCACTTTCAGCTCTGAGCTCAGGTCACCTCAGTGAGTCCTGCCATCCCGAGGGCTGTGAGGGTTCCTGAAATTCTCGTTCCCCTGAGGGAATCCAGGGGCATCCAGTCCCAGACCAGCAGTGGTCTGTCCCTGGTGCGCCCTCATGCCCTGCCAGGGAACCCTCGCATCCAGGGCAACCCATGGCCCCCGAACTGAGAAACACAGACCTTATACAGGAGATACACTTTCACTCAGGGCACAAGAATTCCTTCAGGGAGACGAGAGGATGCTGAGGGGCGGGACAGAGGGCCGACAGGACACACGGGATGAGCAGAACCTGACTCCATCTGTCCACGGAGAGTAAGTGTAACTTCCACATACTCCTCAGGACACGGGCAGGTTTGTGAAGCATCGGCCCCATCTGCACACCAGCATGTGGGGCGGAGCCTCTCCTGGCTCAAGGTCCAGCCTCGCCCCTCCCTCCCCCAAGCCCCCAGAGCTCTGCCCACTCACAAGAGGCCGGGGAGTGTCTGGTGCTTCTTTCCTGGTGACCCGCTCCATGTGTACTGTGTCACATTGGTCTTTGTTCCCCACGGCCTCTCCTCTGTCTGTCATGTTGCAGGCAGAGACGCTGACACCGGTGTTCTGGATGGACTGTCTTCACAAGGGTTCCTCACAGTGGACGGCCTGGAAGTACAGAGATGGAGTTTCCCTCTGCAGAAGGAAGGGAGACTGCTGGCCAGACAACCCTTGCCTTCCTTGAGCTCACAGTGCCTTTCCTGTAATGTCAGCTGCTGCTGTGCAGCTGTCACCCTATGGGGACTGAGGCTGGGAGCTGCCACAAGGAAAGACTGGCACTCAGACTGTTGCTGTAACTAAGCCTTTATCTCTGACCCAGGGCCCTGTGTCTCCTGCCAGCACTGAGAACACTGGCATGCTGGCTCCTCACTCACAAGTAGGGGGAATCTCAGACATTCCACAGTTCTCAACAGGACCTTAATGCTGGAAATCTAAATGCACATGGGCAAGGAGCAAGTGTGGGAGCCTAGGGAACAAGGTGAAGGGAATGGGTTCCAGAATCCAGCTGTGGTATGTAGACTCCTAATTGCCATTAAATGTTTGTTCTCACTTTTTTTCTTTGTAAAAATAATCCTATCGTTTTAGCGGAGAACATTATGGCTAGCTAAAATCATACATTTCTGTCTGTTTTGTAGCCAGACCTGGCAAATCACGGAGTTCTAGCTGAGGAGACATAAGTGGAAGTGGAAGAGAGTGTTCCTTCATTCTTGCTCCCTTTTTCTTTTTGCTCCCTGGACTGCAGATACAATTGTTGGCACTCCAGCAGCCATACTGGGCCATGAGGTGAATTTGAAAATAGAATTCATGCATAGTGAGTAACAAGATAGGAAGAGCAGAAGTCCTTGACACCAGGAAGCCACCAAACCATCCATGACCATCCTGACCTCTTTTCATGAGAGAAAAATAAACTATTTTCTTTAAACCAGTGCTGTTTTGGATCTTCTAGCAATCTAATCCTAACTAATACACAAACAATTTTCAGTAAGAGTAGAGGATATTATAAATCACATTTCATAGGAAAGGTGCCATCCTATGTCTGTTTGACAGTTAAAACGTTGAAAAGTGAGGGCAACAATTAAATCACGTGCATGTCTCCATGCAACCCAAGAGCAAACCCATTTTAAACAATTGAATTCAGTTCTATTTTATGAAGAACTTACTCTTACACATGTGAATAGTATGTCTTAGCAATACTTACCTCAACCTACTTAGGAATGGCTTGTTTCAAATATTTTCTAACACTTTGAACATAGACATTTTATCACCTTAAAAAAGATTTCTTAGGTACTTTGAAAATGTTTCATAACACTGCATGCTGCCAGCACTGCCCAATTCAGGCTGGGCCTGTCAGCCAAGCTTGGCATCCGTCCTGTTGTACCCCAGTCAGCCCTGATTTTAATTTCTCGGGCCAACCCCACCAGCACCACACCCTAGGGCCTTGCCTCCAGGTGACCACTGCTGCCGTCGGCTGCCTTGTGCAGAAGTGTGGTCCTCAATAAACCCTTGCGTAGGATGTGGAGAAGGAGCAGGGCGGGGCAGCGCTAAGAGCACGTGTGTTCTAGAGTCTACCCCGGTCTCCGGGGTCCTAGCCGCGCTGCCGTCAGGAATGCGTGGGCATTCTGTCTCCATGCCCTCACCTGACAGAGAAGGAATGATACACGGGCTTTGAGGTTTGACTGAGTAATTCATGAGGAAGAGCTCTGTAACTAGAAGGGCCGGATCGTGTCACAAGCTGTGAAGTTGGGATTCCTGACAGAAATCCAATGGGAAAAAGGAAGCCAAGGGCTCAGCCTACTGGGCATAGATTGATTTTATAGGGGTGTCAGCCTCTATTACCAGTGACTTCCTGGGGGTCTATCAACCCAAACCTACTAGGATCTTCCTTGGAGAAAGAGAATCTCAGAGGAACTATTTCCTTCTCAAACACCATGAGGAGAACTTAAATGTTTTCCCGGAGTTCCTGGTCAGGACTTTAGAGAGAAGACCAGGGTTCTGACACAGGGCTGCCAACGTCACACGCAGGGGCTCCCTGATTCGGGCTGACTCGCCAACCCACTCACCCCTGGTAGGTGGCTTCAGTTTACATCCCATCTTTGCTGTTCACTCTCACGTGAGCCTGCTTCCATAACCAAACTTCAGTTTCCTCATCTACAAAATGGGAATACCAAAACATACTAGATGCTTGTTACCCTCAATCCCATTCCTCCTAGTTTGTCAAAAAAAAAGAATATCTACAAGATCAGAGACCACTGGTTCATGTGCTGGAGACTTGGGGACTGGGCCTCACTTCCAGCATCCTCGCAGGGCCAGGAAGAGATAAACGCTGATTTAGAGATGTGCCCTGGAGAAACAGCTTCAAACATTGTGTAGGATGGGACTCTTGGATGACCTCAAACCAAAGAGACAGGATTGTGAGGTAGACAAAGTCTGTTTTTAGTTCCTTTGTCTCCTAATTCCAGGGCCCTTCTCCCTCCTGAGAAGGTGTCCCTTCTTGGACACCAAGGGACTTGGTGTCCCTTGGCTGCTCGTGGAGGCACTGGATTGTCTTCCCCTCCTGCAGAAGCCCAGTGGGCAGGGTAGGTCTCAGCCCCAACCGTCTCATCTCACCCATCCTCATCACAACTTCCTTATGCCCAAAGCTACCCTCAGTTCAGATGCTTCTCGAGGAAGTTAAGGAGCTAGTAAGCTTCTTGGACTTCCCCTGTTCAAGATAGTTTGCAGTTCCTCCTGTAGGAGATTTTAAGGCTAAGGCACCACCAAGAAGCCCTTTTCCTATCTTTCCTAATCCCATCTTGAACCCACATGTGAGAAGATTTTGATTTGCCAAAGAGGCGAAGTAAAAAGCAGCCACTCAGTGCTTGCCATTGGCTGAAGCCACCAGCACTGCCTGAGCCTCACTTGAGCTCTGTCGGTGGCTTGTGAACCTGTTACTAGGTTTCTGAGATTAGCCTTCAGGAATTTCTAACTTAAAAAAAAAAGGATTTTGAAAATAGGCTGGTATGGTACCGTTTTTTTAAGGCTATAAACTATGTAAGGGTCCACTTAGCCTACCAACAGGAGAGGCAGATCTTAGCCCAAAGCACTGCCTCTGCATTCCCTGGTCTAAGACAGGAGATGTTGAGAAAGCAGGGGAAGTCCTTTCAGCCCTAAAGGTTGGGAACAAATCAGTGCTGAAGTGGCAAAATAAAACCACCCATCAAGAAAGCTGCCAAAGGACCCAGCCCACCTCAAAGGCCTCTCCCCCCACCCCCTGCAAACAGTGTAGCAAGAAAGCTGGCCCCCGCCTGCCTGCCCAGCATGGGCACACGGGACAGCAAGCAGCCAGGTAGGAGGGGAAATCCCTGGTCACAGGACCCAGGGAAAGATGCTCAAGAGTGGAGACATTTGTGGGTCATTGGAGCCAAGGGGATGATGCCAGCGTTGCTGGGTCGCTGCAGATGGAGTCCTGATGCTCTGTGACAAGCTGAGCTGACTGCTGGGAGGCCCCCCACAGAGACCCCACACAAGCTTTCCATGCCCCATCCCACACCCCGCCCCACAAAAAGCCCTTATCGTCTGTCACCTGGGTATTTTCAGCCACACTTGGCTACAGGGAGGAACACACAGTATCATCCTTGACTACAAAGGACATCAGGGCCAGAACTCAGGCCTTTGAGCTTGAAGATAGCCTTGTTAGCTACTGTGGAGGCCAGATCCTCTATTGTCAGTAGAGCTTCTCAAGTTATTTATACCTGCGGTGACTCACATGACATCACACACCCCCACCCCCATGCTCCTGCTTTTGGCTGCTTCCCTGTGACACCTCAGAGTGAAAGTGAGCCTGTTGTGCACAGTGGCACTTCCAGCATTGGCTGGATGACCACTGTGGGATTGAAGCCTTGCATTCTGGCAGCCTCTCCACCTCAGCCCATCTCTAATTCCCTGGGGAACTGAATCCATGGCACAGAACACTATCTCAGCCTTTATTATGGAAACTCTGAAAGCCTCCCAATAGGATAAATCACTCCGTGAGACTCCTTCAACACCCAGGCTCGACCATGCCCGCAAAGAGTCTTGAAGAACCTGCACAAGGAGTCTGTTGTAAGCATGTACAAATAGATGACACAATTCCAAGGCTTACACCCTCCGCCAAGTTAAACTGCTGCAGAGCAGCTGTGCAGATGTGAAGTGATGCCTGGCACCTCCGGAGATCCATAAATCAGCCCCGGCGCACTTTCATCCAATTAGAAGAGTCTTAGAAGAAAAATCCGCAAATTAAGATGTGTCTAAAACATGGAATGACATCGCCCTCCCTCTCCAAATGCAAAAATAAATACTAATAAGTCTTCATTTTGCTGGGGCTTCTTTTCAAGGGACATGAGTTTTCCAGCACCTGAATCCTGGCAGAAAACCTCGTTCTGAAGAGAGTCGCATCGGGCAGGTTGGTTTATCTTTCTGTACGTTGCAGGCAAAAGAGAGATGATTCAACCTGAGAGGCAGCTGTTCTTCAAAAGGAGTTAACGGGTAAGCCAGAGGCCAAACTTTCCGTGAAAATTATACGTTCAGGGCCCTGTCTCTGCGCAGTCTGTCCCTTTGTTCTGACTTGTTCATCTGCAGCACAGTGATACATGGCAGAGGTCAGATGGCCAGGCCAGCAGATGCCTCTCTCCAGCTTTGGTTGGCCTTGGGTGAATAAGCTTAGCTGGAGAAGTCAGGTCAGACTAAGACGGAGTGAAGTTGCATTATTAAGGATGCTGAAGTGGTCACCCCAGTAGGAGACTGAGTTTTAGGTTACTGGGGAAAGCGGAATCATCTTTGAGTCTAAACAACCTGATAACTCTCAGCTTCTCTTTAGCTGAGCCATGTCAACACAGACAATCCAGTCCACAGCCTGAATGACCCTAGGATGGCATAGAGGCTGCCACTAACATAAGTTAATTGAGCCTTTGCTTTGTGCTCAGTATGGCACTCTGTACTGAGTAGGGATAAAAAGAAAAGTGTAATTAAGTCCTCATTTTATTAAAAAAAAATATTTGTATTTATTTATTTGGCTGTGCCAGGTCTTAGCAGCAGCATGTGGGATCTAGTTCTCTGACTAGGGATCAAACCCAGGCCACCTGCATTGGGAGCACGGCGTCTTAGCCCTGCAGCACCAGGGAAGTTCCCCTTGCTTTCTTTTAATTCTCCTTTGCAGAGTACAGCCAAGTAACTTAGGCTAGCTCCAAAGAGACTTGCTTTTATAAGGAGACTGGGGGCTCTTCTGGGCTCCTCCCCTGTAGGTGGCCTTACCGTCTTTCACAACAGCTTTCAAGGTCAGTGTCAACAAGCATATAAACTGTTAGCTGAAGCTGTTAGAGGAGGGAGGAGAGAGAATGCTGTGTCTCTATAGAGAGGAGATCCATTTCTTCTGTGGCTGACTCTTCATAGACAGTTCTTCAATTTGTTGTTATTGTTTAGTCCCTCAGTTGTATCTGACTCTTTGCCACCCCATGGACTGTAGCCCCCCAGGCTCCTCTGTCCATGGGATTTTCCAGGCAAGAATACTGGAGTGGATTACCATTTCCTTCTCCAGGGGATCTTCCTAACCCAGGGATTGAACTCAGGTCTCCTGCATTGTAGGCAGATTCTTTACTGTCTGAGCCACAAATGAAGTCCAATTCTTCAATAGGAGCCCCCAAAATGTCATTTGAATAAGTTTATTACCTCCTCAGGGAACTACCAGAAAGAAATGCTTTTATTTGATTTGGGAAAGTTTCGTGATTTAAAAATCTCCCTGTCTTAGAGTCGGGCACATTAAATCCTTCTACACAACTATAAAATGAAAACATGATGCTCTTTTGGTGGCTACCACTATTAGAAGCAGATAAATATATGCTCTGTGGTTGGAACCAAAATTCTATCCTTCCCGATTATAGGAGCAAAACATGTTATTGTAGAAAAGTTGGAAATTTTATGAACATAAAACTTAAATCACCTAATTATTATTATTTTATAGTTTCATCCTATTCCTTTTCTGTGCACATATATTTTCACATCGCTGGAGTCACTGTACCTCCATTTCAGCATTCTGCTTTGTACCCCTGACATTGTGTTTCCAGTATTTTCATGTTTCCTGAAGCACATTTTCAAGTTTGTGTTTCTGGATCCCTTTACACTCTTTAAAAATACTGAGTACCCTGAAGAGGTTTTGTTAATTGTATTTATTGACATGAATCATATTAGAAAATAAAAGGGTGAAATTTAAGATATGTATTTACTATAGGAGTTCCCTGATGGTTAGGAATCCCCGTGCCCATGCAGGGAACACGGATTTGATCCCTGCTCCAGGAAGATTCCACATGCTGTGGGGCAACGAAGCTCATGAGCTGCAACTACCAAAGCCCCGCATCCTAGAGCCTGTGCTCTGCAACAAGGGAAGCCATCACGATGAGAAGCCTGCACGCCGCAACAGAGAGCAGCCCCTGGCTGCAACTCGAGAAAGCCTGTGCAGTAACAAAGACCCGGCACAGCCAAAGAAAAATAAAATGCCTCTGCAAGTTTCCTTAGTGTCTGACTTCATGGGAGGCAGCTGGTTCTACTATCTTCTTGGGTGATCAGTCTACTATGATATGTTGTTTGGGGGAAATATATGAAGAAAATCCATCCTCTATCAGATACATCATTGGCAAAGGGAGAAGTGTTTTAACAGCCATCTCAGATCGTTGTAGCTCTTCTTCTCTGACTCTGAACCACAACTGGGCAAGTGGTGTTTGCTTCAAGTTTACATAATGTGATTCTAAAACCCTTCAGTGGACTTTGCATTCCTTCCAAAAGCTAACATGTTTCACAGTGCAATATCCAAAAAAAAAAAAAAAAAAAAAATCACAGTAATTAGTAACACCACTGACTCATCAGAAATGCCTCCAGTATTGAGACGCTATCAAGCTCTCACAGTAGCAGACACATTTTTCAAAATTCAAATTTTCTCTTGAAAGCACACTGTCACTGGCAACATTCCTTGAAGTCACTGGCTCACTGGGTTCATTTGAAAAAAAAGATATGCCAAAACTCAATCTGAATAACTGTAGTCTGTCTTTCAAGTAAAAACTGCTTAATGAAAAAAGAGGTTCATTTATCTTGGAATGTAGATAATGACACAAATGTTTATCCTTGTAGGACGTCACATGCAGAAGTGGTTCATGTGTCACAGAATATTATGCATGCTCAGAGTTGAGACTGAATAAAAGTCACAATTTTTACTAAATCTTCAAGAACATGCTTAATTAAAGTGGGCTTTTTTGGGTTCCTGTGAATGCACGGCGATGGATAATGCAACGCTGACCAACACAGCTGGATACGCAGTGCAGTTTCACACTAAGGGACCAGCAGTTTTACCCACTGTTGCCTTTGTGCCATCGGTGCAAACATCAATGCAGTGAAAAAGCAAACAATGCGTTAGCATTATTATGACCTCACAGATCCTCTGAAATATGACAGTTACATGGCCTCAGCCTAATCACAAAGAAGATAAATACTAGTATAATCCTCAGCAGCATGAAGGGGGAGCATCTTTATTCTGTATTGTCTGAGTTTTAAGAAATAATCCTGTATGACTTTTACAGTTAATACAGTGAAAAAATAATTGGCTTAGAAATACCTCGATTAAAAAAGTGTGTTTGGGGCTTCCCTGGTGGTTCAGTGGTAAAGAATCTGCTTGCCAATGCAGAGACATGGGTTTGATCCCTGATCCAGAAAGATTCCACGTGCAGCGGAGCAACTAAGCCTGTGTGCCTCAGCTACTGAGCCTGCAGTCCTCAACAAGAAAACCCATCGCGGTGAGAAGCCCACATACTACAGCTAGAGTAGGCCTGGCTCTCTGCAACCAGAGCAAAGCCCGTGTACAGCGACAAAGACCCAGTGCAGCCAAAAATACATAAAACTATTTTTAAAAAGTAGGTTTGCATGATGTCTTAATGTATCATGTGGGCCCAAATATCCTTAAAAGTCTCCTCAAAGAGTCTTGTGAAATGTCCCCTAAAAACCCCAGTCGGTTCTGAGACCTGCAAGAGTGCTTACTTCCTGCACTGAACACAGCGGAGGAATTATGAAGATGGAAGACAAGAACTACATGTGATACATAGTCACAAGAATTTGAATTTGAAGAGACTGGCTCTATTCTGTCCTAATTATCAGTTACATGCTCTGTAAAAACAACTTTCTAGAAATACATCATATATGTTTGACTCAACATGGCATTTTTAAAAAATAATTTCTATAAAAAGTTGGATACTGGGTTCTTTATCAGAATTGTATTATGAACTGGGACTTCCCTGGTGGTCCAGTGGCTAAGACTCCATGCTCCTAATGCAGGAGGCCCAGGTTCGATCCCTGCTAGGGGAACTAGATCCCGCATGCCACACTAAGACCCGGCACAGACTAATAATAAATGTTAAAAAGAAATGTAATATGGAGTATATAATATTTCTTCAAAGAGAAGCCAGATTTAATTTACATCAATTTAACATCATTTTAAACATTTCAGAGATATAGATATATCAATTAATATGCTTTCTTGCAAGGAAAAAGGCTAACTGGTTTACCTGAGAACATTGATTAATTCGTGTAGTTTGGAGACCAGATCAGAGTGGGCTTGGTGAGGCACGTCAGGGTCTCTCTCGTCTCTGGATTCCCTCAGCCTTGTCATCCTGCCAGTTCTGGACTGTCCTCAGCCAGGGACTCCTGGTGCAGACCTCAGGGAAAGGCTTCCCTGACTCTAACACCCTGCCCCTTGTTTTCCTGTGGACCTTGCAGTGTCGGGAGCAGCCATCATGCACAATGACTGCTGCAAGTCAGCATGGCTCTAAAAACATACTCTCTGTCCTCGGAATGCAGAGAGAAAGCTGATGGCATATCAGCACACTGCATGAATCATATGAACTGTGCATCAAGGTTAAAGCACAGAGTCACAGACGTAGAGACCAAACATACAGACGCCACGGGGGAAAGGGGGTGGGCTGGGATGGACTGGGAGACTGGGGTTGACATATACACATGACTATGTGTTAAACAGATAATGAATAAGAACTTGCTGTACAGCATAGGGAGCTCTACACAGTGCTCTCTGGTGACAAAAAGGGGGATATATGTATATATACAGGTGGTTCACTTTGTTATACAGTTGAAACGAACACAACATTATAAAGCAGTTATACTCAAATAAAAATTAATTAGAAAACCAAGAAACATGAGAGTTCAGAGGAGAAAGTCATCACTAAAGGCAAGGCAGAAACATCTCCCCAGGGCACGAATTCTCCTCTAGCTGTCTGGAGACGCACCACAAACCCCACTCTCTCCAGGCTCCCTGGGTCTGGGGGCTTGCTCTGCAAAGACAGGTGACCAGCACCTGCAGGTCAGTCTGGACCACCGGCACCACAGCTGTCACAGGATCATCCCCTGTTACAGCCTTAATCATCCCAGGATGCCAGGGCTGATTCTAGGTAAAAAATACGGAATTTCATCATTGTTGTCTGACTTTGTTGATACAAGTCCTGGATCATTTTCCACCTGTTCTGTGGTAATTCCTTCTTATTCTCGACTATTAGTATGTCTTCTAAGGGGTCTGAAACACTCTTCATAAGAGGTAAAACTAGAAGCCTCATTCCAGTCAAGAGGTTTTACATTGAAAGAGATTAGAAAATCCTCGAGCTGAATGAAAAAGGAATTTGTGGGTTCTTCTCCCTTCTCGTCAAAACTACCACTTTTAGGCACTTTCTAACCTGATACTTTATTTTTTAATATAAATTTATTTTAATTGGAGGCTAATTACTTTACAATATTGTATTGATTTTGCCATACATTGACATGAATCAGCCCTGGGTGTTCACGTGTTCCCCATCCTGAACCCCCCTCCCACCTCCCTCCCCATCCCATCCCTCTGGGTCATCCCAGTGCACCAGCCCCAAGCACCCTGTGTCATGCATAGAGCCTGGACTGGAGATTCGTTTCACATGTGATAATTTACATGTTTCAATGCCATTCTCCCAAATCATCCCACCCTCGCCCTCTCCCACAGATTCCAAAAGACTCTTCTAGACATCTGTGTCTAAAGGATGCATATTGAAAGGATCCAAAAATATGGAGAAACAGCCTTCAAATTCCTACCACATCTGCCCTCCAGGACTCCTCAGAACACGCAGACTGAAGCTGAGGTGATGACTTCAGATTTCTCATGAGTTTCATGAGGTGAAAACTAGATGGGAAGCAGCCACAGATTAAACACAAGGAAAGGATGCCAGACTGATTGGTTTTAACATACACCGCGTGCGTGTGTGTGTGTGTGTGTGTGTGTGTGTTGCTCTGGGTGTCTTACATAGTAAACTGTTTAAAGATTATTCAGTAACAAGACTGCATGCTCTGGGAAGCTCAGGGAAAGTTTGCTTCTTTTCTAAATAAGTGGGCAGAGAGCTTACAGTAGAAAGAAGATGGTGAAAGCCGTACTTGATGTTAACACAAAAGACAGTCTGTCTTTCATGTTCTCCTGGATTCCATGGAGAGGAATCTTAACCTCATTACGGAGCCATAGACATTCCTGGTGAATTTGGGTGTGTGGGCAGAAGCGGTGGAGGGGGGAGTCAGCAGCAGGCCAGGACCCTAACTAATCACAGGTTTTGGAGATGCTTAGATGAGTGAGGCTATTAAAACCAAGGCACAAGATACACACACTACTATATGCTCAGCAGCAAAGAATCTGCTGGCCAATGCAGGAGACGTGGGAGATGTGGGTTCGATCCCACATCTGGGTCAGGAAGATCCTCTGGAGGAGGAAAGGGCAACCCACTCCAGTATTCTTGCCTGGAAAATCCCATGGACAGAGGAGCCTGGCAGGCTACAGTCCATGGGGTCACAGAGCAGGACATGACTTAGCAGCTAAACAGCAACAACAAATATACAAAAGAGATAACCAACAAGATCCTACTGTATAGCACTGGGGAAGCATAGCCAATAGCTTATAATAGCCTATAATGGAAAAGAATCTGAAATGTATATATATACATATATATATATATATATATATGTATATATATATCTCAAAGTGATTCAGTTATGTAATATAAATATTATATATAATACACATGTATATATATAAAAAACTGAATCACTTTGTTGTACACCTGAAATATTAATAACATTTAATATTGTAAATCAACTACACTTCAATTTTTAGGAGGAAAAAAAAAAAAACCAGCCCATGAAGGCAGGCTGGAGAGAAAACCGGAGAATGGTGCTTCATGAACATGCAAGCCCAGAAGCAGCGCGGCCTCTCCGTGCCGCCGTGAAGGTGCAGGTTCCGCCCGCGCCAGGCGTCCCGCGCACCCTGGCACGCGGCCCAGTGCATGCTGCGCACAGTTGCCCAGATGTGCGCACAGCTTCAGGCGCACCCATTACACGTGCAGATACTTCACGCACGTTTGTGGGCAGCACATACATTGAAGAAAACAGGAATGCACAGAGCAGGATTGTGTTTGCTTCGGTGTGTAGGCGAACTCTGATGGAACTTGGTAGAACTCAGAGCGTTTATGAGCATGATGGATGACCCTCCGGGGGCTCGTTTCCCACCCTCCCGGCTGCGCTGGAGCGCAGGCCTGCGGTGACAGCACTGGGTATGGAAGGGACGAACAATGGGTCCTGTGAGTTCGCGGAGCTGGGGCTGCCCTGCCTGGGTGGGAGGTCCGAGCATCCGTCTTGAACAGCACATAATTCAGAGGGGAGTGGAGGGGTTCTTGTGGCATGTGGAAATAGCAACGGGGTAAAATGAGAGCGAATCATGAAAGTGCACTCAAATCACCCAACGTGCTGAGGATTGTTCATGTCAACAGATCCCCCCCCTGAGAAGCCGCAAGCCTGGTGAGCTTCCCGATCAGATCCAGGGCCCATCCGTGCTAAGTCCCCAACAGCATCACCCAGGCTGGGAGGCACAGGTGACCAGCCGGCTCAGTTAGAACATATGTAGCCTTTTCATCCCTTTAAAAACTTGTTCACTTGAACTTTTAAAATGATAATACAGGTAAGTCAGCAGGCCTGGTTGCTTCAGCTGCAAACCCAGAACAGGGCTGCCCCCTTGCTCCGCCTTCCCTCGGTCTGCGACAGTCACAGAGCCGCTGCACCCAAGCCCCCACTTCACAGGATCCCTGTTTTTCTTGATCTTAACAGATCTGGCGTGCTTTCTTCTGTCTGTGCGCAAAAAGTTCCTGACATCCTCAATTTTGTGACAGGTGGCAAGGAGGTAGCAGGAAGAGAGGACACCCTTTTGCACACTTCCCTTAGGAAGCGGTGCTTTGTTTGCTTCCTTGTTTTTGATACTGAGGCTGTCCTCTGCTCTAGATTTCATTACAGAGTTACAAAGCAAGAAAACTGGCCCAGCTAAAGGTCAGTGAGACTCTTTCTTGCTGCTCACCCTGGCTATGTTCTTTCAGATGTTCACAGGCAAATCTCATATGCTGGACAGAATATTCGTAAGGCCTTACTATTTTCAGAAACTATTAACAATGCAATGTAGATGATAATTCTATAGACCTTCTTAGGAATGGTATTACTGCGCCTCCCTTGGGTATCTATTTTACCGACTGCCAATACAGAGAGTATTTGGATCCAGCCTAAATCCTTCCTTCCGCAAATCAAACATATTTCCTCTTGTTCTATTCTTAATGGAGACCAGACTTCTTAAATAATCACCCTTCTTTGTGATACTGAAGACGTACCCTCCCCACCACACATCCCACTGCACTGTCTTAGTTACCCGGCCCAACAAGGGTATTCTGCAGGGAACAGGGTGTCTCTCTTTATGAACCAAGTTCAATTTTCTCCTTTCTAGTTTTATTAGCAGTAAGAACTTCTCTTCAAATAATACACTGAAGTGAAAGGTGCCACAGAAAACGCACCACTTTCAAATCCCTCAGGGGCTTGAAACTGTCACTCTTGTAAATATTTTCCAAGTAAGGCTGTTTGTAGGATAACTACAGTCTGAGTTTTTCTGTCATCAGAATCAAGTGACTGGTTCTCTGATGACTTTTTTCTGCTCTGAAAACATAATGATTCTGATTGTTTCTGGCAGATTGTCTAGTCCAAGGGTAAACTTTGATTCTCTTTTTTCAAAGTGAACTAAAATAGAGTGTTCATCAATTCAACATCAGTCAGTCTGTATAATTAAATACTATCTCCTCTATTCACCGTCTATCCTACATCCTTGCTCTTTCTCTACTCTAACCACATACAGTAACATAAAGTCCTTTATTCTCAATATTTGATTCTTATGCCTAAGATTTTCTGGATATTTATACATTTTCCCCACCAAGACCTTCTATGTTTATTGTTACTGTTTAGTTGCTAAGTCATGCCCAACTCTTTTGTGACTCCACGGACTGTAGCCCACCAGGCTCCTCTATCCATGGGATTTCCCAGGCAAGAATACTGGAGTGGGTTGCCATGCTCTCCTCCAGGGGATATTCCTGACCCAGGGATTGAACCCATGTGTCTACTGCATTGGCAGGAGGATTCTTTTAACACTGGGAAGCCCAACCTTTTATATGCTGCTGCTAAGTCGCTTCAGTCATGTCCGACTCTGTGCGACCCCATAGACAGCAGCCCACCAGGCTCCCCCGTCCCTGGGATTCTCCAGGCAAGAACACTGGAGTGGGTTGCCATTTCCTTCTCCAATGCATGAAAGTGAAAAGTGAAAGTGAAGTCGCTCAGTCGTGTCCGACTATTAGTGACCCCATGGACTGCAGCCTACCAGGCTCCTCTGCCCATGGGATTTTCCAGGCAAGAGTACTGGAGTTGGGTGCCACTGCCTTCTATATATGTGTCCATTAATCCCAGAGAATAACCACGTACTCATAAGATCATTATAAAATAAGAGAAAACTGTTAATAACAACCACAAAAGCTGCTATTTGTTAAGTATTTCTTATAATCCAGTGTTTTTGTTAGGTGCCTCCTGTAAATTACCATATTCCATTCTTTCAGCAAAATGCTGTAAGTTGAACTATGTTCCCTCCAAAAGATACCCTGGAGTCCAGACTCACAGTACTTCAAAGTGAGACCTTATTTGGAAATAAGGTCTTTACAGAAGTAATTAGGTCAACATAATGTATCAGGGAGAACCCTCATCCAATATAATTTGTGTCCTTAAAAAAAAAAAAAAAGGAAATGTGGTCACGGAGACACACACATGAAGAACACCACGTGACTATAAAGACAACTGTCTACACCATCTAGAAACTGAGGACAGAGGCCTGGAGCAAATGCCTCCCTCACAGCCTCAGAAGGAACCATCCCTTGATCTCAAACTTTCAGCCTCCAGACCAGGAGGTAACATCTTTCTGTTGTTTAAACCACCAACTTTGTTACAGCAGCCCTAGAAAATGAATGCACAACCTTACAATTGCAGTCTTCTCCTCTTTTTTAAAATGAGAACTCTGTAGCATAAGACAATTAAAGACCTTCCCCAGATCCTACAGGCAGTAGTCGTAGGGCTGCTATGCAACAAAGATCTGTTCTGTTCCTTACGCTTGCTACTCTATCTTGCTGCCTCCAACCTAAGCTTGCACATGGGCTTACTGTGTATACCTACAATTGCACAATCAAGGGATTTTTAAATTGCTTATTCTGAGGAGAACTTTCTGAGGACCCACTTCCCTATGTTTTGGGAATGAGTTATTGCAGAAAGCTTGAGAGGGAGGTAGAGACAGTGATCTGGTTTGGAAAAGGCAAGGTTATATAAACAAAAAGTGGACTTTCCTGGTGGTCCAGTGGTTAGGACTGGACTTCTAATGCAGAGGTTGTGGGTTCGAACCCTGGTCAGGCAGCTAAGACCCCATGTACCTCTTGGCCAAAATATCAAAACATGAAACAGGAGAGATGTAACAAATTCCATAAAGACTTTAAAAATTTGTAGTTGTCCAGTTGCCCAGTTGTGTCTGACTCTTTGCAACCTATAGACTGCAGCACACCAGGCCTCCCTGTCCCTCACTTTAAAAATGGTCCATATCAAAAACAATCTTTAAAAATAAGTAATTTTTAAACATAAGTACCTCTCATGCAATATTTGGGACATGCTTATATTAATTTTTTCCCTTGTTTAATGTGAAATTAAAATCTCGCTGGTATTTTTGTAATTCTATTTGTTAAATCTGGCAATTAAAATTCTACCCCAGAACTTTTAGTTTGGGGCCTCAGTCCCCGAGCTGAGAGCGATGGCATAAAAGTGTCAGCAAAGGTGGGGACACTGAGCCTGCTCTGCATGTAAAGTCCTTGAATTGCCTGGTAAACGCTTGGGAATGTTCAATAAATACTGCCTATTTTTATTATGGGGCTTCCCAGGTGGGTCAGCGGTAAAGAATCTGCCTGCCAATGCAGGAAATGCAGGTTTGATCCTTGGGTCAGGAAGATCCTCTGGAGAAGGAAACAGCAACCTGCTCTAGCATTCTTGCCTGGGAAATCTCATGGACAGTGGAGCCTGGTGGGCTACAGTCCATGGAGTTGCAAAAGAGTTGGACATGACTTAGCGACTAAACAACAGCTATTATTATTATAGCAATTGGGAACTACCCTCGTAGGTCTCAGGAAAAGGTGCGGGGGAAGGCAGGACGCAAGAAGACAAGAGCTGTTATTATTGTTCCAAGGGTAGACTGGCACTGGAGGGCTTATATAATGAGGTGAAAGGCTGATGAGATATGCTGCTTTAATGTCCCAAATCTGTTCTTCTTGTGCATCTCATTGGGCATTGAGCCAATGGAATGAAAAAGCAGAGAGTTCTGACAGCACAGAGGACTAGGGCCTGCAGACACAGTGGCCACTGTACTGACTCCTGAGGGGATGCAGGAGAGATTCAGGAGATGTCTGAGATACATGGGAATGGATGTCTTTTAAATTAAGTGTATTATGGCACTGGAAAATTGCTAGGAAGCCCAGCTACCAATCAAAACAACCAGAAAATTCCTTGCTGCTGAATGAAACTCAAGAAAAGCATACAGTGATCTTTTTGAACGGCTTACACCTTCTGAGTTTCTGGCTAGACACTCCTAAGGAGTCATGAGAGATCTTTTGGAAAATGGAAAGAATGCCACAAGAGCGAAAAAAAAAAATTAAGTCAAAGTGGTGGTCATGAAATTGGCAGCTCACTGATAACCCTTTTTTTCTTTATAGTTTCTTTTTTTTAAAAAGGATTTTATTTATTTTTGGCTGTGCTGGGTCTTCGTTGCCGCACAGGCTTCTCTCTAGCTGTGCGGCACAGGCTTCTCACTGCCAAGGCTTCTCTTGTTGTGGAGCACAGGCTTTAGTGTGCATGGGCTTCAGTAGTTTTGGCTCCCACGCTCTAGAGCACAACCTCAGCAGCTGTGGTGCACAGGGTTAGTTGCTCTGCTACATGTGGGATCTTCCGGGACTAGGGATCGAACCCATGTCTTCTGCACGGGCATGCAGATTCTTTACCACTGAGCCACCAGGGAAGCTCCATCTTTTTTTTTTTTTTCTTTAAAATACACTTCTACTGCTGGGTTTACTGGATGTTACAGAACCATGCAAGTATTTCCACAGCAGCCAATTCTTGTCAGTTCAGGAGTCATAAAGTATATATGTTGCTTTCTCTCTGATGACTGGCACAGGAACATGGAAAATTGGCAGAAATAGATGATGACTGACAATCTTCCATGTTCCTATGCCAATCGGAAGAGATTCAGTAGATGTGTGAGAGAATATTTATGATGAAACGTTATCAATTCAAGACACTAGGTAAAGCAAAATTTCAAATTTATGTCACTTATTTCAAATGGTTTTTGACATCAGATACTTTGAACCATTAAATAGAATCCTCCTGCTCCACAGAAGTAAACTGTTGAACAATTTAGAACTACTGTTTTCCTTCATTATCTTTATGACAATTCTCCTACCTTTCGACCTTTTTATTTCTTAAGATGTATCCTTTAATGGTGATAAAAGGAAAGGGATGAGGTTCAAATGAACACTTACACTCATGGCAATTCTGGCAAACGTGTGGATGGGGAGGGGAGGGATGTGACTGGCTACAATTAGCACCAAGTACATGTCCGTGAACAGAGAAGTCTCTCCATAAATCCTTCAATAATTAATTAATGAGGGACTCAACCAATTTCTGCCTTCTGGACATTATCACACATAATCAGAATTTCATAGTAACTATAAAACCATATGAAACGACCAGTGACCGCAAGTTATATTTTAAAAAATTAATGGGCATGTTAATGCCCACTCTAGTAAAGGCACATGTGCTCTAGTTTTCCAGTCTCACAAAGCATTGGAAAACCACAGCTGTTGATAATGCTTTCTACTTGCCAGATCCTGTAACCGTGCACTTGCCTTCAACATGGCATTTGTACCACATTAAAGCTTGGCAAGCTTAATCTTCGCTAACCACGGGCAAATGGGAACATGCTATAAAGTATAAAAATAAATTTCAGCCAAAAGCCATTATCAAGTATATGTTTGTTTGGATTTGACTAAGAACCTCTCATTTGTTCATGCACACTTGGTGTCTTTACATTCTGTGTACCGATTACTCTCGCATTGACTATATCACATGCCTAATAGTCCAGGAAGGCTCTCAGCACAGGAGAGCAGGAAAGAGAGGGGAGAAGAAGAAGTCAGAGTGAGGACGTACCTCCCCTGTAAACCTTGGGGGGACTCTTCCTCCTCTCCTGCCCAATGCACCACACTAAACGTGTTGTTGAGTAGTTGGTAGTTGATTCTTTTATATCATCAGATAGGAGAATCCACCCTTGCATGTATCTAGCAACAAGCCTCATAATAGAATAAAACTATGCTATCTGGATTTGCTTCTCAGGTGGCTCAGTGGTAAAGGACCCACTTGCCAATGCAGGAGACTGGGTGGGTTCAACACCTGGGTCAGGAAGATGCCCTGGAGAAGGAAATGGTAACCCACTCCAGTATTCTTGCCTGAGAAATCCCATGGACAGAGGAGTCTGGTGGGCTACAGTCCATGGGGTCACAAAGAATCGGATGCGACTGAGCTACCAAACAACAACAACAGCCCCCTGTCGTGCTCCATCCACGCCCGCCTTCCAGTATCTGGAGACGGGAACCACATTCCAGGCATCCTTTTTCAGTGCCCAGTAAATGGACATGTGGTACAAACAAACACCAAACATGTGTACCCACTTTCTGGGTTTCAGTTGGATTTTGTTCTATCGAGGAAAGAAAGCAAAGCAACCCCCTCAAACAAACCAAAGAAACAGATCCTTTTCTTAACAGTCATCGACTCACTCGCTTCTTTATTCAGTCATTTTTGAGCTTCCACTAAGTACTAGGTGTGACCTTTGAGGCCATTCACTCCAGGGAGTGGACAAGATGACCTGTAAAAGTACTTAGCACAGTGCCTGGTATGTGGCAGGCAAGCCACAAAATTAGATTTCTTTCCTTCTCAAATCCTTATCCTTGAACTCATCAATCGACCAAAACCCATCAATCAGCCAACCTGAAGAAAACGATAAGCTGCCAATCCAGTGTCATCATCCCTTTAAATACCCCTACCCACCATGCAGTTATACACGGTGAGATTAAGCATGTGAGTCAGGGAGAATAAAACACACACAGGCAGAGTCGTGGCTCATGATTCTTGCTTTGCCACGTTTCGTTGTAAAAGAGGAGAGGAAATGGTCAGTGAAGGGTTCCAGGATTTCTAGGCTGTATCTGAACATACACACATACACATACACACACTTTGGGGAGGTTGTGTTGTTAATCTAGGCAAACAGCTTTGCAACTGACACTAAGCATTTACTATCCTCTCTGGCTGTTTGACTGAATTTAACTTTTATTTACAAGCAACTTCTATAAATAGATACAACCTTAAAGCCAACACTTTATGCCCCATTTTGTACCCTACTTGACATTGTTTTCCTTGACTCCCAACACTAGGTCAAAGATGGAGGAGAAAACGATCTGACGTATCATCAGTTTGTCATGATATATGCCAAATGCCACCACCAGATTGATCACTGCCACAGGGCAACCCACACTAATCCCCGAGACATCCAGAGTGAACAGACCCTGACATAAAAGCAGCTGGAGAAGTCTTTGCAGGTCCAAGATATTTAAAGAACTCATCTATGACCTCTACTGGTCAAGCTATTAAAACACAACAGCTACCATGATTTCAGAAGTGTTTTCATTCATTCATTGATCAAACACTTTTTAGCGCCTACTATGTGCCAGGCTTCCCTGGTGGCTCAGATGGTAAAGAATCAGTCTGCAACTCGGGAGACCTGGGTTCAATCCCTGGAGTAGAGCGTGGCAACCCACTCCAGTATTCTTTCCTGGAGAATCCCCGTGGACAGAGGAGCCTGGTGGGCTGCAGTCAGTGGGGTCACAAAGAGTTGGACGTGACTGAGTGGCAAATCACACATGTGCCAGACACCGACGAAGGAATGACAATAAACAAAACAGACCTAAAAACTCCCTCCCTCTTAAAATTCAACTGGGCAGCGTTTAAACAATATGTGTTGTAAATAAGTTGATTGTGGAGTATTTTGGAAGGTAATAAGTGCTTTTAAAAAGAGGAAAAAGTAAATCAAGGGAAAGAGACTCAAAAGCATAGAGTAGGCGGAACTGGAGAAGCAGGCTGCAGAATTAAATGAGACCCTCAGGATACGTGTCAGTGCAAGGGTAGAATTAAGCAAGGAGTCCAAGGAGGCGAGAATCTTAATAAGTTAAGACGTAACACACAGGAACTCCCTGCCAATGGCTAAGACTTCTGCACTCCCAATGCAGGGGGTCTGGGTTCGATTTCCTAGCCAGGGAACTAGATCCCACATGCCGCAACTAAAGATTCCACATACCACAACTGAGACCCCGTGCAGCCAAATTCATTCTTTACTTTTTCAAAGAAAAGATTCATTTAAAAAAAACCCTAACACATAGATTCTCAAGTTAGTTTAACTAGACATCGCCTGAGAGCAAGTTTCTTTTTCACAGTTTCGCAAGAGATTTTAGAGTTAGTCAGACTTGTGTTCAAGCCTATATGGGTCAGCTTTGCTGCAGCAACAAACAACCCCCAATTCCCAATGGTTTAAAGGACAAATATTCACTTTTTTGTTTACATCTTGTACAGGCTGCAGGCTAACTCTGAGTCAACTGTGACTGGTGGGCTCAGCCCTGCTCCACATGTGTCCTATTTCAGGGGTAGAGCTGAAGAGACAGCCACCTTCTGGGGTATGTTGTCCCCACAGAGGAGGAGAGGGCTGAAGTACATCTAATTGCACCATGGAACTTACAGCCTCTTCTCATTTGGGGCATACATCAAGTTTATTCACACTCCATTGACCAAAGAAAGTCCCACTGGCCAAGCCCAGAGTCAGTGGGAGCAGGAAAGTGTAAATGTGGCCCAGACACAAGGGCAAGGAGGGAGTGGATAACGGTGAGGAAATAACACAGCGTAACTGTGGGGAGTCACCCAGCCTCTCACCTTATCCAACAGTGAAACAGGAATAGGAACAGGCTACCTGTGAAGAATAAATGAGATATTATAAATGTACTTAGCAACGTAACTGGTTTATATGAAGGGATGAGTGAAAGTTGAAGTTGCATCATCACTCTGGCCCAATTCCTCTGGAGGGTTGGGTGGCTGTTGGGTGGGAGGTGGGGTGGAATTCCCTGGCAGTCCAGTGGTTAAGACTGCGTTTCCTTTGCAGGGGGTGCGGGTTCAATCCCTGGTTAGGGAGCTAAGATCCCACATGCTGCATAACCAAATAAACAAATAAGCCAAATGTACCTTTAAAAAAAAGTGCTTAAAAAAAACAGAAGTTATAGGGGCAAGGAGTGATGTGTGGGAAAACTGAGACGCCTGGGACTGAAACCTTGATCCAGTTCTTTCTCTAAATCCTGGATAAATTACTGATCTATAAAGTGAGGCATCCATCTAAATGATCTGTAAGGTTCCTTTCTGGGGCTAAAGAGCCTCAGTTCAGTTCAGTCGCTCAGTCATGTTCGACTCTCTGAGACCCCATGAATCGCAGCAGGCCAGGCCTCCCTGTCCATCACCATCTCCCGGAGTTCACTCAAACTCACGTCCATTGAGTCAGTGATGCCATCCAGCCATCTCATCCTCTGTCGTCCCCTTTTCCTCCTGCCCCCAATCCCTCCCAGCATCAGAATCTTTTCCAATGAGTCAACTCTTCGCATGAGGTGGCCAAAGATCCTCAGTCTGGGATAAAATATTAACAGGGTTTTCCTTCCTTTTTCTCTAGAGCCGCTGCTGACTAGTTCTAACACCAGGTGGCGCTAGACAACAACTTAATGGAAAAAGATGAGGGCTTTTCTGTGGAGATTGGAGAGTCTAGAATTATTATTTTCTTATAGATTTATTGGAGAAGGCAATGGCAACCCACTCCAGTGTTCTTGCCTGGAGAATCCCAGGGACGGCGGAGCCTGGTGGGCTGCCGTCTATGGGGTCGTACAGAGTCAGACACGACTGAAGCAATATAGCAGCAGCAGCAGCAGCATAGATTTGTTACAAAGCAGAGCTGTTGCATTTGATAGCTTTTCAGGAAGCACCACTTTGAGGAAACACCACCCCAAAACATCAAATGCTCCCTGTAGTCCTAGGACCTCATGCTTTGGGAAAGGACTCTGGGAAATTGGGAACTACCACATTTTTCTAGGGATTTTGGAATAGGAGAGGTACATTTTTTTTTTTTTTTTTAAGCAAAAGCATGAGATCATTGGAGCTGTGCTATAAGATGATACAGATAGCAGCCATGTGATGGAATCTGGCATGAGGGAGAATTATTCAGCAGACTCATATAACAGGATGGGATCCATGTTCATGGATCTGAGACAAAAGAGTGGGAGTGAGCACAGCAATGGGTGAGATGGTGCAGGAACAGATTCTAAAACTTGGCAACTATTTACATCAAGAGGCTTCAAATAGGATAAATCATAATGAAAGATGGCTCCCAGATAAGTAGGAAGATGCTGGGGCCACTGACAGCACATGATTTTGGGAGACAGTATTACTGTTATTCCTGTACTTCAAATGCACACCCAGAAGAATAAAACATGATGGTTCCTGCCTCTTAGGTACCAAGAAGCCCCTGGTGCATGAGTATTGGTCTTAAAAGGGCCAGACTTGCCAGCTGTGGAAAGCATTGAAATGCTCCAAGATGACAACTAGCCTTTCCTCGAGAAATGTTTCCTTATACATGATTTTAATGGTGGTACTTCATAATCTTGGAGTAGGAAATGGCAACCCACTCCAGTATTCTTGCTTGGAAAATTCCATGGACAGAGGAGCTTGGTGGGTTACAGTCCATGAGGCTGCAAAGAGTTGGACATGACTAAGCAGGCGCACACACACACACACTTTAAAATCCAGAGGCATTTCTCTGTTGATAATGGGGACAGGGCTACATTGGATATCTCTGTACCTTTCAATCAATTTTGCTGTGAACCTAAACTGCTCAAAAAAAAGAAAAAAGGAAATCTTTTTTTTTTTTTTTTAATTTTGGCCAATTCTGGGAAGATGATGAAGTAGGAAGTTCTGAGAATCTGTGTCCCACCCTGGATAACAATTAAGCTGGCAGAATCTGTCTGATGTAACTACTGTGGAACTCTGGACAGTTTATTGAAGGCTTGCAATGTCCAGGAGACGATGTGGACAGTTAATTTTGGCCAGTTTCAGCTCTCAGCACCACAGCAGCCTTGCATCCTCACCCCCATGGCAGGCAGCTATGCCTGATTCCTGGAGCAGCTTGTCCACAACTTGCAGGAGCCTGGGTGGGCAAAGTGGATACCAGTGGTCTGTGCTCTGATCACTGGTCGCTGTTCCTGACCACATAGGTCCAGATAAAAAGTCAGTTTCACTGTTGTAGCACCTCCCCCCACTAATGCAAGTCCCTCTTCATCTGGCTTAAGTGACAGCCAGGAGATTTAAAGGAACAGTGTCCTTTTTTTTTTTTTTTTTTTTTTAAACAGTGCTTGTTAGTGAGGTGCTAATAAGCAGACCAACACACACATACTAGAGGTCCCAGAAAGAGAAGAGAGAAAAGGGCAGAGAGGGTATTTGAAGAAATAATGGCTGAAAATGTGCCAAACTTGATGAAAAACACAAATATAAATATCCAGCAAGTTCAACAATGTCCAAGGATGGTGAGCTGAAAGTCCCAAAGAAGAGAACATCCAGGAAGCAGCAATTCAGCAGCAAATAATCACACACAAGGGATCTTTAATAGGACTATCAGTAGATTTCTCATCAGAAACTTTGGAGACCATAAGGCAGTGGGCTGATATAGTCAAAATGCTGTAAGAAAAAACCCGTCAACCAAGAATTCTGTATCTAACAAAACTGTCCTTGGAGAGTAAGAGAGAAATTAAGCTATCAAGATAAAAGCTAGGGAGTCTGTTACCAGTGGACCTGTTGTGCAAGAAATGCTCAAGAGAGTCCTACAAGGTGAAATGAAAAGACACTTGAAGCCATAAGAGAAACTCAAATCTCTATGGAAAAATCATCAGTGTTAGTCACTCAGTCCTGTCTGACTCTTTGTAACCCCACTGTCTGTGACCCCATTGTCTGTACTGGAGCGGATTGCCATTTCCTTCTCCAGGGGATTTTCCCGATCCAGGACTGAACCCAGATCTCCTGCATTGCAGGCAGACTCTTTACTGACTGAGCCAGCAGAGAAGCCCATCAGATGGAAAAAACAAGAAGCCCCTCAGATGGAAAAACATTTATCTTTTTCTCTTCCTCAAGAGCTCTGGACCCCTTTCTACTCATCGAGGACCCTGGACCCCTTCCTCCTTGAGGGCCCCAGACTCCTTATCAACCTACCTAAGAATTAACTCTTATACAAGATGGAAACATCAAGATCTCAACAAAGGTAAATACATGGATAATTATGAAAGCTAGTGTTATTGTAACAATGGTTTGCAACTGAACTTTTTGTTTTATACATGACTTGAGAGTATTGCATTTTAAAAATATAATATTTTGGGGCATATGATGTAGACAGAGGTAATTTTATGATATCAACAACTGAGAGGGATTGGGGTGGAGCTGTAAAGGAGTTTGGGCATGTTATTGAAGTTAGGCTGGCATAAACGCAAACTATACTGTTATAACTTTAGGATGTTAAAGAAAATCTTTGTGGTAATCACAAAGAAAATAGCTATAGAAGATACACAAAAGGAAATGAGAAAGGAATGCAAACATTTCACTACAAAAAATCAACTGAACACAGGGCCTTCCTTGGTGTTCCAGAGGTGAAGACCGCACTATCCCATTGCAAGGGGACCTACGATCCTGCAAGCCACACAACAGGCCAAAATAATAATAATTTTTTAAAATTAAAAATCAACTTAATACACCAAAAGAAACCAGGAAGTAATGCAGGAGATGAATAATAATAAGAAAAAAAGCTACAAGACATTTAGGAAACAAATAGCAAAATCACAGAAGTAAATCCTTACCAGTAATTATTTTAATTGTAAATAAACTCTTCTGTGGATCACAACAAACTGTGGAAAATTCTGAAAGAGATGGGAATACCAGACCACCTGACCTGCCTCTTGAGAAATCTGTATGCAGGTCAAGAAGCAATAGTTAGAACTGGACATGGAACAACAGACTGGTTCCAAATAGGAAAAGGAGTACATCAAGGCTGTATATTGTCACCCTGCTTATTTAACTTATATGCAGAGTACATCATGAGAAATGCTGGGCTGGATGAAGCACAAGCTGGGATCAAGATTACCAGGAGAAATATCAATAATCTCAGATATGCAGATTAACACCACCCTTATGGCAGAAAGCGAAGAGAAGCTAAAGAGCCTCTTGATGAAAGTGAAAGAGGAGAGTGAAAAAGTTGGCTTAAAGCTCAACATTCAGAAAACAAAGATCATGGTATCTGGTCCCATCACTTCATGGGAAATAGATGGGGAAACAGTGGGAACAGTGGCAGACTTTATTTTGGGGAGCCCCAAAATCACTGCAGATGGTGACTGCAGCCATGAAATTAAAAGACGCTTACTCCTTGGAAGAAAAGTTATGACCAACCTAGACAGCATATTAAAAAGCAGAGACATTACTTTGCCAACAAAGGTCCGTCTAGTCAAGGCTATGGTTTTTCCAGTAGTCATGTATGGATGTGAGGGTTGGACTATAAAGAAAGCTGATGGCCAAAGAATTGATGCTTTTGAACTGTGGTGCTGGAGAAGACTCTTGAGAGTGCCTTGGACAGCAAGGAGATCCAACCAGTCCATCCTAAAGGAAGTCAGTTCTGAATATTCATTGGAAGAACTGATGCTGAAGCTGAAACTCCAATACTTTGGCCACCTGATGGGAAGAACTTTCTCATTGGAAAAGACCCTGATTCTGGGAAAGATTGAAGGCAGGAGGAGAAGGGGACGACAGAGGATGAGAAGGTTGGATGGCATCACCAACTTAATGGACATGAGTTTGAATAAACTCTGGGAGTTGGTGATGGACAGGGAGGCCTGGCGTGCTGCAGTCCATGGGGTCGCAAAGAGTCGCACATGACTGAGCGACTGAACTGAACTGAAATGAACTCTTCAATCAAAAGACAGAGATTGGCAGAATTGATAAGAAACACAGAATATGACTACATCTACAAGAGACCCATTTTAGATCCAAAGACATAAATAGAATGAAAGTAAAAGGATGGAAAAAGTTATTTCATGCAAACAGCCACCAAAAGAGAACATGAGTAGATGTATGAGGTACTAAGAGTAGTCAAATTCTTAGAGACAAAAGTAGA
The DNA here is from genome assembly GCF_003369695.1 of Bos indicus x Bos taurus. Taxonomy (NCBI): domain Eukaryota; kingdom Metazoa; phylum Chordata; class Mammalia; order Artiodactyla; family Bovidae; genus Bos; species Bos indicus x Bos taurus. The sequence goes on along the minus strand of NC_040083.1, from coordinate 5,627,592 downwards.
CTGGTGGTTCCCAGGGGCTGGAAGAGAAGGGAAGGGGGAATTATTGTTTAGTAGGAATACAACTTTAGTTTTATAAGATGCAAAATGTTACAGAGAAGGATGGTGGCGATGGATGCACAATGTTATGAATGCATTTAAATATCACTGAACTTAAAACTGGGTAAGATGGGACTTCCCTGGTGGCACAGTGGATGAGACTCTGTCTGCCAATGCAGGGGACAGGGGTTCGATCCCTGGTCCAGAAAGATTCCACATGCGGTGGAGTAACTAAGCCCATGGGCCACAACGACCAAGCCCATGTGCTATAACCACTGAAGCCCACTTGCCTCAAACCTGTGTTCTGCAACAAGAGAAGTCACAGCAACGAGAAGCCCACAAACAGCAACCAGAGAGTAACCCTTGCTCACCGCACCTAGAGAAAAGCCTGCACAGCAATGAAGCCCCAGCACAGCAAAAATAAAAATAAATAAATGAATAAATAAAATTATAAGAAGAATGGGTAAGGTGGTATCAGATCAGATCAGATCAGTCGCTCAGTTGTGTCCGACTCTTTGCGACCCCATGAATCACAGCACGCCAGGCCTCCCTGTCCATCACCAACTCCTGGAGTTGGTAAATTGTATATTATATGTACTTTACACACATACACACAACTGTAAAAAAGAAAAGTAATACAGAATAGCATAACTATTTAAAAACAAACAAACAAAAAAACCCTTAGCAATTTCTTAAGCCTCCTATATGCCAATGTGGCCACAGAGCACAGCAGAAGGAACAGTCACTTTGAGGTCAGATGGGCCTAGTTTGAAATCTGAAAATCCAGCTCTACTGTATAGTCAAAGCTATGATTTTTCAAATAGTCACATACAGATGTGAGAGTTAGACCATAAAGAAGGCTGAAGAATTGATGCTTTCAAACTGTGCTGCAGCAGAAGACTCTTGAGAGTCCCTTGGATAGCAAGGATTTTAAACCAGTCAATCCTAAAGGAAATCAATCCTGAATATTCATTGGAAGAAGTGAGGCTGAGGCTGAGGCTCCAATACTTTGGGCACCTGATATGGAGACCAATTCATTGGAAAAGACCCTGATGCTGGAAAGAGTGAAGGCAGGAGGAGAAGGGGGCGACAGAGGATGAGATGATTGGATGGCAGCATGTACTCAGTGGACATGAGTTTGAGCAAGCTCGGGGAGACAGTGAAGGACCGTGCTGCGGTCCATGGGGTCACAAAGAGTCAGACGTGACTGAGCGACTGAACAACAACTGCATTAACACCTCACTTCTCCTGTATAAAACTGAGCGGAAGACAGCATGTTTTTTCAGCTTTGAAGGTACTCTACTGCCTGGAGAAAGTTACTTAATCTCTCTGCATCTCAATTCCACCCTTAGCATATGGGATAGAATATCAGTCTCACAGTTTAGCCATGAGAAATAAAGATAAGGTGGTTAAATGTAAGTTACTGTTCCCTTTAAACACGAGGCTGTTAGGATGCCCTTGTATGAATCTATCAGACAAGCTCAGCAGCAGCAGAGATAAATATAAGGCCATGGCTTTCTGTGGGCACCTTTTGCAAGAACCGTTGAGCTCTTATGAGATATTCAAAAATCAAATATATTAAGCTGGCCTATAGCTTGATACTAGGGATATTCACTGGTTCACAATAAATAAAGAGGAAGAAGGAGTTACACAATGCAGCTCTGTTCTAATTTCTCAATCACTACCCAACTGAAACCTTGCTTCATGAGAGATTAGCCACAGCCTCTGGGAGCAATAAACATCCTGCGTTGCAAACCCCATTTTGCCATCTCACAGAACCTCCATAAATCTCAGTTGCAAGTGAAGGCATCTCTTATTTTATCTATGTAGTGACTATTTCAAGATCATTTTTACAACAGTCATCATTATTAGTCCTTTGGCCAACTCTCCCCATCAGGGAAAGAAGACATTAATATGCAATGCTGGTATTTCTATTTTGCATTTAGGGCCTGACTGGTGGTTCAGTAGTAAAGAGTCCATCTGCCAATGCAGGAGATATACGTTCAGTCCCTGGGTGGGGAAGATCCCCTGGAGAAGGAAACGAAAACCCAGACCAGTATTCCTGCCTGGAGAATTCCATGGACAGAGGAGCCTGGCAGGCTACAGTCCATGAAGTCCCAAAGAGTGGGACATGACTTAGCAACTAAACAATGAACAACAACCTCTGCAGAGAGTATTAGATAACCAGTGACGAACTCCCATTCCACGTCTCCGCTTTTCTAAACAAGCCCAGATTATCTGTCTACCACACCTCCAACCACATTAACCCAGACAGGGTTTCTTCAGGTGGAACACAACACAATTCTGCTCTGTTCACATTCGATCATTTTCCTGAGCCTGTGCCTGGCTCGTCCTAACCGTTCCCATCTTCTCGGCGTGTCATTACAGGCTCTCAGAGAGAGCGGACTGCAGGGTCTCTTCCCTTATGTCCTGATTCTTATTACATCCACTGATGGAGTGACTTTCCAGGTCTGGGGGCACTTGCATATGTGTGTGACAAGTTCTGGCAGCCTTCCTGGAGCAGGACGATGCCTCTCACCGCCGGCCAGTGCTTCT